>NC_140203.1:19431097-20050331 GCF_965226575.1 Pagrus pagrus | reverse complement strand
CTGTAGCTCGGTTGGTCATGTTTCTAGTTTAAAAAGAGTTAATTTACCCAGAATGCATTGCAAATTAGTCCCACTTAACATAGCCTAGAACTATGCAACCATCCTGTGCTATTAAATGCTCCACACATAACAAAACAATAGCATTCTTTCTGCTATGTAAACATGAGGCTGTGTCCCCGAGCATGCTCTGTGATGTCTTCCATGGAGTTTCTCTATCTATAGGGGCCCAAACTGAGATCACAGTTGTTTCAGGATGAACTACGCTGGCCTTTTTTATTGAAACAAAAAAAAAAAAGCCTATAACACCCAATGCAATGGTATAGCTCTTTAATGTCTTTTTAATAGCTTTTGGATAACAGTGGAGTTCTGTGGCACAGAAGCTATATCAAGCTGTGGTTACACAGGGAGCACTTGTTAGCAGGATATATTAAGTGTTTGTTTTGGTCTCTTATGGGGATTTGATGATAATGCTTAAAAAAAAAAAGAGCCAGTTTTATCCTTTATGCCTAATCGTACTGTTCGGAACAAACGCAGACCACCAGATTTGAAAATGACCCCTGCTGATGGAGAAATAATGACATCTTAGTCAAGCACTGGGAGCCGTCAGGCCTAAGGGTGTGTGACAAAGGCAAGATGGAGGCCCCGACGATCAATACTTCAGTCTGTATGAAGCAATAGGCATTAAATACTCCTCTTTCGGCTCCCCTAGGAAAAGAGCAAACATATCAATCAAAACCCAATCACCCACGCCCACTCCAGACACACACACACAACCCCTGAGGCTCCATGCCAGCTGTCCCACGAGATATTACTCTTGTTTTATCTTAATTGTATTATTACAATTATTTAGAATTCAGACATGTACTGTATGTGTCTGTGGATGCTTCAATGACCTTAGTAAAGGTTAGAGGCTTACGGATGGAATGCAGTATGGATTCTGTAGGGAGGATTTGGGCCTGCCTCTGTGGAGGAGTTTATGAGAAGAGATCTTGCAAATGACTGTTGACAGGGCAGGGGGCATTCATCAAGAAAACAAGCCACATGAGCACCGAGACCGGAGTTAGGGCTGGAATGAATCTCATAGAAACAAATCTAATCTAAGCGCTGCCAGAGAACCCATTTATAATGTTAAGATCACAACATGAATCCGCAGAGAGGAGTGCAAAGGGGAGGGAAAGAGAGAGAGACAGAGGCAGAAGGATACCAATTGAATAAATGAATGTATAAACTTTGTAGTTGGTGTATAGTCTTTTGAGGCATTGTTCCTCTGCCCCATTGTTAAGCAATAAGTGGAAAGGATTTTGAAGAGGAGTAATTTTGCTACTAATGGTCGCTCCAAATTCCTAGTGGTTTTAGATCATTTACAAAACACAGCCTAACATCCTCTGCACCACCTTGTGTGCAGACAACAGCTCTCTCGGGGTAAGCTGCTTCATATTGAGGAATGGCAGCATGCTTCGTCTACCACAGCAGGCCGCTCTCTGGCAGTCCTGTCTGCTGACTGATTTTCAACATAAGTGAAACTTTAAAAATGGAATGGAAGTCAAATGATAGATGTGGTGAATTCGTCTCACATCTCAGAATCTAAATGCATTTGACAGGTATATTGACAAGCGGAAAATTACTTTTTTTGATCAACACAATGAATGAAATGACATGTTTTAAAGGAAAGCTATGCAAGATTTGTGAGTTTTTGTTGGTAGACACACCATTCGAAGCTGGCCTCTTCCTCTGGCTAAACGAGCAAGACGGACAGAGAGAGAGAGAGAGAGAGAAAGCAGTGATGGCCGAGTGAGCTAGAGACTGAATGTTGGGAGGGAGTGCCTTTACTGAGAGCTAAGCAGTAAAACATTATTTGCTTATTTTTACTTTCTAGAGCAGAAACAACTACACCCACACCTCCGAACAGCCCTCAGGAAGGTGCTGTATTGCTGGCTGTTGTGTGAATTCAGCTGAAGTGTGTGTGTAGCTCAGCCCTGCCCTCGGTCAAAGAGACACACAGACCTGCGGCTCTTTATGCACTCATGCATCCATTGAATAACAAAACATAGGCAGAGAACAGGGTTTGTACTCAAAATCTGCGAAACACAGACAATGTACGGTATTTCATGTGCTTTCCCTAAAGTGCTTTCTTTATAGCAAATGATGCAATATTTTATGTTTATAGTTATATGTTTGGCACTCAAAACACTTTTTTAGGATTCAGGAAAAGCTGGTGTTATATTTCAAGTCAACATTGACTTAAAGCACAAGACAGAAAATGTTAATTTTGGCAAAATGTTCCAAGGCCAAGTGTGTCACTATCCAAGTTGTTTTAGTAGTTGCAACCTAAACCACAAACCTCATTCTCCAGTGTCATAGTCATAGTCCTCCACTGTGTATGCACAGCATTTACCCTGCCATAACTTATTTGCAGTCAGTACTCAATACAAAAGCCACAGTCCATCCTACGATGAATGAGACTTTATCTCAACAAAAATGTTGTCCTTCAGGATCCCAGGAAGCAAAGAAAAGTTTCCTTTCAAGACGTAATGCAACAGTTGGCCAACAAAAATAATCCCAAGAAATGCCTCTTCTCGCCTTGTCGTATAGACAAGCTTTGTGATTCTTCGACAACTTTGGACTTAAAGTCCGGCAAGTGTGCTGCTTTCAGCTCCAGGGAATGGTCAGCCTGGGAGCCAGTCAGTTTGATGATGGGTCATCGGAGAAGGGAGGATTGAGTTGAGTAAATAATCCGATTGTGCAGAACGAGTGGACTATGAATTATGGACTTTGTGGTTCATTGCCAGGGGTTGGCAAACCAATCGACTCCCAGGACAATCTGGGCTTCTTCCACTGGTGAGTAACGTCAGATGCGCCTATTTTCTGAATTCAATAATATTCTGCCGGCTGGAAGGTGGTGGGCAGTATGTGGCCAGAGCGCCAACTGACGAACACTAATAATATCCAAGGACAGGGGACAGTTTGGAAAGGACTTAGTCAACCAAAGGCAATTTCAAGCCAATGTGTGAAGTGTGGTGTACTTGCAAAACGTCACTAAATAAAAATAGTTGCCTCTATCCATATCAGGCCCTCGCTACTGCTTTTTGTGTACTCCGTGCTTCATTTATGCAATGATCCCAGGAATGGACCAGTTCCATTAAGGGGGCCACACTGCTGCAGGAGGCAACAATATGGGCAAAGTCCCGGATATATAAAGAGAAATATATTTTGGTCTAAAGCACGAAATGATCAATGTTTCATCCGGTTGATTTCAGGTAAAATTGATAACAGAGTCTCTTCTTCGATTGGCTGATGCAATGATGGATCAGGCCCCTTTTCCTCTATTCTTGTTCCCCACTGATGAAAATTGGCAATCATGTAATAATCCACTTACAGGCGTGCAAGCTTGCTTCACAGCAGACTCAGCAGCAGTTTTCACTTCAGAGGCCACGACCACCTCGGGCTCCTCTATCATGAGCTCTCCCCGGCCAAACGTAGAGCTCTCATCTTAGAGCTTCCTGTGTAATCCCAGATCAAAGGTCCCAGGGAAACGGGAATGGATTCTCCGCTCTAACAAGCACACTTTCTCAGATGGAAGAAATTGAACCCATTTTTCTTTATCTTCCTTCTGCAGGTTAGCTCACTCACTGCACTGAAAGATAGACCTTGCCATGATAGCGCGGGCCTTTCACATAGCAGAACACACAAGAAGATAGGGCCCGATGCCTCTCCGGCTGTTTGATGTTTGCTTTCAACCCCTGTTTTCATGCTCCCCAGAGTAACAACTGCTGATAAGCAAAGGAGTTCAAAAAAGATCCTCATTCTGTAAGAAAGAGATGTCACACAGAACTCACCAGGACCATCACCTCTGACACTGCAAGATTGCAAGATCTTGGTGTTTGTAAAATGCGAGTAGTAAAAGAAAATTATTTCTTTGTTTCGCTTTCATTAACAATGTAATGTCAATAACGGGAAACTCAACTTTTCTCCTCTTTTCTTTTCTTTTCTTTTCTTTTCTTTTCTTTTCTTATATTTTTGTTTCAGCAGGATCACTGTAGTGTGAAAAAATAAATGCTGAAGGAATAACCTAGTTTTGTCTCTGAAAAGATTCCTCAGTGGCTTATTATTATCTCAGTGCCTAAAGATGTACTGAACTGATTTTTTTTGCATGTGTGTACAGTATATTGGAGGTGTTAAGATGAAAGGAACAGTCCAGCATTTTAGGGAATACGCTTTTCTCAGGAGTAAGATGAGAAGATTGATATCTAATTAAGTATTGAGCTGGACTTAGGGCATGTTTAGCCTAGCTTTAGCTCAAGGACTATAACAGCTCACTCTGGCTCTGTACAAAGTAATAATTTATGCCTACCAGCACCTCCAGATCTCACAAATGAAGACATATCTTATTATTTCTTGACAAAATAACCCCTGAATCTTAGGTTTCCTGAAACACGAATACAAACAAGCAGCTGTGAAAAGCTTCTTAATTTGCATCCCATCAGTCTTTCACTGATGGTGGAGAGTGAGTACATTTATTCAAGTACTTAATATTGTTGTGTGTCCACATTGCACCAAATTCGACACTGCACTTCCTCGGGTCCTCAGCAACAAACCTGCCACATGTGAAGTAGATGGGATGAATAGTTCTCAAGATATGCGAAGAACAGACAGACAGACAGAGATTCCTTTACAGTTTGATGTATTATATTCAGTAATCACCTTCCTGTACAATACATTGATGGATTTTTCTTCAGCTACAATTACTAGTATCTAGATACAGGTTTTAAACACAAATTATATGATCAGCTTATGAAATATGATGTATTGTTATACTTTAATTAAAGTACCCATCAGTAGCTGAAATTACTTTTATCAGTTACAACATAAAATGCTGTATGTACAGTCATTCATTTGTGTTCCAGTTATAAACAGTAATATCACACTGTCATCAGTGACATCGTTCACCACTAGACATAGTGAACTACACTAACTACACACATTTTGTTGGATTAAACACCATAATGCCAATTATATGCAGTTATATCACAGTGTCATTCTGCATGATGAGTACTTTTCCTTCAATACATTTTGCAGCAAATACATCTGTGTTTTAACTCAAGTGAAAAATCTAAATAATTCCTCCACCATAAATATAGTGAACTACATGAACGTCAATGAAACAAACAAGACAAGTATATAAACTATTATTCACAGCAACAAAGCAAACCCAATGATTGATTTAACTGCAGACAGTGTAATTAATAACAAGTAAAACCAAGATCCATCTGTTATGTTTTGTATTGCCTCCAGGATATCTGCATTCACAAAAAACAGCCAGTTATACATAAAATTATACATTTGTATATCGGATCTCTGTCAGCAAGCAGCACTCACTGTTTCTCAATCCTCTCCTCAGACTTGAGAAAGGAAGATTCTGAACACTGCTGTCACTCAGTATTACAATTTATTGGACATACTAACATTTCAGTCCCGTTGGTCCTTCGCCAAGATTATTTTATACAATCCTTAAAACAAGGATCTGAGAAGGATAATGTTTCACCCATTCTGTGCGCACAGGTGTGGCACAATTAATGTCTCTAAGTAATTGGCAGTGAAATACAATCTGTCACATTATATTCCTCTTATCAGAAAAAGAAAGGAAAAGCAGGATAAAGTGAGACGCCACAGCACATGATTAAGTCTATTTATGAGAATATTTACAGAAATTGCGTATCCAATGAATAAAACATTGGCCTTTCAATTATTATAAGTCATTCAAGCTGTGTAATCACATAAACTTGTATATTGAGTGTACCTAAAATAATCATTTTAATTCTATATCTGAGAATAACAGTCGTACATCTAACTCGTCTCCGGGAAATTCTGTTTATACGCTAATTTACTGCAATTTCTTTCTAAAGGATATCTAATGCTGCTCAGATGAGATTTTTATCAACATAATGAGAAAACATACATAGTTAATTAGCGTGTCCAGCAACCAGCAAGGTGTTGATACTGAATAAATGAGTGTAATTGTCACTGACAGCATATTTCATTTCTTTTCTTACAATTTCCACTTGTACCAACTGAATAATTCAACTATTTGATTGTCATGTTTAACACTTTGTTAAGTTCATGGTAAGATTGTGGTTCTGCTTATTTAATTTTCAGTTGGTAGCATATTTGATTAGAACAAAATGCATTTGACATATTTGAAAAATATAATATAAAGTCAACCACAACCAAAACTCTGTATTTGCAATCTATATTACACATTTACACACAACTTTAAAAATTGGTATTTACAAAACAGAACTTAAGGAAAATTACTGTAAATATGAATGCAATTTGTCACATTTCCTTTCACCTTGCTCTCCATTCCTAAAACCCCATACATGAATTTTTTCCCTCACGGAGGTGGAAAGTTTACAACCAACAGCCAAACAATCAGACGTACCTCTTGGATGCAATGAATGCTGGACGTCTGGACATATCTTGACGCAACTTGGCGGTTCTTTAGGTTCAATTCTCTATTTTGTGTTGTGACAACGCTGTGCTTGTGCTCGGTTAGGTTTAGGCACAAAAACATTTAGGTTAGGGTTTGGAAAAGATGATGTTTTGGCTTAAAATATGTGTTTTGGTCTCAAACAAGCCTGGAGATGTACAAAAAACTTGCAGCTTCCCTTCGAAAATAGGCATTTTTTTGTCATCACAGACATGCTTGAAAATTGTCTCAAGATATCCTTGAAAATATCCAGTGGTGTCTAGCTCACAGATGTTCAAATGCTGTGGTCCCTCACCAAAAAATTATTGAATGTTTAAACGCAGTCCAGAGCTGCAATGACAGGCTTGGCTGCCTTCTTGACCTCTAACTCCATCCACCACCATCCACTCCAGCTCTCAATGTAATAGGCTACTCACCATAATGACATTTCCTATCACCTGACTCTTATATTATTAGTTTATCGGTGATTTGCAGAAACGTCAACTGTCAAGTGTTTATATCACTCTAACTGTTGTGCAAAGCTACCTGGTGTTTTAGTTATTGTAGTTATTTTTAACCCAAACCACGCCCCTTTCCCTAACTCTAATGAAGTTGTATTCACTATTGTGGAGGGAACTTTTAAACACTTACTATCATTAGTGTAAAACCATACCAACCCTTAAAGATAATTTAATGCTCTCTGCAGCACCTAGATTCAATAGCTTTCTGTCCCACGCCTGTCTGCCACTCTGACTATCAGGAAATGAGAAAAGAGACAAAAACAGGGAGGCTTACGGAGATAGAGGGAAGTGAGAAGGGAAGATCAGAGAATGAAAATCTGGCCTATGTTCAGAGTCGCTGTTTCATGCCCTGGCGCCTTTGAAAATCAGAAGGGCTGACTGGCAGCCAGATCTGAAGTGATGGAGTTGGGGGGCGATGTATGAGGACAAATAGAAATGCAACAGGAAACATCAGATGGAGTCAGACAAATCTAAAAGGCAAACAGACTCAATAAAACATCAGTCATTTTTTTCATGTATTCTGCAGCCCCCCAAAACTGACAAATAAGAAAAGTGAAAAAAAAGACACTGACACCACTTTGAAAAAGCTCCAAGCAGTGACACGACCAAGCGTGAACCTTAATTTCCCTTCTCAGATAAGCACTGCTGATGCAGAAGGTCACGATGCTATATGGATTGTGTGGAAACTGAAACAGATTTTTCGATGATAGTAAGTAATCTTCTCTATTCACATTAAATTGCTCCCCTGTGTTCAAAATGTTCCTACCTGGTTGTTTACAGAATTGAGCTCTCATTACAGACGGGAACTATTTTCTGCTTCATGTGGGCAGGACGCAGAGGCAAATTAGCACCCCTCCCGGAAATTTCACACTTTAAAACATCTTCACCGCAGCAGGTGGCATCACTTCCACCAGGCTGCTAACAACTTTGAGAGATGCACTGTGAACCCTAACATTATTAACAAATTGGTGAGGAGATGCTGGCATTGCAGAGTGCCAATTTAATGTAATGAATGTGATGGCTGGTTGTTTAACTGCTGGACATAAACTGAAGCTTTGATTTCTGTCACACGGCCGTGGTTTGCTGGAGAACACCAAGGTCACAGTGAACTCCCTCTTAACTCAGTAATGTGAGGTCACTTTTAAGAAGTGTTTTTTTTTTAATTGCCTGCTGTTGATGAAAAGTAAAAACAGCATGTTGAGGACAAGCTTCTTCCTACCAAATGCTTTTCAATAATTCCTATTTCACTTGTGTACTACATTGTGCACTTCTTTTAAACACTTTCTTTGACGTCACAACTGTGTGGTGGTGGTCAATTATTGTAATTGCAATGTCCCCAGTTTGATTATGGAAAAAGGAACTATGCAGCATCATTCCAGCTCTGTGTCTCCCCAAATATCCTGAAACTTCTCAGCTGTCTGCTCTCAGGTGAAGGCAGAAACGCCCGAAAATATGTTCAAAAGTACAAAAGAACTGATTCTGAGATGTATGAAAAGAGTTTGAATTGTATGGGTTCGTCTCTGGGCAGTTACAACACATAATTACTTAGGACTTATCAAATTCGACTAACAACAAGCCCTCTAAATTAAGAACAATATAAATCATTTGTCCATGCCCTCTAGACTGACAAGGGAAGTGGTTTTGAGGCTCCATTCAGCAGCATGACATCAATTCCCCGTGCCTTCTAATAACATTAGAAAATCAAACACATCCTAATACTTCAACCGCTGATTAGATCGATTGACTCCCAAACGACTTCTATCACTGTTTAAGCATGAAAACTACCGGGTTAGGTTTAGAAAAACATTGTGGTTTGGCTTAAATACTATCTATCTTCAGCTACGAACATTGTTACGTGCATAACTTCAGTCATGTAATGTGATGCATCAATCGGGGTTAGTGAGTTAAAATAATTCACAGTTGCGATTCGCTTTCACGCTGGACACACACAGCGCTCACCCGGATCAATTTAGCTCTTTTTGCGATATATCTACATATGGCCTCATCACACTAACCAGTGAACTATTATGCAATGTATGAAATGTGTTCTTAAAAGAATCACTCAACTCAATGAATTGGCACCCGAAAGGATTACATCAGGAGATCACTGTCAGTTCCCTTCCCCATGTTGCTGTATTACTCATATGTATGAATGTCAAATTAGCATTAACAGCCTGCATTAGTTCAATAAACTTCATTGACTGTTATTTGCCTGAGCTGATGTAAGAGAGAAAGACGCCTGAAGAACGTTTCTCAACACTTGTGACATTTCTAAAGAAGTACTAGAGTGAATAATAATCAAATATAGTTATGAAAGAACATCTTTTCAACAATGTTCCCTCTCATCTTGTTGATGTGACTTCCGACATCTGGATAAATCAGTAAAATACCATCGTTCGAATCAAACGGTGTGAAGTAGAATGACACCGCAGTCAGTTAAGTTACTTTATAAGGATGTTTGTGCGCCGCAGTGTGTAGGAGGAAACTAATAGCGTGACAAAACAGCGTTGTACACAACACATTCAGCATCAGACCTTCACTGAAAAGATGGGTTCAGACTTTTACAAGAGGGTGTTTGTTTTGAGCCGAAAGATGTTCTCGAGCATAAAGGAATGTTTTTCTTTCTGCCTGTGGTGAGTAATCTGCTGAACAGAGAACCACAGATCTGTTCAATTGCTTGACCTTCAGTTGCTTTTAAGGAGCTGTTAGGCAATAATCTCCGGTGTGTAATCTGCTATGGCAGCAGATACTTAAATCCAAATCTATTTGGATATTGAGACAATTTTTTTAACTGCCAAAACATGTTATATAGTTATATAATGTATAAGTTCTTAAAGTGTCAACACTCTGCTCTAATTTATTAGAGTATTTACTTCCAAACTGGAGGAAGGGTTTAGGAATTACAGCTCCTTAATACAGTATTGAGCATATGTGCTATTCTTTTGTAGGTTCAGTTCTTTACGATTCCTAAAAATGTATGTAAGATTATCCCAGAAGGCCTATCCCGGTCAAGCCCAAAGAAAATTCAAAGCTTTCGAGTGTTGTCAAAGTTTGATGCGCTTCTGCAAGACAAGGCCAGACTAACCGTTTTGAACATTCTGAGGAAAAGAAAGAATGCACTGGTCAGCTCGGCAATGCAAAAGGTCAGGATATCCCTGGAAGTCAAGATCCTTTCCTTGGTTAAGAGAATCCTCTCCACAACATCTAGTCAAGTTAGGCACATCCTCCAGGAGGAAGGCATATCATGATCCAAGTCAATCATAAAGAGGAGACTTCACAAGAGCAAGTACAGAGAATTCAAACCATTAATAAGCTTCAAAAACAGAAAGGACATTATAGACTTTGCCAAAAATCATCTAAAACGCCAGCCCAGCTGTGGAGCAACATGATCAGCCTCTACCAGAACGATGGGAAGAAAAAAGCATGACGAAGGCTTGGAACGGCTTCTGTAAAAAACAAGGAAGGCAGATCACTTGTGTTTTTTGACAGGAGCAGCCTTTATTCTAAAGTGTTTAGAGATATACTGTCTGCCCAGATCAAGCTGATTGGAACAGACTGGTACAGACTGACAATGACCTAAAAGATACTGCGAAAGCAACCTAGGAGTTGCTTGAGGCAAAGAAAAGGAATATTCCGCATGGCCAACTCATTCACCCGATCTCAACCACGATCAAGGATGCTGACCAACAACTGAAGACAGCTGCAGTAAAGGCATGGCAGAGCATCACAAAGGAAAGGACCCAGCATTTGGTGATAACCATGGGTTCATGACATCCGACAGTCTTTGCCTGCAGAGAATTCTTGACAAAGTGTGAAACATGATTATGATTATGTTCATTTGTTTAATTACAACGCTGATAACAGGGGACTGTGTATAAAAATGGCTGCTTCAACTGCATCTTGAATGTTTCATTTCCAATCTATTCATCGCATATACAACCAAAACTAAGGAAACTGTGTCCATATTTCAGGACCTCACTGTATGTCGGGAAGGCTTTGTTTAAGCAACAGGAGTGTGTGCACTCTATATTTGCCTGCATTGTTGTTTTTGTCTTTTTTCCCCTAAAGAGCTAGTGTAGTTGTATTACAAAAAAAGAAAGAAAAGACTACAATTGTAGTTGCAGAGATCTGAATGGGAGCAGACAAAGACTTACACTCTGCAGGAAAACATACAGTCAATGCCGTCTACTCAGTTTGTTGTTATAATATACATCTTTGCAACTACAGCAAGTTGCTCTGTATGAGTCACAGATGTTTCCCATCTCACAAGTTTGTGTAATGACTCACACTTCATAACTTTAACAATGCCTTCTATTAATAAACACAACTCATATTTTATGAGTAATAGATGCCAAAACAATTTTTCTCAGGTGGAGCTGAATTGCAACCCAGGGAGACATTTTGCATTATATGGCTACTTCATTTTCATTTTGTTTCTAAACTTGCAAAAAAATGTCACCCTCTGGGATTGGCATTGTTACAGGCATTAACACAGTATTCAAACACACACACGCACTCACGCACACACGCACACACACACACACACACAGACATATAGACACCAACCAGAGTTCTGTCAGGAGCATTGACGTCACATAATGAAGCGAGACGGTAATATAGTTTGACTTGGCAGTGTAAGTCTATTCCTGGGGATGCTTCTTGCTGCGGCAATAAAGCAAATCAGCATGGAAAACAGAGCAACATGCAGGGAAAGTAAAAAGCAAGAAAAAAAACAATCCCCCCATGGGTGTAAAGTAGAAACAAACAGTGCAACACTCTCCAAGGTGCACAGTGAGCGTAGCCACAGCAGGCGCTAGGCTGAGGTGGAGCAGAGGCAAGAGAACAGAGGCAAGCAAACATCAGTGGTCACTGGGGATGGGTTGTATGGTTGAAATCAAAATACAATATCTAACTATAATGTATGAATTATATGGAGAGTTGTTAATGCATATCTCCAGAAGGGTCCATTCGATCTACTTCAAACTTGGCAAGTGTGTTCCTGAGAACCCCAGGAATTAATACATTTTGAATATACAGCTAACACCGCTCTGTGGCTTCAGCGCTCTGGCTTCATGGCTCACCCTTTTACGTGATCTCATGGGGAAGCAAACATAAACAAAATGGAGATTAGCGCTGTAGCAACTTGTTGAGGAAGGTTAAACCAGTCTGGAGACGCGGTCAACATAGATTTTGTATTCACCGAGGAAGAGTTTCTGTCAACCGTGGTATACTAGCCAACATTAGCCTTAAATGCAAGGATGTCTACCTTTGCTTGGCAGCTGTCAGCTGCTCTGGGATGCCTCTCTCATTAGTGATACGGCTCGGAAAGTACTGAAGTAATCATCCAGATTTATAATCATAAATATCCAACAGGTTTGATATTATTGGGATGACCCGGATGAGTCTGTTAGCAGTTTAGGTGTCTCAAGACTTGATCTGTAAACTTCTCACGTTACCAGACAATCTGTGTTAAACAAGATGTTTTGAACAGGCACTGCACTAGCTCATCTAAGATCCATTGTTCAATGCTTTAATCTCATTAAAGATTCAATATAATGACTCTTGGCTACCCAGGGCACAGTCAGCAAAGACCAGTTACCAAGCAGCTAACCACATTTAGCAGCAGTTAGCTCTGCTTTAGCAACAAAGTTACCAGGACACTCCATAGATAGCCTCAGTACTGTAACTGGCCTCTGTCGACGTTTTTGGAGGCCGTGTACGCCCCCGGTCCAGAGGTGTTCATTGATATTTTTACTTTGTTAGCACTTACTTGAGCAACAAGGAAAGCTTTCTGTCCAGAGTTGCTCAAGGCAGAGCAGCCTGAGGGCAGCAGAGGGAAGACCAGAAAATATTTTCTCCATAATACATTACCGGGTTTCACCTAAAGGACTGACTAAAGTTATAAAGGTGTGTTTTTGTGGAGTAATTCGGAATGTTCGGTCTGTAGTAACACACAAAGTTCTTCCTTTTATACATCCATGGCAGCATCATAATATAAAGAGTGTCTATTGGACAAATATATGCCCCAGAGTGCAAGATGAGTCATCAACAATTTTATTGTGTCTCCAGAAAGTTACAAACTCTAAAATACCATGAAATATACCTTCAAACTATTGTCACTATTGGGCCTGATACTGGCATATATGGTATGCCAAATATGGAGCCATATGTGAACAAAATCACAAAGAGCGATTTTGACTTTATGGCAACTTCTGACCGGAAGTGACTTTATGTTAGGTAGCATTAAACATGCTATGGAGCAATTTTTATATGGGTTCAGCCCATTCTGATTGTTCTGATTGTCGTAACGCTCATGCAGGTGATGGGATACACATCTCTGCCAATAATTTCATACTATTCCAGTGATCTGCAGGTGGTGGTGACATGCACAGAAATGCAACAGCAAAGGTATGAAGAAGAAGCTAGCAACTAAACCTGGATGTAAACAGTGCAGGTTTCAAAGTTTGACATAAAATCAGCTGTGCAAATGTTTTATGAGGAATGAAATGCACTCAATTCATTTGTCAGAGCGAATGTTGTGTTCATTAACGAGACAAATCCACAGGGCGTGCTTAACGTCGATTACTTCTTCAGGTTTAGCAATTTTCCACAATCACTCCCCCATTTTTGAATAAATGGATACAGAAGAATTCCTCCACACAAAAATGAACTTTCTTGGCAACTGCCTACGCTACCGCCAGCCACTTATTATAATGTTGATTATTCAGTCTGGTGAGAGCACTCTAATGCTGGATGTGCCTCAACGCAGATTTAATTCAGTGGAAAACATGAACCCCAAAACCTTTGAACTGTTACACATATCCCATACCATATGTAGCTATGATGCTCCCTCAGATGAACATTTGCAGCAAGCGCCAGCTGGTCTGCGACTGACCTTCTGCAATTTAGTGGGAAACGGGCAGCGCCGATACAGTACGTGGAGCTGTGTCAATTTCAGTTAAACGACTGGAGGAAAATTCAATGAGCTTCCATTCGTCTGTGAATTATTCACAAAATATTTTAATTTAATGTTCTATGAGACGATTCCTCACGAGACGCGGACCCCTGTGGATTACATTACTGTACTCATTTTAGATCTCAGATTTAGTTTTGGTATCATTAGTGATCGTGTGAAAATGATTTTCATGTAGAAGCGGGGAAAAAGCTGGCAGGATAATTGTTTATCTGTATGCTCAAACTGACAGTGGGAGCTGAATTGGGCAGATTGGGGGATTCACATTCACTATACTGAAAACACAGCTTACATTTTTCATCATACATTATAAATGAGCATACATTCTAAATGCAGTGCCAAAATGCCTGTTTTAAAATGTGTTACTAAGAATTATCGTCCGTCACATTGGCCTCCATGTTTTCTTATGCGTGCTCTTTACTTGTCCGAGCGGCGATGACAGCAGACCGGAGACCATGCTAGAGCGATCTGTTGAGTTAGGAGATAAATGGCACGGTGTGAGAGGCGCTGACAGCAGGGGACAAATGTGTGTAAAGGCATTAACAGAGTGACCTTCACTGACAGGCTGCACTTAAAGCGGCAACATGTGTCCTGAGGTGGCCTTAAGAGGAGAGGTGACTGGGCTTCCTTGACCATGCTCTGCAGCAGGTATGAAATAATACTGAGCTGTGGGGATTAACCTCCCATTCTCTGTTTTCCTCCTGATGTCTATCTCACACGCTCTCCCCCCCTCCCCACCTGACGTCCTTTCACTTGATTCATTGATTTAGCCCTGTAGGCAAGATGGGAGTGCTGTGGTGGCGGGATGAAGCACTTGCTGAGGGATATGGACATGGCTGTAGCTAAGGAGGAGAAATTACAGCTTGTTATACAATTTGCAGGCAGTGGTGGCCTAAAGGCTGAAAGAGTACAGTTCTGACTGGAAGGTCAGCAGCTCAGATCTATGAAAACACCTCGGTGGTTTAAAAGGGCAACACTTGGTCAACAACCACTGCTGAGAGAGGCACTTGAAGGGACACTACACTGACTTTCAACCCCATACTATATATAAGAAAAATGATGTCTATATAACATGATGGTAACGGACGTGATTAATCCTTTCTCTGCCTCTGGGAACTCAATATATATTTTTTACTGTCTTTATAAATGTGATAAAGAGAAAATACACAGTGTACAGTGTAGCTCTGCTCTATAACATAACACAGGAGTTTACTCTGCATTATTAAATGATGAGCTGGCAGGAAGTGGGTCTATAAAAAGAAGCATGGTAATTGGCTGTAGGTGTTACAGTTGTCCCTCTCTACATGTCCGCCCTGTGATTGACTGGTGACCCGTCCAGAGTGTAGCCCGCCTGAAGGATGACTGGGTATAGCTATAGGCTGGATGGATGCGAGACTTGCAAACATAACTGTGTGATTCACTCTTTTCTCTTTAGTTCAGAGTAAAGACAAACGAGCAAACAAGTCTCGCATAATGCAGAGTAGAAACTTTTTAATTAGCGAGAACAAAGTGATGCAAGCAATGTTTGTGTTTTTTTTAATTGAATTCTTTTCATCTTCAATGTGCACGCACAGAAAAATGTCTAATCAGATTTCAACTCTGTAATGGAGTGTCATCGAGCCTGGCAGTATATCAGTAGTGTTCGTTTTAGATTTTTTGGATATCTTTACATCGTGATATGTGCTTTTATCCTGGTTTTTAAAGGTTGCATTACAGTAAAGTGATGAACTTACCAGACTGTTCTACATATTATAATACATGCCTTTACCCACATAGTCATTACTAAGCATTGCATCATTGTCACAATGCATTGCTCTCGCAATATTGATATCAAGGCATTTGGTCCAAACGATTGTGATATTTGATTTTCTCCATATTGACCAGCCTCGGTATGCCAACTTTAACCATAATTTATGTATTAGTCAATCTGAGTCAGTGATCTCAAATACAGCTCAGCTAGCAGCCACTGGTTTGATTGACTTTATCAAATAATCACAACTTACATTAGTGGAAGCGATAATATTTTCGGTTGAACAGAAAAAAAACTCAATATCAACATCTTGACATTTCGACCCATGAGTACTGAGTAATTATTGCTTATTATTATTACATGAGTACTCAGTACTCATCGGCCAGAGCTGCATCAAAAGGAACATGGGCCAGGGGCGTAAAGTGCGTATGAGGGGGGCATCCCTCTAATTCTGGCACCCTTGCTCGAACGATGTCTATTTTTGAACTCTCCTTTCATTTTGATCCACTACACACCAGTAAAGTTGTGTAACTGCATCTTGCACAGTTGAGATGATGTGGCCTCCAGGCTAAATGCCATAGGGACATTGGTGGATTCTTGCAGTCTTATTTGACCTACGGCAGGTTTTTTTTTTTTTGAAAGTCTGAGACATCCAGACTAAATTGAGACTAGAAAACTGCAGTTTCGGAACTACAGCTCCGATTATTTGAGGCTTTTGGATAATGTAAACATGAAGTATACTGCCACAGAGTCCACTGCGGGCTTCAACTTGAGCCAAATGTTTTTTTGTCTTTTTTTTTGGATAACATTTCAGAAAATTGACAAAAATCATTGTGAACAAAAAACAACAAGTTTTTAGTGATATCTGTTTTGAAATGTACCAATGAGTATACAGAAACCTCAGGCTGCTAAAGGGTTAGCTGCGGGCACTGCACCTTCCCCCTCCCCTTCAATCTAACATCTCCCCCACAGTGCCTCTCTTTCAGCTATCCAGTTTGACAACCTCTGATCTGCAGAAAGGATTTTTTTTTTGTACCATTTCTCATCCTGATTCTTAGCACTGATCTTGTAAATTAATGTTTACATAACAGACTTCAAAGTCAGTCCTTTCTCTTGACATCATTGAGTTTGCGCTTGAAACGTGTAATCACTGCTAGATGTTTGACGTGTGCTGTTCAAGTCTATATTATCTTCATCAGAGAGGGCTGGTGATGAATATTTTGAGGGTATAGTTCTGTACTGTATCACTGAAGGGGTTGTGAATCATCTGAGGCGTTGTCAGAAACACTGTAAGAATACACCATCATGCACACCAAAAGACTACGACTTAAAATAAGACGCACGCTGGAGGTCCTGTAGCTAATGAGTGTATCTAGCTAAACATAATCCCAAATCAGATAGTGATAGCGAGTGATATTTACTTTAATTAAGTCGAACAGTCTTGCATAGTCAACACTAGATAATGAAATCGACATTCAACACAAATGCAGCTAGATTTTGGTGCTAAATATAAGATTATCTCACAGTTTTTCCTTGTTCTAATTTCAGTGAATCTTTAATGAGTTCTGACAAAATAAACCAGACAAAAACAGAGAAATCATAGAAGGAGCGCCACCGGAGAACAATTACAGATTGTCACTTATTCATGCCCTCGGAGTGAAAGAAAGTTGACACTACCTTAATTACTATGTCACAAAACTTGGAGGAAGTTTGCTCAGCAGGCCAAGCGTGGCGTGGGACAGATTTATTCATGTGAATACAGAGTACTCATAGAGTTGATATTTGGTGTCGAGGCTCTGACCTTTCAGTCCCCGCGAGCAAACACCAAGCTCGGCACAGCAGACAGTGAAGAGTCCAAATATATACAGAGCCCAACACCAGTGTGGCTACCGACCACTGTTTGGCCACTCCACAACAAAGCCCCTCCACGCAGGTAGTATGCCACCAGTGAGGTGAGTCCAACCCAACCACCCAGACACATCAGCAAATATTAAATAAAGCATAATGAAATACAAAAAGCTGTGAGTTTTCTTCTGAACTGGTGCAGAATGTTGATTGACACCGGCAGCAACAGTGTAAATCATAGGACAACACCTCAGTAGTTATCTAAAACAGTCCATAATAGCCAGCACAGTTGGTAGCCTCAAAAGCTATAGGCCTATTAGCAATATACATACCTACACCACAAACAACAAAAAAGCCTACTCTGGTCAAGTGAAGCACTGAACCTGTGGAGATGAAACATGACTTGTAACATCTGTCCAGGGACTACAGATGAAAAATAGCCTTTTGGCAAACTGGCACCTTTTACAGCAGTGTTGTGCACTGTCCGTGTTCAACGCATCCATCATCCCTGCAGCTCCAGTTCAAAAAGCTGGTGCCAGTCCTCCAGTTGTAAACAGATAAAATAAAAAAAGAAAAGCCTTCAGACTAAGGCTACCAAAGGGCACACACACAAAATGCACTAGAAAAACAACAGGCACAGTTTAAGAGAACCCACTGATACAGACCTGCAGTGTCATTAAACTACATAATAAACTATAGCGCATTCAACACAAACACACTTTACCACAGTATTATTTAACAGCTCTACATGTGTTTTATGCAAAAACATAAAAAAAAATGAAAACAGTGCACAGTCCATCTTACCTCACTGACACTAGCAAGCTATACATAAATTGTTGTAAATTGTTAGCTTGTTAGCTTGATAATCCACACTTTAGACAATGCAAATAAACATGATAATATAATATAGCAGAAAAGGAGACACAGGTGTCAGTGATAACCTTAATTATTGATGCCCTAAATTTAGATGTGTCAGTTTCAGGGTCCAGTTAATGTATTACAAATGTAATAATCCATTCTGATCGGTTAAGCAGCCCATTGCTGCTGCCCTGACGCTGTTTACAGTAAGTTACATGATCTGTTGACAGGCAGCTGGCTTCCTTACTTAATGAAACTGCAGCAGCAGAATTAGGGTTTGAAACCGAGCAGGACAGAAATGGCATCAACAGAGAACACTGACAACCTACTCCAAGTCCTTTTTTAAAAATTACAATACATGAACAAATCTATGCGTGTCCGTTAGTTATATTCTCTCTCTTTCAGATATGCGAATGCAACTTTAGAATCACAGCAGGTTTTATACTCCTCAGATTCACCTGAATGGTCCTTACCGGTATGAGCTCACATCATATAACCTCCATTTTTATTTTTTTTTTTGTTACATAATTGCTACATTGTTGTATTTTATCCTCGCCATTTGGCAATCTCATAATGCCTTGACTTTTAAAAACCCATAATTCAGATGAAAGATTGAGTGACTCACAGCCAGGCAGAGCTGTTTTCTCCAATGGCCTTTTGAAGTTCAGCCAAGCAAAATCTCAGTTAATTAGAAGTGAACAAAGAGGAGGGAGTGAAGGAAGAACACTGAGGTTGACAGCGGTTTTTCTTGCCCTGGAAGAAACAATGATCGGGTGTGGGTGCCGGGAAGAAAAAAGAGAATGGCGGCACAAAAAGTGATGGAAAGGTGTCTAATGTGAAGTGAACTTTGATTATCCATCAGCAGTGATTTCATAGAATCTTGATGAAAATTCCCTCCGACACTGAGGTCATCTTATATTATGAGTCCCGTGCATGTCTTCCTTTTTTTCAATAGGATTTCTTCTGTACTTTATTTTCCTCATTTGGAATCTAGAATTATTGAGGCCGGCATAGAAATAATTAATGATAGTTTTGATAGCATTTTGAGTGGAAATTCGGTCTCATCAAGTCGCTCAGCATGGAGGCCATTCAGGCAAGGGAGCAAGCTCAAATCCATCAAAAGATTAAAATCTTGAAAGAGAATGACACGGATGACACGGATGAGTGAGTATCACCAGTGCTGCGTGAATGTGGATGTTGATAAATCTGAATGTTCTGAAAACCTGGACAGCACTAAATAGGCCAGACTGAAATCCCAACTTCGTGATAAATTGCAGAAGCCCAGATTCAGCGCCGTGAAACAATGCGCCCATGCAGGTCTTTCCAGGATGTGTGAGTAGAGGAAAATAAACCTGACAGATCCGGAGCCGTCCTGCTTTCGGTTTACGCATTGAAACATGTTTGGAATTGTCAAATTAAAGCACGGCGTTCCTTGAAAGTCACTCCTTTTCATGCTCTTGATGCGAAGAGACAAGCTCTTCCATGGGAATTGCAGCTCAAATGTCAGAGCTGA
This sequence comes from Pagrus pagrus, assembly GCF_965226575.1. NCBI lineage: Eukaryota > Metazoa > Chordata > Actinopteri > Spariformes > Sparidae > Pagrus > Pagrus pagrus. The sequence goes on along the minus strand of NC_140203.1, from coordinate 20,030,405 downwards.
TAGTCTTTCTTCGACACAAATGGAAACATTACTTTTGGCTTTAAGGGAATGAATTGTCAAAGTGACTGCTTGAGTGTATTCTTCTGAATCTCATCAAATGCCTGGCACTGTTCTGTCTCTCCACAGAAGAAGATTGGCTGCAAAGCAAACCGTTTTGGTAGCTCGTCACTGTTTTTTTTTTTTCTTTCCGCGGGCGAAGCATCAGCTTAGTGTCTCCTCTATTGTCTGTGCAGAATAATAAGGCGCTGTCGGCTACCTGAACTCGAGAGCAACTTTCACCTTCACTGTGGCTTTGAAGGGACGGACATTTATCACCATCAGCATCCACAAGGCTCCACTGCTCATTCACACATTACCTTAATTAGGATTTTATGAGAGGTCATTCCTCTTACTCTGCCACTTAAAGAAGTGCACTGTAGACATGAAAGGGGCAAAACAAATCACATTTATTATCTCCGTTAACTCACCTAAATTCAGAGTGCTTCACGTAGCGCCATAAGAGATGTTAAGAGAGGTACTGTAAAGTTGTGCTGTAAATGTACTCTCTCTGGCAATTAAAGGCTAATTTATAGTTCTGTGTAACCAGCAATACTCCACTGCCACCAACCACATCTTCCATCATCAGATAAGCTCAGTTTAGGCCTAAAAGCTGCATAATAGAGTTCATAATGTCTTGTTGGCTTTATAATAACTCACACTAGATCTGTGGTCCACAGGGAAGCTGATGTCAAAGCTAGCTTGATGTGGGCATGAGCTGTGGGCGAGATTCTATTTCTCCTCAGGCGCATTAGCCTACTGTTTAGTCAACATGGCAGCCAAGGTCGGAGGCCACTTCATGTTAATGAATGCAAGAAAAACAATGCTGTCACCACAACAAAAAGCATCTGTTCATTTAACCTGCTTAAGTGTAAAGTGTAAGATGCAGCATCAGCCTGTTAGCACTGTGTAAATGACTGTTTCAGTAATATAATAACCCAGGCATTAAGACACTGCAATGAAAATGTATTTTTCAAGTTCTTACTTTGTATCCCTGCAACTTTTCAGCCAGTTCCTTTGCATGTTAAATCAACCCAGTCCGCTAAAAATATAATATTTAACATACTTGCAGACTGTTCACTGCCAATACAAAACATTTATACTGTGCTGAACCTTAGATCAACACATCCTCATACCAAAATGACTGGATATGGACTCCAGGGACGCTTTGTTTGGTTGGATTAGGGCAAAAACAACTAGTGGGTTAGGTTTAGGCTCTAAACTACTTTGTTAGGTTGAGGAAAACATCATGTTAAAATAACTGCTTTTTTTTCAAACATACTTATATAACTTGATTCCTGCTTTGTAAACTGGTTCCATCCCTTCCCTTTGGCACTACATTCCCTCAACGTTACCATGTCCGTATGGTATTTCTGTTTACGCCTGACTCTCAGCGGCTGTCTAGCTGCAATGTAAGGCACCAGAAATGTTCAAAATATAGAGTACACTTATATATGACGTATAAAACTTTATATTTTTAGGAGGCTTTTTTCTTAGCTGGCTATCTTGCTGTCGGTCTTATTTAGCAGTACAATGCTCTGCTTCCCTGTCGGTGCCACGCACTGCTACTCCACACAGGACTATCACTTTAAGTTATGTTATGTACGTGGCATAATAAACTACATTAGTAAGTTAAAAAACGTATTGCCGACTTCTGGTTTCATACTGGACACAAATAGCGCTCTCCTGAATTAAAGTCCAGTGCTTGTTTAACCTGACCATCCGTCCCTGACCTCTGACCTCGGCCATTGAAAGACTTTTTATCTCTTTAAACTACATCACCTTACTTCCCTCTTGCCCATCAAGAAACATAAATATGGTTCGTATAAGCTGCTTTCACAGCCAAACTAAATTGTCGATTTTCTAATAAGGACAGGCTGTCATCATTACACTACATTGTTGTTAAGACTCGCTCTGATTCAAAGATGTCAACTTCATAGTCGCACGCAATGAAAATAATTGGATGTAATTGAAGTCATGAGGTTACATAGCTGGGAACAATGAATGCCATTTGTGCCAATTTGATAAGTTGTTGAGCTCTTTCACTGAATGAAATGTTTTACTGGCAGGCCAAAAAGAAAAGTCAGTTCACCTCATCATTGATCAGATTTCAGATTTTACTGCAATCCATCCAACACAGCCAAGATATTTTACCTGGATTTCAAAATCATTACATCACATATGTGATTTTTATAGAAATTCATCCAAAAGTTGTTGTGATCAAACTTACTTATGCGGGTGGCAGCTTTTATATTAAACCCAGATTGTGGAACCAATGTGTTTTAAACAGAGTGATCAGAGCAAAGCACTGACAGGACAGAAAATAGAGCCCTTATCCCTCCACCATTCAGTCTTTTAGCTTAGTCCCCGTCACAGATACTGGGAACGGGGAGAATTTCCAATGGCCATCTGTCAACCCACTAAAATAAAGCAAGGAAAGTAAACACAACGTGTGCCAACTATGCATATTTAACACACAGAAAGCAAGTCCATATTATATATAATTAAAACATCTCAGAAAGCTGAATAATGTAATGGATGTAGCATCGTTCCTGGTACTACTCATATTGAAAAGATGAAGTTGCTGCCCGGGGTCCACCCTGCGTGCTTCCTTACTTCCCCCCTTCCCCAGATCCCACACACCAACGAGTGGTGCCAGATGACAGAAGCCTGAAGGTGGGCTTTAATACATAATGTACTCAGTGTGGTCATTCAGAGGCAGCTGATAATCATTCATTTATACAGTACACGTATCAGAAACAGAGTGGCTGGAATATCATGAGGTGTTCACTTGCAAAAACATTTATCTTCGTTTCTCGCCTAACTCACATTCTTTAATTGTGCACTCCAGGGAACTTCAACAAAACTGGTTTGGTTGTTTTGGTAAGATATCTTTTCCTTTTTTTCACTTTTCCTAAATTGGGTTTTTCCTTTTATTGTGTATCATAATGAATATCAATCAAACTGGTTTTGATTTATTCACTTCAAGAATGGCTTTTATCCTTTTTCTGCAAATGAGCTCACTTCATTTGTTCACAACCGAATAGAAAATGTTGCTTTGTACTAATGTGCACCCTTGGTGGCTTTTTAATCATGTTAATTTTGCGTAGGCCTATGTTTCATAAGGCACAGCACCTAAAATTCATGAAGTGAATTAAAATGGAAATTCAGGCAGAATGCAGGCAACAATGAGTTTATTATACGTTGTTTGCAGTATGTTTCAACCTGTATGTTAATAGAAGCAAATTATTGGCATTATTGGAGGTTTAAGATTGGTCGGTTGGGTAGAATCTTTGTTTGCATTTCCGTAAACACCATAGTCTAAAACAACTGGGGGTTGGGACAGCCAAGGGGGTCATGAGTTCATTTCCAGGGGTTGCCAACACCATGAACACCAACCTGGTTTTTCTGGGGTGTCGCGCCTTGAAAAGGTTCAGAACCACTGGTTCAAAAGGCTAGAGTTGCTTTGCACTCCTCTTGTCCCTCCTGATCAGGTGATACAGGCCTCTGCAGTTGAATTGAGGAAACTCTCCAGCCCCATGTGGCCATTCTCCAAAGCTTCTGTCAAATCAAATCCCTACACAAGTTCATAAAAGCTCTGCTTCTTAGTTTCTGTGAAGACTCTCTGCCTTTAAGTGACTAACCTACACAGAACACCGATCCACAAACTTTTAGTGGACTTGCCAATAAATCAAGCTGGAGGAGACAGTGATTTGCCTATTTTCAGTCACAGAGCCCGACCATTAGGGCTGGAGGAAGGGAATAGCGCTTGATGTGGCATATCTTTGATAGATCCTGTTAGTCAAAAAGTGCTTTAACATGAGTCATTAGACTGTGTGACAGGTGCAGTCAATACCGAGCCAACATCACTCACCTGTAACTGGAAGCCCTGTTCTGTGGCACTAATCTGGCAATCAGGCTGGATCAAATACGGAGGTGTCTTGCTTCATCAATCGCCTGTGTAACTCAAGTCAAGGGCTCTGTATGTGAGCAGCACCTCAGGGATGGAGAGGAGTAAGGAGGTGAGAGAAGAGAAGTTGGTAAGAAATCATGAAATTAGAGGAGAGGCTTCTGACGCCCTGATGGTTAATTTCCTCTCATTAGTCTGATCCATAATCCAGGACAGAAGCAGCAGCCTCATGCACTGACAGCTAATCAACTCCTCATTCATATCAAATGTCAAATCAAGGCGCCGTATCCGTCTCCTCATCCTTTTAATATTGTGTTATGGCCAGATTTGTCTTTAACTCAAACAATCATGTCAGACCTCTATCATCCTTGTCATTCAGAAAATGAGCCCATATCGCCTTAATAAAAGAGAAATGAATAATCCAATTTGCCGATATTAGATCTGTCTTATTTGGAGTGGGCTGAAGGGAGGGAGAGAAATTCTAGTCTAATGCACTTCTTTCAGCTCTTGGCCAAATAAAGTAGAGCAAACAGTTCCTCTACAATAGTAAGAGGAAACAGTAGTTTCTCTGTGCACGCCATTAATCAGAAGGCACAAAAATGGACATTTGCTGCTTTTTGTCCACAGTATTTCAAAGGAACTCTCCAGCCAGAGAAACACAGTATACTTAGCAGTATAATTTTACTGTGTGGGAGTGTATGGCACTGTGTCTCTGTTCAGTATATACCTTCAGAGAGACGACCAAATAGAGCTCTACAAAGTCACAAGTGAAATGTGCCTTAGTACGAGTATTATTCATATGGATGACTTCCCTTTTAACAAAGTCATATTTCAAACACTATCTTTGCTTTTGCTCAAGTGTGACTTTTGGGTCCGTATTATACTGCCGCTTGAAATATGAATGAAAATTTCCACATGTGAAATGCACTAGATAATCCTGTTTTTCCACAGTTGCTATCGGACTACATTTGGCTCTGATGCGCTAATAAATTGCGAAAGAAAGAACTTAATCAGCTGCTAATGTAGCTAGCAAAGGAAAGCTAATTACCAGCCCAGGAAAGCTCATGTTTAGCTCAGACAATAGCTAATCCAGTGAGTTAGCCGTGACACGCTAGTTACTAGCCGAGGAAAGCTAATGTCCAGCCGTGGCATTAGCTAATAGAGTGGCTTGCTAGCAGAATTTACCGCACCAGCCGAGGAAAGCTAATTTCCAGCTGAGGCAGTATGAATGGTTGGATTCTCATCTCCATCTGCCAGATCCTCCTGTCCCACCGCCAGCCTCTCAGTTACCAGTGCCAGCTTATCATTGGCCAGATCAGTAGCTGGCTTCGGCTAGGATATAGCCTTTATCGGACAACATCCAACTTTATCATTAGCCTTATCAGAAGCATTAATTTCGTCCTTTATCCTGCACCATGCACATGCAACGTGGAGATTAGAATTCCCACATGTTGAAGCAAACAAACACGGCACATAAAATCACAGGAAATGTGCCCCTTCAGTTTCAACATATTAATAAAATAGTGTAAATAAAATAGTAATCCTTTTTCACATGGGAATTACAGACTTTCATATGTGATTTGCCTCACAGAGCACATTTCTTGTAGTGAGATGAAACGGGGGGATAAAAGGATGGAGTAGGTTTCTCTGTGACAGAGGCCATGTCTTTTGTCACACTAAAGAATGAAGTATCAAAGTATAGCACAGGCCACATGGTGACATTTTTATCTGTGCTGTGCTGACTCGGCTGCACTCTCCCTCCGAGAGGCTGATGAGAAGGAATGGCCTTGTGGAGGAACAGAGCGGCTGCATCCACAGCTGCCGTTATCGTTTGAATCCAGTACTGCTGAGTCCGTAGCTTCGGCCCCCTGCGTGGATGGGAAATGACCTGTCTGTATCTGCCTGGCACTCTCTCAGTCTCCACCTGAATCTCCAGACCCTTCCTCAACACAAGCTGTCGTGACCTTTTGACCTCCCGCACGTAAAGTCTCAAGTCTCGGGAAAACGCTCCGCGACACAGCTCCATTGTCTTATGACCTGTTGTGTCTGATGCATGATGCTTTCAAGAAACCCAGCAGGAGCGAAGCCTCGGAAGTCTCCGCTTCCATCTGCTCGTGGGCTGCTGAACTGGCTAGAGCTCGTGTGGCAGATAGGAGGAAGTTATCGTGTAAAGTTGTCCCGGGCATCGTGCCTGTCAGTGATTCAGTATTTTTGGCAGTGCTGTTTAACACTCGTGTGCAGGGGGAAAAATGTCCTCCGCATGAGGGAAAGTGTGACCAAATGTGTGAGAGTAATCTGAGGTTTCTTAATCACCCCGACGAGCAATTTCAAATGTGCCAAGATTGTCTATGAGTAAACACACATGACACTTTCTACATTTAAGAGAAGCTGGGGCTTTTCCAAAATACTGTGATAGCAGTTAGTGTGGGCCAAATCCATATTTATAAGCGACAGCCAGGCAGCATTCTTTGCCTTCAGCAGGCTGTGCAGAGCAGTAAATTGAATTCTGCCACGCAGCTCTCACTGACAGAATGCTGAATAAGTGAGAGGATCTGTATTTTAGAAAAATGCATGACTGGTGGCCCGGATACACATTAGAATAAAAATGATATGTTGGGTGGAAAACTCTCATGGCACTTGACAGACAGTGCAGCTGCACAATAGCAGCTATTTTCAAACTGGACATGACAGAGAAACTGTTTTTAGGTTGTCAGTAAAAGGCAAAAGATTAATAGTATTAGGATTTATTTAGTCTTGGGGCTGCTGACTTTGAAAAATTCTATAAAATACTGGAAGGCAGCCAGAGTGGATAAGTGCAATGTAAATAAATATTTTATTTACTCCATTCTAATTTGGTAAAAACGTCACAGATTGAATTTTCTTGCAGCCTGGGAGACAGAAAATGATTCCTTTGGGCTTTTTGTTGGCAGCTTTTCCTTCTCTGAATTAAATTCTCAGATACTATTGCAATGTGGATTATTATGCATAATTAATAACAGCCACAGCAGTATCATTAATAAAGTCTGACAGAAAATAATTTGGGGGCTGTGTGAATGGGAATTAGAGCGAGCAAAGGTTTTTTTGTGCAAACACACAACATTGCTGGAATCTGTGCATGCATTATCTTGCCAGTTATCCAGGTCAGGTGCACCGGGGCAACGAGCCAGCCTTGGCAGGGCCCACATGTTTTTGCCCAGCTGTTCCTGGGCAATCCCAAGGCGGTCTGAGGTCATCTGTGTGAAGACCCTGATTATAGCTTGGACTGCAAAGACCACCAACACACGAAAAAGAGCAGCTTTAGCATCAACAATATACTGTATATCCGGAAACAGCATTTAAAGGAGACTTTTTGTGCTCCTGTTCAGGTTCATAATTTTATTTTTGGTAACTACTAGAATACGTTTGCATGATTTAATGCTCAAATAATACATCAGTCTTCTCATATTGTCCTGTGCTGCAGCTCTGTATTCCCCTCTCTGTCTGAAACGCTATGTTTTAGCTCCTGTCTCTTTAGGGCCACCTGTCCCAAGTAGCCACTCTGCTCTGATTGGTCAGCGTACACACGCCTGAGCTATCACTGCTAACAACAACAAAGCAGCTAACTACCCACTAGCATATATTATGCAAATGTGACATGGTGACATAGTGATGTCATGAAGTCACAGATTTAGAGGTGGGACTACTGATGAGGCGTTTCAGGAGCAGTGTTTTCTGTGGGAAAGAGGAGCTTCCGTTGGTGCAGACTTGGACCATTTAACTTTCAAGATCATTTACATGCACAAGAACCTAAATAAACACTTCAGGGAAGGAAAAAAACACAACATGTCTCCTTTAAAATGGCAACAGACTCGTTTCGCTACACCCTCATTTGTTGTATCAGAAGTTCAGCCAGCTATTTAAAGATCACAAAACATCTTCGATTCAGTGAATCAGAACATGCACAAAGACAATAGAGGAACAACAGGAACAGTGCACTGCAATTACAGATAGGCGCTTTAATTGGCTGTTTGGATCTATGCCCTAGTTTAAAATTCCCTAGCTGCCAACTTGGGATTGTTCTTCGGCGTGCATCTTCTCGCCACGGTTCGATTCATATGTCAGAATGCGATCCTGTATGCACCATATTCAGCGCTTTATTCCTACACACTCTTTTTGAATATAGCACTGTAGCCTTGACTTCACACAGTTTTTTTCTTCTTTTTTTCCTGTAAATACAACCATGGCGAGGCAACAGTGATTGGCAGAGATCACATCAGTGAGTGCAATCCAAAGAAAAGCCAGCCATGCAAGGACACCCACAAAAACTTGCAGAACTCTACTGATTTGTCAGCGCGCTCAGCTTGCTCGTGGACATGGATGATAGAACTGTCTTTCGGCAGTGTTGGGGCGAACAAAAAACACTCTGAACGACATGAATGGCGCGATCGTCTTTAATCCACTTTGAGTTTTCATGTGTAGTAGCGAGGCAAAGGCTTTGTCTGCGGAGCAGTGGGGGTTCCGCCCATCACACGTCAAAAGTGAAGTCAGTGCACAATATCACAGCTTTAGAAATCGAGTGTTGTTTCTGTATACTTGTGTTTTTAGCTGTTGCAGATAGATAGATAGATAGATGATAGATAGATGATAGATAGATGGATGGGTAGGTAGGTAAGTAGGGTTAGGGTTAACCCTTTGCATAGGCTCACAAAGTTAACATAAATAATGAATCTAATATAGCAGAACAGTGTGCTCACACATCCTATGTGCAAAGATTATCTCCTGGGCCCGCAGAGCTGCTAATCAGAGGCTACTACACTAGCTCCCAGGCTTTTTAGCATCAGGAGCTATAGAGAGCGAGAGAGAACAGACGCTCTGAGCTTTTTGAGTTCAGTCTTGGAGGAGGGCGACAGAAGTGGTAAAGATTCTATGAATATGATGAGCAGAAACAAAGACGCAGCACATGAAGAGGTACCGCAGTAAGGCAAGCAGCTTCTCACGAGGGTCAGCTTGATGCAAGAATAGCTGAGCAGATTAAAAGAACAGCGGCTGTAAGGAGATCTTTCTGAAGTTACTTTTCATGACATTTCTGCTCATTTACAAAGACGGCACCAGGAAGATTAAAGAAAGCGAGTGGGAGGGACACCGCGTAAATGTCAGACATGAAGCTATGAAATCAAAAGCGCACGGCGCACTCCCCCAGCTCTCGGCACTCCTGGTCGTGTTCCTGCTGCAGGTTTGAGTGCTGTGAAGCTATATTTGAGTCCATCTGAAGCTCTCCACATTTTTCTCATCACTTTATGGTTGATTCTGAGCTTCTTCACTCCTCGCTATGCTACAGTTTATGCTTTATAGTGAAATGAAAAAAAAAACCTTCTCACAGTATTATTGCCTTTAAATATTGGGAGAGATGAGTGCATGCCTTCCATCCCACAGACTGATGTGTTTACGGTTTGGAGTGTTTACTTTCTTTATCGTCCACCAGGGTGGAAAATTGTCTTTATCTCAGCAAGACCTGGCAAAATCAGAAAGACCTATGAGATATACAGTCGAATAAAAAGCAATTATTACAAAGAAAACATGAAACGCTGTTCTCGTTGCTCAGTTTTTTACTCAGAATCGCACTTTAAATCACCTTTCTACTGTATATTTACAAGATGTTTTCAACCCTTCTGATTCACTAAGAGAGATTGATAACTGCACCCCCCCCAGCTAAAGTTGCGATGAAACCTTTGCCCTTGGCTGTGAGGCATTGTTATTGCTGTGAGGGTGCGCGCCTCATCTACTGAGACATTTCCAAGCAGACAACAGATCGATACGATTTGATTCAGCCCTGATGTCTCCCTGCAGCATCATGTGGTGCAATATGATACAACTCAGTCCGACGTGATGCAACGTTAGGAACGTTTTCTCTGCAATTCTAATAACGTCTGACTGCCTGTACGAGGGAAATCCTAATTGGTATACATGCGCTAATGGGGGGAGGGAGAAAGAGGAGGGTTGCTGTTAACATCCTATTTGGATCTCATTCATAAAACATGAAAATTAGTCAGCTATAAATAATACTTTCACACAAGCAACTGCGTATTAATGATGCATTTGTGAAATGATATGTTCTATGTTAACAATGTGAAACAAATATGTTCTTTTACAAGTAAGGGGGGTCTCTAGCTGTGCAGATCCCGTTACTGTGGAGCCGCAGCTATTTCTGTCACACAGCAGGACCATGCAAGTTCTGAACTTCATGTAGTTTGAATTAACAACCCATCCTCATAGAAACCAGTCTCAGTGCATCTAATTTATTGTTGCGATGACAAACGTTACCACTGCTGGGATTGTGTTCAGAGGCCTCGTTTTATCCCAGTGAATAAAGCGCTTCATTTATGTACCACGCAGGACCTTGACTCCACAGATTGGGATTTGGATTGACTGCTGGCTTTTTTCCTGCATTAAAAAAGTGCTTTGAGCTTCTTAAATAACATAACGATAAAAAAAGAAAAGAAAAAAAAGTTTGCTCGTACTTCAGTTGCTAGAAGCAGATATTGTGGGACTAGATCAAATATTTTGTCTGAAAGCACATGAAGTATGTGATCAAAGAATTGTTTGCCGATACATTCAGTATCTGCATTTACAGACTTGCCAGATATGTTAATGAACAACACTTCCCCACTGTGTAAACAGAACACATAATCCAGGCAGCATTAGTTTTCCTACAAAACATATTTGCTGTTGCAAATTAGTTATAAATGTGATTTCTAGAAGACAGAGTTGGAATTACTTTGACAAAGGAAATTCCATTGCAGTGAAGTTATAATCATTTTTTCAAAGTTTTTAACTTAAGCTCTGTTTTTGATTATCCTTCTTACCAACGTAGCCTCATACCTAAATGACTGAATCGGTCAACTGTCTGCCAAAACAACACATGTACCGAGCATTCATCGAAACGGTCGCAGTTTGGTTATGTTTGGCAAGAAAATGACTTAGTTGAGGTTCAGCAACATCACTACTTGGTTAGGGTTAGGCAAGAGTAATATTGTTTAGGTTTAGACACGAAAAACACTCGGTTAGGTGTACAACAGAATAGCATGGTTGGCTTTAAATCACTTTATCACCATACCAATGTTACCTAGGTCACTAACATCATGTACAGTATATGATGTCACTTCACCACTTTGTTAAGTGAAAAGAACTCACTGGTGACTCACGGTTTCACACTGGACATGTACAGTGGTTTTCTGATTGAAAGTCCTGTGTTTGTTTAACCTATCCACCATCCCCGACAGCCTCTGTACGCTGTTGTCTCTCTTTATTCTATTTCCCCTCACATCCGCCTCTAAAGCCGTGAGGTAGCCACCGGAGAGTAAAATGTAAATATGGGTTGTAATGACCTGCTTGCATTTGGAACCTTTATGGTTTCTACATTTTTTCCTTAGGACATGCTTGTATTTACCTTTAAATAGTGGTTTTAATTCCCATGCTGGATTCAAGTTGCCTTCACATGCACTGGGCATTAACCAAGTTCGGAATCCACCAGCCAGGAGGCAACTGCCATTCAGACATAACGCCATTCCGACATTAGGCCCTAATTGTCGGAATGGCAACACTTAAACCTTTAATGAAACATCCCATCATTCCGACATTTTTTGCCTCCTAAGGTCGGAATGGTGGTATTTATTTATTTTTTAAATGTCTTGCCATTCCGACACATCTTTTAAAAGGGTTAGGGTTATGGGTTGCGGATTATGGTGAAACTTTGTCGGAATTCCGGGACGTTCGCATGTCGGAATAGTGGTATGTCGGAATGGCGGTATGTCGGACTTTTGGGATGTCGGAATGCCAGCATGTAACCCCACCGGCCATCATCTGTTGACAATTTAGCCTCTGGGGGTAACTGCCAATGTTTCGGGGCTTCCAATGTAACCAGCGTGTGTCCTGGACATGGGTTACTGACCAAACTCTACAACAGTGATTACTGTTGGAAAATTGAGCTATTTAACACTTATTTTAATGCTTGCTGCAGCTTTAAAGAGCAAATTTAAAGAAGCTAATGAAAAGCTAAGTTGTTGTCATATGACAGCTAATAGGCTTTGAAAATGCATCTGTTTGGCTCTCCACCAAACTGTTTACGTGCATGCAAGCAAAACCTGCTCAAATGGAAACCAAGACGCCTCTGATATCAAAATCTTGTCCCTTGCCTACAGATTCTACATTTTATACAGATATCTAGTGATAGAGATTAAGGGATTTACAAGCATGAGATCCAGTGTTAACTTAAATCCTTGATGTCAGCCTTGTTGATTACAGTTTATCCTACACTAAACAACATAGAGATGTATTAAGTTACTGCTAATACAAATGGAACATTCTACTGGCACTGCTGCACATTAACACATTGTGAAAAACTAATGGAAATACAATGTTATTATGACCACTATTAGCGCTAACCTTCACAAAAAGGGCGTACAGGCGACAGTCATTTTCAGATATGTTTTCTTTTGTTTTACAGTGAATCAGTTTTCAAAATTGCAGGGAGCAATGGAAGGATGCTAGATGAAGAGGATGTTAGATGAAGAGGATGATGGAGTTAATGGCGACAGGTTGAACGCCTCCAAACCTCAACAATGAGGCAAACGACTCTACACGTTAGAGTCTTCCCTGCTGTCATGTAGAAAGCTACCCGTGCTGTGTGGAGCATGAAACCAGCATGGCATGATGGAGGTGAACCAAGGCTGATTATTGACAAAGATAATTGATTGTTGAGTCTCATTCCCAGATGGTCAGATACGCCTTGGGTTAATGGTTCAGATCCGACATCATAAAAACAATTTGGTATCTGATTTTGACTGGCATTTCGCAATCTGGGCATGAGACAGGTGGACCCCGCCACTCAACAATGTTAGCTTAGATCAAGTCCAGCCCCCCGTAACCCTTCAAAGGACAAGTGGTTACAGATGAGGGATGGATGGATGGATGAGTAGATGGACTGTGTTTCATCTGCATTTTTCCTTTTTCATACATACATATAAACAAAATATAGGCATGTAAGAAAAAAAACCCCATTTAGATGTTTAAAATCAGGATGAAAATCAAGTAAGGCCGATCTGATTCAGCTGTCATGTAGAAAACTCCCCGTGCTGTGTGGAGCATGAAACCAGCATGGCATGATGGAGGTGAACCAAGGCTGATTTTTGACTGACATTTATTAAAACAACATGAGTTTGTTTGGCTGCAGCAAAGTAGCTGCTCAAGGAGTGTTTGCCATAGTATTAAACTTCACTTGTTGTAACCTAGGCAACCACAGGTGTCAGCAGGTCAACCAGGACAGAAATCTTCAGGACTTTAACCAGAGGCCTTTACGGAACAAATTGCGAGGATAAACATGAAGGATCTGTTTAGTATTTTTATTCACAACCGCAGCATACTGTATGCATCATCGCCTTTGTATTATAGAGGCTTAGATTCAAAGGAGGAAGGTTACAGTTTGTACTCAACGTCATAAATGGCCTTAAGGACTATCTGTGCGTATGTGTGAAATGATGGGGTAGATGTGTAGCTACCTTGGTGTTAAATGTTAATTGGCCTGTGGTGCGTTTTGTGCTCAATTTCCGTTGAGCTCAGGGGCCTTAGCTTTGATGCGCATAATGCATGCTTTTTAACGTCAACACAATGTACACACATTGGAATACAAACACAACAGCACACACACACCTGCACTGATAATACTCTAATCAGAAACTTATGTGCACAAAATGTTCGGACTCACACATACTTTTGCATTTGGCAGATGGTATTTTGCTGAATTTCCCACAACAACATTTGAGCAATGTGACACAGAATACCTGCCAGCAGATTCTCATTGGACCGAAACAAGGAGAAGAACACTTTCTGGATCCCTTTGCAATTTCATCTTATTGCATTAGTGTCCTTATGCCGAAAATTGCTGAGGGGACCCTGGATAAAGTAGACTATATTACGGCGGGTTTGTGTTCCTTTCCCACACAAGAAACAGTGATTAGCTCGGATTCATATTCTAGCTTGAGGGCCGGTGTCTGTTGAAAAGGACTGGCTGCAGGGCAGTAAATGATGCAGGACAGGTAGGAGCAGAGGTGAGCAACAGTTCGGGCTTCGAGTGATGAGAGTGGTTTCGGTCATCAGACTGCATATATTTCATTTGTGTGTATGTAGATGAGCTACTTCCTTGAGATGGGCTTATAGGACTCACTATGAGGCCTCGTAATGTAACTACATCCCTAAAGATAGACTCCTATGGTACTTTTGATTCCAGGACTAAACATCGTTAGTGCTGTATAAATGAATAAGTCCAACATATTTTTTAAATAATGTGGCCAAGTAGGAATATCAAGGCCTTCTTAAAGTATAATGATTAAGAATTTATAAGGTGACATGCAAACTTCTGTTGGCGCTTTGGTCAAAACTGAAATACCGCAACAGCTACTTAATGGATGAAGATGATAGCTTATGACCAAATATCTGCTAAACTAATGGCATTCCCAGATGTAGTTCAAGATTAATTGCAATTTGTAAAGGTTAGCATGCTAGCAAACTAGCTTTCATGAAAATAAGAAATTAAAACAATGTGATGAATAAAGGCATTAAATTGAGCACAGCAAAACACAACACAGCGCGCATTTGAAAAGTATGAAGTCGCCCTTTGACACACATCTGCTAAAGATCCTGACATCTACTTTTTGAACAATAACAAACACATTTCCCATGATAGAAAACTGACACTCCTTTGCTGCCACGATGCCTCGGGGAGATCTAAATGACTTTTGACGCCGCACAGAAAAGCTTCCCATCCATCTTGCGTCGAGAAAGATCCAGTTTTATGTAACATGTGGGAGCATTTTATTTCTGATGAGCCGACCACAGCTGGAATGATTGTCTCACATTAAACAATGCGAGTCTGCGGCAAAATGACAAGCCTGGCGCTCATAAAGGATGAGAATGAGAGCAAATCGGCTGATTATACAGAATCCTCCCTCTCAGCAGGAGCTGCTAATTCTGACGCCTGCATGCACAAAATCATTAATCAATGAATGCTTCCAATTATGCAGGAGACAGCCCATTCATTCATACCTTGCTTTCAGTCGCCGGACCATTTCAGCAGCCGAGTCAAAGTGGCAAAAGAAGGAGAGCGACTGCGGAGGGGTGGGGTAGGGGGAGAAATAAAAATGTAACTTTATTGTATATTTTAATATGCTACAGTTCAGTACGTAAAATGGACTAAATGTGTTTGTAAAAGCAAGGATCTGCATCTAAAGGCCCAGATTTGTGATATTTTGATTCACTCCACAGCTCGCCCTTATTCACAGTCTATTAAGTCTCATTATGTGATTTTTCATTTGTCATTTAAAAATATAGCAAAAGAACAAACAAAACATGATTTCAGAGACATTTTGATGTTTAAAGCAACACCATGTAACTTGTAAAGTGATTCTAGAGAAAGATAATTGATTGTTGAGTCTCATTCCCAGATGGTCTGATATGCTTTGGGTTAATGGTTCAGATCCGACATCATAAAAACAATTTGGTATCTGATTTTGACTGGCATTTCGCAATCTGGGCATGAGGCAGGTGGACCCCGCCATTCGACAATGTTAGCTTTGATCAACTCCAGCCCCCCGTAACCCTTCAAAGGATAAGTGGTTACAGATGAGGGATGGATGAGTAGATGGACTGTTTCATCTGCATTTTTCCTTTTTCATACATACATATAAACAAAATATAGGCATGTAAGAAAAAAAACCCATTTAGATGTTTAAAATCAGGATGAAAATCAAGTAAGGCCGATCTGATTCAGCTAAAATCATTATAAAATTGGAAACAACTAGCCACATTTCCCACATTATCTATTAATTATAGTGTTTTGGCAGACCATTTTGTCTGACTGCACTCTTGTAAGTGTGTTTTCAGTGCATGCTGGTACAATGATCATGCCCGCAGTAATAGATATTCCAGATGATAGCTGCGATGCAGGGAGGCAGCAGTGGAGAAAGAGAGGAGCGGAGCAGATGGTGGAGAATTCTCAGGGTTTATTTCAGGAGAGTTCAGCCTTTACAGCACATACGCTGACTTAATTATGAGACGGGGGGAGCGAGGACTCCTAGAATAAGAATTTAAAGATGCAAGGAACTCTTCATTACGACCAGGAGATTCCAGGATTCCTGATAAAAATGACTCTGCCCGTTAGAATAAACTCTGACAATGCATAACAGGGATTTGAAGCGATAAAGCACCTGAAAATATAATCCTCCGTCTGTGATTATAAATGAATTTCATACAGAGGAGAAAAATACTGGGGATGTCTTGGAGGCAGACTTAATTCAACCATGTCAGGCTTTGAATGTGAATCGTATTGTCATCAATTCCTACAGGCGGGGATTGCTTCTATAGCTTAATGAGGGAGTGGGATATGATCACGTTATGACTTCCCAGCAGCCCCTAGCTCCTCTCAAGTGTCTTATAATTCCCCAGCACTTATAAGAAACAGAATAATACCACCCGTGTCTATACACTGCTATACCACAAATTCTGTTTGATTTTGCTGCAAGACAGGCGCCCATAGAGCAGTTGTTAAAAAATGTTTAACCACGCTTTAGCAACATTTGCAAGGTGGGGAACATTTCCAAATAAATGTATCAGGCCATCACCTTTTAAAAGTAAGGTGCAGAATTAAAGTAGTTTGTTTCCTTAAAAACATTATTATAATTGTGATTTAATAGTCTGTGTAAGAATTCTGACCAGCTTCTAACAAGGTTTTTGAGCCAAAAGTGTAGCACCATTGGTGTCACGCGGTATCTGTGTATTTAAATTGCTGAGTTCTACAGTATACCCAGCTCACAACGTTAGCCAGCTAGTGTTAGCGACGTTTACATTGGCTCTCATTGGCATTGTTAATGTTAACTAGCTCACATTAGCAACTTTTACGACAGCAAGTATTTGCAAACCAGATGAGATATACTGTAAATGATCTCCAGCATGCTCTGGGTCCACCCTGGGGTCTTATTACAGTTGGACTTGATCTGAAAATCTCAGAAGGATGGTGCCTAGTAGTGATCATTGTTTGTAGATATAACCATCAGCCTGGAATCCTGCCAGGCCTTTACCATATCCTGTAATTTGCTTTTATGCATACATTATACATTCTTGCATAATGCATGTAAATAACATTCATGCATGTAAAAAAGATTACAAGAAAGAGCAATTAGGGAAGGGGCTGAGGGATTTTGATGTGTAATGTCATTTTCATGTTGTATTTATGAGGAACTATGTAGTTTTATTTTTTAGAAATCCCAAACTCATAATTTTAGTATTTACAATATTAATGAGTTAATAATACAAAGTCAGACATATTTATTTTTTTCCACAACTGAATAAACAAGCTGTTTTCAGAGGAAAATAAGGTCCCAGAACACTGTATAAAGCTAGAAAGGTGGCAGGGTCCGCCAAATATAAACAAAGTAAAACAGTCTGAAACTTTGTTGTCCTTTAGGTCAGTTTGTTTATTCAGTTATGAAAACAAAGAGACTTTGTTTATTTTGTTTCATTTAAAATTATAATTTCTTCCCCAAAATGACATAGTGCACCTTTAAATTGTACAATCCATCTCTCAGTTACATTAAAAAAAGCTCACTATCACAGTAAACTGAATTAAAACCAGATTTGACCATTGTCCAACCCCGCAATCAATGTTCAAAACAATGCATTGTCCTTGATCCCCTCGCCGCCGGAACTCAATTCTCTCCAAGCACCAGTCTCAATAGTGTGATGACACTCACGGCAGTGAAAAGGAGCTCTTCATCGCTCTGGGTATTGAAACAGCTGCTCCAATTCACACTTTAAATAGCGTAAAACGCTGTAAACATCAAGTTCACAAATGATCTGTAAAAGCCTCGACTTTAGAGGGGAGAGATTAGGGCAGAGCAATATCTGGATGCTACTTACATTTTAGCTTTAAATGAGAAAGATCTGTTGTAAATACTCTTCCAGTCACAAAACTCTCAGAGGAATCCAGTGGGTCTTGGTGCAGTGATAAAAATCTCATATTCAGTTTGAGGCCTCAGAAAAATCTTCTGAAAAAACCTCTGAGCTATTATTATGCTGCAAAGATTTTGAAGTCATCAAAGAAGTCCTAGAATGGTACCTCATTAGAGAAGCTTTCATTAAAGAGAAGGCTGTTAGCCTGAACAGTTTGCCTTTCTCCACTGCACAGCTCCAACCAGGCCAGGAGCAATAACACACATCACACCTCCCGTTACCCCGTAGTCCACTGCAGTTCACTAGCAGGAAACGGCGAACACAGACCACAAAGGCAGTGTGTAAAAACTCTGAGTGGCACTCCTTGTTAAGGATGTTGAAGGTTTTTATGCCACGCCATGACATCACAGATCAATGTGCCATATTTTCCAGTCACAAATCTGACACTGTCAGGAGAAAAGGCAGCTGTCTCTCTGCTTAATGGAATGGAATGGCCTTTGCTTCAGCGTCAGGTTCTTAAGTGACCGTTCTCTGTCTGCTGTCTGCCTCGCCACTTTGACCAGAGGGCTGTGCGAGGTCTTAAATAACTTTTTTAATGTTTAAAAGTGGTCTTCAGAGGGGAAATGTCTTTGTGTGAGCCCTTGAAAGTCGCAACATCTTTGTGGAGTAAAGTACCTCTTCTTTCCAACAAGTTCTCATCTTATAGATAGATAGATAGATTTTTTTAACCAAATGTTTCAGCTTTTTTTTCCAGATGCGTCAACTATTTATCCATTACTTTTAGTTATTTTTTTAACGATTTATCATTCCCTTTCGCTAAGGTTTTGATTTATCCATTAGTTTTAGCTATTTAGCCATTTTCTCTTTACTAGATTTCATGCACTAGCTAATGCAACTCATACTGTACAGGTGTTACAGCTGACTCAATATGAAAAGTAAAAACTAAAATATACATCTGATTGTACTTTTTGAAATTAATTCATATTTTTTTTATCTTTTGTGCATTAGTTGATCTCTACCTAACCCCTATATGACCCTGGCAGGGAAATCATATGCCAAGTCTCCTGGGTGTTCATTCAAGAGTAGGCGGTTGCTCCCACATGACTGTCTAAAAGCTGACGTTCTTCTCTGCTACTCCTGTGGTTAAAGAATGGTAAAGATTGGTCAATTGTAGGTAAGAGACAGGTCACGCTCTTGGTGTCAAAGTCAGAAGTGCACATTCCTCCATTCATGGTGACCTACAGTACGACATTTCCAGCTTTGCAAGTGCACTGAAGTTTTGAGCTGCTTTAACAAATAACGACGCTCTTCAAAAAATTCTTCTTTCAAGTTCTTCTTAGAATTCATCTTTCTTAGCTTCAACACTAACAACAATTATAAGTATGTAACAAATTCCCTTACAGCCTCTAGCCACGCAGTGAATCTTATCAAGGACAAACAAACAGGTATATATATTGAATGTTCTGATTGATTTTGTGTTTTTAATGAAAAATACTTTTTTTCAGGAAGGTACCCCTTACTGTTAGATACAACAATCCCTCAACATTTTACCTTTAGTAACAAACCTTGGAACCTCCGGAACATCAGACACGGACACCTTTGAATAATCCTTTAGACTAGTCATTTAGTCACAGATGTAGTCTTGAAGTTGATCAGGTTGCCGAGTGCTTTTGCACACTATGCACACAGAAGCCCACGCAAAAAAACACTCTAAATTTGAATTTGTAACTACTGCTTGTTTTGTTTTTCTTATTTCCTCCTTATTTTTTTTTTGCTGTAAAGCAGGGAGAATATCATTTCTTGCTGAAAAACCGGCAAGGAGTCATCTAGTCACTTGGCAGGTCACCTAGTAAACTGAGTATTGATCAGTATAAATATGCAAAAAGGTAGCTTTTATAACTGGAAAAAATCAATAAAAAACACTATTTGGATTCTGAAATCCTTTTTGTGGTAATGCATGAATAAAAAACAATCTTCCTCCATGAGAATGCCCCGCGTAAATGTGCAACAATTTCAATAACAATCTGAGGAACTGTCAAACATTTTTTTCTTCCCTTAAATGAGGAAACATGTTATGGATTACACTGTTAAGTCAGTTTGAAATATGCCCAGACACCCTAAAGTTAATGGGGAAAGATGGTGGCGCCAAGGATAGTGTCCCTGCAAAGATGATATTTGCCCTTGACCTACATTTATCCAACATTACAGATGTTGCCATAATCACCGCAATTATTTTCAATTTGCCATCATCCCGTTTCTCCTTGGCGAATTAGGGAGAACTCCAAATGAACAAGACCGCAGAGATTGTCCCCATGAATTTTAAGTGTCATTCCCCCTATTTAGATTAGATGAGCCTCAGGTCACCTTTTCCACTGTTCAGACTTTCTAAAGTCTTTAGCTCATCTGCGGGGAAACTATCATCAGCCCCTGTGGAATATGTAAGATTAGTTATGCAATGTCAATTACATCAGTCATCAGTTATGCCACAGTGAACATTAGATCAGCTCTGAGTGATGGTGGGGATATTCTTCATGACCTTCTGCTGGTGATATCTCTTTATTTTTCTGGTTCTATGGCCAGACAGTGGCCCAGGGGTGCAGGAGGTTTCTGTGTCAGGGAGGCACAGTGTCAGGTCCTCTCCGAGCTCTAGGGATAGAAACCAAAGAGGACAGCTGCCGATGTCTGAATGCCCCGACACACAGGAAATGGCTAAGAGACACACACATAGCTGTCTGCTGGCATTAGTATGACTGTCAGTCTCACCACCTTCAGAGTCGCACGGACATGCATCTCCATGTCAAAGAGGAAATGATACTGAACTACAGGTAGGCGATACGGACATGTGTGGTAACCGTGGCCTCAGGAAGGTGATGCATCGAGTGGCAGATGGGAATCACTGACCATGGATGTACGGTGCTGTTATGACAACCAAGCCCACAGGAACAGTGCTGAACTTTTGTTTTTTGTGTGGCCACAATCAAATTTGCCTGTCACAATATGAAAGAGTGATTTTGGAATGTGTTTTATTTTACTTCCGGCTGTTCTGCTTTGTATCACAATTTCAAAGCAGCACATCAAATAAGAGTTGCAAAGGCCTATATCAAGATATTACTTTGTGCCATTCATGTGTGCAGGGATTCAGCCCACTTTGTCAGAGAAGGACTCTAATCCACTTATGCCATGTGCTCAAACGTTGGAATGAATTGGACATTACCTTGGAGCATTTTATCGTGCTCTTTTAATATAGTCGTCATAAAACCTGGTGCAGTGATCTGAAGTAGTATTCATTTATTCTATAAGAGCACCTTTGCCAGGAGGGTTTTTGTCTCTTCCTGATGGGCACTGTGCAGCCCATGGCATATGATGTACTCATAGGCACAGTGGTGCTTTGAGCTAAATGCTATCATAAGCATGCTTAAATGCTCTCAATGACGTGCAAACATGCTGATGCAAAGCAGATATGATTTGTAGGCCGACCACTTTCACCCTCTTAGTTTAGCATATCAGCATATCGGTATAGAAGACAGACCAGACCAGCAACCATATTCATAATCAAAAGGAAATTTGAGGCACATAAGATACATGGATATTTACTGTAATGATAGTGAATGGCTGAAGGAGCCTGCTGGAATACAGTCATACATTATACTAGCATCAGTAAACATGACTGTAATCTCTTACTAAATGTTAGCCTAGGACACTTAGCTACTAAAAGGCTGGTCATGTAACAACAACACTTAGTCCAACATTACTTGGTGATTCGATCAGACATGTATAGATGTCCAGATAAGCGATGTGTAGCCACCGTGTTGGGTCATTAAGCCACTTGGATAGGGCAGACAGAAGGGGCGTGACAGCATGACAACCTTAATTTATTAAAATTGGGAACACTTAATTTGAGGCAAGGCTGCAAAATAATTATCAGACGTGTCTACAGGACCCAGGGTTGTTTCATATGAAAGGATTGCACAAACTAGTTAAAATTAGGAATCAATCATACATCAAATTACACCGACATCTGTAGAATTTTCATTTTTCTGTCCCCCAAAAGATGCAGGACGATTTGCCAAAAATCTGTATGTGTTGGTCTGGTCTCTTTTCTAATTAGCACTCAACACAAATTGCAGCTGATGTTGGGAAATGTATCCAAAGTACTGAACGAAAACAAAACATAAATACGTGTACCAAATGTCCTGGAAATCCATCCAACAGTTGCTCAGATAGTCAACAAAAATCACAAATTATGCCAATTCTGTGATGCTGCACCACATTTTGCACCAATTTACTGAGTAAATATTGATATTTTTCACCAGATAAGTGACAATTCTGAAAAAAAATCTGGCACCACAGATAACTGTAACATTATCTGGCAATCATCTGATATTTGTTGTGATGGTCTGACCAACCAACAATTGCCATCCCTACTGTTACACGGCAAAACCTGACTAAAAGTTCTCTATACAGTTACAATCGATCTTGTCTGCCATTTAATATATACATATATCTGTCAGTAGATTTACGGATGTCTTTTACGATGGTGGTCTTTAGGGAGATGCTTTCCAGACCAGATGGTTCACTCTGCCACACTGTATCCGGCACTGTCAGGCGACATTGAGCCATTTGTGGTTTACCACCAACTTGACTGGACTGGACTAGTCAATACTGACATACTGGATAGTGTCTGTTGGCCAGAGCTTTCTGACTGACTGTTTATTCTTCGGAATCAATGATTTCACCCATCCAGTGCAGTTTCTCCGTATTTTTATCCTTTGACCTCGCTTTACTTCTTCTGACGATAAGACCGGTCAGTTTCAGTGATAATGCTGGGAGCGAGTTTGTTTTGTTCATCTCATCTCACCATCATCCAATCCATCCAATGTCAGCTGGGATTGGCTTCAGCTACCCCCTCACCCCCTTGACCCTGCAAAGGATAAGCTACTCAGTTACAAACAATGGACGGATGGATGGATGGATCTCACCATTGTGGTCTGTAGAGTACGGCCTACGTATTACTTTTTACCTCTCACGCCAACGCCGGGCTGCGCCTGCATGTTGGCTGTCAGTCGGCTGCTGGCTTTTGTCCTTGCACCGTGTTTAAGTTCAACTTGTAACTGAATACGTGAGGCCGTGTGAGACAATGGATGGGTTCTATTAAGTCATGTAGTTTATCAGGACCCAAAACCCTCAAAAAATATCCACTGCTACTGGAGAGGCAGGCAGCTTTTTCTCCAGAGTAAGTTGTCATACTAAATGCAGACTCTTTTTTCATCCCAGCAACTTCAGCCGAGGTTTGCTTTGCTTGCATCATCCATCCAGTCTCTGTAAATACACGGGTATATTGATTGAAAACAGTCAGAGTGTGGACTCATCCCTTTGATCTTTCTGCCGCGCTCCTATGCAGTATTTCCCCCTCCACAGTCAGGTCATTAATCTTCCCGTTATTGGAGAAACGCACTGACATCTCTCCATAAAATGGCACTTAATTTATGCATTATTTATGCCTCATTTATGTGCTCAGGTCCTCAAACTATTTATCAAATGTCCCCTCTTATGTCAAAACATGGAAATTGAGCGCCGTTACTCATGATACTTGCGGCAAACACATCAGTGGACAGGAAGTCACTGGAGACCTCCACTCACTGTCACAATAAAGTCTCATCCAGGCGACTGTGTGGCAGGAGGAGCCGCTTTTCAGCTAACTAGTAACCACAAGAGGGACATTGCACAACATGATGCAATGCAGTTCAACAAAGATGAAGGCAGAAGACGCCATTTCTGCTCTATGATTTAAGTTTTTGTGCTCGATCTTAGATGTGAGCGTGTATTTTTTTGTACGTTTGAAGTAATGTTTGTGTGCACCGGCAAAGCCATGAATAATTCAGGCAGTGCAAACACTTTAACTCTATAAATGGACCATACATGTAGAGACCCTCATGCTGACTGTGTGCAGCAGTGTGTGACGAGCCAGAAGGCGACGCTACTCCATCTTGACCCCCCCCACCCTCCCCTATCTTCCCTGAATCGCCTCAGGAGCAAGGTGTGTCACACTTCACAGAGCACCCAGACGCACTCACCTGCGCTGCCACTGCAGCTACGCATCAACAGTTAGCATCTCCACAGGAACTGAACCCTCTAGATAACCTTTATAACCTCAGCTGCGGCTTCCTCACTGTCAATCTGAATTCAGCTCCAACTGAAAGCCAGATTCTGACATATTTCGCTTCTTCACAATGCCTTGGTATACAGCTCAGGATTTGTACTCAGGAGACCTCGGGAAATAGCTTGAAACGGAGGCCTAAGAAAGAGGACAGAAATTATTCAAGGGCAGATTGATAAATAAATTTCAGCGATGTCCCTGCAGGGTTCTTGAACAAACGTTTTTATTACATATTTCATGCGGCGGCACAGTTAGAGGCAGAGAAGAGAAGCACACACGCCTGTTATCCATCGCTGGGATTTAACAACTTCTGACCCGACACGTTCCTTGACCTTTTTCAGAATCATCCGGGGTCTTGACTCACTCACTTTCTTGCTTTGTGCCTTTATATTCGTCTAAAATTGTTTGCAGATTTTTCATCCTTTCAGTATTTTACTTGCTGAGTGGTGCGTTTACAATTGGCTCCGCTGCTACTGTATATCTTCTTGCACGCCTTTTCACCTTTTTAGTGATTTTTAACTCCATCTTCTCCCCAAATACTTCTGTGGGCAAAGGAGGGCCAAGAAACACATTCCAATGCATTTGTTTGTTAAAAAATGTTGTTTTCATAGGATTGAGAGCACTTCTAGCAAAACCTAAAGGGGCAGAAATTGAGTGTTTTCACAGCGTTTTGCTGTCACTGGCTGAGTCACACATTTCACAAATTATTATTATCGTTAACTGTGAATACATTTACTCTTGTGTGCACCTGCTTGGGCTGCAAGTGTGCAGTGTGAAAATGAATACAGGAGGAAATTATCTAATGTTGAAAATTGTGGCTTGTAGGCTGCAAATTTAGAGAAATGCGCCGCTTGAAGTAAAAGCAGAAAGCAAATTGTTGCGTTTATGAAACAGACAGTTGTGCCTAACAATTTGGTTAACATCCCGACCATTTGGATCATCAAGACACCAAGATTTGTATGCTTTTTGGTAACACTTAGGTGTTACAGTAAGGTACACAAAAATGCGAGTAGTTGCTGAGGAGCGAGTAAGGAATGAATCATTAATGAGTAATTCCTAAAAAGCTATGATTCAAAGACTTTATAGTAGATAATGATGAGTTACTGGAGAACAGACTGGGAGATACTTACAATAATAAATATGGTATCATTAATATATTCACTTGATGGCACACAGAAACAGTAGCTGCTGATTAAGTAATTAGTATTTAATGAGTCTAGTGGGTAATTACTAGGTATGATGTTTCAATTTACTTGAAAATACTACTAGTTACTTAGGAATGAATCCTTAACGATGCATTAACTATCAAGTCGTTCCTCGCTCCTCAGTAACTTCTTACATTTTTGTGTACCTTATTGTAAAGTGTTTTACAATAAGCGTTTTTTATTGCCTTCTCTCATTTTTCCCTTTTTTTCCTGGCTCGCTGTGTTGTGTGACACGGGTGTCTGTGTTTGTTTTTGTTTTTGTGCAGGAATCTTGTTGTTTGGTTTGCGCAAATGCAAAAAAAACCAAAACAAAAACACAAGTTAAAATAAATCCCTCGAGGAATGTACTGCATAATACAAGTTCTAACACGTGTGTGTTCTTGTTTCTTTACACAGACACGATCACTATGCATGACTGAGCCCTCATGTGCAGACTTAATCTTCCACACACTTCCACCGTGGGAGCCCGGGAAACCCCTCCTCCCCACATGGACCTATCCATAAGGTCCTCTTACAGAAGCAAGGGTTCCGATTTGTCAGATTTTCCCCGAGAGCATGAATCAATGATGAGAGGACTTAACTGAGCCATGGGGGGGCTCACCCTCAGCAGATGATGCATCTGCATCTTATATAAACTGTAGCAGATGTGGGAGCACTTACAGCACTTGACCAGCATAAAAATGACATAAAGCAGAGGGTAACAAGGCCACAGATGTTTCCTTATTTCAAGGAAGAAAGCATCTGTTTATCTGTTTGTTTCACGCTCCACCATCTAGTTTTAACGATGAATGTTTTGGTGTTATTGACAGACTGCACGTTAGAAGTGCAGTGAAATGCATATAAAAGGTATTTGATTGATTTTCCTTCATTTCAGTCATCATGTTATGCTTCCCTTGAGAATGCACTCTTCCGTTAATCTAAGGCCGTTCCAAGATAGAGAATAGAATTCATACTAGATTTGCCAGTGAAAATAGCAAATAACCCAAAAATGTATTCTTATTCCTAATTTGCTGGAATGCATATTAATGTAGAAGTTCAAAAACAATTTATCTTTATTGAATTTCAAATGTGATGAAAAGGGTGGTGAAACCCAATGATGTTTTATATGGTCTATTTCATTATTTTATTATTGATCCAAGAAACACAGGGGATTTTCAGCCGGCACACTTGCTCGAGGCGTGTGATTTAGAGGCTGGTGAGTGCAGGAAAGAGAGTGCTTTTAGCTCAAGAAGTAATTAAAATCTTAAACTTTACATTTTTCCCTCATGGTTGCTTAAAAAATAGAAAGTGTACATTGGTGTTATATACAGTACATAATGCATTATTGTTTGTTAACACTTCAGTGAACTGCTTCAGTGCTTATATTGGCTGGAACCAGGAAGACTCCACAGGAGTGCACTCTTACATCAAACCGTTCAAGGTTTATACACATTTTTCCAAAATTCTGTATTTTTTTTTTGGAAGGTTGGGGATTCCCAGGAGAATTTTAAATAAAGTACTACGGGTTTGAACAAATGAGTATGGGTTTGTAAAGAGTCACTAGTGACCCCGGCAGCATTAAAAGGCTTTGGATATTAATATTAAGATAGATAGCATGTTTAGGTGTTACCAGACTCTCCATTTCTGTAACAAACTGAAGCTAAGGTAATGTAACAGCTCCAACACTGGACTGAAAGAGTTATAAGTAAGTCTTATTATTTTTATTATTTGCTTTATTTTTCTATATGATGGAGTTTTCCTTACTTAACATTTCTCTGTATTGCAACGTTACATTCTTTAGGTTCAATTATTATTATTTGCTTTTGTGTAATAACAGCATGTGCTCATGGTCTGGTTAGGTTTAGGCACAAAAACCAACCTGAATAATTGTTTGCCAAGTATGTTCTGCAAAACCACAGATAAGTTAAAACTGCATGTTTCTTTCTGTTGCAAAGTTTGTTTAGGTAGAATTTTCTATTTCTCTTTTGTCAAAACTTTATGCCCTGTTTAGGTTGAGGCACAAAAGCCACTTGGTTAGGGTTAGGAAAACGCTATAGTTTCACTTAGAATACCTGTTTTGGTCGCCATGCTCATGGATGGAGATGGTCCCACTTCCTGTGAAAAAAAAAATTGTTTTGGTCGCCACATGTCTCCAGGTGTGCTTAAAAACATCCAGTGGTGGGACTCGCACTCCGGTCGACCATTTGGCAGCCTTGTTTGCCTGTAATAACACCACTGTCTTCCCCTCAATCTCCCACTGTGACTGGTGGCTATCATGTGAACGTCATATGCCACGTTTGGTACACACTGTGGTACTGTGGTTTGCAGTAACATTAACTGCTAACATTATATCCTGGCAACTGGGCTGCACAAAGCTTACGTGTTAGGGTTATGAAAATCCTGTTTTGGCTTAAAATAACCATTTTGAACTAACATGGCTGGAGGTATGTCAAGGTCTCCTTCAAAAAATCCATTGGTGTCCCACAGATGAATGGCCAAACACAGTCTCAAACTGCGATCACTGGCTTGTTAGCCTTTTTGCCTTTAACTCCACCACCATCCCCATTCATCTCGGGTTATTAAAATCAAGCACTGGAGGTGGAGTGGTAAATGTGATTGAAGAGTGAGAGAATGGAAATAATGTCAATTGATAGAAACTAACGGTACCACTATAATAAGGATAATAAGGACAGTAGTAGGACACTGGAAATTTTAGAAAAATCAGTTCATCAGGGATTGAAATTGGCATTGGCATATTTAAAAAACTACTGGATGAGTCAAAGAAATAATTACTCAGTATTAAAAACGTTTACAGTGGCCACCATATTTCACAAAAGCAGTGTTGGCAAGAGAAACGGCCCCTGAGTGTTGATTTGGCCATACATTTATTATGAAGTGTCTCCTTGATGAAAGCAAGGAGAAATACGACTAAATTGAAGGCGGCTATGCCCTCTGGCCTTGGGCCTGTTTATTAATACGCATTACTATTTAATGTCTCATAGTAAATAATGTATTGGAATTGTGACAATATGCAACTTGGCCATTACCTGCAGGCTATCAGATTGATGGCAGAGGCCAGTGCCGACCCTCGCCCCTTGATGACAACATTAGGCTATAAATTAAAGCTCAGATGCTAACTGTGAGAATTTATTATGCGGGCAACATAAGGGATGATAAGAGCACTATGTGCAGCGTCTACCAGTGGTAAATGAACTCACTGCACATCTCCTTTTACTTTGCCTCTGATTTTATAAACTCAATAAAATCAGATCAATATTTTCATTAAAGAATAATCAAATAAATTAAAAGGATTAAAAGAATTAATGGGAAAAGTAATGGGGAATACAGTTGTGTATGTGTACAGTGTCGCTATTTCCCCCAAACCACTTACTGGAAAAATACATTTTCATAGACAGTTTATCAATTGCAATTTGACAAATGTACAGTAATTAGCATACTGCCAATGCGTGTGGCAAGGCCCATGTCATCACATAGGTTTATTATATAATAACAATGCTGGAATAAACTTCACAAATAGAAAGCAAAATGTCTTGTGTTTGTGTTGTAACTTGACTGACTTTTTTTTTTCTTTTTTCCAATATATTTCTGGAGCTGTTTCACCACCATTCACAGTTAGCTTATTTATTTATTGATGTTTTCCAGCTGTGAGCAGCGCCTCCATTTCCTTTGTGTGTTGCATAGAGAGAGAATAGTCGACAGCGCACTCGAAAACCCTGTCTGGTTTGAATATACTTCACGTTTTCTATTATCCACTGTGAACACATAGGGGAGAGCGGGGTAAGACGAGCCACTTTTTACATTTGATTATTTCACTGCAAAATAAGCATGTGTGTAAATTGAGCCCTCTAGGAGCTAAACAGCCACCGTTAAATACAGATAGATAAATGACGCAACATTTGTTGTGTTTTGTTGAACATGCTAACTCAACATTTTTAGTGAAGATGAAACTCTTTTCACCTTTTCACTCTGGTGTGCTTGCTGCTCCCTCCATGTGCTTCAGTCCAACATAAATTGAGTAATGTGAAGTATACCTTCTTTAATTTATTTATGGTATTGCTTTTGTTTATGGTTATCCAGATAAATGGCGTGGCTCACGTAACCCACTGGATCAGCTTACCCCATCCCCCCCTGCTCAAAACATGCTTAATATATAAGTATAATAAAGTGTTTGAGATAATGTGGCTAAACTGTTGGCTCATTAAATGTGTCTGGCTGCTCGTACTTGCCTCTAAGGACTTTGTTGTTGTGAAATATCCCTACACTAAGATATCAGTGATTAAAAATTCAATTAAAATGAAAAAGTCGTAATAAACCAGAATGATCCTTTATTCAAATAAACTGTTGCACCAGAGGTTTTTTTAAAGAATGTAAAGTTAAGTTCATGCTCTCGCTGTACATCCAGTCGCTGACCTACCCCTTCCCACAGCTCCATGCTGTCACCTCTGCTGCACTTTTTCTGAGGTTCAATTAATTTTCATACGTAACCTGACCTTATTGTTTCACACTGATGCTGTTTTCCACTTTACAACCACACAAGCGTTTCCGAACCCGCATTTGAATGCACTAGCAGCACACAATGTGGGTGTGACTCTGTAAAAAAAACAACGAGTGCCCTGACCGAGTGTGGGCTGGCATCGAATATCGTGTGGAATAATAATGTGCGAGAGACACAGTGTGAGAGAGAAGATAGACTTCTGATCGCGTTTGATCCAAAACCCAGGAATTGTGATTTCAATTAGAGTGTGAGAGGAAAAATTAACATGCGGCAGCCAAGTGTGGGTTGCCTTGGCATTGAGCACTGGGCTTAAAAGCAGGAGAGAGAGATCTATATGTATGTGTTCTTACTGTGGGCATCGAGGCGGGATGGCAGGGGTTGGTGAAAGCATCTGTTCTCAGTGTAATGAGTGCGCTCCCCCAACCCCCTCCCCTCGCATTCTCTCATCATTACTAGTGTTTAATTAGAGACATCCCGCCCTGGTTGTTGCTGAGGCTGCTGACAGTCAGGATGGGAGGGTTGGGGGGCCGTGACCCGAATTTATTTGGGCAGACTGAACAGCGTGGATAAACAATGTGGGGCAGGGCTGAGCGGAAAGGGGCGTGAATATGACCTCTGCGGAAGAGTTTATGCTGGACTTCTGTTGTTTTGACGGCCAATTTGGCTTTTAATATCACAGAATTCCAGACATTTTGAACAACAACTGGACATATATTTGAAATAGTCATTCATAGTCTACATTTAAGCAGCAATAAAACAACAATTGAGCACACAAATGCTGTGATCCGCTATGATTTGTCCCACCTGCCCTCTCACAAATGCTGCAGAACATTTTGTCTAATCCGTTCACTTTTTCACGCCACGGTGCTGTGTGTGTTGCGCTTGTGGATTGGGGCTGTGGAGTTTCACACTGATGAGGGTGTCACATTGATCCCAACGCATGCGAGGAGGAGTGCACGTCAGGTGTGCTGAACCACAGGTAAACAATGGTTTTGCTGGAGACAAGTCTTGGTGTGACTGGCTGCCCAGTTGAACTTTTCCTGCCGCTCCGGTTTCAACAGCCAAAAAAAAGTATGTTTCTGCAAAACCACAGAGAAGTTCAAACTGAACACTTTGGTATGTTGCAACTTCATGCTTGTTGAATGTTGAATTTTCTGTCTGTCTTGTCACGAACACCACTTAGTTAGGGTCAGGAAAAAATCATGGTCTGGCTTAAAATACCTGTTTTGGTCGCACTTGTATTTCTGCTGTAAAGTTAAAGCACCCGGCTGATGCTTGAGCCTTACCATATATTTTACATACATTTTAAAGGCAGAAATCACTGGCAGTGAGCTGGTGAGTGCTGGGATGAAGCGCTGTGAGAGAAAACGCACGGCATATGACCAAACACTCAATGAATCTCTTCATGTCTTGCGTTATATATTTAGGTGGTCTTAGCAACATCTCACAAACCGCATGATGGCAGTGAACCAGATCTGGAAAACCAACCAAATTGCCAGAATAATTGTTGGCAATGTGCATTTCTGTAGACCATGGATCTGTTGAAACTTAACATTTTCCATTATGTTGCAACTTTCTTTTGGTTTGATTTAGTGTTTTATGTTGGGACAGCGTTGTGCTTATGATCTGGTAAGGTTAAGGCAGGAAAACCACTTGGTTAGGTATAGGAAAAGATCATGTTTAGGCTTAAAATGCCTGCTTTGATCACCACAAACATAGCTGAAGATGTCCCGAGGTCTTCTTAAAGTTGACAGAAACAAGCCTGAAAAGTTTCAGTGGTTCCACACTTAAAGTACAGACACTTCAAAATGTCAAAATGATACAGAAAAGTTAACTGCCAAGCATTTTAACCTGTCGACTGTTCTGGGAAAAAGCCAGGCTTAAACGCACCTGAATGGTGAGGTCCTGGATGCCAACGGGAAAAAAAAAAAGAGCCGAAGCAGCAAAGTCTTTCAGCTTAAATGCATTATTTATTAGAATAAAACCAACAGTCTGACAAGGCTGTCCTGTCTGCATGATGAAGAAAGCCTTGTAGAAAAATTATGCAACAGAGCTGAACGAGCGGGCGGCTTCACCTGTGTTAGATGTTCTATTTCTCCCTCTGTCACAATCCTTTAACATTTACATATTTCATATTCAAATATTTGCCGTCTTCGTCTGCTGTTCTCAGAGTACAATTCTGTGCAGGCCGTGGGCTATGATTCTTCTATAAAGTCTATAAAACGTGTTATATCAACAGTGTTATATCAACAGTGTCACCATGGCTGTGTGGTATATATATATATATATATATATATATTCTATTTAATGTATTTCTGTAGACTTCATTTATTATAATTGTAAACCTCTGAACAGTAAACCCAATTTTCGCTAGAAATGCAACAGAAAGACTTTTCCTGATACTCAACATGTGAAGAGTCAGTTTCAATTGTTAGTATATCGTCGCTGAACGCTGAAAAATGACTATCAAGTATTGTTTAGTTCTCATACTTTTCATATCTTCACTTTCAAATGAGATATTTTATGGTAATTTACAGCTCATTATCCTCTGAAGCAGATACTGATGCAAACGGACTACAAATCAAACAAATGGCAGGATCGTATATCCTAACGCTCATGCGGTGATCAATAAAGTTTCATCATATGTTAACTACACAGCTGTGCCACTTTTCGCAGAGAATCCATAAACAATGGCATGTGGTGATATTTATTATTTTAAACATTTCATCAAGCTTCATTACTCAGTCTGACTATTATTTACACATGGTAATTTTCCACTTCATTGCTTGTTTTTTATTGCGTGCAGACAACCGGCATCCAAGCCAGCACGTCTGTATCAGCCTCGTGGGATATCATGGGGTCTCCATGGAGTTTGAAACAGTACGTGTTCAGTCGGCACGATTTACCTGAGATCCTCGCCACAGGCAAACTGACACGGGATAATTGCGGCGACGTGAAGGAGGGCATCTATGCATTTATCCTGGGGAATGACTGCGGGGTTGGAATAGCCTACATGTTATCTTTGAGGCACTTAGGGTTATAGATTAACCTAACCGTGTGGGATGTATTGTTATATCCATTTGTCATCGGCTTGAATTTGTACTTTCCACTCAGAGAATCCATATTGGTCGCTCAACATCACAGCATTACTATGCACGTTAAACAATGATCCACCTACTCTGGGCACATAGAAGTAGAACATTTTTTGACCAAACCTTTCCATAGATCATGACACTGGAATTGCTGTTTCTATGGGTGTTGCAATATCGCGATATGCACGATAATCATGATATTAAAAATCTTAATGTTGATCTTGTGTTAATAATACACATGATAATATCGTGTGAATCCGACAGCGAAGACGTTAAGTTAATCTGGTTGTCTTTTCACCAGCAATTGAGTGTAATTTTTCCTTCCGTACACTTTTTTTTAAAGTTATGGTTACAGACTCTCTCTCCACCTCCCTACGCTTGTATTTTGAGGATAACTTATTTGCCAAAAAGAGGCAGAGTACACAGAAAACAATGTTAAAGACAGATTTCATTGCTGGCATTTTTAAAACATTTTCATAGATATCACAATAATATTGTTATCCTGAATTTGATTGGCTACGATAATCGTGAAGTTAAATCTGATATTGCGACAGCCCTAGCTGTGTCATAGGTGAATACTTGATATGATGAAATGAAAACAGATTCTTTTGAGTTTATTTTGACAAAACAATTCAAAACAAAGCTTATTTGCAGCAGTAGTATAAAGAACAAGAAAAGTGGGTGTCAGGGGTGTTTTTCCAATGAATAGGTTGTTATTAGGCTTCAGCAGAGCTTGATGAAGAGCTGATGATTTGAATCAGGTGTGTTGGAGCAGGGAAAGATCATGCAGGGCAGGGGGACCCAAGGAACAGGTTTGAAGACCGCTGCGCTGAAGACCGTGTCCTGTTTGCTATCAAGAGTGTTTTTAAGTTAGGCAACATGAGTGAGTGAACGTACGTAAGTGATGTACCTTACTTTACGTATTTCATCACTTATGTTGCTGTAAGTTGCACGTCTGAATGTAGTTATTTTAACACAAAGTATGATGATTCTAAGTATTTTTTGTGCCTAAACCTAACCAAACAGTGACCGTTTGAAAACATTAATAATAGTCAAAAAGTCCCAATAAGTCCTATATAAGTCCTAATATGAGAAGTCAGCAAGCTTTATTTTGAAAGCGTAAGATGTATTATTGCAAACATCACTACAAAGCCCTAAGCATCCAATGCTGACCCTTGACAGGTAGTTAGTGTCATATTTGAAGCTAATTTGACAAATCAGAAGTGAGAAAATGTTGGTTTATCTGGTTAAAGAACAAACAAACAAAAAAATAAATAAATAAAAAAAGATACAAGCAAAGAATTCTCTAGGCCCTGGTTCAAGATTACTTGGCTTGACATGGAGCCTCACCTCTCTTCTTACAAAATCCCATCTGGCAAGCAGCAGAATTGGTAGTTTGATCATTCTCTTTAAAAATCACCCCTTGACCCCTTCGACAGGCTGCGTGCCTCACCATTGTTCCTTGAGGACAGTTAAAGAGATGCTGAGTCAGGCGGGCGTTGGAGGTGACAAATGTTTCTCCATTGATGTTGTGCAGATGATTTACAAGCCCAGTTAACCGGGGAGGTCTGCCAGGCAGGGACTGGATGTGAGTGAGTGTGGGTGTGTGTGCGCAGTGGAAAGATGCAGTGGCGAGTAAACACGAATAAATCAGTTTGTCCACATTTTTGTTTGAGGTGCGGCTTACCCAATTTTTTTTTGAAGTGACACTATGAGTAAGATTATGATAATAGCACTTACCGTGGATGTGGTTAATAAAATAAGCAAACAAGTAAAAACAGAAAAACACAAGCTCTCTGTTGTCGTTCATATGATTTATAAACCTGAGGATCCCTCAGAGAATGCTGATCTGACTGGGCAGGTGGAAAGAAAAAGTAATAGTATGGATCAAAAAGACTTTACATGAAGCACACTGATAACACCTACTAAAACAAAGATGTAGGTAGAATAATACATCTGAATCAATCCGGCCTGTGTGTTCCTGTATTATCCCATATTTTGCCCCCTCAGATGATTCCATCAGAAGCATAAACCTGCTTGTTTCACTGTCTTGGCTTCAGTAACAATGTGCCAAAATATACACACTGCAAAATAGAATATGCTCCTAGATACAGTACTGTATGTGGGGCTTGAGCCTCCTCATCCAGAAAGCTTGGTTTTATTGATTTGCTGGTGAAAACACTTAAAAGTCTGTGTTTTTTCAACAGCATTTCAATGCCTACAGGTCAGTGTAGCTCACCGTAATTGACTCTGCAGCATGTTCAGACATCGGTAAATGCTGTTGAAACAACAAAGACCTCTTACAATCTCCAGTCTCCAATAAATATTGCCAAATTTGAACTTAGACATTGTGTGTATTCACCTTCACAGTTGTCATTTTGACATTTTGATTGGTTGCCGACCTGAAGAAGGAAACATTTGTCAACTCCAACGGTCTTAGGGAATATGAGCCGGCCTGGGTTACAGACGTCAGATGGAGGGAGGGAGAGGAGAGTCAAACAGAGTTATAAGGGGCTATGGATGGAATAGGACAACCCTTCAAGACCCACATATGTCATCAGTTGCCGTCAACAGTGATGTGAACAGACAAGACTGGACATTTCCAGCAAGCCGTCATGATTGTTGTGGTATTATCACAATGCCATTTGCCATTTATCTGATGGAGACAGTAAAGCAGACGCTCGCATTTCTTTCACAACTTCATGCTATCAACCAAGTTATCAAGAGAGAACACTGCTTCATTACCTGCCGACTAGCCGTGCTTTATAAGCTAACACTAGCAACTATGATCCTACCCTGCCAGTCTGTATTGATGTTAGAGGAGCAATACTGAGTGTATGGTGCAAGACTTTAGTTAAATCTCATATCCCGTCAAAGGGGGGGATGCAACATTAAGATACATTAAAGGTGCAGTCTGTAAGTATTGGCTGTCTGTCAGATTCACACTCAAAACAAATAAGGGGGCAGCATATTACTAGAGTATCAGCTAACTGCTGCTAACTGAATTATTTTTGTTGAACGGTTTCTGTCTGTGTCTCTTTGTTAACCTTAATAAACTGAAATCAAAGGTGGGCTCAGCTGTTAACAGAAGAAAAGGACCAGCTGAACCTACAGGGAACAAGTAAAAGCTCAGGTTTCAGGCAAGGCCTTCAACCTTTCTTTTGTTGGCAACCAAGGCTGTGGCCTGTTAGTGGCAGGCACAGCTGTAAGGCTTGGTGTTAATTAATTCCCTTGACCAAACAAGTGGTAAACGGTAAATGGACTGTATTTATATGGTGCTTCTCTGGTCTTAGCGACCACTCAAAGCGCTTTAAAACACAAGTCAGCATTCACTAGTGGTGTGCGATACTGTGAGATTTGCTATCGATTGGATACCAAGTAAATACAGGGCCAGTATCGCCGATACCGATACTTTTTAATAATTAACGTGGATGCATCATCAAATTGCTAAATCTGAATGAATTTTCGTGACCTTTAAATGTTTTTGTGATTTTTCCTTTGGATTATTAATTAGTTAAAACCCAGGACAGAATTTGGGCAAAGTTTACAGGTAAATAGAAAATACTTTTGTTCAGAAACAATAGAACAGTAACAAAACAATTTTTCCCCATACATTGTCATGTCTGGAGGTTGCAGGCCAGTGTGTGCTGCTGGCTGAGCCTGCTTGCTTGCTTGCTTGCTTGTTTGCCTGGCGCTGCTGAGTCACGTGACGGTACAACATCAAATCACAAGAGGGGGGAGGAGGAGCAAAGTGTGCCTGCTCCGCACTGTTACAGGAGCAGCACTTGGAAGCAGCGGCACTTACACAGACACAGACAGCCAGGTCATACAGCAGTGCATACAGGAGAGAGACTGAAACTAAAGTATTGATCTCATTACACTGGTATCGATCAATATCAATACCAACGTTGGTACCGATATTATCGATATTTGGATCGATCCGCCCACCACTCGCATTCACCTATTCACACACACATTCATACACTGGCTGAATGGCTCATCAGGAGTGACAACCATCCATCTGCACTCACACAGAGTCAATAGAAGCAAATAATGCTTCAGTAAATTGTCCAAGGGCAGCTCGACATGTAGACTGCAGGGGCCAGGAATCAAACATCCAACCTTGAACCTCCACCCTCCGACTGGTGAATGACCAGCTTCCTTCTAAGCCACAGCTGCTCCAAACTAACTCTACCTGTTCAGACAACCTGCACATCTTCAAAACTATGCTTACTAGACATTTACTGGCCTGATAATACACTCATGTTATCTTTGTCACCATCCTCCTGGGGGTTATGTCCCCACTCTGTCAATCCATCAATGCGGAGTGTGGGCTACATTGGGTCTTACTGACTCACTTAACGACAGGATCGGTTACTCTAAATGATGTGATTTAACATAAATGTGAAATAAATGAATGACATAACAGTTAGCATCTAATATTTCAGAGAATGTCAGACAGAGGAAGTGCCAGTCAGGGCCTTATAAACCCAGATGGTGATCCCAGTGTGGGACTGTGTGGGGCTGTCCATGACTGACTTGGATCCTGGATGTAAAGTGATTGGTAGACGGATAGATGGATGGATGAATAAATGAGCATTCTCTGCTCAACAGATAAATCATAGCACCACTCTGAGAAATTTGGCCCTCAAATCTTACTTGTCAAGCTTTCACTTGAAGCAGGTCCACGTGTCTAAAAAGCTGCTTTTTAGTGAAGTGGCATTAGAACTAAACACTTGCCAAAATAGGAATTTAAAAGGAAATCATCACTTAAGGGTAGTTTTGGGTCTATCATTGCCAAAATCTTTTAATGTTACAGAATGATTTCCTCCTACCACTTCAAGACAACCTTTTGATGCCACTTTTTCCCTTTAGTAGCTAAAGAAGCTGGGTGTTCAGCTTCTAACAGGGCAAGATCAAGGGAGGGTTAATGCTGCTTTATTTATTTATTTTAAGCCCAATGGAGAAGAGTGAACTTTTCACAGAGAGCAAGCTGGGGTTGATAGCCGCCAAAATGTCACTGAAGCAAGAGGGAATATCTGCGGGACAGGAGGATTGTGTTTAATGTGACAGGGTATTACTACGAACTGACAACTTCCTGATGATCAAAGAGCCAATCCCAGAGGTCTGTGGAGGAGTCCATCCCAACAGAAGGCAGAATCAAATGTCCCCACATGCATAATGATGATTTATTAAAGGGAGTCAACTCCAACTCCTCTACCTCAGTTAATAATAGTGTGTTTAAGAAATCAAAGAAGCAGGACATAATAGACAGATGGTTTAGTGGGATTGGTCGTGTCAATTATGTGAAGAAACTTTAGAGGATGTGACCAGATTAAATAACGATATAATAAAAGTACCAGTGACTCTCATTATGTTGTGACATTTCATTGCTTTGGTGCCAGACTGTGGTGACAGTTGTATTGAAGAAACACACTGACACCCAACACATCTAAATCAACAATCACATGTATTTGTGTGAGAAATCTTAGTCTTAAACATTTTTTTTAAATATCCCATGGAAAGGCCCAGAAATAATGGAATCCGGCATGCCACAGGTAGGAAAGTCCCCGAGATCCCAGGATTAGTAATACGCTCTAAAAACAAAAACTCAGAGAAAGTTTTTAAAGAAAAGAGGGAGAGCTTCAGTTCAGTCTGATCCCGGGATCGACTCAAACTTGTTGCCGCTGCTGTCTGTGAGAACACAATATACTCTTTTGCAACTGCACACACATCTCCGGTGGATTTCTCTGAGCACTTTTCTTGACTCTAATAGACTTTGAAGAAGCAAGTTTTGGTAAAGTGTTGGAGCAGAATCCAGACTCCTCTGGCCAATAGGTCATCCCTCAAACTCGTTTGGGAGCGGCTCCTGTTCACAGTGTAATTGCAGTCTCATTGGCGATATGTGGTCGGACTGGCACCATTTGGTTGCAATATTATTAGCCATGTCAATCATTTGGAAAAAAATCATCACCACAGTCTGGCACCAGAGCAAGATTCAGTGATGTAATGACCCTTCCTTCTTTGTGCTTTACGATGAGTTAACAAGGCAGCACAAAACAGCGTGTAGCCACAATATTTTAAAATCTCACTGGGTGCATTAACATCTAGATTATATCTCCACTGATCCTCACTCATATGCTACCAACATGGACAAAGATTCTGTGGTTTCTAGATATCAAGAGTTTCAAATGGTTTTCAGATTGGTCAGATCCACAGTGGTATTCAGCATCCTGCTCCAATTTGTACAGTAACACTTTCAATTTCATCCATCATCTTGTTTTTACCAAAACATGTGACAACACACCCAAAACTGGCAGAATGATGTGTGATTTTTTTTTCCAGAATTTAATGAGACAAAAATACCCCAGTTTTGCACATGTGATGTCATCGCCTCAAGTGGTGACAAGATATGTGGAGACTATGCGTCCCTGGTGGTGTAGTCGGTATGTCATCCTCTCTGGGGACACAAAGGTTCAGGATTTGAATCCCCAGGTGGTCGAGGCGTACTTTGCCAACAATGTGGCAACTCAAGCATGTGCATGTGCCTAAATAAGAAATGAGCATCCAAATGCTCACATTCTGGATCACAATCTGCTTGGATCCCCATCAATGCCGCTTGTCTCCATGAGCCATCGTCATTCTCTGTATCGAGTTTTTCAACTCAAGTAAAAAGCAATCAAATTAAACGGAAATAGCAGGAAAAGCAGGTTAATGAAGAGAAATACTGTATACAACCAAAACTGTGACTACAAAGTAACCGAGCTAGTAAAAGAAATTCAAATTACACCCGGGACATCCTGTGGTTTATCATTTTCTAAACTTTTCCAACTGTCAGGGTTTGTTGCAGCCATCGGAAATCAGATATTTGTGATAGTTAAGGTCTCAGTAGAGATATAGTACTTGTTGTGCTTGAAAAATAAATCACCCTCGCAGCAGAGAAGTTTAGTTTTGTGGCAAAGAGACCCCAGAGAGCCCCAGTGGGCCAGAGCTTTATTCAGGCCTGTTGCCAGATCTCTGAAAGCCTCTGCATAGTTGATATAAGGCCTGACTGCCTGCTGTGACAACTGCTTATTAACATCTTCCATGTCAGTCGTTTCTCCCTCCCCTCCGTTTTCCATTTATTAATCTTTTTCTTTTCCCTCTGTTCCCTCTTGCTACCAGTCCAACAGTATGTGGAGGGGTGTTTCGCTTATGGGAGAGGACATAAATCCACAAAGCCGCTCCAGGCAAGGTCTTCATCACAAGCTCATTTCTCATCACTTTACATAAAGTCAGCAGTCTTAACTTCATAATTACACGGGGCACCAGTGAATGTGGCTAAAGAAAATGCTTTGTGCAGGTGCGACTGCTTCAAAGGCACATTATACTTTTAATAAAAGGTTATCTAGTGCACAGAGGGATAATCTAACAGTCATATTTCATTCTGATTGTTCAAGGCTTTAGTAGCAATACCATTGGTTCAGTAAAAAAAAAAAAAAAAGACTTGGTAATACATGTACATAACATCTCATTTTAATTAAAAAATGCAAATACATGAGATTAAGAAATGCACCTAAGATTAAGCTTCCCTCCAGTGGCATACAAGATGAGTTGACAGTTATTTGTATGGTGTTCACATATGGTATTATTATGTAATTAGCTGTGCTGTTATGAGGCACCTGTAAAACATTAGTTACGATGTTCCACAGACCAAAGGCAGACCCAAGACACATTTATACATTCCATTTTTATTACTCATGCATCGTTTACATAAAGATACATGTGAAAACATGATTCTGTTACTTAGTCAATGTATCATACAATGCTTAAACAACAGCAGGCCGATCATTTCTCTAAAATAGGCACTTACTTATACCTCGGAAAACAGGCATAATTGACTTTACTACATTTATTTTAGTTTAGTTACTAGGTACTTTGCAGATTGCATGCTGCATCAGAGCCAAAGCAGCACATTTTCAAATGTATTTATTTTATCAGCAATCGGATTTTGATGAAAACAAAAAAAAAAACAAAAGACTGAATATCAGACACAGTAATTAGCCAGGTCAATGATTGGTCAATCCATAGTATACAATGTACATATAAATTCACTCTTACTTGTACTTCTGGTACTTAAGTACATGTAATATCAGATACTTTAAGACCTTTACACAAGTACTATTCATATGGGTGACCAGATAACCAAAGTAATAATTTAACACAATATCTTTACTTTTACTCAAGTATGGCTTTTGAGTACTTTATAAGACTCAGCTTACAGTGAGTAGAGTGATGCTGTTTAACAAACAATGGTTTCATTATTTTCCGTTAACAAGAGAAATAGATCAGAATTAGAACATATCTTCTGCTTTTGGAGACATTTTAGACTTAAAGCAGCAGAGAACTTTAATTTGTTTGTTGCTTAAGGCGGCCCCTGTGGACAGAAGCAGTGCGAGCACCACCGCCATGCGTCTAAAGATCTTGATGTGGCCAGTGTGTGCATTTGTTTTGGAAGAATGCGAAAGAAAGATACAACATATCTTTAAAGGTGCAATATGTAAGAATTGGCCAACTGTTGTATTCATACTCAGAGTAACTGCTAACTGCTGCTTGTCGTTGCTGGCTTTAGCATGTTAGCTCAGCTAACAGTGCAGCTAGCGGTCGTATTAGCTGTCTCAGTCTGTACAGAGAGCTTGGAGAACCGGGGGGGTTGATGGTGTTGTTTGCTGTCAGACTATCAACTCTTGAGGTACAAAGCGGCTAGGGGCTCGTTGGCTAGCATGCTAACATCAATAGATATCTCTGCAACACAATACATCGACTTCTTCATCTTATTTCTTAACATTTTGTTGAAATTTTCAGTTATTTTTTTAATGTTTTAAACTAAAATTCTTACAAAATAATGCACCTTTAACATTATTTTGTTTTTTAAATACAGCTGTTTGCAGAATACACAGCGATGAGGTCATCTCCTCACTGATGGTTTTGTTTGATTATGTAGGTCCTATAGACGCAACGGCATTAAACTGAGACTGTTTCATGGCCAAATTCCTTGTAGTGCATTTAAGTAGATCATTGCTGGTCTGCAACCTTTCATTCATTGAGTGCAACTTAAATCAAACAGTTTGATGCTATATGTGCCTCATAGACTAGATAGTGGCAGAGATGTCTGCTTCATGGAGTGCAAGCAGTGGATGCCTGTAGTAAGGCTCTGTCTCACCTCAGGCAAATGTCCTCTGGTTATTTTCGAACAGTTGTGAAACGGGAGAAGAGAGAGTATTATTGAGATTTTGATGTGTTTCATATGCATTTTAATAACTGATCTGTGCTATTTTTTAGATTGGTTTCACAATAGGAATGGATTTGTTGGACTCTAACAGCACAGCCAGCGAGTGCGAGCTCGATGCTAACTCGAGGGAAATCTTCTGTGATGTAAAACAGAGGAAAGAGACAATAAAGCAGAGGACAGAGAAAGAGACGAGTGAAAAATATCTGGGATTTTTTTGATGATTCTGCACTCATACCGTGTGCTTAATTACTTCATTAATTATCCTGCCAAGAAAAATTAGGGGATATTTAACAAGTAGTCATTAGTTAATCTTCAGTTACAACGCACAGGCACGAAGGTCAATACTATAAGTCATTTTAAATGAAATACATGGTCAGATAAAATGGCTTTTGAGGGTGTTTGTAGATAGATTTAAACATTTTCACTGAGGGGAATTTGTCAATTCCTCGCAGGCACAGCAAAGCACAACCTTGCATTTTCACATTTCCACACAAGCAAAGCAGTGCTTGCTGAAGTTTTCTCTGCACTGTTTGTGCTAAAAACATTTATCGATCATTGTTGTGACGCAATAGTGTTACACATTTTTGTTTCCTCCCTTAAAATATGTCAATGCAAGTGTGCACACGTGTGGTTGTCTGAGGTTACATACACACCTTCGTGATCACATCTGAATGCATGTGTGTCTCCAAAGTGTGTGTTATGTACTATTTTATAGTGATTAATGTCCCATGTCCCCATTTGGTGATCAGAGATGATATCCTGTAATAGCCTTTGTGTTGCAATTTAGCACTTGTTCACAGAGGGTGTAAACAACCAGCAGCACCTCTGAGCGCAGCTTAAATACAGTGACCAAAGCAGGAAGAAACGTTGTGCAATGTGAACCTTATGTCAGATTAATGTTTTTACTTTGTCAGCAGAAGCCTATTGCGGTACATGAACTTAAAGGTAGTGTTTGTGTCACACCA
This sequence comes from Pagrus pagrus, assembly GCF_965226575.1. Classification (NCBI taxonomy): domain Eukaryota; kingdom Metazoa; phylum Chordata; class Actinopteri; order Spariformes; family Sparidae; genus Pagrus; species Pagrus pagrus. The sequence continues at coordinate 19,987,297 of NC_140203.1, read as the reverse complement.
GCAGAGTGTAAGGCTAGGGGGCACATAGTGAAAAATAATAAAACCGCTAGCAATTGGTTGATTGATCTGATCTTTCTCTATGTTTTTTCACACTAGGAACTTTTAACTGGTTATGAAACAGTCTCAATTTAATGGAATGTTTTTTCCTGTATGACCTACATACGAAAAGAGACCTACACTGAAAACATCGGCTATTATTGTCATAGTTATCTGACAGTGCCTGTCACTGGGTCGGATTCTACCATATCTGGGTTGGATAACTGAGGGAATAAAGTGCTCTGTAGTCTGGTGGTACGACACTACAGGTGCCACACCAACTCACTTTCACGCTTGTCATATTTTGTCCAAAGGGGCCGCCAGAAAACCTTTATGATGCTTTTTTACAAAGATAAATACATATTTTTAACACATTTATTGACAGTTAATTGTACTTCCTGCAGCTACAGTACCAAACTAAAGCAAGAGTAATGCCTTATTAATACCTTGCTGGGCCACTGAGTGAACAGTGACTGTAGATACAGTGTATGATTTTTTTATTTAGGTGTGTGCCTCTCTTTGTGCATGGTGAGCAGGAGGGCAAGCTGTTGTTTGACCGCAGTGAATATGTTGCTTTTGGAGAGCAGGACAAAATCGAAGAATGTTCTGAATCACAATATATACAGTATATTGCAACCCTGACCTCTATGAAGCTAGAGCCAGTTCATCCTCGCTACAGCATCTCATACAGTATCAGGAAGAGCCATGAATTAAGCTTAGTTTTCTTTTTGTCCTTCTCAGAGCCTAGACTGGAAAATACGCAACCTTTTGTACATTTAAATAACAAAGAAGTATCAAACTTCAAATTTCAAGTGACTTAGGGTATTGCATTGCTGTTTGTTCTATTAAAAAAACAGTACCTTTTTATGGTTTCCTTAATTCCACTGTGATTTATGTCACTATTTCCTTTAATCTAATCGTCGGTTGAGTTTAAGACAGCTGCTGGGATCTGCTGTTATCGTCACATTTCTGCCGCACCTTGTGTTTGCGGTTCTGCTTGAATTGTGTATACTGTGTTAATGCTGTGTGTAATTGTACTGCCGTCTGAATATGATTTACCCCCCGCAGCAAATCCTATTATTTGTTGCTCTTGTCCGATGTATGTAGCCTCCTGCTGCTGCTTGTTGTTGCTGATTTGCCACTACAGGATATCTGTAGGCTTAGTGCTCATTGGCATCTGCTCAACTGATGTAACCAGTGATTCATTTCCCTGCCTGGGAATTGACTGATAGAAATGTTCTAGCTAGTGGTAAGTAGGGAGCCAGATGGCATCCAGGTTGCCTTGTTTACTAATGGAGACTGTGAATTAAACTTTGTTTACTCTTGTATTAGATGGCTGCAACAAGATAGTCCATGCAGCGATGCAGTGCAGATGTGGTGTGGGGCCTCTTTTTATTCTCATGCAGGTGGGGGTTGCCTTGGATCCACAGTGAAGGAGCGCTTTTAATACATTTCCTGCTCCCGTATGAAAAAACAACACAGCACTGACAGATACAATATGATGGATTGAAAGATGTGAAACAGAGTGGTGTATGGATGACGTATTTTTGTAGGCCAACCTGGAAGTTAGCATCTCCCTGGTTCCCTCAATGAAAAGCCAGGGGGATTTGGGGTTATTGCAGAAAATATGCTCTGTGGCAAACACAAATTTATGATACTTACATGTTTTGTTCAGCAAGATAATCTTCACAGATGAACACCACTTATGTGATTTTTAAAGCTTCAATTAAAGCGCTAACGTTAGATACATGCTACACTGCGTTCCCACCACTAAGCGTCTTAGTACACAATTACTATACACGTTTTCTCGCCACAAACACAAGTCAGGTCATAAACATGTAATGTGAACGTGATATGACACTTTTTGTAGATATGTAAATATATTTGAACGTATCAGTGGTTTGCAGAAACGTTAACTGCCAACATTTTATCTTGGTGACCAGGCTGTTTGGCCCAGTAAATATCTCTCTGTTGTTTTGTTGCAACTTCATTACAGCCTTTAATGATCTCAATAAATCCAAATGACTGAACACTCACACAAAAGTCACCAATATTCTCTCAACCTTGATCCCTGTTTCTTTTTCTTTGTCCGTGCCATGTATGAAGTGTCCTCTGAGGTTAGATCATAATGTTAAGACTGCGTTTCGAAAGTTCGGAGTGAGGCGGTGGAAGAGGTGGATATAAAACTTTAACCCATTTGTCACAGAGTGCTTCACAGAGGTAAGCAGCAGAAATAACAGAGTCAAGAGAGAAAAACAAGGACATTACAAACTTCCCGAAATGGGGCTGGAGCCAGAGCCATGTGCATCTGTGTGGGCTAATGTGCTAGCGTGCGCACAGACAGACACCTGTGAGCGATATTGGTGCCTGAGGCAACACAAGAACGGTCTGTAGGAGAAATGAGTAAATTATGGATGCAGGGAGGTCCAAATGGAGTGTTTGGTGCAGTCAGAGTTAATGTAGCCTGCAGACACTAAACTAAAACCTGCCCGTGGAATTATTAATTATGGACACAAACACAGAGACAAGTCCATTAACGCCAAGCTAATCCTTTATATCCTTGTGGAGATACATGTCTCCAAATGTGCTGTTGAATTGTGGAAGTATCCTTTGGCTTTTTACATATTTACAGCTGAATATTCCTCCTTTACCTTCAGTACTCATGCCTTGTGACTTTATCAAACAATAATTGTTATCTATCAAACCATAATGTATCATATGTTGTTGTAACTAAAGTGAGTTTCAGATGTTTTTTCCATATGGTTTTCAGTATAATATTATAGGGGCTATCAGTCTGGTCTGGAGGTCTGACCAGCTGATGGTGAAGAATAGGTGGAATATTCATAACTGTCTTAATAAAAGGCTCTATTCAGGCTGTGACGTTATCGACTGACTGCTTTACATACTGTGAACAAAGCGCATGAATGCTAACACAAATACATGTAGATGTCTGCGGCCAGTGACTACAAGTATGCTAATCTACATATAATAGGGAAAACAATGACAATGTGATGCTTAAAGGTCCAGTGTGTATGATTTAGGAGGATCTAATGGCAGAAATGGAATATAACATCTAGAATTTGTTACCTTAAACTAAGAATCATTGTGTTTTTGTTACAGTGGGCCTTTTATATATAAAGAAGTCAAGTAAGTAAGGATTAACCCACCCCAAAAAAACTCCTTACAGCCTGGGGAAAAAAAAGGAAGAAACCTCAGGAAGAGCGACCGAGAATGAATCCAGATGTCGTGTGTGCAGAACAGACCAACAAAATCAAAAAGTATACAGAATACAAACACAAGAAACATGATACATGTAGATTGTAAAATATACATAAAGGATGTGTTTCCAGGAGGACGACTTAGCAGGCTGAGGTGTCGCGAATGGTGCCCGAGCCACGCGACCTTGTCTCCACCACGGCGACAGGCAACACAAGATAATTAACAAGTACACAGATTGAGGTAAAAAAGTGAGGTGAGCAATGATCCATGAGGGGGGCCCTAAGGGTATGTACGACAAACCAGATGGGGCATATACGGTATGTGACAGCCAGGAGAGAGAGACACAGAGGTTCCCTGGCTGCCCATGGTCCAGCAGAGAGGAGCCTGGGTGAAAGGGGGAGGAAGCTAGGGAGAGAGAAGGAGGAGGAGAGAAACGCACACAGCTTGCAGCTTGAGGGAAAAAGAAACATAAACAGAAGTTAGAGAAATGCAGTGTTTATTAGGAGTTAACCGATTGCTGTATTCTCGTTGGCAGGGCAAACGCGAACCATAAATACTGAGGTTCAGAGATTCATTGAAACTGAGCCCGACCCACCACAGAAGGTAATAGTAACAGCTGCTAGAGGCAACAGGCTAAGCTAATCGAAGAATAAGGAATAATTAAAAGTTAAGGTGAAAAAACATGTTCAAAGTTTGGATTTAAAGTGCTCAGTAGAGTCAGACTGTCTGTTGTTGGTTGCAATTTGCAGCCTCACCGCTTGATGCCTCTGAATCTTACACACTGCACCTTTAAATAAGGCCTGAAATGCATGTCACACATTTTTGTATTTTGATATACATCTCAAGAAACTAACTATGGAGGATTTTGTAAAACTCTTTTGCTAAAAAAGATATAACTGCAGGGGTATGAAATGAGTAACTTCCAATATTTATGTATCTTAGCAGCCCACTCGCCAGGATAAAATGTTAGATGTTAAATGCAGTTAATATTTCTGAAAACCACTGATACATTGACATGTACAATATTGACATTTCTACACCATGTGTCATATCACATTTCCATTACATGTTTATGGCCTGACTTTCATTCCGGTAGGTGGCGGGGAAGGTGGTGGAGTTACGGGAGAGAAGGCTGCCAGGCCATTGAGTTTCAGTATTTGTAAGTGTGACGCCACTGGATATTTTTAAGGAGACCTCAGGACCGTTTCCAGCCATGTCTGTGGCAACAAATACTGAAAAGTTGGGACATCTCCAGCCAAAGCAGGTATTTTAAGATAAAACATGATGCTTTGGACTTTTGAACCCTCAGCTGCAAAGGAGCAAATTACTGCGAGCGCCGGAGAATCCAAGCTATAAAGCACCAGCAAACAACTTATCAAACTGCTTTTCATTGTACTGATGGGTGGGAGGTGCAAGACACAGTTTACATGTAGTGATGAGCGAGAAGAATAACTGGCTGTGGAGGTGTGTTTGATTCCCACTCCTCTGATGAGGAGCCATTCGCTTATTAATTAGTTGTTTACAGCTGACCTTCATAGATTTCACAGTCTGCTGTAGCATTTTCATGCAGCACATAAGTCAAAACTTTATTGTATTCACAATAAATGAATGCCTGTATTAACTTGCATGTTGTCGTTTGATAATCTGAAGCAACATCCTCCTCCTCTCCTCTTCTGTGATTTTTTCCTCGGAACAAATATCCAAGGTGCTTAAAAATCTGACAGAAGGTGGGTTTGCAAGTGAAGTGCTGCTTTTGGCTGACCTTCGAGTGTTGCACTGAAATTATTTAACACTTATGTGTCAAAATACTGTGGGTGTAGTTTGAGTTTTGGTGTCATTATCGAAAGTTAGTTTACTTTGAAACAGACAAATGGCTCCATAATGTTCTAATGAAATATTTCATGTCCTACAATACACTGTTATATTTCCCTTTTACCTGTTTTATTGTTTGTTTTCACTTCTAAGAAAGCATGACAGTTCATTCTTCATCCGGGAAATAGTATTTTGTCAGTAATAATAACCATGGTTGAGCAAGTATTCAGCTGAAACAGGTATCCAGTACTGATGATGTACTCTTTACGAGTATCACATGTCAATATCCGTACAATATCAGTAACTAGTTCTCTTAATCTTGTGATCAAAATTATTTATTTCGATCTCTATTCTAAGGCTGTTCTGTAATTAGTTTTCCAATAAATATAAGAAAAATAATACAGCAACCCATATCCATTTCAGGCTTACACTACAGTGGCACTCTGTAGAGCGCATACCTTTGCCACACGGTCCCCTATTGTCCTTACTCGTAGATACCAGCCACTTAGATACTACACCCTATCTCGCTGTGTTGAAGAATGTAAGAAACAATTATTCTAACTGTCCCTTTATTCTGATCCGCACCAAAACTAATCCAGGTCTATTCTGGGCCAAGACCGATCCACCATCCTAAGTTCCACGGAAATCCGTTCAGTAGTTTTTGTGTCATCCTGCTGACAAATCAACCAAACGACCAACAAATGGACACGGGTGAAAACATAGCAGCCTTTAAATTAATTTTAATTAACAACTTCCTGTCCAGTCCACTTCTGTTTTAAGCACCTCCCACATGTGCTTTAACCCCGCCCATTCAAAGTGAGGACAATGATACAGATAACTTAATTGGTCCAAAAAAGATACAGATAATGATGTACTCACTCACCTTTAAAGGGGAACTACAGTTTTTTACAACCTGGACCTTATTTCTAGCATAAAATACGATCATTTACTCACCCAGATGACTTTGGTGTCATTTGGAGTCCTTTGGACGAAATTAGATCCAGTGGAGCGCCGCGTATCTCCATATAATGCGATAGATTCGGGCACCGAAGTGCAGCCTCTATATAACACATTATCTGCCGCGAAACTAGTTAATTTCACCAATATTTTGTTATGATACGCTAGTGCTATTCCCCTCTGAGTTGCCTGTTATCAACATCCGGGGTCTGTAGGTTGACCTAGCCATTTAGCCTAGCCGCAGCCGTTTGTTGTTCTTTGGCCAGCTGTTCCTCTCTCTGCCTCCGCATCCCCCTTTCAACGAGCTCCCCATCCGTGTATTCTGGCTCAAAACGGTAAGGACGTCCATCATAAACAAAGTCATCGTCCACCACCTCAGAATCGGAAAAATATTCAGCCCTGTTGCAAAAAACTAGCAGTAGCAAACTACAGGTAAACAAGCCGGCTGTTGCGGGTGCGCGCGGCTTTCAGAGATGACATCATCCAGGTCAGAGGTTAGTAGGTCAACCTACCGACCCCGGATGTATATATTGGTGAAATGAACTAGTTTCGCGGCAGATAATGCGTTATATAGAGGCTGCGCTTCTGTGCCCCGATCACTCGCATTATATGGATATATCGGCGCTACACCGGATCTAATTTTGTCCGAACGACTCCAAATGACACCAAAGTTATCTGGATGAGTAAATGATCGTATTTTATGCTAGAAATAAGGTCCAGGTTGCAAAAAACGGTAGTTCCCCTTTAATAATATCAACATCATAATGAAATTAAAAAAGGTAACACTTACAATACAACATAATATTAAAATATGGCAAATTCATAGATGATTAAGATTAATTAATAATTTTTTGACTGTTAACAAATTAAATGCTTTATTAAGCAATTGTAAGGGTTTATAAACATCAGTTGCAACTTTACAATAACCAGTTGCTTAATAAATGGTTTATAAAGCATTTCATTGTTTGTTATTAGTGAAATTACTATTAACTAAAGTTTGATTGACTATAACTTTACCATTTATTAATGACGGTTATTATAAAGTGTTACTACAAAAAACAACAACAAAATATTAAATTCCTTGCTTTTCCTGAGCTGTCGACTGTATGTCACAGTCTTTGTCAGTGTATCTGTCGATGGAGTTTGCCCAGTTGTCATGGATACTGCTCAGTTGTCACACAGCCTCCCGTTGTCATGGTACTAGTGATGTCACAACTGAGCACTTTCCATGGAAAGCTTGTATATCCAACCCATGAGGTCCTCTTTATCAGCTGATTTTTGGTGGAAAGCTCGGGGAAAAGCTAGTAATTGAGATCTGAACTATGATATGTTTTCGTTCCTTACAACAACCTGCTCTTTTTACTACTCCCTTTTTTTGTATTGTTTGACAGTCCAAACATTGTCATGGACAGCTGGCCAGATGTGGCACCAGTGTGGGACACCATAGCCTGTCAGGAGACGTCTGCAGGAGACTGGAAGCAAACATGGGGAAATCAGGCTATATGAAGGTCTTATTACAGAGAGAGCAACTTGACTATCCTGTTGTGATCAGGAGCAGCTGAAGGACTTTATCTTGACAGAGTCTGAATTTTCCCTCCTAATAAAAGATTCACCAGACAGGCTGTGCAGTGGTGGAGTTTGCCTTTCCTCTGATGTGACGTGCGTTTGTCATAAATGCCATATGATGGCTTTATTTTTGTTACAAGCTGCTGATATTTGGTGATGCATGATGCATTAATGTTGTATTTGTGTCAAGTGGATTTTCATGATTTCAATAGCTGAATGGATTTGATATTCATGAATCATCTCTCATAATCCACCCGGTGGTTTTTTTGGTGGTAAACCAGAAGCCGCAGTTTCAGACATCATCTGTTCATTCTGTTGTGCATAAACAAAGCTGCAGTGTTTCCAGACACAGACATGTTCACGTTGCCCTACATAAACACTGCCTGAAACCTATAATTGCTGTATTTTTGTGAATTACATAAAATATTCCCTTGCTTTATCCTGCCACAAATAAATGAAGAAATAAATAAATAAAAAAATCATAAGACACTGATATTTCCCTCTGCATCTTATTTTGCTCATGAGCTCCCTTTATGTCCCTCGTACAGACTGCTATCATTAAGTGTCATTTGCTTTGAGGATAGGGTGCCGGTAATTGCAAATGATGCACATATTGTGCAGCATTTTCCTCCCAGATCCAGGAGATCAGAGGGGAAATTCTCGCTCAACAATGGCCTCATCAGGTGAGTTTAATTTTCTTTTTTTCCCTCGGGGAGAATAAGATGTGTAAGGAGATGTATGGCAGGGAAGATGGAGGTGATGATAGCGAGGTGTCTGGTTGGATGGCAGCAGGATCTGCTAACGTTCCTGCTGCTTCTACTCATATAGCTCCTCTTCCTCCACGGTTGGAAGCTGCATGTACAATCAGCATATAAAAAGGAACACTAACATTGTTTTGTTGCAGCCATTTTCATGGACTGGTGACACTGAATAAACCACACCATGAAATTTGATTGTGTTGCCTGATGCTTAATAAAGTCAGATAACCTTTCTTCCAGTTGCTGGATGACTGGTTGCACAGCATTCTGCACAGCAGCACCACTCCGAACGCCTTCCTATTTCTTTATGTTTTGCACAATGTGATCACACAGCTGCTTCCATCACTTCTTATATCTGTCTGCGTCTGAATGCTGGAACTCTCACTGCATGTATTTTCTGCACTTGTCTTGTCAGCAGTCAGTGGCACTGAGGTTTCACACGACTGGTTTTATTGTGCCACCAACATTTCAACCAATGTACAATGGGCCTCAATGATGAAACATTCGTACATGCAGATATGATCTCAACTTGTGAACAAAATAAGAAATGTTGTTGTATTCAATGTTTTATTTACATTTAGTATGTTTTTTTTGTAAAGTGACACAAACTAAAACACCAATTACATTGGGGAAATACCATATATATATATATATATATATATACAATAAAAGTTGGTATTTTTCCTTATTTTTCAGTCAACTCAGGGGTGGTCAGGGTAGTTACACTGGACTAATCGTTGTGAGACCAGGGTTCATGTCCCGTTTTACCAAGAGTGATCTGTTTATAGGTTAATTAAGTAAGTTAATGTACATAAAACACATAACTCAAGTTACGAAAGTCACAGTTATGTGAGAGATGTACTTACATCACATATGCAACATAAGTTACGTAATTTTTTTTGAATTAAAATCTATCTTTTCCTAAACCTAACCAAGTAGTTTTGTTGGTTTACATAACTAAGTAGTTGCTGTGATGATGCCTGACCAAGTAGTTTTTGTGCCTAAACCTAATCAATCCGTTACTGACAACCAAATCCATAATATGTCACGATATGTGTAAAGCTTGTCAGCAAGCTTTATTTTGAAAGTGTAACTGGACTATGCATTCAGCGTATTATTGATGACTTGACCGCAAAGGTCTTCTCGTCAAAACTCACACGTGAGGAGTAGATAGAGTCATAGTTTGAAGCTTTAGGCCACTGACCAAGCTGCCGTATTTGACAAGTTGGGAGTGAAAATGTATTGGAATAACATACAGTCAGACACAGACATCAAACATTGAGTTGCTAATCACTAATGCCTGATATCTCAGATGATGTCCACATCTGGCATGATTCCAGCAGTGTCTCCAGGTCTCCATGAGTTATGTATCCACATCCATCTCAGGTTTTGGGGGAATTTTTATGTCCTGATGTTTTGCTTCAGTGATCTGTAATACTATACTACTTTTTTGGTTATGAATTTTTAAATCACACAACTTCTATTTGCACTACCAAAAATGTGATGTACAGTACATGGGGATTCATCATGCATCGCTGGGCTCCTGCTAGGCTCTCAGTTTTCCCACCCATCACCACCCTGCTTATTTAACCATCCATCCATCAAAATACTTTATCGGAGGCAGGATTGTGGTGACAGTCGAGCAGCAAACGCAAGCGTTTCCAAGCAACTATCTCCAGCTTACACTGAGGATGCTCTCAGACCTCAGGCAATGCAGTCCTTCTAGTGTTCTTTCATAAGAGCACTCAGGTTTGTCATTATTATTATTGTTATCATTGTTGTTTTAAGTAGTGAATTATTATATTGCATTACCTAGAACAGACAGTCAGTTTTAGAATGATTGATTCACGTGGGTAGGAACAACTCAGGGTCTTGACATAGAGTACTCTTATTTGTCTCTTACTCAGCTTTCGGAAATGAATTGAAAAGAAAAAAGCAAATTGTGAGTGGAGCCCAGCGTGCATTCATCTTCTCCTAAACTGAGGACACTGTCAGGACCAACACTCGCAATGTAATTACACATATTGAGCCAAGCACTTTTTAATCATTTAATGAGATACTATTTTATTAAAATGTTTTCATAGATACAGAAGCCATACTGAAATTCATATGTTTTATTTTTTAGGCATTATTGATATTACATTTTTATATTTTGTAGTTATATGTATGTATTTTGTGTGCATATACAGTATAGACATAAGGTTTTGAAGTAAATTCATTCCATATCTGTAAGTTATTTCACTCAAATATAGTTACAGTGTTTACACAGTTAATTATACACACATTTACATGTTTCATATTTTGATCAACATCTGAATCCACCTCTGCGGTTTTCCTCATGTCTTCCTCAGTCAAAGTCCTCTTAGCTCATGATTGGTCAGTTCAGTCTCATGTGAGTTAACACAAGAATGGTCATTCATGGAAATGTCAAATTTATATGTACTATAACTTTGTTGGGTTCAAAATTACAATGCTGCTTTTTTAATTTATTTTTAATCTGAATTATACAAAAGGCAATTTGAATTTTTTTGCAAATGGAACCTCAGACAGATACATGTAGTTGTTCTCTCTGAGCATGAAGCAGGACCAGTTGGGCAACAGACAGGCGTCCTTTTCTGAATGATGTCATTAACATGGAGGCTCAACTTATTCAGAGAAATTTATATCGAGAGAGGTTAAAAGGAGTGTTTGTGCAAACATTACCGTTTCTCTGGCCCTTCATACTGACACATCACACAGTGTCTTCTGAACAGATATTACGCATTGGGTTCTTTGCAAACGGCAGCTTTCTCTAACACATCACAAACACTGAGCACATCAGTCATTCAACCATTTGTCAGGCCATCAGAAATGTATGCCTTACACTGAAACATTTACACTGGACCAAGGCGATACTATTAACGGCCTCACAGCAGGACTGGGTTGAGAGGACCACTGGCATTATTAAGGCTTGGAGCCCGAAGAGGGCATGTGGCACACATGGTGTGCATTATTCTATGTAATATTTCTACAATTAGAGGAGAGTGGCACCCTGCTGTACAGTTTAATGACCCTGAGGAGGACCATCCTTTCCATCTCATTGATGGCCGAGATGAAAGAGCACTCAGATGCAATATGTCAGAACCGTTTCTCCTATTAATCCACCATTACCTCCCACCAGTCCCCTGTCAAATTTAAGACAAATTGTTTTTTTACCTTCCCTGATGTTCTTCAAATAAATATTTTCTTTTTTATTCTTCTTTTGACCTTGTTTTTTAAATTTAAGTTCTCTTTATTACCTTAAAAAAACCCATTAATTTTCATTTTTACTTTCTTCGGATGAAAAAATCAATTCACTTGCCTTCTTTTCTTCCTGCAAAAAATCTCAAAATGTTTTAATATTTTATTATATGTGTATTTTTAAATAATTTGCCAATTGTTAAGTAACAACATCGTTAATTGGCGTTCTTATTATTTGAAGTTTAATTTGGTCCATTTCAAGATCACATTTTGCAATTAGCTTTCCTATACAAACCCTCTATCTCCTTGACTGAAAGCTACAGAGAGGAACAACTGATATAGTGTTAAGTTTGAGGCATGTCTAGTACACTATGTAATTTGTACACATGGACAATGACATTCAAAAACATCTTGCTGTGCTCAATTATGCTGTGGAGGTCAATGGACTCTCCTCCTCATTGTTGTAGGCAGCCGTGTTAAAGGACAAGGACACGCAAGTTTTTATGTGGAACCAAGCAACCATAAAGTCACACGTGATATTAAAGATGTACACCTCTGGAAGCCTTGTGTCATTATCCAGTGGCTGTGGATATAGTGTTTGCCAACATCCATCTGTGGTGAAGAGCAGAAATAATGTTGGATGTAGGCTCCTCAGAAGGAGGATTCAGTTTGGCTGTGGCAGGAGGATCTACTCTATCAGTAACTGTCAGCGGCTGGAAGGGAGGTGCTTGACTGTTGGACATTGTATACAAAACCATAGACTTGGGGGAGATATTGCACCGCTCCGGATTACACAGTTAGCCAGGTAACTTCTAAAATAGCGTGCAACAACCTTATCTGAACATCTGATTTATAAGCAGGAAAAAACATCCATGCTTAAACTTGTACTTAAAACCTTGGGTCCTGGGATCCATTCATCCCCTCATGGCGCCCTGATGATCCATGGAGCCCAAAGTTGTTTTGTAGTTTCAGTAGTTAAAAATGTAGTTAAACTAGCTAAAAAAGAATAATGACGTAGTGATGTAGTTCACTAATCCCCAACACTGAGTCTGAGTAAGGTTAAATGCCAAAGTCTGGGCTCCAGATTCTGTCAGAGGTACTGGGGGCTGGATTAACCCTGTAGGACCCCCTGTTGCAAATTTGCCACATCACTTTTAACAATTCTAAAAAAATGCCTACAAATGTTTTTTTTTTCTCAAGACCACATTTACATAGTTAATGGGTCCTATTGTTTGTCCTCACAATGCTATTGGATAGAATAAGTGTTTATAGGTTCGGTCATCTGGCCATGAACTCACTCTATCTGCAAACTTCCCGCTGAGCTCATCTCCTTTTTTTGCATGACTTGATTTGTCAGGATTAAAGTAAGTAAAATTCCTTAGATATTTTTTTTGTGTCTATTACAATGTCTAGAACATGAACATATTTAGTTATTTTGGAAAACATTCATTAAATTTGATTTAGAGCTTCTTATGTCCATGTTGCATTTCTGCCACGTTGGATCAGGGTGGTAGTCAAAATAGCCTGTGCTCCTTACACATTACATCAGGACACTGCACTTCTCACATGGTCACAAATTGAAAATTGATTGTTAGATGATTCAGTGTAACTAAGCTCTAAATGTGTTTTTCTGTTAAATGTTTAGTTAGTTTAGCTTAGACCAAAATTAAACACATGAATAAAATGTATATGGTATTTGAAACTCCCTGTATCTTTGTAGTTTTTTGTTTGTTTTTTAACTTCTAAATAATCCTGAGCTATTTTTCTCAGTGTTGCCCAAGTAGCAGTTTGTAGCATTAGGAGATAGAAAAACAGGTTCTGAATGTTCTGGAGTTGTTGGGGGGGATGCCTGTCGCATTGTTCAGGGACAGGTGTAAATGGTCTTGAATGTGAACCTGTAAGTACTCTGGGGGGGAGGGGAGGGGGGGGGGGGGGTGCATGTGTTCCTTTTAGTATGATAAGTGGAGAGCATAATAGGCCAGCCAGATAGTATTGTTTGAATGTAGTGGAATTTTGATCAGCATTTGTATTGAAATGATAATACTTATGGACATACTAATGGAAATACTTAGATCTCTACCCTCGACACATGGTCTACCACCCTGTCTATTCCAAAAGTTTGTGACAGAAGACATGATTGAGGCTCTGACAAGAAACACAAATGAGTACAGCTTGCAAAAAAAATAGAACATCTGTTAACACCAATAATAGGGGAATTGAGAAGATGCTTGGCATGTACCTGAAGACGGGCCTAATGCAAATGGCTAGAGTTCAGGGACAGGGACACATTCAAGACCATTTACACCTGTCCCTGAACAATGCAACAGGCATCCCCCCAACAACTCCAGAACATTCAGAACCTGTTTTTCTATCTCCTAATGCTACAAACTGCTACTTGGGCAACACTGAGAAAAATAGCTCAGGATCATTTAGAAGCTAAAAAACAAACAAAAAACTACAAAGATAGAAGAGTTTGTTTTGGGAGACAGACACACGGTACATCTCTGTTTCTGATGTGATGTCCCGCAACAGATTCCAATCTCTGTTGACTTCATTACACTTAACAAACAACTTGACTCTGTCAGAGATGGAAAAGAAGGACAAACTCTGGAAACTCAGACCATGGCTACTTAAATGTTCTGTATATCTGTTCAGACTAAGTGAGTACAAACACAGAAATTCTGCTCCCAGCTATCCCCAGCGTGGCAAATTTGCAACATTTCCCTAAAAACTTACTAAAATGTAAAAAAATTGAAAACTCTTTAATTTCTAAAACAACATCTGAGAGGTCAAAAACATTTTTGCTCATTTTTTTCTATATCTGGGTCTTACAGGGTTAAGTGAGAGCTCCCAACCTCCCTAAATACTAGCAAAATCATAAATGATAAACCCTCCCACTTTAATAGACACGTGTGTCCTGGGGGTGACGGGCTCTGATGAGCTGCTAACAGGGATGCCATAAGCAATAGGCCGCCCACTGTTTTGGGTGAGGGCCAGCTCTTTGGCCAGACTAAGAGCTCCACTCCACTCCATTTGGGCCTCAGCTTTCTTCGCGTTGGTTAAAGTGAAATTTGCAAATTGAATTAACCTTTGCCTAATGTTCGAAAAATGTAAAAAAATTAGCTATTAGCAAAATTACCAGTCTGTAATATGTTTTTGTGTTTGTGACTTTAAGTTGCTGCTGAGTTTGCGTTGGATTATAGCTGAATAAGGGGATATACAAACATTTTTATTATTTTAAAAATGTGTATATATGTTGAATATGTTACCTAGTTTTCGTAAAATATGCTCGTACTCTGCATATGTGGTTATTCATTTTTCTAATTTTGCTCAAGAAAAGTTTGCACTCTCTGGCCTTGTGAATCCTTTGTGACTGAATTAATTTTCATCTTGGAGCTATGCAGGATCACTGAACTACATGTACTGTACCAGTAAGAATGAAGGAATGAAGGAAATAACTCTGCTGTAACAGGTGCCACAAAGCTAACAAAGTATGAGGAAAGTGTCAATCCAGCACAGCCTGAACATGCTGCCACGATCCTGAGAAGACATCTAATCAGGCAGGAGAAGTGATAACACCAGTGTGGGCGGACCACCAGGGTCTAGAGCTTTAAGGTAACAATTCCACTGGACACAAAACAGCAGTAATATATCTGCCGGTGGTCAACAGGGTTTTTGATCAATAACAGTGACTCAACTAACACTTGACTGTGTGGTGAGAGTTTCACAGACAATTTTCTGCCTGAATTTTGTTTTGAAGTGAGTGTCTGAACACCAGCAGGAGGATGTTAACTTCAAAAGGAAAAGGATAAAGGAAAATTCTCTCCGCATTCTACACTTAGCCCCTCTCCGATGAGATCACTGTGTTTATGGAATGATTAATTCTTTATGAGAGGTAGATCTGCAGCAGACAGCATTGTCTTCACAGCTGTCATGTTCTCATGTGTAAGTAGTTACATTTCATGAACTATTGTTTTTTTTGATAGTTTTTCTTTCTGTTACTTATTTGTAAGTTTAAACTTTGAAGCTGGAGTTGGTAAGATTGCAGAAACCAGCAAGAGCAAGCTACATTTTAAAGGCATCCAACCGAAATAATCCCACCATCCCTTTAGAATTTACTCCTCTTAAACACTTGAATGCGGCCTGACACTGACTGCCACGTAGCTCTCACAACAAGCTCTTTTAGCCTAAAAAAAATGTTTAGTCTAATAAAAACATGAATAAACACCTCATTAAATGTCACTATCATAGCAACAGTTACTCCTTTCTGCTGTAGGTGTGTGCTTTGTGTTAACTTGGGTTAACTTGGCTCAGGGACAGTGTGCTTTGTGCTAACCTTAGCCATTGAAAGAGGCTGCTGCTTCCGCTCTGTTCTGTGGCTCAGGGGCTGTGTGTTTTGGGCTATTTGGTTAATGGCTGAACAACAGACTGTCACTGCCATTGCAAATGACTTGTTCTTTAGCTCAGGGGCTCTGTGCTTTGTGCTACCAGTTTAGCTGCTCAACGACAGGCTCAGAGACTGTGTACTGTGAGCACAGCTGATCATGGTCATTGCTAATCTGATGTCTCACTCAAATGTAAAAAAAACCCTAACATTATCAGAATGCATCTAAAGAATATTAGTACGTGTTGCTAGCATGTAGCATCACTGAAGTTACATAGTGCAGAAACAAGTGATGGGGGAGCTGAGCGGCTGTGGCAGAGACACCAGTCACCCTATTACAAGATGCTTTACCATCAAAATGATTTTGAAGCGGTTATTTTAAAGTAAGGTTACATAATGTTGCTTTAACCATAATCAGAGGAGTTTCGTTGTCATAGTTGGGAAACTTTGTCGTCATGGTAACAATACTCAACACGTCGCAGTTTGGTTAGGTTTATGCAACAAGACTACTTGTTTAGGTTTAGGAAAAGAGCGTGGTTTGGGTTAAAATAGCTATGTTTGTTACATAAGTTCAGTTATATAATCAATCCCTTCACCAGAGTAAATGTTAGCAATGTATGTTTCTGTAAACGACCAACATGTTGACACTTTACAGTTTGCGTTTCTTTTTGTTCAAGGTTTAGGCACAAAAAACACTTGGTTGGATTTAGGAAAAGAGAGAGAGAAAATACCTGCTGGCTTTGTCCCGAGGTCTCATTAAAACAAGCAGTTTTATCACCACAAACACAGCTGGAAATTGTCCCGACATCTCCTTACTAATATTCAGTGGTTTCACACTTGAAAATCTTGAAAGTCAGGCATGAAGGCTGCCAAGCCAGTGACCGCAGTTCGAGACTAACTCCACCACCATCCACTCCACCTCTGGACATGAGAGTCAGGTCATAAACACGAACATGAACATGACACATTTTGTAGAATGTATCATTGGTTAGCAGAAGACAGTTATATGCCAACATTTTATCCTGGCGACTGGGCTGAGATAACTAACTGCACGTCGTGTAAGTTAAAAGATGTCACTGCTGACTATGGGTTTGACACGGGAGACATACAGCGGTGTCCTGGGTGAAAGTCTTGTGTTGACCCATCCATTCAACCAGACCTTCTCCCTCCCTAAGTGTTTTTTTCTCGCACTTTATACTACGTCATCTGCCTTTGACAGCAGACTAATGGGCCCTCCAGAAATGACACCAGATGGGTACCTCCAGTGGCCACTGACAAAGCTGACATATTTGACGCAACTTTTATCAGACTGTCTTCATCTTTATTATGCCATGCCATGTCACACATTTGCATAAGTGAGTATATGAATGGATATGTGTCTGTGATTCATCCTTGTTAAAAGCCATAATGAGACAGGCAGATAACAGTTGTGAAAACAGCTTTTCCTGAAACACATGCATAAAAAAATGTGCACTGCACTGTACATAACTTGAATGTGCTTAATGAGGCCAAGATGCCGTTTCACACATGCTTGCTAAGACACACAGTGGAACACACAGGGGCTCCTGGTGTCATTTTCATAAATCACATTCCTCCAGGTCGGGATTTAAGAGTTGAGCAGATTCTAAAATCCATTTTGATTTCCACAGTGGCACGGGGTAATAAATCATTAAGCACACTCCCTTATGCATCCTCTTAAAGAGCGGTGAACAGCGCCTCGTAAATCTCCCGTGACTTTGCCATCCTCCTCTCCTCGGTCTAAGGTAAAAACAAAGGCCTACCCATCCTCTTCCTAGCATGATTCACCCTGACACTTTCAGGCTTTTGATGTCCGGGGAGCAGTTGCGTGGCACTGTAGGACAATCGCAACGAGACCACAAACCACGTAACAGCTTTGAAAGACAGCACACTTTGATTCTTCTCCTGTGACTCATTTTTTATACTTTTGCATGCAGTACGCCTTTGAAGGTTTGAAAAGAGAGCTGCAGCACACAAAAAAGTGTATGACTGATTTATGGGAGTCGGGTAAGCTGAGGGAAATTGAATGCAAAAACCAGTGTGAGCAAGAATGCTGCTGAAATAGAGGTACAACACTGCAAGGAACTTGCATATAGTGATAGAAAACAATCCCTCTGACAACAAATAATGTGCAGAATACTACTTTACCATTGCACTCAGCCAGGGTACTCTGTGGGCTACTTAGAATGGCAAATGTAATGTGTAACTAGACCTGTGGATTTGAGACTTGGACTTAAGTTGCAAAAATAAGGATCTTGAGACTTGGCTGGGATATCCCCAAATCCTATTTTTAAGCTATTGTACTGATGTATTGAATAAACATGGTTACAAACATGAAAAAGCACACAGCCAAACATATAAACACCTGATTTGGACTTGTCACGACTGGTTTGAGACTTGATTTGGAGTTGCACTAAAGGACTTAAAACAGGCTCTATCTAATATCTTTGATGGCCTCTCATTCATAGATTTCCTAACTATAATAGCTAAACCACAAATGTTCAGATAACATCCTTTGTAATTAACAGAAAAGAAGATGAAGAGTTTTTTCTTCTTTTCTATATGACGTGACCGTCCATGCACCACCACAACACTCAAAATTGTTATGGTCCTAGAAATTAGAGATGCTGTACATCAGAGTGTTCTGTTTTCTCAGTGCCAGTCACCGTGTACACATGACCGAGTGATGTCATCAGTGGCTGCGTTGCATTGTGGGTAACGTAGGTGCCAGGTTTTGCAAAGCAGTCCACTGATCTATCATTGCACTATAACACTGTTGGACTAATTATGGACAAAGATATCACCTTTTATTCCACGCATTCTCCTTTTCAAAACCTGGTGCTTACATTATCCACAATGCAATTTAGCCACTGAGTGACATCCTCAGAGGCACTCTATCATATTAGATGTAGCTTCCTCTGGAGCCACAAGAGGCTTCCTTCTCTTTCTTCTTCCTTTTCTTCCTTTTTTTTTTTTTTTTTTTAATAAATTTATATTTGTTGGCAAGACCAACATATGTACAGAATAAAAAAACATACTTTCTACAGGAAAAGAAATAGTTGTTCCTCCATTATTTTTTCATAGTTAACTCCCCCCCCACCCCACCGTCACCCATTGCCAAAAAAAAATAAAAAATAAAAATGGTGAAATAAAATATACAATAGTACTGCTACGTACATATATACCCATATATATACCTACATACATACATACGTACATATATATACATACACATAACATAAGTTAAGGAGCCTCAAATAAAACATTAGTAATATGTCACACATTTTCTTGACTGGAGAGAGAGAAAAAAAAGGAAGGAAAATCTTCCACATGCCGCAAGCGCAGCAGATCACACAGATACACAGCATCAGAATAATTCATAAAGTATAGGGTCTAAGTGGTCTTAATCATGGGGAAGCACTGTAAGTCGGTCAAAATACGATAAGAGGGGCTGCCAGGTGGAATAGAATTTCTGGGCTGATCCACAAAGAGCAAATTAAATTTTTTCTAAATTAAGGAACATTATCATATCCTCTATAAGGGAAAATAACGAAGGGGGTGCAGAGGACTTCCAAAGAAGTAGTATTCTTCTGCGAGCAAGAAAGGAGCTGAAAGCAATAATGTTTAGCTACCAAGATGTACATTTTTTAGCTGAAACAGGCATTTTTTTTGTGGATTTTGGGTTTTTTGAAATTGCCGTATTTGAAAATATCCAAAAAGGTTTGAGCTAGGCAGGTCAAATTTAGCCGACAGAGTCTCATTCTTTCTTTTTTTACACTTTTTTTTTTTGTAGTAGTACCCAAGACCTGTAAACACACTTTGATGTGTGGAATTGGTGAAGTTACCCTTTAAATGGCAAGTTTCCCTTCAATTTATAAAGGGTAAAGGCTGTATATGAGAAAACACCATCACTATAAAGAAGTCTTTTGATCATGGCATTTGTATCTTGGCACAATTAAAGCATGACAAGCTCAAACTTGAACAAATATTGTAAATGATAAAAGCTGTCTTACAGTTTCTGCTCATTATGGTGGCAGAGCAGGATAAAAGTAATCAGCTTTCTTTAAAGTTGTTTTTAGTTCTTGTACCAAATCCTGCTGCCAACAGGATCAACTGAAACCATAAAATCTGCTTATATTACACTGATGCTGTCCTTTCCTTCACCATAAAACCTGATCTGACTACGAAGTGCTTTTTTTTTTAGAGAAAGCAATCATTACATGCACTTTCACCATCACATTTATCTAACTTTTATATCCAAACTCAGAACATATTTGTTATCGTGGCTCAGCGCATCTGCTGCCTGTCTGTGGGCTGTGTTCAGTAGTGGTGGGATGTATCCAAGTACATTTACTCAACTATATGGTACTTGCACTTTACTGAAGCATTAAGAAAAAAATGTCAAATTGAGTCTCTTAAAGGGTAACTCCACCAATTTTACACATTAAAGTGTGTTCACAGGTCTTGGGGAGGACTACTGCATATGTAAAAAAAAAAGCAATATAAACCTTTTTGTGGCTCCAGAGGAAGCTGCATGTCATCTGATAAATTGCCTCCAGTGATGTCACACAGTGGCAAAGTTGCATTGTGGGTGTAGGCACCAGGTCTTCCAAAGCCGCCCATCCCATAACACAGTTTAAAAACACATGATCAAATTCAATACAGCATATTTTATTCCTCGCATTCTTGACACCTACATTACCCACAATGCAGCTTCGATACTGAATGACAGATTACGTGCAGCTTCGTCTGTCCTCTTAGAATACGTTTTTTCACATGCAGTAGTACTCCCCAAGACCTGTCAACACACTCAAATGTGGAAAATTGGTCGAGTTGCCCTTTAACCACGTCTCAGATGTCTCTGAGTTGTTAGCAGGTCCAGTCGTCCTCCAAACTTCTCAGATTGATTCGTTTGAACAACTTTTTCGAGGCCCAGCTCTCATAACATTCATATCATTAAATTATTTCATCCCGTTCATGTGCACAGGGAGCCGACAGGAAGTCAGCCAGCTCAGAAGGCAGAAGTCTGGGACTCGAATGCTCTCAAGTGGCTTGTCTGGAGGACTCTATGGGCCCCAAAACTCAGAAGAGTGTGGAAGAGGCTTTTTCTGCGTATGCACCCAGCAAGCAACTTTCATAAGACTGGATGGCACGCCAGCTTTGAATGTGGTACCCAGCTCTCCTTAAAGCTGTGTGATAGGTTCTGCTTGACGAGAGGACCTGCATAGGCCGACAGTTAAAGTGGCTTCGAGAGAGGCGCCAGCATGGGTAATCACGGTCAGCTTTGTCCATTTGTGCCCAGTCACTGGTTGCTATGGTGATTGTCATAGTGCATAGTGATGATGGTGAAAGATTTGACTTCAGGGTTGACATCACTGCAGTCTTTACACTGTAGGCGTGAAAACATGCTTTGCCTTCATTTTGGAGGCAGCAATGGCAAAAGTATAGGAACATTTTAAAAGTTTTTGCGTCACCTGCTACCAACTTTTGTCACTAACAGCCAATCAGCTTGCTGTTATTATTAAAAAGACACATTTTGTTCTGTACATCTATTTCAGTCAAAGCTGTTTATATTTACTGTTATTTACCTGTTGAGAATAATACCACCATTACCGACTTGTCTTCCGCTCTACGAGTGTGAAACAAATTTAGCAGGAGCGAGGCCTCATTTCACTGCACGGAAAAAGGTGCAATGACTGAAGGCATCTCTCTGCTCTGACTTGTAAATTTTTAAACGGAGTGCTGAGGGCTTTTATCCAAAAAATGAAAGGTGCGCAGCGGCCGATAAAAAGTGAGATGCTCAGGGTGTCTCTGCAGTAAATGCTTTAGACTCAGCCGTTATTTGTCCCCGTTTCTCTATACCACCTACCAGCCCGATTATATTCAATGTCACAGGTAAAGCTGTGCATCATTTTAAGTGCATTGAAAACATAACTGGCAGTTTTCTGGAAAGCATACTTAGTATCAATTTATAAGCAATAGTACAAAATATAGCTTTGGTATCACAAAAACTGATATCCAAAGATAATTCCACAGGATGTCCTTATTTAATCACATTTTGGTTTTTCACACATGAATCGTAATTAAGGCTTTTGAAGGTGCCTGTGTTCTAGCAAGGACGTGGTGTATTTTATATGAACTGATATATGGTTCTGCCTGTCATTGAATTGCTCAATCTGTTCATCCTGTCAGTAAGAGCAGCATAAGACCCTCGTATGTCTCTGATTGGAAGATGTGATTCTTTATAGGGCTATTCCACACACAGAGTGGGTTCATCCCTAGTGTGGTGTGGTGCCCTTAAACTGGTAATGGACATGCGTGGCAAAAACCGCCAATGGAAAAGCTCCATTATATCTCAGCCAGATCTCAAAGGTTTAGGAATTCAGTAGCATTAATCATACTAATAATAATATAATGAACTTCTCTTACCAAGGTTACAAATGCTTAACCAAAGGAAATACAACCAGACAATGCAGATAAAAGGGTAAAAGGAAAGGCTTAGGAAGTAGGTTTCTCTAGACGTCTTTCTACGTGTCTGATCTCAGCCAATACGTGCAGAGTACCTCGTCTTTACAGGCACGTCTAGTGAACCTGCACTGGGAACAAGGGAGCAGAGTGCCCGGAAACCTTAATTATTCACAGCAGGGAGGCGATTGTCTGGCGCTAAGGACAGAGACACAAGAACTAATCAGTAGGTGACAGCCTCCACAGGACCTGTGGGATTCAGCATCCTGGATTTTGATTTATCCTTCAGGCCCCTTCCATGGAAAATGCAACCTTCTGGGGAAGAGCTTAATGGGGTTTTTCGCTTTTGGGAGGAATTCATCACGGAAACATGACATTTACTGCACCTTTACACTTGCTAATAAAAGGTATTCACAAACAAAGCACTTTAGCTCTCTTCATGTGCTCACCGCAGAGCTGATGCTCAAGCCACACAATGTGACACAATGCACACAATGCATCATTCAAACAGCAGGCAGAGCCACATACTGAACTGCAGTATGTATTGTGTAGCTATTTAGGCTTTGATAGAGTGTCAGCGTTTCTCCAGGAATACGGCGGACTCTACATAGAAACCGCATTACACAGATATATAAACGGCATTGTACAGATGTAAGAAATATGCCTACTGTGTCCTTTGTGTCACTGATCTGTGTTTTTCTGTCTAAATGCTGCTTTGCTGTATTCTCAGGTGGTCTATTTGTGAGTATGGTAGATGAGGTGGGAGCTGAGGGATGAATGCTGTGTATTTTGTATTGACTCGATGCAAATAAAATTGAAATAAAAATGACCTGCAGGCAATATTTGAAAATGAAGTGTTACGTTTCAATGCAAGGATTTGACCGATTGAAATGAATGAACATCTTGTAGCTGTCACATCCGATTATTATTATTTACTCCATAAAAACAAACTGCTTCAGGATGAATAAATTAGGCATGCATTCAAACACAACCGCACTAAAGATGAACAACACTTAGCATTAATGTGAACATCAGGTAAGTGCCGTTCTCTTTCAAATGTCTGCATACACTTGTATCAGTGGTGTGGAATCTTGAAACCCCGGGGTCTTCAACTGTAACTCCTCTCGTGTCACATTGCGTTAGTTTGCGAGGAAAACATTCAGAATGACAAGTTATGCCTCAGAATACAAATTCCTCCATTAAAGCAGCCTTGATGTTGGCAGAGACGCTGCTACAAAATGACAAAATGTTATAGCCCAGTGAGCTGCGACAATAGCAGTCAATCTGAGTGAAATAGACGTATCTGGTGGCCTACGACTTCATCCGCCCAAGAAATCAGAGGAAACACTTTATTGAAATGTATCGTAATATAAAAATAGGGCACTTGCCTGCATTGATTATTTTTCAGACTATTAAGAATGGATTTACAGACAATCCTGTTCATCAAAGTCTATTTACCAGTTTTTGCACGACCCTGCCACAGAATCCTGCCCTGATGGAAGGACAACATGATTGGTATCCCTAACTGTTCATTGGATTAAAAACTATCAGGCCACACCAAATGAATACCAATTGCACTAACAACGTGTCTGATGCACTTAATTCTCCCCAGTGAATGCTCATCTCGATGTGCTTGCGTCGCAATCAACTAATTGCTACAGATGACATTTATCATCCGCTCCACCCTGACACTGTACATCAGGACTCACACCTAACCAACATGTCACCTACTGATTTTAAGCAGCATTAGAGCAAAATCTGTGCATACATCTACAGGGTTCGAGACGTGTTAAAGATCCAGTCTGTAATATTTTGTGGTGTCCAGTGTTAAGGTTACAGATTGCAACCAACTGATTGCGCCTTGCCTCGTTCACCCCTTCCAAGCATGTAGAAAAAAAACGGAGTCTCTATAAAACCCCAGAAAGTTGTGATTCGAAGGTCCACTTTTTTAAGAAAGTTGATTTTTGAGTCTCATTCCCAATTCATCAAGTACTGAGGCTGGATGGATTGTAGGTCTGGTCCGTCACCATCAACAAGTGTCACTTTTTTGACAGCTTGGGAATGAGATTGAAAAAACTATTTTCTTACAAACTGGTGCTTTAAACTGCCAAAAGATTTGTTTTTTGCTTTACCATATTATGAGGTGCATGAGGTTATGACATCTCAACAGATATATTTTCAGTCTTCAGACTGTCTTGCGAGCAGTTAGTCATTATTAAACTACCACAGTGTTAAGTATTTCAGTCAGTCTCACAGTTCAAAGTTCTAGTAAAACAAAAGGCATACTTATGAGGACCTTTTATTGACCATTTTATTTTAAAAATCTGAAAACATTCCAGTTTTAGTGTGATTAAATCTTATGTCTGTTATGAGTCTGTCTCAATTCCCATGCTGTATCATTTTGCAGCAAACATGTTGAGGACAGTGTTCATGATATTGTTTATTGGATGGAACAGTGACCTAGAAAAGCAGTGAAGGGCCCACTACAACACTTACAATCATATACCAGTAATGTTTACCACATACCTATTGATACTATATCACTATTACACACTACAATAGAATCAAACATAATGTACAAAGAGAAGAGTAAACGATCATGGACCAGAAAGAAGAAGAAGAAGAAGAAGAAGAAGAAGAAGAAGAAACCTTATTAATCACATAGACTCACACAATGTACAACACAGTGAAATTGGTCCTCAGCATTTAACCCATTATAGAGGAGCAGTGGGCAGCCAACGTACAGCACCTGGGGACCTCCAGATCTTATCCTGTGCTCAAGGGCACTGACCCCAGAGTTAACCTAATATACATGTTTTGAATGGATGACTGCAAATACAAAATGACTCAGACGTGTCTTTCAAGGGACTCACTTGCCTTGCATTATATCTCTCTTTATACCAAGCTCACATGAGATGCAGTCTGCATGTCAGTGTAAAAGGATTGTCCTGTGACCTTTGACCTGGTGTACGATCCACTTCACGACTGGGTCAGCACCCACACATGCAGTACCGGTTAAAGGTCTGTGACTTTGTTTTTAAGACTGCACCTGGTTGCCCCTGCTGCTTCAGTGCCCTTTGGCCTTTACAGGAGCAGAATTTCTCAGATCTAGACACATTTGACAGCTAGGAACAAAGGAATCATTTTGTGTGTATTGGAGTATCCAGGCTTATCGTACATAAGCTTAAAGAAACAATCATAGCTGGAACATGGCCGTCGAAAATATTGCTAAGAAATAACAAGTTCAAATTTTATTTTGCTTTTACTGTAGGTCGTATTCCCCATTTGGATTCAATTGAAGTCAGATAGCTTGTAGTTGAGGGATCAAGTTTTGTATAAAAGCACTAAAACAATTTTATTTCAGATGTTTAAAAGAACTTTTCAAACTGAGACATGAAGAAGGAGGAAGAGGAGAGAGATGGACCTCTTGGTAGTTCATTTTTTAAAAAGTTCTTAAAGTCTTTGGATAAAGTTAAGCTACGATGGAGGTAACGCTCCTCAGATGACTCCATTGATTGCTTTTGTGTTTGAATAAATAGAAACATACTGTATATATTCACTCGCTTTAAACGAGTGTATGTTGGTGTGTTGTTTTTTCCTCAAATATTAATCGCACACAACATTTTCTGATATAGCTTTGTTGCATTTGTCACCATCAACAACAACAAACAACAATCCCTGAACAATAATCCAAGGCCCAAGAATAAGACGTCCTTATCTATGCTCCAATCAAACATAATAGATCAATAGACTTCGTTCTGAATTATTGATATTTTCATTGTTATGTGCATCAATTGAGAAATGTGAGTCTTTGGCGATTATAGGCTGTTTAATTGTTAGTATGTTCATGGTTCAAGGTTCTTTATTTGTCCCATACACAGAGAATACAATACAATGTGCAGTGAAATGCACTTTATATCATGATTTAGACTAGCTGTGTGTTTTTTTCCTGTGCTTGGGGTTTTGTGTTCCTGTGTGTTTTCAGAGGTGCGTTGCAGACGCTGGGCATGGTTTCCTATAAGGGCTGGAGCTCTTGCCTCACACACCTGCAGCTCATCTATTCATCAGCGCCAGCTAAAATACTCTGGTCTGCTCGCCACTCGCTGCCCGATTGTTTTCGACACATTGTGGTATATGGCTGAACTGCTAGAATCTCTCTCAGTGACTTTTTGCCTGCGTGTATTTTTGCTCACCTTCCAATCTAACTTTGTTTCTCCTCGACTTCTCCAGTGGTGGTGTAACCCCCATGCTCTCGCTCCTCAAGGCACCCAGCCTTTGGTAACTCTGCCACCAGCCTCTACTCCACCTTGGACCCTCCATGTCTCGTCCACCAGTGTCTCCACCTAAGCCGCTGCCAACGGGCACTGTAAGACCCGCTACTACACCAGCTGCACCACAGCCCGAGCCTGCGCCAGCTACCTCTGCCCACCACTTGAGCTTGTTAAATAAATTCCTTTACACCTTTTTCCTGTCTTGGTGTCCACTATTGGGTCCTGCTATAATCATCCACAAATCATCATTAGGTCCTTCAGAGATAGCTTATAACTGGCACTTATAACTACTAAAAAAATGGAAAATAAAATAAAGGAAAAAGACAATTCTAATAACATTTAGAGATGTAA
Source organism: Pagrus pagrus (assembly GCF_965226575.1). NCBI lineage: Eukaryota > Metazoa > Chordata > Actinopteri > Spariformes > Sparidae > Pagrus > Pagrus pagrus. The sequence continues at coordinate 19,960,241 of NC_140203.1, read as the reverse complement.
AGATAAAAATAAAATATTAAAAATAAAATCATATCATACTATATGAGTAGTATATACATGAGCATTTATACATATTACACCATATACATAACATATACACTAGTAAGGTGAAGTCATGAGAATAGTGGGAGTGAGTTGCTTCGCCCGCTCAACCGTGAATTAGTCTTTTGGAAGGACACACTGTCAGTCCTCCAACTGATGATGTCAGCTCAAGAAACAACGCTGCATGTACTTTACTATTTCAGTTTCAATGTCAGAACACATTTACACAACCCAATCACCAGAATAAATGTTTGCTAAATAAGTTGCTTCCAAAAATATAACATACATAAGTTCAAACTGAACGTTTATGTTGTTTGTTTAGCTTGAATTTTCCTTTCCTCTCGTCATAACACTGTGTTTATGCTCTGTGCAGGTTTAAGCACAAAAACCACTTGGTGAGGGTTAGAAATACATCACGGTTTGGCTTAAAATACCTGTTTTGGTCACCACGGTCAAGGATGAAGATGGTCAACAGCTGTCAACATCCCCAGTCGTCCTCAAAAATATCCTTTCGTGTGACTGCAGTTTCCAGTTTGGCAGCCCTGTTGGCTGTAATAACGCCACCACCGTCCCCTTCACCTCCTGATGTGACAGTCAGCTAATAATTAATATGAACGTGATATGGTAAGTTTACTGCAAATGTCAACCTTGGTTGTATCTGTGGTTTGCAGAAACGTTACCTGCTAACATTATAGCCTGGAGACTGGGCTGGTTTAGACACAGAAACCACTAGGTAAGAGTTAGGAAAATTCATACTATGGCTTACCTGCTGCAACAGACAGAAATGTTCCTGGCTCCGTGATAACTTGCCAAAAGGACAGCTGGAAAAAACTTTTATTTGGCTGAGGCGGTCTTGAAATGTAGAAACTTAACTTACCCAAGGTGTACCAAAACATGCAATGCTACCATTTTATTCTGGCGACTAGGCTGGTTTATGCCACCACATATCGCACAATAAGTTCAGTCTGATGTTTAAACAGTATCTACGCTATTTCTGTTTGCATAGACTGAACTGTGTGACTGCTGCACTTCTATGTCTATGTCTCATCTTTCTTAGTTTTCTTTTTCCTACCTGTCTGTACCCACTCACCACTTGGATTTCCAAACCTGCTTGAATCAGTTGAACAAGGATTCAGGGAATGAAAGGAAAAAATCAGCCTTTGTTGGACGATAGCTCTCACTTTCAGTCGCCCCCTTGATGCTACAGCCAACGCATCATCTACTGTATTTCAAGCCAGCTATCTCATGTTTGTTTTCCTGAAAATATTTACCCTTCCTTGTCCAGAAGTATTATCTGAACTATCTGTGATGGTGTCTTCTAATTAAAAAATTTAAAAGCCAAAGTGAAGTCAATCACAAAAACAAAAGACTTTTAAAGGTTTTTATATTTCTTCCACAGATGAACGCTGATCTATAGTCTAACAGTCTATTTTCCTTTCACAGATGATGGTTGATCTATAGTCTAACTTCAAAATCCTTGAAAAATAACCTCAGCAAGGCACAAAGACTTTGCTCAAATTATATAAAAAGACCAAGACTTAAGAATCCACAGCCCGCCAGAGGCTCTGTGAGACTGCTCAAAGAAAACAAATCTGTTTATATGAACTTTTGACTTGATAATGATGCAAAATTAAAAAAAGTCACAGGATCATCAAAATTCACAAATTCCATGTCTGTACCACCATCTGTAATCCATTCAACAGTTACATGATATTTGGCACGGAAACACACATTTTGACTTGCTAGTGGTTATAGAGACATATCTGTGCTCTGTAAATATATTCTTTTCCATCTTTATAGATGTAGAAATATTTCAGTAAATATCTATTTCTTCCATTAGTTGAACAGACAGGGGAACACTGAAGTAATTAGGATTCATCCTCCAGGCTCCATGGATATCAGAAACACATTTCATGGCAATTAAATCAACAGTTGAGATTTTCTTTCTCTAATGAACAAAAATATCAACATCTTGGTGGCTCTTGAAAAAAACGTCAGAGAATCATTAAATAGAAAGAAGGGTTCATCCATTTCGGGCTAATGAGACCAGGCACATATCTAAATGAATGGAGAGAGAGCCGTAACTTCAGTTTCAGTCGTCACATCTGATAAAAATATGCTGAAAAAGTTTAGTGAATAACATTTAAAAATGCTTTCCCTCCACAGGTTATACTTCTGCTACGCATGCACACCATTTGAGGACAACTTCTTTTACGGCTCAGTCCAGAGTGCCATGAAGATGTCAGCTCATCCAACTACAGCACTTGAACAAATTAAAGTTTAATGTCTAAGGTTTGAATAACCTTGCCAACCAACCAAATATCCTCCTCTTTCATGCCTATTAGAAATCCATTTGCAGACTCGCCAAATCAGTTGAAACAGCAAGAAACACGATATGTTTCCAGGTTCAGCTGCAACAAAAATTGGCTTTTGGGGGGAAGAGACTATATGAGTCAAACACCTGCCCTCCCTTTGACTTTTATACTCAAAGTACCTGTGACCATCCCTGAAGGTTTTTTGTGATATTATCCTAAAATAACTATCCCAGTCTAGCCCAAAGTAAATTCAAAGCTGTTGTTGAACCATTTGGAGCACAGGTATAGTTCTGGGTTCTTTAGAAAGGTTACAGGGAATTTACTGACCTTACAGTCAGATGTAAGTGCTTCTGGTATTGATCTATAGGGAGTTTGAACACGCTGAAATATTTATTTTTTCTCACCTAATTTTTTTAATGCAAAAATAAGCCTGCAAATGACCTGTAACTGCTCCTAGTGGCTGGAAAACCCAATGGATCCACATCATATAGTCTTACTTTGGCCAAGTTCAAATTAGATAACAATATAACTGAAAATACTTAACAAATGTGTTTTTTGGGAAATATCCAGGTGCCTGGTAAGAAAATGCAATTTTGTGACCTTAAAATATGCCTGCTTGAGCATAACAAGAGTATTAAACTCATCATAGTTCTTTATTTCCTTATTTACACTAACTTGGTGCATATAAAATAGTCAAGAACAAGTGCTTAGGTAGAAAAACAGCCTATACAAAGATCAAAATGCATAACACTACATAAACTTACACTTTTTCTAAGCTTAGGCCCTAAAACACCCCTAAAAGTGATATATTCCCCAATTTGAAATGTCATTGACTACATGATACATCATTCACCTCGTTGCTGGTGTGTAAGCGGCTCAGGAGACAGGGGATGGAAAAGGAGTGGGTCTCTTGTCTAGGCGATCACTCATTGACTTTTGTAGGCTCCAGGGCGGGCATAGAAGCGCCTAACTGGCCAAATGAGGTGTCAATCAAACGGCATCTATCTTAGGTATCTCCAGTATTGCTTTAAATGGGGTTTTATTGTGAAATAGAGGGGTTTCTTCGACGGATAAAAGGGACTTCACCTGCCCAAGAATAAATGACTTGGGAATTGCCTGAAACCTGGATCAACTGACTTGAGTCACATGTCTGTTTATTCATGAAATCATGTCAAATATAGGCCTACATTATTATGACATTTAAATAATCATTAGACGCTTTATTTCTCCATAATCAACAGATAAAACACAAGTATCTGAGGACATAGACACACTGCCCCGCCGTGTATACTGCTGCTAGGTTGAGTAGTATTTAACAAGGTATTTATAGAACTCTCATCCATCTATCCCCGTCCCTTTAAAACAGAAAAACAAAAGTCTTTTGTCACCTCTAATCAATTACACCTCCCACTGCCGAGGTTACTTCCTGGTGCTCATTGTCTGCTGCCGTCAGTATTATGAACCACCAGATGCTCAGAGCCATTGTTAATGACCTGTGGATTCCTGGGTCTAGATCCTTGAGCATGGCTTTCCACGTGACTGATTGCTGTTAGCAGGTATCCTAGAGGTGTCACCCTCTTCACATTTTGCCTAGAGATCATGCCGATAATTGGTTGACCAAAATGTCTTGGCTGATAATCACATTTCACATTTGAGTCGGCATCAGTGAAATCATGACTTGCCCTCTGTCTATGGTAGCAGACACTAGAGCCCATAGCTTCTGCAGCAGTTCTTATACAACTGACAGTCTACCTGTTTAAGCTTTCCTCTCACACCGCCAAGTTAAGGCCTAACTTAATTCACCAGTTGGAAGTCTCCACGCAGCCTCAGCTTCGACAAAGCGACAAGACAAGATCGCATCATGATATACTGATGATTGCAGTAATGAAACACTGTTCCCACGAGAGGTTTACTAGTTCTCAAATTGTCTCTATTATTGTTGCCAATTCCCGCTGATTCCCCAAACACATCCTGCCATTCTCCCCTGCAAAATGTGTTCACAGCTTCTGTCCTAATGATGACTAAAAGAAAACACAGGCAACTTATACATCCATACTTGGATGCGATCTGACTCAAAGGTACCCAGCGGAGTTTACTTGCAAACAAACAGTTATTTTTACATTCAGTGTTTCCTCCCAAAATGCACTGTGTTTGTCCTTGAGGCCTATCAAGTGTCAAATGTGTTGAATGGATCCAGATAAACAATGCTGCTTTAAATGTATTCAAAAACTTGGCCTTGGATGCCAGCAGGCAGTCTTGACACATCCTCCCACTGTTTTGATTTGGAGCATGAAAGTTCTTTGTTGACTTGACAATAAAGGATTGACCAAATTAGACCCACTGACAAACATTTTGCCAAGATGCTTTCAACAGCATCTTACAGTATTCATCAAAAGATTAGCAAATCTTAAAAGGTGCAATATGTAAAAATGTGCCTTGTCAAAGTCATACTGCAAAAGAAACCAAAAACAAAATATACATATATATGGGGGCAGTATATCACCAGAGTAACTGATGCTAACTGTAGCTGCCGTTAGCTCAGTTAGCTGTCTGTCGAGGAGCTCCGGGAGTGGTATTAAAATGAGGAGGGACTGGGGCTAGCTGGTTAGCATGCTAACATCAGTAATTGGACTTGGATTTCTATCGTGCTTTTCCAGTGACCACGCAAAGTGCTTTACAACACTTGTCACATTCACCCATTCACACACACAATCATACACTGATGGCAGAGGCTGCCAACCTGCTCATCAGGAGCCATTTAGGGTTTAGTATCTTCCTGCTCATCAGGATACTCAAGGATACACAAGTACAAGGATACTTCGATGTGCAGCCTGGGGATCTAACAAGCAACTTTCCGATAAGTGGACGACCCGCTTTATCTCCTGAGCCACAGGCGCCCCCAAGCAGTAGACATCTCTGCAACACGATACACACACATCTTTGACATAACCTCAGATCTTAAGTTTCTTACTTTTTTTTAACATTTTAAATAAAAAATTCTTACATATTGCACCTTTTTAATTTTGTTAAACTGTTAATTGATCAGTGGAATAGCAGAAGATTTGTTTGTGCAAACATGTTAAAGCTATTTTCAAAAGAAAAAAAAGAATGGAAGAAGAATAAGGATGTGGATGAATTCACAGCCAAACAAAATAAGTCTTTAAAACGAGTAGCACTTCATAAATGTGATCTAACAAAGGTAAAGGGCAAATATTAACCATATATGCTGCTTATATTGCTTGTAATTTGGATGAAGTAAACATCTGTTGAGTATTTTAACATGAAATTGTTTGATTGTGTTGAATTAAAAACCCAAAAATGCAGCGGGTCCACCAGACCCACAAACACTGGCTGAATAACAAAAAAACAGTATGAACACCGCACAAGGGTTAAAGGGAAGATTTTTTGTAATCAAATGCTGGAGTCAGTGGCAAAGTAGTAGATTATAAGTGTTCCATCGTGCGATAGATTTCTTGTGTGTTTTGGTCAGTTTTGCTTTGCTTTTTCGTTCAGGGAGAGCTGAAAACTATTTATCTTGCTATAGGACTTGGTCTCAGAGGAAATGAAGAGGAAAATGATTATTTCAATGGGCACATTTGATTTTCAACCAATAATAACCAACAATGGTTGAAACATTGAATTTCATTAATGCATTGAATCCTGAAACTAAGAATTGTTGTGTATTGTGACCTTAGAATGAGCCTTTTATATCTACAGAACAAGCAGGTTCTCTTACATGGAGTCTACTTTGGAACACTGGCCCTAGAGAGGGCCTATTGTATTTTAAGCAGCCACAACAAAGGAAAGGCTGAGGTGAGGGGTATTTGTTGGTCACCATTAGATGCCACTAAATCTGACAAATTGAACCGTCAATGTTGGGCAGCAAGAGGAGAGCAGAGAACAGATTTGTATTATTCAATGCTGCCTCTTGACAAATCTATTTGAAATTTTGGGGCCAGACTCCAAGTGTTAATGTCTTTGCTGGACGTGAGCACCCCTTTGAGCAATTAGAAGACCGTTTGGCTGTAAAATGAAGGTTTATTAAAGTATGTTATTACCAAGCTGACCAGCATTGGAGTATTTTCAGTAAACCTTTTAAAAATAATAAATTGTATTCCTCACAGATCATTTTCTACAGGCTAATAGGCTGTTCTTTATCGGGTTCTGCATGTTTGTAGCATGTCTAATCAGAGGAACATCAAAATGTAAATATTTGATGTACTGCATTTCATATTGCCGTCACTGCATCCAACGGACACAAGATCAGATGGTTTGGGATTTCAATACACCCTCTGGATATACTTAACGAGTGAGTTCCATGAAGACCGCCTCTCTCTGCTGGAGATGTGTTTGGAGTTTGTCTGTATCTTGAAGCAAATTACAACACAGATTGCTGGACAAGTTTGATAAAATTCCTTCTGTGAAAACAGAAATCCTAACTTTTATCCCCAGGGGCATTCCTCTGATTTTCCTTAACTTATTAAACACAGCCATGGGAACGTTTAACCTCAGAACTGTTTCACATGTTCGACTAAGGATATGCAGAGCTTTGGAGAACAGCAGTTCTTTCGTGACCAGCAGATTTGCATGTATATAAATCCCCAAGTGTTTCTGTTCACTGAAAAATGTGCTCATTCTGTGTCGGTGTAAATACTTATTAGCTATGAGAATCATGTCCAAGTCCATCCTTAATTATATTTCTAACCAGTAAACGCTTGCATGCTGCTGTTTCTCTCTGTGTGTGTATGTGCACATGCACAAGTGCGTGTGTTTGTTGGGAAGAGAGGTTGAGCGCTTGGGTATTATAATTGTAGCATTCAATTAACTTTGAGAAGACTGGTCAGTCCCCTGTGTCAGTCACAGCTCTGTTTCTATTAGACCAGGGGGTTTAGGCAAAGCTCCAATGAGGATTAGCTGAAGAGGAGTAAAGGAGCCTTTGGCTAAAATAATTCAGAGATGTGGGCTGCTTCCTGCCTAAATCTCCAATGTACTGGCTTCTTATGTGTAGCTATAAGTGACTACATGGTTGGATTTGTCAGGATTTGACAGTGTGATTACATTTTCTATTCAAGTTTTGCATTTCAACAAGAAATTGATCTGCCCCCAAATTAACGAGATGACAAGTGTGGTAAATACAAATCGCAGATGTAATGTTAACGTTATGTGCTAACTACAAAACAAAACTGTCCGTGTCCCAACAATGTATACCTAAATGTTAACATGCATGCTCCGGCATTTTTGGCATGCAACAGTCAGAGTTTGCATATACGCTGCACGTATGCAAGCTAACATCACCTGACCCAGAGACAACAACACCTGGCTAACACGCTACTTGCTAAATCTCTGTCGAAATGGGCTTACTCGGCTTATGGTGAAAAACTAATGAGTTGACGACTTGTAGCTACAGTTGGCAGCAGTTCCGAGTTGCTTTCAGGAAACGCCTTAAAACAGAGAGTTGAAGCTGGGCAGCTGGGGGACATCAGAGGAAAAAACGGAAAACCTTTTTCTCCATAAAACATGAGCCAATTTCTCCAAATTCACTTATAGTTGGTGTTGTGTGTCGTTTACTGCCATAAAGTGTTGAGTACTGTGATCCTACACGCTAACTGAAGTTACATAGTGCAGAATCAAACAATAAAAGGGCAAAGTGGCTGAGACAGAGACACCATTCACCCTATTATAAGTCACTGTACCATCAAAATGATTTTGTAGCTGTTATTTTAATGTATAATATTTACACAATGTTGTTTTTTTTACAGTCAGTGTTTTTACAGGCATATTGGGTGAACAATGTCCTCAGCTGAGTTCAGATGACTCCAACTCCAACTTCTCAAAAGTGTCTTTTCTTCTGTTTTCTCGCAGTGCCTTATTGTTTAAGACTGTTGGTTGGACAGTAATAAAAACAAAACAATTTTCAGAGCCTATCTGCCCAGAATCTGGGACAGTGTGGAATTGTTTCACTTTATCTCTGTGACATTTCATAGCCTAAACAACTAATCTACTAATTAACAGAATATCGACAAGTCAATCAGTGATGAAAATAATAACTGACTGCAGCTATTACCCAATCAAACTGATGCACATACTAAAGAGCAAACCAAAAACAGCAAAAAAACATGAAGATGGCTGCAGTACAGGCCTGGAAGAGCATCAACAGGATAACTGCTGACACAGACCAGAAAGGATTTACAAATATATTCAATATTTTTCAATATTCCCTCAACAAATCCCAATTTGTAATTAATCCTACCCCTACGTATTGCCTCGATTGCCAAAGCCTGACATCTAATTCCTCATAGAGCTATTGTTGATGGAAAAATATTAAAAGAACTGCAATGTTGCACTCGTTGATATTTTCCTTCATTATCATGAACACTGGCACGACCACCTGCACACTGTAAATTATCACTAGAAAACAAATTCCACAGTATGTATGAGTAAAGTATGCTAAAAACTAAGGTGCATAGCGGTTTAACAAATTTGCCCAGCCATTTTATGAAGTTAAACTTCATATTTTTGACCCGTTTTTACAGATTTACCTCTTCAGTAGGAACTAATGGGCTTGTCCTTGAGCACAGAAATGCTGGGAAGCATGAAAAGCATTTGTAGTCAGATCAATGCGTGTCCACCTTTGGTTTTGTTAACAATAACAAAAATATAGACTATCAACGCACTCGTCCTTTCACTTGTCCGGTGACTGTGGTGTATGATTGGAGGACTGTGTACTTCTGAACTAATTCAGATTAAAACAGACACAAATCAAAGCTAAAAGTCTGACATTTGCTGTTAATTACTTTCTGAGTACACTAAATATAGAAATGACGTAAATATTTAAATTCCTTCATATTATATTCGCAATATCCTTAAGGAGACCACGGACTCTCTGGTGGCACGAGAAGAGCTACATAAGATTCGTAACAGATGGCATGCCATTACTCTTTCAGAATACATCAGAAATAAGATGATCCTGAGAGGCCTCCGTATTCAGAAAGCGCCTTCTGGTATGGACAGTGAGAGCTTCATAAGGGCTTGGAAGAGTGTATTCAACAGGTGTTCATTTGTCCTAGTGGATAACACCATACAGTATGTGCACAAAGATGAGTGCATCTCAAAAGAGAGTTGGAAGGAAACAGGCTTTTGATTGATGCATCTTGAGAGAGTCCAACTATCAGGAGAGAGGGGGAAGATAGACCTCTGTATTTGACAGCCATGAAAATGATCCGGGAGATGGTAAAAAGGGAAAATGACTTTAAATGACAGAGAATGTTTCATCTGAAACAGTGGTGTGACCTAGAATTTACTGCAGTTTAAGAAAGTAGGGGACAGTATGAGAACAGTCGTCTACTCAACATCCATCTATCCAGGAAACATATTTCGAATGCTATTTTTCTTCTTAAAACAGAGCGGTTTGCGGGATGCATAGCAATGAGTTTATGTATGTGTTGGTAGCTATGTAAGATTAATAACTGTAATATGAAGATGGTAAGTATGTGGACTTGTGACTGCAGTTCAAGACTGCATTTCAACATTTGAAAACGTGAAACCACTGGATATTTTTAAGGAGACATTCGCACAGTTTTCAGACGTGTAACTTATTGCAACAAAATCAGGTGTTTTCGGTCCCTGTGGAGTCAAGATTGCTGTTTAAATGTTTTTACCACATATGACTTGCTCCATATCTCACCTATATGCCAGCATCGGCACAACAGTGGCAGAGAAGCTGTTTTGTAGGTATTTTTAATGGTATATATGAGTCTGTAAGTTCCTGAAAATGCTAATTATGTTAATTCTTTTTTTTCTTATTTGTCCAATAAATGCTTTCTTTATTTTATGATGCTGCCATGGATGTATAAAAACCTCACGGATTATTGTATAAAAACACAACTTTATAATTTGGGTGAAACCGGGTCTTGTTTCATGGAGAAAATGTTTCCTGGTTCTCCCTCCTGGCTGCTCTGTCTGAACAGCTCTGGACAGATAGCTTTACTTGTTGCTAAAATAACTGCTAACAAATATACTCTTAACCAGCAGCTTCTCAATGAAAACCTCCAGACTGAGGCTGTACGCAGCCGCGGAGAACAACGACGGAGGCGAGTTACAGTACCGAGGTTAGGGATGTTTCCTGGAAGACACATAAGCTTAAGCAGTCCAAAGCGCTTAAGCGCTAGCTGCTGTTAAATGTTGCTGACGTTAGCTCGGTAAGCGGCCCTTGCTGACTCATCCCCAGGCTGCCAGGAGCCAAACCTGGCAAGAAAACCACCACGGTACTGTATTGTTGGTCAAACTTGGCTTCCATCTTGAGAGTTGGTGGGGCGTAGCGTCCATTCCGTGCTATGGCTGCTGCTTGTTTTATAGGGAACACGTAACTATGCTAGTGCAAATAGCATTCCATTAGCCGTTTCATAGGAACTTAAAGCCAAAACATGATAATTTCCTTACCCTAACCAAGCAGTGTTTGTACCTAACCAGATAATAAGTATAGCATTATGATGAGAAAAAAAACAAAAACAAAAACTGAACCTGAAGAAATGCAAATACGTACTTTACCAACATCCATTTTGACGACTGTGTTGGCCGTAGGGTAGCGCCAGAGCAGCTTCTTTCCTCAGGCTGTCAGACCTCTCAATTCATTCTCAGCACCCCACGATAAGAAATGTGTTTATTTTTTAGCCTTAAGGCTCATCCATCTGGATAAGCTGGGATCAACCAGGTTACAAACATTAGGAATAACTATAATAACTATATAGAAATAGCCCATCTTCTCACTGATGGGTTTGCTTAGTAGGTCATATAGAGGCATCGGTATTAAATCGAGACTGTTTCATAACCAGTTAAAAACTTCTTTGAGTAAGTTCAAAGAGTTGCATTTTATTTTTTTTCTCAGAATATAAGTGAAAAAACTCAACTGACAACAGCGAACGATCACATCTGCCGGATGGGTTTAATCCTGTGTGTAGTTGGAAGTATACCCATCTCTGACTTATATCGGCTTAAATCTGTGGCACTCAGTTGGATTTAAATCATCTGGTGCTTGAGGTGGGGCTTTACTTTTGAATCTTGACTCAAATTTTCTCCTTCCTGGGGAGATGTTTTGTTACACCGTCTGCATTGTCCTGCCTTGCCTTTGCCTCCCTGCTGTTACACTGTTAATATTTTTGGAGGGTTGGATTTCAAATTATAGAAGTTCTGCTGTTTTGACAAGTTGAACAGAGTTACTTTAAAACAAGGAAATACTTCATACAAATGAAATGCCAATCAAGGCCTGTCATTGTCGGACGAATTTAGCAACTGAACATTACCCGGTGAAGCTTTGCACGTGCTGCAAAAGCACTGCCTTCCATGCACGTGTGTGCTGCTCAGAATAAATCACTAATAGCTGAGCAATTTCTCTCTGCAGTTTGGAGGCTGCTGCATGAAGCCGCGCAGATGTAAAAATCAATTCTCTCGCTGCGGGATTCCATATTTACTGTGATGTTTACAGATGAAGGGATAGAAAAAAACAGAGCACCAGGTCGGAATAGGGAATGAAGATGAATGAAGCTGTCTGACGCTGGAGCTACGGGAGACTGAGGGGTTAGATAAGTGTCTGTAACCTCATCTACCCTGGCTTATGGACTGTTGCCGGAATGAGCCATGTGCACATGCGGGCACTGGCGCACACTAGCCTGCCGTAGGGAAACCAAAACAGAGCAAACTATATTCAGATAGACAAGAACGCGCGTCCTGAGTTCGAAAACCCTTTCACGGAGGAAAGAAATCTTCTGCTTGCGGTCCAGAAGACTGCCTCACGGGAACATCGGCTCTCAACTGTGAGAAAAACTGTCTGTTTGATCCTCGCTAATGGCCTTAACACCACACAGCACCTCAATATGTAAAATGTTGATCCGTTTGCCTTCAGGCTTTGCTTCTAACTTCAAGTAAACACCTTGCTGGGGAGACGAATGCATGCGTGGTGTTATAACCCTCCTCCCTTTTCAACACATTCCTTTTGCTTGTGGTGTTATTGCTTCCAAGCTCCTGAGATCTCTACTTAATAGAGCCTTTTTGAAACTCAGGTGAAACATTTTCACTCATAAATCTCGTTAGAGAACACGGCATCTTTGAAAAATGATTACACTTGAACCGACTGTGGCATGGAAAGGAGGGTTTGATCCACCAGCGTTGCTTGTTACTCAAGGGTTGCACACCAAAGACAGACATTATCACTACAGAAGAACAGCAAGACTCCTAAATCATGTTTTCATAATGAATAGGTAATAGAGGACACAGGAATCAACCTTGTTTTTATTATACTCCTGAGGCTATTACAGCGAGAGGCTATTGTTGGAACATAAAAATGGACTGAAAGAAACACAACACTGTCAGGTTTGTCAGAAAAAAAAAAAAAAGAGAGAGAGTGCTGGAGCTGACAGTTCAATCAAATTGCGGGTAATAGTTCATTTTATCTGTGTTCGCGTTCCGAGGGCGGTATCATGAGCAGACACCTGCAACCCAGAGAAAATGCGAGCACAGTGAGAGGGCATGCAACTTCAAACAGGGCCAAGATCTGAGTCAAAGATTTCAATCGGCACTGGCATTATCCCAGCCTGCAGGCATGGATCCGTGGAACTGTTCTGTCTATCTACGGACAGACCCGGGCCTCTGCAACACAAGCTAGATGCGCCTTTGAGTCTCCAGGATTAGCTGTCAGGAATAATTGAACTTCATTTCAGTCAGGACAGTCTTGTCAAACTTTTAACCATTTATTGCAATGTGCATTTCAGTTCGGCGTTGTGGCTCTGCTTATGTGATGCTTTGGAACAAATCTGAGCAGGCCTGGCACAGACTGTCCCTGAGCTCACTACAGTCCCTGGCAAGGCCTGAGATACACAGCATAGAACGAACATGAACTCGCGCTAAACATCCAATATTCATGTACGATTAAATGCTAACACGGAAAGAGACTGGGGAGTTGGAGGAGTTTGAATTCTGAAAGCAAGCAGCACTGTAGCAACAAGGATGCAGAGCGTAGTGTTGTTGTGTAAAGACTGCCTGAGCACAAATGTTCATATCAAGCCATTTGTCATTATACAGTACAGGGTTGCAAAACAAAATGAAATGTGTAAAGCACTTTTACAACAAGAAAGGGGCGATAAATATGGTCAGCATCTCCACATTAAAAAGTCTAAATCTGGACAACTCCGTCCTTCAAGCACCAAGCATCAATGACATAAACACAGAGGCCACCTCTCCTCGACAGAAAGCTTGTTCAGGGATGTTGTGATAGAGACATTTCTCTGTGAAGATGTCGGCAGATCAGTTTCTGATTTCCCATTTCTTCCATTTTGTTTTCCTTCGACCGAATATTAGCCCGGACCGGTCTTAATCAAAGCTGGATTAGCACGGCTCATATCCCGACTTACTTCCTCTCCTCCCTGTGGCGGTCCGGCTGCTCGGGTCGAATGGTCGAAAGATGCCGCGGGCAGTGATCATCTAAAAGTCCGTTGCTCCAATCCAAAACCTGCGCGTGATTCTCCGATGCTGATGGATGTATTTCTGCCATAGGTAAGACGTGTTTCAGCAAAAAATACCTTGTTTCAGCAATACCTTGAGAAAAACTATTTCTTTGTCATGTTATGTATCGTCTGTTGAAAGAAATAGGTTGTGGATAATGGGAGAAATGTGTTAGAAAAAACATGTGGTTATGAAATGACTTGTTCATTTAAAGTTTATGCTCTTCTTATATACACAATTCTGGATTTAAGATAAATTCACAGATAAGCCAAAGACAGTCTATATGAAGAGAAGCTGCTTCATGCATAGGCCAAAAAGAGGATGGACCTTTACAGCGATCGCATTATTTAGCCACATTAGTTAGCTATTTGTAAACATGAGCAATTTAAAGTGTCTGTCAGTGGTTATGAAAGCAGGATTCACCTGAACATCTCAGATATAGGGAGGGAGGTTTGATGCGTCACACAGGAAAGATGGTAATGTTCTCCACAACTGAATAAATCCGCACAGGAAGTGATTTTAAACCAGATCTGCAAGTCTGAGCATTCCAGGCAAAGATCAATCATGGGATATTGTGTCTACTGTACATTATTATAAAAAAAACAATCAAGTGAATAGCGTTTACAAAATATTTCAGTGTTTATCTCTTTCAAATAAATAAGTAAATAAATAAATTATGTATACGTGTCCAAAGAATGCTCGTAAAACCCAAATATATCAGCATATCCACATGTTTTAATCAGAAGTTCCTGCATTTGAAATAAGGCCTACTTGGGTCGTTCCATACCAATTCACCTAGGACCTCCCAGTTCATTCAGTGTCATTGATATTCTTTAAAAAAATAAAAAAAACCTTCTATTAAATTCATGGGACCTTGCAAAATCCAATAGCTGTACTCCAAAATGTTTTTTAGTCATGGATTTTTTAAGTTTGGCTCTCAGAGGCAAATTTCATCATTTTTGCGAATCTGTATCTGTATTCTAAGCCTCGACGATTGCTTATTTTTCACTGAATTGGCTTGAAATTTGTCTTGAGCATCCAAGAAACCCTAAGGATACCTTGCAACACTTAATCATTTGAATAGTAAATGTTTACAGTAATTACATTAATGAAATATTTATTTTTTTACCACAACAAAGAATCTTTCATTTCAATGTTTTAAATTGTTGGAACCACATTTTGACTCTGTGCAGCATAAATAAACTTCTATCACTAACTAATTAATTTTCAAATTGAAAGACTTTCTTCCTTTGGGTAAAAAAAAAAAAATATTGTTATTCATTTAATTACTGTAAACATTCTGCAACAACTAATGAATACATGTTGTAAATTATATCTGTGTTTCTGGCAAATTCAACCCAATACACTGAAAAATAAGCGATTGATGAGGCTTAGAATATGCATAGAAAGAATCACAATAATTAAATTTAGCCTAGAGGACCAAACTTCAACAATTTGAGAAGACCATGACACGAACTCAGAGAAGCAATGGCTTTCGTCATCATTTAGCATCTGCAGTGACGCAGCATCTCTCAGAGGAACTTTTTTTGACACGTTTTCTTTAAATGCTCATGCGTGGATTGCAGATCAGATCCAAGTTTGTTCCGAACTTAACTCAAGGAAGTTATGTGCAATCCATTACATTACACAAGCGCAAACTCTGACTTCACCTGGCATCACCTGGGCACCTGCTGGGTCAGGCTTTGCTCCAGTCTGAAAGGGAGGAATCTAAAAAGAGCTGATGGGAAATAAGGACTCGGTGGCCTGGTGATAAAATGAGAGAATTGGGGAATAATATTCTGAAATCTAAATGCAAATTGGAAAACCTCCACCACACAAGTGTGCATTAGTTGTGTTGGTAGTACACACATGCGTGCAAACTAAACATGTGTACTAATTCAGGAGGGAGAACTGGGCGATATGTGTTTAGCAAGCCTCTGAGGGCTGGCTGGAGCATCCTGATAAGGACTGTTAGGTGTAGTGCAGATGTGCACTGGGCTGCAGTGTGTAGTGTATTGTGTACTTACTAGTGTGGTATTGGTGTTCTCCCCTGCTTCACCTGTCACAGTTTTATCTGAAGGGACCCAGGGAGCTCTTAGGGGTGGGTCTCAGTAATGACAGACAATTACTTATCATAGACCAGCAGTGGGATAGAAACCCCTCTGTTTCAAAGGCTGTTGTCATAAGATTGTTGAGTCCAAATTATTGGCTGTTCGACAACCACAGAAAGAGTTTTCTTGTTTTTGATGGATTCGGCTAAGTCTATACTTCAGTCGACAAAAGACTAAAGGCCTGCCTGCGAGCCAGCATCTGTGATGGCAAAGTCTCACACAGGTTCCAGTCAACTGAATGGAATTGTGATTAATATTTGCTCAAGGCAGTGAAGCAAATATTGCCTAGAGCATTTGTCTCAGGTTCACCTTGATAAATATGCAGCATGCGGCTGACCGGCAAAACACTTTAATAGTCTTGACCTTATAATTTTAAATTATTTGAGAATCCAGGGTTTTGCATGCCCAGGGTTCAAGAGACTATCAAATATGTTTGAAATTATATTTATTTTCATTTAGAGTTTTATAATTTGCTTCTCATTCACCCATTTCCACATTCACATACTGATGGCAGCCTGACCTTTTGGGTTTCGGTGTTTTGTGCACAGACAGCCTGTTCTCACTCCCAATGCGTCGAATACAGCAGCCTGGTCAGTGGCCCTAACCCGGTTATACCACTGGTTGCATGTACATTGCGGAGCGGCTCTACTACAATTTTGCTCCTTGCTCTGTTGTCCGTCAATCCCCACCAGCTGCCTTTTGAGTGCAACATAGTGCAGCACTGCCAGACAGCTGGAGTTGCGAGACCGAGGTAGTAGTAGTAATAGTAGTAGTTATTGTGCCTAAAGCTAACCAGGTTGTTTATTTGCCTAAACCTAACAAAATCATGACATCTTCACAATGTTATAGTCCAAAAAGGCATCATTTGTCAGCCAGCTTTATTTTGAAATTTCACCCAGATGTTTCATATGTTTTATTGCAAACTTGACTGCTGAGCCCTTCACATGCAAAACTAATGCTTGAGGGGTTGGTAAAGCTTCATAGTTTAAGGCCTCTGACCAGGCTGCCAAATATGATGAGAAGGACCTGAGGTTTGAACCGTTTGTACTCTGCTATTACAGGATGACCCACTCTGCCCCCTCACAGCCACGCTTATTGGCTGTACAATACTGGCCCCAGACTTGTTGCTGGCCTTGCAGAAATGAACACTGTAGCACATTAAAGGTGCCATTCATTTTGTTTACATTCAGTGTTACTCACAAGAATATTCCATGTATCCTTGAGCTCTAACAAATGTGTTGAATCCATTTTCTTCCTTATAAAACATACAAAGCCAATTGTAGCTCTTTTGGATTCAGTGTTATTTTGCTACATACATGTTTACTTGTCAGTGTTCTTCTTCTTTCCTGGCTTTGCTGCCAGATGACATCACAATACAAAATGTTGCCTTGATATAAATATAGAGGTTTGTTTCTCCAATATAAGCACCCAGTCGTGCACAGTTGCATAGATGAGCACAATGGGGTGCACGATGCCAAAGAGCCATCTTATGTGAGTGATGATATACAAACAAGAGAATTAATAATTGATTCCTTTAACAGCATGAATTGAGAACATTGAGTAGGCTGCATAAAAGATTCACACACACAGAAAAAAAAAATTGGGGTCTATCTGTCTTGCCTATTGACTCCAGAACTGGCTGTTCGCCCAGAAACAAAGTTCTGATGCTTGAGAAACACACACACAGCTATAAATGTGAGATTTGTATGTGAACATGTAAACAAACAGACAATCTTTGAAAGCTGCTGAGTTGAGACTGTTTGATTCAAGCTGAGCTTTCAGCCATGCATTGTCCATTATAGTCATTAATGGACTACACAGTACCTCTCAAAGGCCCCTTTTGTGCCATTGTGCAATTTCTAGATACAATACCAACATGATGAAAACCAATTTTGTACTATTGATGTAGTGACTGCTCAGTTGTTGATTTTGCAAACAATATATTTGACTGAGATATTGACTGACCTGACCTGCTTACATACATTTCGTCTCATATCCTTTACATAAAGTGATTTTTTAATTTTCCTCTCTGTAATTCATTCACTCATTATTGTACAGCCTTAGATGATTTTAAGTTCATTGAATGTAGTATATAATGTCACATCTCTTCCTCCATCCACCCAAGTGCTCCTGACAAGAGCCTTAGCGTGAAGCAAAATTACCATGGTAACAGCTCTCAAAGCAGCAGTTATGTAGTTATATGTGTCCATGAAGAACACTCGATTCGCTCGTATCCACTTGCCTGTATCCACAGCGTAAAAGTGTTACTGGCAGTGGGCTGTTGGCCTGCTCCCATGGTAAACATGCTGCTTACAAGTTTCCCTGTGGGACAGCGTTGCAATAGAGGAGCATCAACATTTCATCAACACATCTAACAGCGGGTATTTCCATCGTCCAAGTGAAATGATAAGAAAAGAAAGAGCCCTTGCTCCACTTACATTTTACAACATCGTCTTGGCTCCTTTCCTGGAATGTTAGTGTGGTGCTTGGATAACCGAAGCATCATTATCATACAAGAGGGCCCTTCTTATGGGAATACACTGTCGGACAAATTGGATAAAGCAGTGAAAAGGAAACATGAATTTTTACTCTGACCACTAGAAGGAGAAAGAAGGGGGGTGAGGAAAAATAGAAAAATATAGACTTTTAGAAAATCTCTCCACTCCACTCCCAGACCTTGTATTTGTACTTACCACATCCTTCCTTTGTACCCACCTCCACCTACTGTGAGGTGGGGAAAACATTTGTAGGAACACTGCTGTCAATGAATGAGGGAAGCTGAAAATATAATACAGATGTTTGATTTTTTTTCTCTCAATGTGGCATTTAGTTTATGCAATTTGGACCTCACAGATTCAATTTGCCAGAAAAACAGACAATAGACAGTGACAAACTTGTTAATTAAGATGAATTTTAACCTCAGCAATCACAAGTTCGAAACAAAAATTATGTGGAACAAAGGAAGAAGGTTCAAACCACACTGAGTGCTTATGAAGATTGTGTCCAAAGAACAATGGGTCTCATTCATGAAACGTGAGTAAATCTGTGAGTAGAGTTGCACATAAAAGCTCACGCTACTAAAACTCTACTCCGGATTCATGAACGGCGCGGGAAACTCAGATTTGATTGTAAAAACGTGTGTAAGATGATGAATGCCAACCCATCGTAAATTGACAGCGCGCCCCTGGTGATTATCAATTAGCATAGATCTCCGCCCATGAATAGCAAATGACCACCATATAAGGGCATAGGTGCATCCGCTCGGCCTGCGACCATGGCGCAAGGAAAGAAAGACAGAGAGAGGAAAAAAAACTTCTCTGAGGAGGAGATCGAGGTCATTCTGGGTAAAAACATTTGGAGCTGTGGAAAATAACGCAATGCTATAACAAAGGCAGTATTAAAATGAATTGACGAACTAAAATAAGCGGGATGTTGGATAGATAAAATATATACGTTTTTGCAACAATATAAAATGTTCAGAGTAGCTTTTTTAATGTTAATGGTAGCTTGTGCAGTACTTGTGCAAGCAACATTTACCTTAAAATCGCTCTACAAGTCGCTGGCGTACCAGAACAGCAGCCGCATTCCTGATCTCACGAGCTGGTTCTGGAGGCAGCCGCTCAGGTGGATGTGGGACATCAGGTATGGGAAGTCCCCTCTTAATTGAAATGTTGTGCAGGACACAGCAGGCCATTATGATTTTGCACACCTTTTCGGGTGCATAGAGGAGGGTGCCACCTCTGTGATCCAGACACAGCCATCTTGCCTTGAGAACCCCGTTTGTGCGCTCTATAACGGCCCTTGTGACGGCGTGGGCTTCATTATATCGCAGCTCCTGTGGTGTCTGTGGGTTGGTCAGGGGTGTCATTAGCCACCGCGTAAGAGGGTAACCCCGGTCCCCTATGGATATAAAAAGATAAGTCTCTACATATAAATCACATGCATTTGTGAGTATATTCTTACCGATAAGCCAGCCGTCTCTCACAGCTCCATTCTCCAAACGGGTGCCAACTGCGCTATGGCGCAGTATGAAGCTGTCATGCGTCCCGCCGGGCCACCGTGCCACAACGTTGAGCAACACACACTTTGCATCACATATCAGCTGCACATTCACGGAATGAAAGTTTTTCCGGTTTATGTATGCAAATGCATCATCAGATGGAGCCTTGATGCGTACGTGTGTGCAGTCTATGGCACCGATTACATTGGGCATGTTGGCCAGCGCGCAAAACTCCTGCTTTACTTGTTGCCTTTGTGCGCCATAGGGGAATTGAATGTACTCCGGCATTAAGTTATTAATGCCGGTAAGTACTGTGGGCAAAATGCGGCTCATTGATGGCTGGGATATTCCAGCTCTATCTGCTATCTCCCGCTGGAAGGTCCCTGTGGCAAGGAATCCCAGCACGGAGAGCACTTGCAAATGTGCGGGGATGGCGTGGCTTCTTTGAGTTGGCCTCGTCAGATTAGGCTCCAGAATGTTGCATAAATACAACAGAATTGGTCTCGGTAGACGGAAACGACCAATCAACCACTCATCACTCTCAGCCAACAAATCTGCCCGGTCCCTGAAGTTCCTCTCTCTCCAGATAGCACCTTGTGCCAAATCGTGCAGAAGTGCAAGTTCAGCCATTGTTACCATTGTCTAAAACCGAAGTCCTTTTTATACGGTGGTAGATTTCAAATTGACAACACCTGGTGAGCACTATTTTGGCCGTGACAATAGTTTACATTTTTGTGTGATTTTATTATTATATAATATTTTTTTTTGATATGTAGAAGTGTAGTCTGTGGTTTTAAACAAGTAGTTCACATTCTAAATAAATCTAATCTATATCTTGAACCTTTAATTGTCAACTTATTTTCTGTAGAAAAATGTTACATTTTTTATATTTGTTAATATTTTGTCATATGTCGCATATTGCGTGTTTCAAAGGCATCAGCGTATTTTGAACATGAGAGAGAGTAATACGAATTAAAATTGTAATTTTCAACAGTGACAAGCAGTATTTATGTTTATTCCTACATTTACACAAGCGCTACACACAGTCCGGAGCAGGTGTAGATTTTGTGAGTAGCTACGAAAAAATCAGCACTACTAAAAGATTGATGAATGCGGAAATCGCACGTAAATTTGCGCTGCTCACGGTTTACACACAAATCCGTGCTGCTCACGTTTCATGAATGAGACCCATTGTTTTTAGTGCCTTTAAAAAAAGCAGTATGACGGTTACAAACATTATAATTTTTTATCTGCCTTCACTATAGTTTTGGCCAGGTTTAGACAACTAAGCTACTTGATAGCACCATGCTCGACAAGAAATATCTTACCTGTGGAGTTTTTGAGAACTTGTACTGCTGTAGAACTGCTATGTGAGCACAACTTCCCCTCAATGTTGACTGGCAAGGAGTCACTTGTCAGGAATACATATATTTATTTTTACAAAATTGACCAAATAACCTTTTTCTTTTTTTACCCTATGCAGTTGTTAACTTAATGCTAATATGCTGACGTTAGCTCAGGAAGCTAAATGCTGTCACAGGGTTAGGATGCTAGCAGCTAGATGTTATTATTATTTCCTTCAGTCTAATGTTCCTAATCCAAATTAGTTAAGAAAGTTGGGGAATCAGATAAGGGATGGGTTTGTTTTCAAAAGTCCTCAGACAGAGGAGGTGCTGAGCCTGTTGGAAAACTTTTCAACAACAACTGACAGATTGTTCTTTTATTGAAAACGTCGAAGGTGAGTCGCAATATATTTTCAATAACAGGGTCAATTTGGAATCAATGCTGACTGTGTGTGGCTTTGGCTGGCGTTACTGTACCTGGCATATTCTGGTACATGTAACCTTGCGAACTCACCAAACTTAGCCTTTTAGAATAACACAAGCGAATGTGCAGGATTCCACCCTGGTCATAACATTATATTGGTCGCATCGCCTACAGTATCTGCTGTGTTTTCACTCTGATCCACCTGTTGTGCTATGTAGATAGCACTGGCTAAAATGTTCTGGCCTGGCCAACTGAGAAAAGTTGTTGCACCAGTGCTACTGGTGGAAAAGCTAGTGTATAGCCCTGAAGCCTGGTGGTTGTAAAGGCCCACTCCCCACTTCCAGTGCCAGGTGGGTTGGTGCAGGACAGCATAAAACAAGAGCGAGGAGGACAATGCTTGGTTTGCCTGCCAAAAAAGATCTTCTTGACAAGGGCACCCAAGTCTTTGGCTATCCACATTACTCTGCCTATGTAAGGAAGAAAGGGAAGTAATTTGAGACGCAAAAGGGATATCAGATCCACTGGGATCTAAGAAGGACCTGTTGTATCCTGCCAAGCTCTGGGTCACCTATAATGACAAAATATGTTCCTTCACCTCACCAGCAGCAGGGAAGTGCTGAATCACAGAACTTCTGAATACTTGCCCAGCTTCACGGCTTCTCAAGCCTCCAAGAGAAATGACCCAGAAAAAAAGTTTGTAATAAAGGAATCAGTGTAACAAGGTCGCCAAGTGAGTTATTGAATACATGCTTCCTCCAGTCATTAGCATGGTTCAGCTCTACCCTAATACTTCATACTTAAAGTAGCCTATATACAGTATGGAAAGCGAGCGCTATCTTACACAAGGCATACTGTGAGGCCTTGTGTAAGGTCTCACGGTGAGGCTGAGCTGCATGGTGAATATCTTGATTTAAGAAAGTAAGAGGAGAAAAATGATTCTGCATCTATCAGTTGAAATTAGCTTACCCAACATGCTGCACTGAAAACGAATTAGATTGTCCATTGCCATGTGGCCATCGATGCAAAATTAGTTTTTAAAAGTACAGGAATATTGCTTCAAGCAGCCACTCTATCAAAAACATTATCATAAATTGGCGTTAAAAGAGATTTGCACTCCCCAGCCCTTCAGAGAGATATTTAAATGCAGCTTATTCAATCCGCTATTTGTTGAACACCGATCACCAGAAACATTTTAGTTATTAGAGTTTCCTTCCTCTCAGCATAGAAATCTCTTTTTGCATACCTTTGAGGGAGACTTATTATTTTTCTGCTTTCTCGCAGGGCACAAAACACTTAACAGATCTGATTAAAGAATCTGAGGTCCTTGGAAGAGAATGTGCTCAGCAGCAGAGGACAAAATAAAAACATACCCATAAAGGGTTTAATTACTTAATGGAGAATTCAGGTCTGAAAAGTGAAGCCAAAGCAGAAGTGCCCTAAATGTGCATTCTTTCTAAGGGCCAGCGGGGACTGACTCCACTGGTTGCAAAATGAGGAGTGATTGTATGGAAGCTTATGAGAAAATGACCCTACTTTCACTTGATTTTTTTACCTCAGCAAATAGTTTCCTAGTGAGTTTATGGTCTCAATCACTTGTCCAAGGTCTTCTTTAAAAAAGCAAGATGTTCATTTTGTAAATAAGGTCTCATTTCATATTTTAGGTGATACAACAGAGTATGCTTTTAGGCGTAGCTACTAGGGATGAGTGAGTACACTGTTATGTGCGTCTATCTGTTCAACCAACCAAATGATCTATACGCATGGACGATGCAAAGCGAATGTGGGCTGGGCTAATCAGATTATGATAATTTAAGCATGAAATTGATATTGGTTGATCAGAAGCTATGTTTTTTTAAACATTACTTTGTAAAGTATTTACAAAACAGCCTTAAATTCATGGTAGCTTTGTCCAGTATTGATTATACAATCTATAGTTGTACCACTTCAGCAAAACAGAACAGGATGTAAAATTCTGGGAAAAGTCTTATTTGCTGATGAACTGAGTGGTCTGAGTAAGTCACTGAATGACACCAGCAGCAATACATCTCCCCTTTTAATATGTTTCTTCCTCTCTCATCCATTACAGCCCACACCCTCTCCTGTGCACTGTGTGAGGCACAGTGGCAGAGGAGCTGCCTCTCTTTTCCCTCTGACACTCTTCAATTTTTCACACCGGGAGGATCCCTCCATTTAAGTGAATGCGATGGAGACAGCCGCGGGTCGATTGAGGACACAGCGGGGCCCTCTAGGTTAAAGTGCCATGATCAATCACGGGATTAAGGATCAAAGAGCCCGGCTGAATTCTGACTGTGAAATAAGGATCACTCCTGCATGAACAAACACAATGACAACACCAGAAATCACACAATACGCTGTATTTCAATCACACACAAAGGGATTGTTTGCATGCATGGCACATATACACTACACTCAGAGATTACAGGTAGAATCTGAATGGAGAGTGTGGCGTGCAAAGATTACAGCATTAGCATTTCTAACATTGTGCACAGTAGGTGCTAAATCATTTTAGGCATTATGTAAATTAACATTTTGCACTTGTCTGGCATGTCTCTCCAAAAAATCTCTTGTCCTATGTTTGGCATGCTGCTCTTCTGGAAGGATTGCACGGTATTCTTGTGAAGGGTTTATCCTCATTTGGTATTTCGATGAAGCTGGTGGAGAACACTGTCCAACAAGTTGGTCCAAAATCTCCCACTGGGCAGAGATACGGTGACTGCGGTGTTTCCAGCATATGATTTTTATAATTTTCACACTCATCAAATCGTTTAGTTACTCCTGTGCATGTCGTATGGAGACGATTTTGTTTCATTTTCTTTAGCGTGTTCGCTAAGCTTCCTCGTGGCTTCTTGTTTCTACACTATGAATTTCAGTCGTGTGCCACATCTCTCAAACAGAAAAGACACACTTGAATTTAAATCAAAACAGCTGTCTATACAGGCTGCATTACAATTTGCTCTCATGCTTTATGCACGTAACTGAAATCCAAAGCTTGTTTTTACACTGATGAAGAACTGCAACCTCCTCTGTTGCAGGGTCCATTTGCAATGTCCTGGAAAATGTCTCTAAGTTTGTTGAGCAGGCACAAGCATCACAAACAGTACAGGCATGTCAAAGCAACTCGCATAGAACAGAAGTTCTCACCTGGAGAAATAAGGACATCAACAACACAGCACATCCGGACATACAAGAGAAGTGGGTGAACAATTTGTCTGACAGAGAGCTCACCCAACCGGAGCAGGATGTCCTTGCCAAAGGACTGACCTTCGCAGTAACTCCAGAACAGATACTGGTAGTAGATCTCATCACAGCAACAGAGTCGGCCATCAGAAACAACAAGTTGGCAGACACAGAGGCAGAACAGCTATGGTTGAAGGTATCAGCCTACAGCACCAAAGTCCCTGATCTGCTTAGTGATACTAACACCTGTGAGACACTGAGGCGAGATCCTACCAGTAGCTACAAAAAGACGTTTATAGAATATCTGCAAAAACTGGAAGTATAAAGCCATTGTCGGGCCTGGGGAAGTCATCCTATGTATCTATGGACTCCCCAAGATAGCACTTAGCCAGTATCCTAGCTCCTTTGGTCGGTAACACTCAACACCACATCAAAAACATAGGAATTTCACCAACAAGGTGAGAGAAATAACACTGGACTCAGGTGAAACAATGGTTTCTTCTCACCACTTTTTACATGCATTCCCACTCAAGAAGCGGTAAAAGAAACGCCTGCTACAGGACAGCACTCTGTCCAGCAGAACCAACTTCACCACAACCATTCATACCTGGGCTCACCTAGCCTGAACAAGCCCATATGAGTGCCAGTTGGGTCAATGACCCACAAGTGGCCCTAACGACTCAGAGCTCACACGTGTCCTTAATGAATCTGTAAGGACACTCCCACACAGAGTTTAAAAGCCTGCAACTCCCCTCCAGTTAGTTAGAACTGAAGAAGCCTCTTGGATGAGAGGTGAAATGTCTTTAAAAAATTGAAACACGTCCTGTTGCCTATGATACAGCACTTGAAATCCTGGGTTTGATTCCAGCTAGGAGCCTTAACTGTCATCACATGTGGTCTACCTCTCGAGTCAACCCTCAAGTAAAGGCAAAATGCCAAACGAGCGAAAAAAGAAACAACTGCTGACTTTTTTAAACCTATCATTGCTGCATACGGCGATAATGGCTCAGAAACTGAAGCCTGAGGTAACAGTTTAAAGATCCCCAGAAATGACAAAAAAAAAACCTCTGCTTTGAGTATTTGTGTCTGACCTAGTTTTTCCACAAAAAAAGATCAGAAAAAAAAAAAAAAACAGTAAGAAAATCCTAAGATTACTTCAACTAGAAGGGACTTCACCACATGAATATGACATAAACAGGATTTATTAAAAAGAAAAGTTTAGGTAGGTAGAGTTGGAATGGGGGTGCCCTACAAGATGAGCAAGAGGGAGAAAGAGGATACAGGCTGTATACTAATGGAAAGTGGTGTAATAGAAAGTCCGAACACATGCAGCGATTTGATGAATGAAATGATGTGGGTGGTACGGAGAAGCCAGAGAGAAATATCTGAAACCTGTCCTCTAGTGTTGAACACTGCACATGCATCACTGTTATATTCTAGTATTTTTCTCTTCTCTTTCATCTTCATTTTTTAAGACTTTACACTTCATAGCTTGACTGTGTTTCCCACAGTTTTATAATGACACATCCAAACATGTGGCTGACTGAGGACACTTGTTCTAGAGGGGATCAATTATTCGTGGCAGCCAGGCAGGTAGTTTGCACACTGATGTTGTATGAATGATCAGAGGGGGGAGGCAGTCAGCAGTGTGTCCTGCATGGTGTGTTTTGTACACTAATGCAGGTGTCAGTGGAATATAACATTTGGTCGAGGGTGAAGCGAATGAAGTAGGGGAAGTGGGTACACATAAGATACCTTTTCTACATTATTGATTTTCTATTTCCTTTAGTTGGAGTAAAATGGATTTTGAGCACCAGTCCACTGCTGCTCTAAGTACCTTCCGAGGATCATATCTGTTTTTTGCTGCCAAAGAATCTGAAGATGTACAGCGTGTCAGTGAAGCAACGACTTTGAGTTGACTGCTGATTAGACACATTTCTACTCCTGTCAACTTGTCACATGCGCTGTTAAAACCAACAGCTCTGAAATAAAATCGTTAATGAATCCACTGGTCTGCTGACACGAGGACTTATAAGATAACTGGACCTGTGACTCCAGTCACTGTTGCCCACTCAAAGTAAAGCCTTTAAAACAGAATGTTCACAAAATGAACAGCTCATTCTGACCAGGAAAACAGCTGTATAGGTTGTCCATGCAAGCAGCTTAATATGACGCATATTTGTTAGGTGGCAACCTCAAGTGGTCGTAGTAATTATGAGGAGAAAAAGAAGGGAATCATGTGATGTAGCACAAAAATGAAAAAGTTAACAGAAGATGGAGGACGGGGTTGGTAGTTGGTACAAACAAGTACAGGATTTATGTCCCTAATTTAACTATGTAAAGTATGTAACATTATCTTTTATGTTACTAATGTAGGTTATTTATTTTAACCTGAACCTTGACCTTTGCCAGACCTAGGTTAGTGGTATTATTGCCTAGACCTAGTAGTCTTAACCTAACCAAGTAGTTTTGTGGCTAAATCAAAATAAGTTGATTTTTTGCCCAAATCTAAGGAAGTACTTTTGGTATCTAAACCTAACAAGCAGATTATTTTGCCTAAACCTAATGAAATTGTATATGTTGTTTGGGGAGTCATTGGCAATTGACCTGTTCAATTTTTTAGGTGTAATACTCTGATAAATATCAGTAGTATTTATTTTATTATTTTCCTGGGTATAAGTTAAAGGATAACTACCGTTTTTTACAACCTGGACCTTATTTCTGGCAAAATATATGATCATTTACTCACCCAGATAACTTTGGTGTCATTCGGCGTCGTTCGGACGAAATTAGATCCAGTGTAGCGGCGATATATCCATATAATGGGAGAGACGGGGCAGCGACACACAGCCTCTATATAACGCATTATCTGCCACGAAACTAGTTCATTTCATCAATATTTTGTCACGATACGCTAGCGCTATTCCCCTCTGAGTCCGGGCTCGTCCGTTATCAACATCCGGGGTCAAACTAGCAGTAGCAGCTACAGGTAAACAAGCAGGGCTGTCGCGGGTGCGCGCGCAGCTCAGAGACGACATCTTCCAGGTCAGAGGTAGTAGATCAGCCTACAGACCCCGGATGTTGACAATAGACGAGCCCGGACTCAGAGGCTAATAGCGCTAGCATTTCATAACAAAATATTGATGAAATTAACTAGTTTCGTGGCAGATAATGCGTTATATAGAGGCTGTGTGTCGCTGCCCCGTCTCTCCCATTATATGGATATATCGCCACTACACTGGATCTAATTTCGTCCGAACGACGCCGAATGACACCAAAGTTATCTGGGTGAGTAAATGACCATATATTTTGCCAGAAATAAGGTCCAGGTTGTAAAAAACGGTAGTTATCCTTTAAGGATGAAATGCCAGTTAATGGTGAAGTTAAATTCACATAAATAATTATTTGATATAAATAAGATATTAAAATGTTTAAAATGGGTGACTTTAAAAATATAATTTCATGGTGTGTGAATGCCTTTAAAAAGTTAAAACGGGCGCGAGTTCATGACCTTAAAAATGTTTTACACTTCCGGGTAGGGACCTGAGTAAGAGAAGAAGAGGAAGGAGGAACGTGTTAATGGCGGAGAGCAGAGACTTCAGGACTGTGTGTGTGTGTCGTCTCTGTATCGTTTTTTTACTTTGAAGAACTGAACTTTTTGTTGGAAATCACGCTGGGAGTGTGTGGGTAAAACTCTCCAGCGCAGTGGAGTGTTTTATTAGAGCCGAAGAAAGTTCAGCCGAGTTAGCTAGCCAAAGCTAGTGCTAAGCTAACCACCCAGTCACCATCGTCGGGAGGAGTTGGTGGAAAAGATAACGCTCGCACGGACGGGACGAGGACTGCCGAGCCGTCACGGACGAGAATTGCTGGGTCGCGGAGCAGTGCAGCCGGGTCGACACGGACGAGGATCGCCGAGCCGCCGCGACGGACGGACGGACGGACAGGCAGGCGGTGAAAGTGGTTCGGCATCTGCAGCTTGTTTCAGCTGGCTTCTCGAACACACACAGGTACTCACAGTCGCTACAGAAAACCATCATGAGCTCCAACTAAGCGCGCCAACGAACAAAATAAGAGTGCACTCAGGTTGAACAATTAAGACTAAACCAGATCATATTTACCCCGGGTTTGTTTTTCTCTGTTCTCTGTTTTCAAAACAAGAGGTTTGAATGTGTGGTTTCTCTCCTTCATATTCCAATACATTTCAAAACCTGATATCTTGTGCTGTGTCATACAGTGAGTGAGATATATATATACATTACAGAACATAGTTATTATTTTTTGAGATGTTTCTTTTACCACAATATATTGAATGAGTGTTAAGGCTTCATCTTAAAGCATAAGGTGGGTTTTAATACACGAGCCGGTGGTAAAAGGGTTACATAGGTATGAAGATTAAGATTGTCTTTATTTATCCCACAACGGGGAAATTCACATGTTACAACAGCTGGAGGTGCAACGGTACAAGTAGAATCAGAAAAATATGCATAGAAATATTAAATATTAAATAGAAAATAAAAACACAAGATATTTACAAAAAACAATACAATATTTACAAAAGCAAACAAGTGGGTGGAAAGTGACTGTTCATGTAGTGCTTGAGTTAAACAGTCTGATGGCTGTGGGGATAAAAGATCTGCTGAAGTGCTCCTTCTTACACAGTGGGTATCAGTCTGCTGCTGAAAGAGCTGCTCAATGCTTCCACAGTCTGGTGCAAGGGGGGAGAGGTGTTGTCCATGATTGACGTCAGCTTGGCTGACATCCTCCTCTCACCCACCACCTCGATGGACTCCAGTGGACAGTCCAGGACAGACCTGGCCCTCCTGACCAGTTTGTTGAGTCTCTTTCTGTCCCTGTCCGTGCTGCTACCTCCCCAGCAGACCACTGCATAAAGGAGCGCTGATGCCACCACAGTGTCATAAAATGTTGCAATGTCCTCTGCACCCCAAAGGACCTCAGTTTCCTCAGCAGATGGAGGCAACTTTGGCCCTTCTTGTACAGGGCATCCGTGTTATCAGTCCAGTCCAGTTCATTGTTTAGGTGAACACCCAGGTGTTTGTATTTTGCCACCATCTCTATGTCCAAACCCTGGATGTTCACTGGTGTGATCTGTGGTGTCTAGCTCTGGAAGTTGATCACCATCACCTTTGTTTTACTGGTGTTTATATGCAGGTGATGGCATTCACACCAGTTAACAAAGTCGTTGATGACCCCCCTATATGCCCCGATCCTAAAGTCCAATGTGTAGAGGGTGAAAAGGAAGGGAGAGAACACCATACCCTGAGGGGCCCCTGTACTGCATAGGACCACGTCTGAGACACAGTCCTTGAGTCTCACATACTGTGGTCTGTTGGTGAGAAAGTCTATGGTCCATGCAGCCAGGTGTTGGTCAACTCCTGCCCCTTCCAGTTTCCCCCTCAGAAGTGCCGTCTGTATTGTGTTGAAACACCAGAGAAGTAAAAAACATGACCCTCACAGTGCGTCTAGTGTACTTCAGGTTTGAAAGTGTTCTGTGCAGTCGGTAGATGACTGTGTCATGCCCAATTTTGGGACGGTAAGCAAACTGAAGGGGGTCCAGTGTCGTGCTCACCTGGGGACGGATGTGCCTGAGAATAATCCTCTCCATGGTCTTCATCAGGTGAGAAGTTAAGGCAACAGGGCGGAAGTGGCCAGACTCAAAATAGCAAAAAAAGTCATTTAAAGTATTTGCCCAGTCCTGGTCTCTGATGTCTTGCTCTCTCCCTCGACCTTTTCCATGACCAGATATCTTCTTCAGTCCTCTCCAGACATCCCTGGTGTTGTTCTGCTCCAGCTGCTGCTCCAGCTTCCTCTTGTAGCTGAAGAGGTGAAAGGTCTTAATGATGAGGATATGATGCTCCAAGATACTCACATTCAGGTAATATTTATTAGGTGGCAGTTAGTCTTTTACATTTTGCTTAACAGTAATAACACCACTGACTTTGTTGTTCATTCTGATAACTTTTTACACTACTGAGGCTGTTCACTCATCAAAGGGAGACTATGGGTTTCACAATTTGGGTTTTCATTTTGAAGAGCCCCTCCATGGCAAAATGGGACAGCCCCTGAATTAAACTGGAGGAAGGGTATCACTTCCGTAGAAGATGTAAAGAAAGCTACAATTTCCATGTTTTAGTGTTATACAGGATACATGTACAACGTCTACATTTAGCTTCCCAGGGGAATTCTAAATATGGAAGAGAAAACAAGGGTATGGCTATAAGTATGGAAGTCGAAATAAGCTAATAATGAGCCACAATTACCCAGCAGCCTTCAAGAGTCCTCTAAATAAAAAATGCTCAAACAACCCTGTTCATAGAGAGAAGTCCAATGAGGTAAGTCTAAAAACACCTTTCCTCAATGACTGCTAAATCCTCTACAACCACTGGAGTTCTGCAGTCTTAGTCCATTTTTTTGATGCATGGCTGTCAAAGACAGTAATTACAACTTAGAAATAAAAAACTCTTCTGTGGGCAACATGGATATCTGGACCAAAGTCGATGACAAGCCATCCAATAGTTGCTGAGATATTTCAGTCACCAAAGTGTCGGACTGACTTATGTTCTGTTAGCTCCTCTAATAATGAGTATTTGAAATTTCCCTTTATCCTACTAAAAGGCCACAGTTTATTGCTTCAGTCAGGCCAAAATATGTGGCTCCTTGAAGTCGTAGCACCAGATATGCCTTGCTGCATGCATGGCACATATACACCACGCACAGAGATTGCAGGTAGAATCTGAATGGAGGGTGTAGAGTAGAAAGATTACGCCATTTGCATTTCTAACATTGTGCACAGTAGGTGCTACATCATTTTAGGCATTATGTAAATTAACATTTTGCACTTGTCTGGCATGTCTCTCCAAAAAATCTCTTGTTCTATGTTTGGCATGCTGCTCTTCTGGAAGGATTGCACGGTATTCTTGTGAAGGGTTTATCCTCATTTGGTATTTCGATGAAGCTGGAGGAGAACACTGTCCAACAAGTTGGTCCAAAATCTCCCACTGGGCAGAGATACGGTGACTGCAGCGGTTCCAGCATATGATTCTTATAATTTCCACACTCATCAACTCATTAAGTTACTCCTGCACGTGTCGTATGGAGGCGTTATTTTGTTTCATCATCTTTAGTGTGTTCGCTAAGCTTCCTCGTGGCTTCGTGGTTCTACACCGTATGGGTTTCAGTCGTGTGTCGCGCACGTCGCTAACAGAACTGACACACTTCAATTTTAATCAAAACAGCTGCCTACACAGGCTGCATTACCATTTTCTCTCATGCTTTATGTACTGATAATCACTCATAATTACCCAGGATCCTCTGTATGTGAAGCAGGAGTAGTAATTGCTGAGCTTCATAGTCTTCCATAAAAAATGCTTATAAAACCCTATTCATAGAGAGAAGTCCATTGAGGTAAATCTTAAAAACACCTTTCCTCAGTGACTGTAAAATCCTCTACAACCACTGTAGAGGAGTTCTGCAGTCTCAGTCCATTTTTCAGATGCACTGCTGTCAAAGTTACAGTAATCACAACTTAGAAGTAAAAAACAGTTCTGTGGACAACATGGATATCTGGACCAAAATCAATGGCAACCCATCCAGTAGTTGCTGAGATATTTCAGTCTCGACCACAGTGTTGGACTGGCTTATGTTCCTTTAGCTTACCTAGTAATGAGTATTTGAAATTGCGCTTTACTCTACTAAAAGGCCACAGTTTAATGCTTCAGTCAGGCCAAAATATGTGGCCCCTTGAAGTCAAAGATATGCTTTACGTTTTGAAGGGACTTCCAATTCCTGAATCATGTAACTTTGCCATCATGAACAAATTTATTTAATCAAAATTATAAATCTTGGTGGCTTTTGTTGCCTTATTGTAGCTGTGCAATTTTTAATATTTATCATGAAGCTTGCACAACTCAACATACGGCACTTTTGTCTTATAAATCATGCTCACATTATCTACATGTTATTACAGCAACATATGGGTCGGAGTGGTTGACCTTTCCACTGCACCTGTCTTTAATAAGGTGCTAATTAGGACTCCCATTAGGATTGGAGAGCGTTCCAATTAATAGATAATTATATACAAAGATGAGGTCTTTAGTGAAACACTCGAACAATCAGGATCTCCGTGGGAGGCATATGTCGCCTCAGGACAGAGAAAAGGCAAAGTGCGTGGTGAACATATAGACCGTGTGTTCATTTGACCTGGCTCATTGCCAGTTCCTCGATAATTAGTTTGCATTTAAGTTTATTTTATCATATCAGGATATATGCAGTTAAAGAACTGCTTGCAGTTTGACAGAAGGGGCTAAATATATGC
This sequence comes from Pagrus pagrus, assembly GCF_965226575.1. Lineage (NCBI taxonomy): Eukaryota > Metazoa > Chordata > Actinopteri > Spariformes > Sparidae > Pagrus > Pagrus pagrus. The sequence continues at coordinate 19,926,983 of NC_140203.1, read as the reverse complement.
AACAATTAACTCCCGGTAAAAGTAAACAAAACATCTTGGAAGCAAAGGGATTTAGTTCCATCCATACAACAGCTCAGTTTACAACTAATAATCCTCCGCCTGTCTCCTGGGCAGTGGTATGACCGTCTCACCGGCTCTCGAGCTCACTGTACGGTACAATGAGCTCCTTCCACTTGGATGAGCAGCTGATAGTCCCAGAATGAAAGGTTTATGGAGTCATTAGTAAGGTTTTCATATGTCTGTGCCACTTTTAATTACTTCACAGCTAATAGTCATGTCCACTGCGGAGGAGATGGGAGGAGGACGAATGAGATGTCCTTTAATTAATATTTGGAGGGGCCCTGCCTTTATTCCAGGCTGCTGGTGTGAAGAGCAGCGAGGGGAGGTTTGCCATTCCTGGAGCAGGATGAGGTTTGTATAATGGGTTGTTCACCAATCTGATAAGCCCAACAAAATGCCACATTGCCTGGGCTGCTGTTATTGTCATGATTGTATGTTTTGTTTTCAGCCAAATGAGCTGAGGTGGTATCACCCACTATGAGACTATAATATAAATGAGGAAACACAGAAAGAGCACCCGTTCAATGTGAAAATTATGATGAGCTTATCTATGCAGCTTAATGAACTGCACACACACACACAGACATTCTGGAGGCCATTTTCAGCCAATTAACAGTGAATCAGCTCAGAGCAGAATAGAAAACAACCTGCTGCATCCGGAGAAAAACACTGCACCGTCCCAAAGCTGGGGCAGATAACCCAGCCCATTATTTACCTCCTTGTTAATATGTGAACATTGGCAGAAAAGTATTTTCCTTTTCATCAAATACATTTCTCACACACAGTTGCTTCTGAGTATGATAAATGAAAAAAAAAAATTTAATTAGAAGCATAGTTCTGCAGCGTACTGTATATATCATTTCATAATAATGTGGATGGCCCAAATCTTTCACGATGTCCCAGAAGAAACCGGCACTGAATCAAATCGCAGTTGTAATTCCACTGATAGCTGGTTCTGCATCTTGTTTGGGTATTTGTACTACACGGGATGCACTCACGAGGGAAATGTCAACCCGAGTAAGCGCCATCAAGAATATGGTGTTTAATTTAGTAAATGCTATCAGTGCACATTTACACAGCCCACAGTTTTGTTTGTTCCACCCCTGAACTAATTAAGACAGAGCAGGGGAATATTCCCTTTCATTTACTGAACCAACTGTAGCCTGTATCAACTAAATGATTATGTAGTTGCTAATGCTTTAATACTCCTGGATGCTAACCAGCTGCAAAATTGCAGCATGGATGGAACTCATTTTTCACATATTAAGCAAGTTATTTGTGCTAAGATGTGTCAGGTGTGAAGTGTTTTGCAGGAAGCAACTTGCTCAATGGGATTTATTAAGACAAGACTGCATTATGCATGCATCAGATAATGCCTAGAGAAAACATTCTTCTTAATTCTCAACTTGTTCCAAATTAGTTTAAAGTGTACCACTGCATCGTAAGCGTGTGGAGGAATCTGTATTCATGAAGCGAACAGAGAAAGGAGGACAAAATGAAAGATTTAAAAGTAGACAATGGTGCCATGTCCGATGTTCTTATCAGGACTAAATGATCAGAAGACTGTCTTGTACTAATTAATTCTCAGTATAAAAAGTGTTTTAAGCCAAGAGAGTAATGCATCTAATGCCAATCTGACATTTTACTCGACAATCAAATATGAGCCCATTGGTACAGTCATATAATCATGATTCTTTAGATAAGATTAGATGAGTCTTTATTGTCCCCAAGGGGCAATTTGGTTTGCAACAGTTGTCAACACAACCAGCAGACATCATCCTAGAAAAGATACAATACATAGTGACATAACAACATGGACAGGGTGATGAGGGTCTGACAAAATGGCCTTTGCCCTATGAGCGGTTCTGGTTCGATAAATACGGAGATCCAAGATCATTTAAATTAGTGCCAATGGTTTTTTGGCAAAGTTTAATGAGCCATCACACCATGTGATGAAATTGTCCAAGCCTGGACCATGGCCATGATTGAATACTAATAATTGACCAATCCAGCGTCCGATCGCCATTGGTTACTGTTGCTAGTTAGGACACGTTTGACAATAAGAAACATGGTGACACCGGTCCCGTTTGGCCGGGTGCCACAGTGTTTATTTGAAAGTCTCTGGGAGTCAGGCAATATAGCTTCAAGAAGCCGACAGCCAAGACTATAATGCACGATGGAAGGATATATTCACGATGTTGAGTTTTATGGACATGGCAAAACAATGTGAATTAAGGCCAAGGCATTCCAGTATCAATGAAAATGAGAGAAGCTCGGATCTTTTCTGAGGAATGGTTATTCATGTCATCTTAAAAATACGTCAGCCACCAACCTACTGTCTTTTTCCAAATCTTTTTAATTTTACCACAGCAGTAAGGAGGAGGCAAACCTGGCTAACACTGGTGATCTGACATTAGGTAGTATTTTGGTAACATTAGCTAATCTGAGATGTGACAACAATTTTACTACAAAATGAACACTGTAAATTAAAGAGTGACTTCAAATCTTTATACGTTCAGAGCTTTCTTTCCACACTGACGCGATAAGACTTGAAGCAAATAATGAACTTCTACAACAAAAAGTTTGTCCATGAAAAGAATCTCACACTTTTCATGTCTTTTGTTCGAACTCAAGGACATTTAGAGGATCCTTCCACAGCCACACATAATCTATCTTGGTTTGCTGAAAGGGCTTAACCTCAGTGTTCTCCTCCAACTCCTATGCATGTTGCTGCCACTGGAAGCCTGCACCAGGGAGATGACATTAAGTATGCTGTAAGTGCTACCTGATTTTTGCCAGATGTAGTGCTTGGCATTCAGGCCAGAGAATTAAATTTTTGTCTCAGAAGAGCAGAAAATGTTTATTCCTCATGCTGTCGGAGTCCTTTAGGTGCCATTTGGCAAACTCCAGGCAAGCTGTCATATGCCATTTATTCAGCAGCGGCTTCTGTCTAGCCACTGTACCATAAGGGCATGATGGATGGAGTGCTGCAGAGAGGGCTGTCCTCTGCCGTCTCTGCAGAGGAACTTTAACGCTGGTCCATTGGGATTCACCAAGGCCCTTCATGTGCAGTTAATGACAAGTTGCCTGAATGCATTTTCAGTAAGAAAGGTAGTGAGCTTTACTTTTCCTTATTTGTATACCTATGTTTTGGCTCATCCCCAAGAAAGGGAATGTGCACAGGGCAGTATATATTTAAATGAAGATGCCACCGGCCTACTCAAATTTATTGGAGATTGGTTACACTAAGCAGGATGCATCTTATTCATGTACACATTTACAAGCTTTGCTGTTAAACTCCACATTGCGCTGAGATGTCTATATTTTTTTTAAATCTCCATCTGATGAAGTATATAGTCTGTTATTGAGTCCTAAAAGTCTGTTATGAGTCCTTGAAGTCTTTTCATAAAAGAGGAGAAAACATCTGTGGGTGCCGCAATATTATTTCAACCTCATTCCAACAACTTGCTTCAAAAATAAGTAAGGAATAAATCTGCACTAGTTATGAGAAAATGACACATACTTGTTACTGAAAAGCCCACTGGCTGGTTTTGTATCAACGTAAGATGTAAGAATTTAATAGTAGAAACAAAACCTAGTCTACAGTTTCACTAGCGGCTTTATGAGGCGTTGCGTGGAATATGAGCTGGATGCTAACAATGTCAATATGCTGATGTTTAGCAGGTATTACGGTTGTCTTGATTTAAACACAAACACGATCATCATTGGGTCTGCAGAGGACTCGATGATGGCTGTACATGAAAACTGAAAGGCTCAGCAGAATGTGTGGACCAGTTTCATCGCAATCCGATGGTTTTTGAGCCATGTTACGAGAGTAAAACCCCAAAATGTCGACTTCAGAATGGCTCTGTGGGCAAAGCCAGAAGATAGGCTTCATTTTCTGGGGGCCATAAATGCCTGCATAAAAAAAAATCAGTTGTTATATTATTCCTGTCTGGACAAAAGTTGTGAATTGACCGACAGACCGGCCCATATTGATATTCCTGGGGCCACTGCTAGCATGGCTAAAAATGACCTTATATATATTGTATACGTTTGATTTTACTTTGCCTTTAGTATGTGTCAAATCAAAATGACTGGAATACTTCCCTTTAACACTTGACAGTATGTCACCACTATACTCTGCTGTTTCCTTTTGAAAAAAGCTGTCATATTGATATTTTTTCTTTCCTTTCATGATTAACCAATATCACACAAGAGGGTGTGCTTTCACGTCTCTGATTAGCAAGTGCCTCGATCCTGACCGCATCACTGTCGTGCCACAAAAATGGAGTGAAAGCTCACCCTAAAGTGCAATATTGTAATTATGATTGTGTTTTTAATTTTGTGGGGCAATTAGCTCTCAAATTAAATAAAACTCTTTGCTGGTGTTATCTCCATTTACATGGAAATACATGAGGTCTGACTAATAACTGGAAATCAATCAGTCATGCCAGTAGAGTCCCATATGTAATGAAAAGTTTTACCACTCCTGCAAGTAGGCCGACCCATAGTTATAACCGAGTAGTCCCTGTGGAGCCAGCCTTCAGCTAACCTCGATGCTTTGTAGAGATTGCGGCGTTTCTCAAACGGAATCAATACCTCATATAATAACACATAACTGCTTAGTAAGCTCAAGTCGTTATAAATAAAATATCCGCTGAAAAACAAATGTTTTTTTCACCGACAAATGTAGATACAATGCACAAACTACATGCACACACTCGACTTGTATCAAGCTAGCCAGTTGTAGTAGTAGTTTCTGTGTGATTCTAACATTTCCAGTAACTCCAGAGTGAAAATGTAACGAGAGAAGACAAATGGAATCAGTTCTAAAATGTTTTCATCGTACAAAATATTCTGCTTCAATCCATATTTGTTGGTGTTTGTCCATTCAAAAACAACATTTTCGCTGTGGTCCTAAACTGTTTTGTCAAATATCCTTTGATTTTGAATGTATTATCCTGTCCAGAAAAGTGTTCCTGAACCACAATGGGGCAATTAGGCTCTAAATATTTTGGGAACTAGTGTTTCCCTGGGCTGCCTGCAGTCTGCTCAGTGGTTCGATTGATTAGGTTTAAACTGTTAGTTAATTCCAATATTGCTCATCCTAGATCAGCTTTACTAAAGGAACATGTCTGTTAAATCCAGTTTGTTGTGGGCATTACCGTGCAATTGACACTGAAACAGGAATCTGCCCGCTTCCAATTTCTTTAACCAATGACTGGTGATTTCTTAAATTCTTATGAAAACGTTGCTCAAAGACATCTTATGCTCATTCTACCCGTTCAATTCGGTCGAACCGTTCAGTTTGGACAAAACATAACTTTTTTTGCAAACCCATCATAAAAAAAGAAGAAAATCTATCTGTAAAGATGCCTTTCTATAACCTAAAAGCATGAAATACCATTCACACATATAGAATGGTCCTCTCAGCCATCTGACTGTGCCGAATCAAGCTTCTGTGGCAGGCCATTCCCAGCTTCTGAACGCTTCTGCAGGTACGGTGACCAAAATTGATTACTCCACAACATACCACTGCATGTAGAATCATGAGGTGACACTCTCTCTGTGAGGGCCATTGTAATGCATAGTGAGTGTTGTGACAAATGCTACGTCTGGTGATCCTTAAAGGTTGCCCTTTACAGAGCCAAGCGTCAGTGCACCTATTCAGCTGTGCCTCTGCTCTCCCCGCGACGCTGCCGCAGTGGCACCATGTGTCCGGGTGCTTTTGAAAGGTGGAAACTTTCCCAGCACTTAACGGTAAACTAACACACCCACAGATCAGGACAGCGGCACGGTGCAGTGAGTACGAGCAAAAAAAAATAATCCTACTTTCAGAAACCATCCAGGTGTCCTTGAGCAAGATACTGAATCCTCAGCAGCTGCAGAAGCTCTGCTCTGCTGCTGATTCTTACCTCTTAGTAGCTTGCGGAGGAGGAAGCAGAAAGACAATTATCCAACGGGGATCAATAAAGTATTATGCTAATTCTTTTCTTTGAGTCCAGGGTTATTTTTTACTAGCAAGTGTTCCAAAAGTCTCAGAAAATTGGTCTGTTGAGATGATAAAAAAAGTGAACTATTGTTCTGCTTGAAATTGCAAACTTCATTCAGTTTAACAGATGCTGAGGGAGGATTGATAGATCCACGCTTCTTGTGCACAATCTTCCATGTACCTAAGACATCAAGGGCCAAGGGCACGGCCAGTCAAAGTGATGAATTTCCCCCATTGATGTCTCCCTCTCTATCGAATGCGTATTAACAGGCCTCAACACGAGCGCATGAAAAGCCCTTGATTTAAGAGTCAGCGCCGTTCCCTTTGATTATTGCCTTGGCTTGAGGATCCTGTGACATGAGAAAGGAAGTGGATACAGATGTCTATCACATGCGGTTACGCCTCCCCGTGTTTATAAGGAAGTGTTTAATTTCAAAGGCGGCGGATGTCGCGGGCAGGTCTCGATCAGTTATGCTGTCTTCAAACGCAGCTGGAGGCGTTTTATATCTGGCTCCTTGATTTCATTCTCGAGTATCCTTCTTCGCCAGGACAAATATCCTTCAAAGCCCGCTGAAGCAGCCATGGGAAGCTTCTGTCAGGATTGTTTGCTTTGCCTAGGTGTGATGGAGTGGACTGGGTCCCTCCTGCGTCCTCGCCGTTGTGTCATTCACTGACGGCTTCACGTTGAGTCACTAAGTTATTCCACCGCAGGGACTGACAGTCTCACATACACGTCCTCATAAAATTTGTCACTCATCCATGCAGCTGTCCCCAGGGCTGCCATCTTTCCCTGTTTTTATGTTTCTAAATGGCACGGGAGGTGCATGTTGCAGACATCGACTTTGTCGCGTGTAAATGTGCTGCCAATTTTAGATGTTCTGAAATTGTGTCAGGATCGCACTTTTCTGTAAAAGCCACAAGGGCATTTTTAACCTGCTAACGCTGCTGTGACACTTACAGTCCCAAATGATGGAGAGACTAAAATTATGCAGTGAGAGATGTTAAATGCATTTCTTGTTCCGCCTTCTAAACTCTTATAAATGTATCATGCGAACATCATTTCTTATGCTTAAAGAAAAAAAATACTTTTAAGTTATCGAGGAGATTTGTTTATTTAAAATCAGGCCAAAACACCAAGAGTCTACAGCATGTTAGTGGCATGTGTGTGTATGTTTAGGCACAACAGTTTGAGTGAAATGTTACTGTCTGCACGACAGCCTGTTCCCACTGAGGCTGCTAACATGATGATGTTTAGCGGGCGCAACACTCACCGTCTTATTTTAGCGCAACAGCATGCTAACATTTACTTTCATTCTTTCATTTCGGAAAAGCTTGTTTTCATCGGCAGTCCCTCGCCTGATGTCAATGGGCATCCTAGAGTAAATAAATAAATAAAGATCAAAATCCTGTGTGTTGTTTAGAACCAGTTTACTAATTCATACTAAACAAAGCACAGATGAGGCTGATGGAAGGTTTTGCAGGCAGTTAAAACAAAGCATTGGACTTTTTTTTTTTTAGATTAAAAATCCTCTGGGGGCAGTAAATGTGGTGGCTTAACCAACTGATATTACAATCACTGCTAAAAAACACAATCATTAGCGCAGTGATGGTCTCCAAAGCTTTTCAACTCCCATCCATGTCAACTGTTTGTCAATTTGAAAATTAATTTCAAGAAGGAGAAATTACTTGGAAAAATAACATTGATTGAGGTCAGCAACCGAGAAAGACTGTTGAGTGCACCGGGTCAGAAAGACAAACCCAAGGTCTGGATCAGGGGTATTCAATTAAAATTCAAAGAGGTCCATTTGGAGAAAGTTTCCTCAAGTGAACCTCATAATGTTCAGTGCCAGATACAGCAGCCTATATTGAAGTAGCCTAGTAGTTGTGTCAACGTCTGTATGTGGTCAACTACTGACTGTCAAATTAAATGTAGTACATTTTTTACTTCTAGATTTTATATATATTGCAGCAATATTGTCAGTTTTCACATTGAACTGGAGGGAAGTAAGTACCTCAATAATAAATACATGTTCTTTTCTCATTGCAAGTAACACAAATGTTGTATTTTCAAAACAAAATAGGCAAAATAACAGAAAGCTTTTGAATAACGTGCCTCTTGAAACAAAGTGCTTAACTTTTAGAAAAAAATACAGTTTACCTTGAGTTTTCCCTTTTTATCCCTTTTTTGTTAACTCCATTTCACATCTTAACATCTCAACCAACCGTATAAAAACAATCTCAACACCTCTTAACAACTGAGCAGTCTTTCTTTCCCTCTTATGCCTCACTCCTCCACTTTCTCTTGTTCAGTGAGGGAAGTGAGCTTCAGCTTTTCCTGCCAGGATTTTAAATCTGGGCTGCAACGGTGTCAGGGCCATCCTCATACACGTGTGTAGGTGCTCAGTGTGAGCCTGGAACGATATTTTGTTTAAACAATGTTCACAGTGCAGAAAAATGCCTTTATTTTTGGTGCCCTTAATTCGGATTTGAGTGGGTATGTTTGCTTAAAAGACTTGTCCTCGTCTCACAGTGACGCTTTGCTGCTTGCAGCTTTTAATAATCGCCATGGTATCAGAACATGTGAGACTTACTGGTTTTAAACTGCTCATGGGAAGAATTAACATGTTAGAGTCCATTCTCGATCAAAAGCTCAGTTTTTTTCTTTTTAGAGAGGGACACGTGAAATACCTCTTCTCTGAAGAGGTATTTCCTCTGACAGATCCGCGGTCCGCCTTTTTGTGATCTCTGGTCTAGATGCTGTTGGTGGTTGACTATAGTCAGCAGGTGAATGATTGAGTCTTGCAGAACATCCTGAACGTAATAGTGCTGGTAAATTAAAGGATAAGTTCACCCAAAAAATGAAAATTCAGTCATGAACTACTTACCCTGATGCCACAGAAAGGCAGGTGAAGTTTCATAGTCCACAAACATTTCTGGAGCCTCACAGCAAAACAGAGTTGCAGCATGTTCCTGAACAGCTGAAGCAGATGGAGACTTGTTTTGTCACATAAATCTTGGGGCTACTGAAGACCTGGATTATAAGCCAAAATCTTCACTGCCTAAGCTAAAAACGTTAACGCACTACCCATCTGAAGTGCACGCACGACCTCAACTCAAGTCAAGGATGTAAATAACATCTTTTCAAGTCATTTTGGGATCTCAGGGACATGTAGCTTTGTTGTTTAATTATCATTTATTATTATTTTTCCAGCACTCATTCTGTCGAATGCTGCAACAATGTTTGGCAGTGAAACTCGAGGGACGTTTTGTCGTCTACGAAACTTCACCTGACTTTCCATCAGCATGAAGCGCATTATGGCATAATTTACATTTCTGGTTGAAGTTATCCTTTAAGGGAAGGTGAAACGCACAACAGAAGGTCTTAATGACATGATTACAATGATATATACAGAACACTGCTGGAGGAATTGGGGCAGAAAGGTCATTATGCCAGATATGATGATGTTATAATTCGTGAATGGGGACCTTGCGGTGGGAAAGACAGACTGAGAAGATTAGGGTGGGAAGAAATTTTTGCCAAAGTTTCATTGAATGAGAACATCTTGTCAGTTTTTAATATGCTGAGACACTGTCGGAATTTTAGATTCCACCTAATAGATGATAAAATTGATGAGGAGAGGGGATCAATTAGTGAGAAGCCGGGGCGGTCGTCATTAATTAAGCCTCCAACTGCAAAAAACCCATTTAAACTGCCATCGCTGTGCAGCCTGGTAGAAGAGAGCACTTCTTTACATTTAATCCAACTCACTGCTCTTCTCCAACAGTGCCAACGCTCCCTCTCAGAACAACAGTGTCATTGTTAAAACAGCCACTACGAAACCAACGTACCAAGGACCTGTGTTTGAAAGCCCAAGAGACATATGTTTAACCACCTTATTCCAAATCCCCATCATGCCTTGTGTGAATTATCATCACAAAGGTTCAATATGTAAGAATTAGCCAGCTAATCATTAAATTCATAGAGTTGCATATCACCAAAGTAACTGCTGCTAACTCTATTATATTTATACAACCATGACTGTAGCTATCGTTAGCTTGTTAGCTCAGTGTGCAGCTGACCGGACGACTACGGGAGTGTTGGTGTTTACGTTGCTAGCACAGGAGCTCTGGACTGCTGGGAGAAGAGGTTTCAGTCCCGAGGCTAGCTGGTTAGCATGCTAACTTCGGTAGATATCTCTGCAGCACAAAACATAGCCACAGTCGTTGACATAAATGCAAAACTGTCATGTCATCACATCCCTTTGATAAATTTAGTTTGTGTTTTGAATGTTTTAAACTAAAATTCTTTCATATTGCACCTTTAAATGGATCTTCCGCTTTAGATGGTGACAGGATGCCAATCCTCGTTCTTAGAGCCATTTGTACGGGCTATCATTCATTCATAAAGATCTAGGTTAGTGATTTTATCAAGTGAAAACTACTGAAACGATAATTATTGCTAAGCCAACGTGGCTTCTAAACGCTTCTAAAGCCTTGAAAGTGCCGCTGGTGCATCAGTTATTATGATACTTTACATACGCTAGTTCCAACATGCACCGGAAGTATCACCCATAATTGTTTCCCCAGTGAACTCATCAGCGGGTGTCTGAAGAGGGTTTATTTGTACATTAAAAGGCTTGGAAAAGGAAGAGTGAGTCACCCAAGTCCCAGTAAAAGGCCTTTTCAGCAATATGAAAGGATAATAATAATAATTCTGGCTCTATAATGATTGTGAAAAACAAGATTTGCAAGAAAGGGCAACCTTCAGTTTGACATGTCAGTAACAATCTTCGATGACAATGACGAGAACAAACACAAGAAATGGCCCTCGTGCACTGAGATCGAGGGTTCAGACGGAGGGGGCCGTAATAAAAATATTGATTTAATCGCATAGCCTTCTTCACCTGAGTTAATGAATCATTATTTTCACGTCTGTACCCCGAGGATAGATAAAGTATTGTCTGACTGGTCCAGTGCATTGGATGATTAGCACTCTCATTAAGAGTGGAGCTGGAGTGTGTAAATCTCTGGAGAGCTGGAACATTGAGAGCAGTTGTACAAGCAAAGTGTGCAGCCGTGACATACACTGTCTGCCCTGTCCCTCTCTGATGTTTATTGCCTGGCGTCTGGTTGGTGCTGCTGTGAGACACTTTAATTCCTTTTGTCAATAACTGTAAGTAATCTTTTTTCCCTCCCTTCATTTTCACTGTCGAAAGCATGCTTGACTTCATTCAGAGGCTACGTTGGACTTTGTAGTTGTCCGTCATTTTGACGGACACTGTCACAAAAATTCTGTCGATCTGTTATTATCTGTCATTTTCATTTTCAGTTGTTTTTTTGATAATGAGACACAGCCTGCTTAATAGCGAAATCACTATTTATATACAGAGTAATTGCGTTTTTAAGGGCCGAGAGAGGAAAGATGCGCAGAGGCACCGCCTGTTCGGTCACTTTTCATGTCAACATCTCACATGTGATTGTGGAATTTAACAGAGTTGTTTATGTATTTATCACGTTATCGAACCCAAGTTTTAAAGTGGGTACTCGAATGCATCAAAGGAGATTGCTCATAAGGTGTTGCAACTTGGACTGACGATTTCTCAGTGTTTTAGTTTCGCTCTCATCTTACACATGAAGTTGTCATGAAATATAATCTACAGGTTTTGCGTACATGGACACTTATTTCAAACAGTTTTTGTCGAATGGAACACAACATTAATGTACTGTTCTGGAGTTAAAAAAAGCGGTTTAACTTCAAGCAAGAGGCCGAGAGGAGCACAATGAGAGTGTAGGAGGAGAGGGTATCCCCGTGCTCTCTCCACTTGATGAGCGGCCATCATCATGGACCAGTACGGTCCCTGAAGAAAAGAAAAGACTGCGTGCATGGTACACATGGTGTTAACGCACATTCTCACCACCCGTAGATTTTTATACATTTGGAAACCTGCGTGGAAAGAGATGTAAGTACATTTTTCATGTGTACGCATGGTTTATAAATTTGGTCCCAGGACTGTCACACCAGCATCCAGGGTCCGTATCCAGTCTGTGGTAGTTTTAGGAATGGAATTTTCCATTTTATACAAAAACAAAAAAACCCACAAACAAAAAGAAAAGGACACTTTGTGCCCACGTATTTGAATCTGTCACTATTTACTGGGTAAACACTGGGCTGTCTGAACCGGCACTCTGCTGCACTGGAATTACCACCACTTTGGCGAATTCGATCAGTGTTTCGTGAATGAAAATTAAGACAAAATGTCTTCCTCAACAACCTTTTTTCCATGACTAAGACAAGACCACGAAGAGCTAAAAGTAAATCTTTGATAAAGGAAGCTATGACAAGGGGTATGTTTTGTTTTCATTGACGAAAAGATGAGACGGGACTAAAATGTTAGTGGTGGACATTGACAAAATGTATATTTTCCCCTAATCGAGCGTTGAGCTTTTCTTTCAGAGTATAAACAACGCCTTCCTGTCTCTGACTGACTTGCAAATTGATGTGACGTGTGCAGATTCCCAGATGATGCTGTCCCAGACCGACAGCGAGCTAATGGCAACATAATTGCCTCGACACAAAAAGGTTTTGGTCAGAACGAATATATCTATGGACACTATTTATAATTCAGCGAAAAGTAAAACACAGTCCTCCAAAGTTAAAGCTGTTGTGTTATTTTCTAATCAAAATAAGTGTTCAATTCCTCTATATTCCAACAGTAATCACTGTTGTAGAGTGTATGTAATCCATGTCTCTCCTCCCCCAACTCATGCAGTCCAAGAGAAAAGTAATATTCTGGTATCCCTGCCCACTTTATCCAATCAGGACAGAGAACTCCATAAAGAGGTGCAGGATCCTCCTGTTTTGGTACTGTACCTACACCAGAAATGATGTATCAGGGAAAGCTACTAATTCCAAGATCTTATTCTTAAGATTAAAATGTTCTCCAAAGCTACACAGTGCACCTTTAAGTCTGTGCTACTAGTCAGTCTGTTGTGACAACTTTTGGCAAATAAGTTTCAAAGCTTGTGAGTGAAACATGCCGGACTCGACAGTTAACGTTCCAACCAGAACTTGTTGTCCAACTTATTGAGTGAAACATTTGGGGAAAACCCCGTGTTGGCTTTACAGGGCTGTTCCGCAAGTGTGCCTAAATGTGCATTACACGTTGCTGCTGTTACATTTATAGCCTGCCAGTTTATTTATTTATATATCTGAAAAAGCAGCCTGTAATTATGCTTGATTCCCTGAACATGGCATGCATTGCAATTACTATCTTGTCAAACAGCTGATCACACAGCGAGTTATTTGGAAGATATTGTGATATAGTGTATAATCTCTTAGCTCTGAGGACATGTAAAAAAATAAAAATAAAAATCAGTCCATGACAGAAGATGATAATTAAAAGAATAAAAATAAAATAAATAACCGATTCCTCTATAAAGGCAACCTCTAACTTACAGGTCATTTTATTTAACTTTGGCATGCTTAACAACTTCGAAAATCTATGTTTCTACCTAAGTTTGTTTTATATTTGCCCAACGATATTACCCATATACCGATCTGACCTGACAGCTATGTCAGAAAGACATGCCTGCACAGTGTAAGAATGACAAGGGATGTCACATCCATCCTACAGTCCTCATTGCTCACTGACATAGCAATGCTTATATGAATTAGGATTTGAGCTTCATGATTCAGTTACATGTGGGTCACAGGCTCTTGGACCTGATTCAGGTTTAAAGACAAAAAAGACATCGAAAAAGTGCTAAAAAAAAAAACCATGGAAGAAGATGCAATAGTGTTGTGTATCTGTAGTCATTCACACAAAGAGCGTGACTCATGATACGTCACATGTATACCATTAATCTGTCCTCCCCCTACACAACAGGAGAACGCTCAAAATCATGGCTTTTAACAGCTGCTTGTGTTATACAACTCAGTCTGTTCTGCTGATGGGAGGACAAACTAAACTCCTCTTTTTTAACGATTGGACGGCATTGATCGCTGATGTTTTACTGCCGGAAAGACATACGCGCGGCTCACTCTTTGTGTGGTGTTCATTAACATTCGCTAAACAATCCAGAGCGAGGTACTGAGTGAGTGTGTGTCTTTTTGTACTGATGGAATCTCAATTTGTTTTGATGAGTATATATTGAGAATGAAGATTACCAGCTGTGATTGTAAATGATAAAAAAAGAAGGAAGCTGTTTTCATTATTAAAAAGACTACAGGCCCAACTGCACTGGGACTTTAACACATCTGCGGTGTAGAGTGGATGGGAGTGAAATGAAAAGATTACATTAAAGTTGCACTTGGTGTAATTTTGGGAAGAAATTTCAATCAGAAGAGAAAAATCTTCATTGACTGATTTTTTTTATGCCTAAACAAACTAAATAAACAAACTCTGACTCACAGTTTCATACTGTTACATTACATTTTACGGACCTTGCCATTTTTCTAGCTTTAAACTGTGTGCTGTTTATCTTTTACCTTATTTTCCTCTGAGGACAATAAATAAATAAACAAAATAAAGCAATAAATATATCTGAGTTTGTGTTGTTACCTCATTAATATTGTAAATATTAAATTGTTGGGTTTGAATTTCATCCCTAAAACTACACATAATTTAAAGAATTAGCATTTTCACCTTTTAATCTTAGGACCTAACTTACATACAAACCTACAGAATGTCTGTACATTTCGACAGAGAACTGAATAAAGGCAACATTCTAACTGATTCCGGTTTGCAAACCCTTGTTGTACTTATTTTGTTTACCTTTTGTCTTTGGTTGAGAGCGCTGTTCTCTTTTCCATACTTCCTTAAACGTTTTCCTCAACATGAGTTTGTGCAGCTGCTGTAAAAAGATGAAGAACATAATGTACCTGCACTCTGCTCTCTACTTCCCAGTTCCTCTAAAGACTGTTTGTTTGGACGGACTAAGTATGATGTTAAGGAAATATAAAAGACACTAATTTGACAGTGCTAGGTAACAAATTGGGACGGAGACAAATTTCTTATGCGTGACTTTGTTCAGCATTCATTAATCCTTGAAAACAAAAAGGAAAGGAAATATTGATCACTTCCATTTTATGTCAACACGTTGTTGAGTTGACTTCAGGGACAGATTGATGAATGAGTTTACTTAATTGAACACTTAACTGCCGCTGCACCAGTTCACAATATTTTCTGTTGTGGCTTTCTTGCCTGTGTGTGCAATTTATTTGTTTCAACCATGAAACTTGAGGGATTTGGGAGTTTCCAAGTCACTGAATGAAGTTGGATTTTTGTACAGTAATCCATGAGGTCCGGTCACGAACAACACTCCGCTTTGTCAGCGTTTCTCTTTTTATACATCCATGACAGCGCCATAAAAGAAAGACAGGATGAAATATGAAGTGCAGGACGAGTCATCGAGATCTTTAATGATTTTCCAGGACATTACAAACTAAAAGACCATTCAAAATACCTACAAAATGGCTTTTTGCCTGATACTGGTGTATAGGTGAGATATGGAGCAAGACGTGGTAAACACACTTAAACAGCGATTCATGAGAACTTTAAGAAAAGTTCTGTAGTCATCAACTGTGACAGCACAGAAAACAACACTCTGCTTTTGAACTTTACTTTGTCGATGCTAAAGATCTGAATTAGGTCAAAACCTTCCCGCCACAACGGATCAACACAGACTGCTCAAGCTGCTCACGATAATTAAAACAAACAGTAAAGCAGGGGGACAGAGATCAGAAGAGATGAGGTGTATCATGGCAGAAGAAATACAGTACCCATAATACACCCCAGCTACCAGGGGGAGGAGGTACTGCAACACAATCGTCTTATTTTCTTTTTTTTACTTGATTACTTGATTTATTTGAATTCTTTGGGGAGTTGAAGGGGTGTGTAATGGCAGGCACGATAAGATGCCAAGAAAACAAATGTTTATGATGAAGAGAAGCGTCACAGCAACACAAACAGTACATTTCTCACATAAATTGCGAATAGAGAAAAATAATAGTGAGAGAGAGAGAGAGAGAGAGAGAGAGAGAACTCTATCCAGGAGTGTTGTCATATTCAACTCAGAGAGAGTGAGCTGAAGAGAGTAAAAAGTGATGAAGAGCAAACCTGTGAAGTTAACTTGGACTACTTTGATCTTCTTCCGCGACCTGCTTCAGCACCGACCTTTGCCCTCTCTGTTAAAACATCCATCATTCACGGCACCGGGTCGAGGACAGGGCAACCCCATTTCCCCTCACTCGCACAACTCAGGAACACCTGCTTAGCTCCCCGAGTGGAGAAAGAGGGGCAGGTGGGGCTGGACGTCGGGGCTGGAGATATTTCAAGCGCTCACCTTTCCACAGAAGTGGCTTTTCTCATCCCCAACTTCATACATTAATTTTTCCAATTTTTTGGTTTTAGACAATAAGGACGTTTAATAAAAGCTCTTGAGCGAAAGTATGTTTTTAACGACACAGACAGTTGGCTCACAATATACTGCACTTTACATTTACAGTCTTTTCACATTCACTGATAAATCAATTCACCCTTTAAACTTCCCAATATGTATCCTAGGAGAGGTTGGCAGCATGGATAGAAGCAGAAAGAGTTCAAGCTGCCTCGGGCATTTTGATTTTTACAAAGGCTCAATTTCATAAACACGTACTTTGTACAGCGTTAAAGCCAATCGTTGTTACTGCGATTTGAAGGCTTGTAATATAGACTGAAGGGTAAACATGCATCGATTGGTTTTCATGTTAAATGGTCAAGGCTGAAGAGCAATGAGATGTAAATGTACCACTGTGATCTATGGATTTGGATGGATATCAAAACAGGACTGTGGGCCATTGTTTTTTATTTGCAGTAGGTAGTTTTATTTGGATTGTATTCATCTCCTCTCACAGCTGAATGCAATGATGACTAAAGACGCGTGTGCTGATATCAGAAGGAACCCCAATCCTCCCCCCGAGAATATAATCAGAGGACGGGCCACTTAAAAGGTTAAATGAGAAAAAAGACAAAAAATCTCAACTGGTTTAGGATTCATGAGAAGCTTGTAAAACACTTCCTCCCTGGTAGATTCGGCTGCTTTCTTCTTCTTCTTTTTTTTAATTACATGGTTGGGAAAGCTCTGTTCAAAGACAGGTTGTGTAACAGTCGAAGTGGCCGAGAGAATCATTGGTGGATCGTTTGAGTTAAACTGCCGGAGCTGCTTCCCATTCTAACCAAGAGAATGATTTCAAAGGTTTCAAAGACGCTGAAGTGTCCTCTTCATCTCTGGAGAGCTGGAGCATCTCCCTTCTGAAGCTCCAGCGGGGCGACCGATTGCCTCATCTAACATACAGACGATGATGAGCCTTTCATACACAACACGACGGGTCGTGTGAGGTGATGATGTTTTAACTGTTGATAAAAGGGTAAGATGCTACTTCAGTCGTGTTTTATGAGGTCGGACGGTCGGACGAATTTCTGACATCAAAAATTTTGGTCGGCCAATGCAGGCTCTCGCACAGTTGAAGCAGAGCCATGAGTGCTTTCCCCAACGTCAGCGCCTTTTTTTATTCTCACTGCAGAGCATCTGAGTTAGGGGCCGTATGGTGTGAGCTCTCAGGTCGTGGCTTGATGATCGGACCTTACAGTGTGAACACATTAATTGGGAACTTTGACTTTACATCGCAGACGTTTTACTCGTTGCCCAACAGTATGAGTTGGAATTAACAACATTTCTAAAGTGGTACGGTGTATGCCCAGCTTTACAGAGAATTATCTTACAGTTTTTAGCTTGATTTTGGTCATTGAGTCTGACAGCAGATATATTGTATGGTTTAGTCTAACTGCTTGCAAAGAAACTTGCACTTATGTCACCTGTGCAGCCCCAAACAGTAGAAAAAAATAGCGACTGGCAGGTGAAGAAATGGTTATGGTTGGAAAAGTGTGAGGACCAAATGCAGACACAGTGGTAGAAAAGCCAGTATCCAAAAAATCTGAATGGCTGTCGACCAAAAGGCAACAGAAGGCAAGGAAAAAATAAGAATACAGCACAAAGAACCAACCAGAAAGTGATGGAGAACAAAAACTAGAACACGGGACGGACAAGGACAGAACCCGACAGGATTTCAAACCGTATGAACGAGGTGGATTGTTTGGGAACTTTCTTGTTTATTACAAAAGCAGCTCAGTGAAATGAGTTTCTGAAGACATTTAAGGTCTGAAATAAGCCACACAGTTGCCGATCTGTGATCAGTTTAACTCAACAACAGTTAACTTGTTAATAGTTTTCCAGGAGTTTCCAGTCGGTCGTGACAGACATGCAGATGAGCAGCAGGCAACTCGACGCCTCGCCTCGCGAAACATAACCCGCTGCCACCAGAATGCATTGCACTGCTTCCTACATAGACAATGAGTGGGTAGTGTCCCGTGGACACATATCACGAGGGGAAAATAAAGGCTTGAATACACAGGGACTAATTAACAAATGAAACACAGGTGAACACTCAAATCATGACACAAACATTTAGCAGATGAAGATGATTTCTCAGGGGTGAGAGCTCAAACCAGAGCTAAAAGGGGGGTGCATATCAGACTTTCATGAGGTGGACTGTGACACTCAAATTTGATACAAACATTGTTTTAAATACTGCTCTGGTTGGTGCAGCATGCACTGCATGCGCAAGGGCTGTGTCCTGGACTGTGGCCCTTCGCTGCATGTCGTCCCCCTTCTCCCCAATCCTCTTTCTTGTCTTGCTCTCTGAGCTGTCCTGTCTAATGGAGCAATAAAAAGGCAAAAAAAACAACAAAAAAAACAACATTTTTTTGCCTTAACAATCTGCTCCATAGTGGCCAGCATATAATACATTAACTTCTTATTACCTGATTAGCACACACCAGTATATCGTCAAATTATATAATTCTTATGCATAGCATGACAACAAAGACTGGTCAATTTACAGATCAGGCAGAAATTGAGCAACATTTGCATCCATTTGGATCTGGCTCCTTAGATGCTAAATGCTCCACTACGTTCACCAGCTAATCGCTTACTTGATCAGATTTGCCATGGGTGCTGGGGCAGGTAGCATTCAGGGAGCTTTTCAAAGAAAAACAGCTGCCTGCTGCGGCTGGAAACGAGGAAGATGAGAGAGGTGAGACTGAACCGGAGCAGTAAAGTTGGCAGCCATAAAACCAAAACAGTGAGCTGAGAGACAATAAAATGCTCCATAGAGCTGAGTGGAACTGCAAAGTTAGGTGATAATTCTCTCTGAGTTCATGACTATGAACGCCTCTTTCACACTACACGTAGTCTTTTGATCCATTGTTAATATAAAGATATTGATTGGGGGCGGCTTTAAAATACAACGGATGACTCATTTCCAGAATTCGTGTGGCGATGTGCTTGCGTGTATCCTGCGTCATCTTTGACAATTTGTCTTGTATGTTTTCAGCATTCACGTCCCTCAATACAAGGTTCAGGCAAGCACAACAGTGTTCTCCCTCCCACGCACAGCGGAGATAAAAAGAGTGGGTGAAGCGAATGGCTGGCCTGCTACAGAGCATCTGTGTTCCCTGATCAAAGTCGACTCATCTCTGGCTTCTCCGCTCTTCTAATCTCAGGTCTGCCACACACACTACTGCAAGAACTGGGACACAATAGCACCTGTCTTCATGAAGTGCAATCATGTCATTTTCCTGCCCCTCAGTCTAAAGGTTATGGCTTTTCATTGATTTTGACTGTCACCCTTGAGTAACACCGGAAAACCTTACATGTGGAAATGAAAAAAATGTTACTCCTGTTCGCAACCTCCCACACAAAACACACACAAACATCTTCCTGCTATTCATACTAGCACACAAGTGTGTATAAAGTATGAATTTGCTTTGCACAAACACAGACCACATAGGGTCATGCATGGGTAGAAGACACGAAAATAAAATAAATCACAAGACATGTTGCTGAACATTGGTGAATACAGTTCAAACGGTTCTGCAAACCTCAAGCAGGTATTTTTAAGCCAAAACATGATGTGCTCCTAACCCTAACCGAATGTTATTTGTCCCTAAACCTAACCAGAGCATCAGCAGTGTTGTCATAACATAAAATAGAAAATGCAATCTGAAGAAACGCAAAGTTGCAACATAAAGAAATGTAACTTTGATCAATATCTCCATTGTTTGCATGAATGTTCATTGCCAAAATGTATTCTGATGACTGAGTTGGTGAATAATGATGAGGAAAATTGAGTCAGCAGGCAGCACAACTTGAGATCAAGTTCGAGATTTATTCGAGTTATGTGAAATGTTCAGCCAAAAGTGAGCTTCACTATAGTAATGAAGGGGACCCTTAAGATTTGGGTGCAAACTCTCCAAACCTTAGCGACCCAGTGATTAATCCGTTTCTAAATCTTGCTGCTTCGTCAACCTCACTCACACTCCAGATAAATCAGTGCAGGTCAGTCTTTAATGAGGGGACTAATGCTAAAGTCTCCCTCCGAGCACCATTAACCTGTCTGTGTAAAAAGGACGCAGGAAGGAGCCCATTGATTGTTTTAATCTCTTACTTGCTAACTGCATCGAGCAGTTGGCCTAGTTGAATTGATTGGCTTCCCTCGGTTTTAATATTAATCCAGTTGTTTGAACACATGCTATGCTTTGTGCTAATGACTTATCCTCACAACAGATTTGAGGTCAGGTAATGCATAACTTGACTGCGGGTGACCCCTTCAAAATTAGGGAGTGCCCTCCACTATGTAATTATAATTTAAACTACAACAGATGGCAGTTTGCAAATCACCTCACCACCAACTTTCTTCCTAATAATATCAGTTTGCAATCTGAGTTTAGAGTTCCATCAGAGATAGCACCGGATGGCGATGGGAGCCTGCTGCCATCACACAGAGCGTCCTAATCTTTCTCAGCCCTCCTAGTGCCGGTGTGTGTCTCTGTGAACTGTAAGGCTGAGATTGTACAGGCTTTTTTCTCCGGCTCAAATGGAAAGTACAGCTGCAAACGCTCCAAGTAAGTGAGAGAGAGGGAGAAATCAAAGGATTGGAGCGACATTAGGTCAGTCTTGTTGCTATGCAACGGAATTTTTTGACAGCAAAGTGCAAGAGGCCATCTAAATTAAAATTAGCTTGATAACCTGAATTAAAGGCAAAAATGTTGAGAGTAGAAATGGATGGAGGAAAGTTCTGAGGTGAACTGCTTGCTCTTGTAGATGAAGAGGAAGTGTTTCTGAAAATGAGGATGTAGTTACATGATACCTACCTGAGCAGAGCATGGAGCACTGAGCATAATCTGCTGCAAGAGCTTGATAATGACCATATCCAGGGCTGGTTTCTGTTTGATGTGGGGTGCTGGGATCCTCCAAGCTCTAGTATTACTGCAATCTCACATATTATCCATGAAAATGTCTTTGTTCTTTTAACTCGCTGGGGAATGAGGTGGGTGAATATAGAAAAGATGGAACTTGTGCGATCTACATTTAATCAAATTCACCGTGGTTTGTCATACTAATGGGTGTTATTGTTCAGTTTTGTTTCAATATGTAGAATTGTTTTGTCACAGGATTTCATACCACTCAGTGCTCCATGATAGGCAGGCTCTGTCCTGAGGGTCTGGGGGTTGCTCTGAATAATGATGCGATGCCAGATGGTCTTTGTCAGACAGACTTTCTCCTGTGGGTCTGGATACTGCCCTGTACAACATCATCAGCCTGTCACTACAAACTGATAGACAGGGAAGTAAGACGGAAGGGCAAGAAATAATAAACCATATGGTGTGTAGCTTTATCGCTTCCTGCTGTGGCTCTCTGCTCTGCGGCTGGACCTCACCGGCGCTGCATCATAGGTGTGCAGGTGAGCCCCCTCTGTCTTTCACAACCCCACTGAATCCACCATCTGTCACACACATACCTGTAGAGTCATCGTAGAGGGAGCCATAGTTGTACTGATTAAACTAAACAAAGGCTTTGGCTAAAATATTCCTTTGGTGTATAACTTAAATTTCTTAGGTGTCATCTAACATGAAAGACCAACTGGACGAATTTTGCATCCATAATACTGGATTTCTCCGCTCTCCCAGTATCAATGGACAGCAATTCCATGATGCCACTTTTTTTTTTTAAGCCATATACAGTGATGACGTGTAACTAAGTACATGTTAACAGTTACTGTATTTAAGTACAATTTTGTGGACCTTGCACTTTACTTGAGTATTTCCAACTTCTGCCCCTTTATACTTTTATTTCACTACATTTTAAAGGCAAATATTGTACCTTTTACTTACCCTACACTACTTACTTTGCAGTTTGCAAGCTGTATCATAGCCGTAGGAGCACATATTTAAATTAATCTATTTTATTATCTGATTCAATAATCAGTTGATCCATAGATACATGAATTTATTTTTACTCGTACTTTTGATCCTACATTTAATATCAGATACTTGAAGACTTTTACTCCAGAACTATTCTTTTTGGTGACTTTTATGGTTACCAAAGTAATATTTTCATACTATATCTTTACTTTTACTCAAGTATGACTTTTGGGTACTCTATACAACACTGCCTATATGATAGTAGGTACACAATGCATACCAAAGAAGCACATCACATTTCCAGAGGTGAGCATTTGACAACCTCACATTAGATCTATAGATCCTTAATGAGTCTCATTTCTCTTGTTGTCTTAGGAAACAGGAAAAAGTCAATGACGTTGCCCTTTTTGAGCCATTTTTAAATCTCACAGGATAATCTACTACTACCTCATTTACAACATCCAGCCAGGATAAGACAGACTGCTGGAATGACCAGTCACAGTATTTGTAGGATTTATGCCCAACTAACACAACCAAAAAGTTAATAAATCAGTGGGTCCTCAGTTGAACCTGTCCTGCATGATTAGCAAATCCAGTGTGGGAATCTGATTTGATTGCCCTGTTATCCACAGCAATGGTTCCAAAATGGTGTGCCAAGGCACACTGGCGAGCTGTGAGGCAAGTCCAGCTGTGCCATGGGATTTTATTACAATCATACAATATTATTGCAATATACAACTATACAACAAGTAATGACTGAGTCATGCAGTTGTCATGTGGAGGGAATTATTTAAATGTGACATACCAAAGGCCCTGATTGACAGCCAGTGTGAAGGAGGATAACAGGGGCAAAGTGGAATGATTTCTTGCTTTACATGACATTTTGTGACCTGTCTGGTTTAAATGCGTGTTTTGCTGCTTTTATGTAATTTTACGTTTCAAATTAATTATTGAATATTGTTGTTAGTAAATATGTCATGAGTGAATAGGTGTTGGGCAAACATCCTGCTGATATCATTTTCAAGAAATACGTCAAATGAAAAGTTGTTTTTTTTCTGTTTGTTGACTTGAAATAACAATGTACACCTTTCTCTATCTTGTCTTCAAATCTCTGATCAGTCAACTGGTTCTCTAATGTCAGAAACCACAAGAAAACTACTAGGCCTACTTGAATCACTGAGCTGATCAGAGATGTGAGAGGTGAATCAGAACAACCAGATTATTTGTGGACATTATTTGCTTGTTAAAAGATATTCTTAAAAAATACGCACTTTGCCTTATCGCACAGCTTGCTCCGGGGAAAGGATTGCTCGAACACCTGCTCCATGAGCATGCCACACTGCCACCACTCCTGATAAAGATCTATGAAGGGGCAAACAGTCAACTGCAGGGCAGATGATAGGAAACTGTGATAAGAGTTGCTGGCCCTCACTGCCAATCTGTCCCAGCTAGGAAGAACTGCCCATGGGGAAGCCATAGATGAAAAGGCCACTGCAGGATAATGCCCCCACACATGGCTTGACTGCTGAGGGAGGGAGATCACTCCCAGCGGTGCCGAAACATGGCCCACGTACCTGCCTCTTATGAGGGAGGAAGGCTGAAAAAGCAACAATTGGCTGGACAGATGAAAGCAGCTGACAACTTGTGTCAGATGGGCTTTAGCAGTGTGGAAAGCACCCAGGCCATCATCTCGGTAGCTGAGGCAGAT
The DNA here is from genome assembly GCF_965226575.1 of Pagrus pagrus. Lineage (NCBI taxonomy): Eukaryota > Metazoa > Chordata > Actinopteri > Spariformes > Sparidae > Pagrus > Pagrus pagrus. The sequence goes on along the minus strand of NC_140203.1, from coordinate 19,902,919 downwards.
ATTTTGGAACCCATCCCATTCATGAATCTTGATCAGAAAGAGGTATCCTCAGTCCAGAATTAATCCGGATAAACAGATGATAAACATTATCAACAGATGACTAATCCTGTTGAATAATGTAATCACCAGGGAATTATGATCTATTTATGTACGTGTTATGTACGGAGAGTAAAGCAGAGTCACTTTTTAGTCTCATAATAGGATTTTATCATTTTGAACTTGACATTAACAATTCATTTCCTAATCAAGAGCGTCATACTGTGTCTCACTGTGGCACGACACGAGCTGACGCTGTGATCGTCTGTAATTGCCGTGTTCAGTTGAGTTTTTGTTCTAACACAAGTTCTGCTTAAAATATTTAGACATGTTTTTAAATAACTGAACAGCTGTCAACATCAAATAAATGTGTATGTGGAATTATATTTTACATTATTTATCATTATTGTTATAAATTATTATTAGATACAAGTAAATGCCACCCGTTTCATTGCCTTTCTGGGTCTGGGTCATGATGTTAGCAGGCTGAACAAGACGTCCTTCTCCCCAGCATTGTCCTCCAGCTCCTCCAGGCCAGTCCCAAGGCGTTTCCAGGCCAAATAGGATGTATAATCCCTCCAGCTTCTTTTGGGTCTGCCCTGGGGTTTTTTCCCAGTTGCACATGCCTGAAATACCTCCACAGGAAGGCTTCCAGGAGGTATCTCGAGCCGCCTCATCTGTCTCTTTGCAGCCCAAAAGAAGCAGGAGTTCAATTCAGAGCTCCCCCTGGATGTCTAAGCTTCTCACCCCATCCCTGTGGGTGAGCCCGAGATGCCCTGCGAGAGGAAACTTTGCTATTTTGGGTTGGATTGTAGATCAACTGGTGAAGCAAGAGCCTCACTCTCAGGCTCTTCACCATATTGGTTCAGGCTGCAGGTCACAGCCTGATGAATCCAGTTCATCAGTGTCAGAAAGCACAGATCTAATTTAAGCTACAGTATAACATTTTAATATTTATCACTGCACATTCACTCATTGTGAACCACAGTCTGTATAAATAACTGCATGATCTGATATCGCAGTGCAGGTGTTGCACCTTGGAAAAAAAGGACGCACATGGTTTAAACATGTGTTAACATTGTAAAAGGGGATATTTTAATTACAAGCTCTTTTTGACATACCTAACCGAGTACTTTAGTTCCCTAAACCTAACCAAACAGCAACAGACAACTTAAAACAAATGGAAAATAATAAGTGAAGTGACTTAATCCAAATTCCATATATGTGCACATTTGAGTATGGGACAAAAAGCTTGCCCAAGATGTAGATTCTGTTGGTTTTTGTCAGGCTGAAGTGATAGTGGTCCTGGAAACAGCATTAGATATGATGTTCGAGGAACAACGCCAACACAGAGATATCAGATACACCATAAATAACATCTCATGTAATGCATGAGACAAAAAATTATTATGACGGTATCCGTGGCAACCCTCAGGGCTGAAAAATTAAGCCAAAACGGAAGCGTCAAGCTACACTTCCTTAAATGGCCACTTGAGGCGGGCTCCAAAAGCAAATCAATGACCATAGACCCCCATATTTAACTGGTCATCTTTACAGCAGAGATAAACATGTTAACAGCCTGGTACAAAAGGCAGTTTTATTCTTTAAAGGCTTATTTTCCCGTCCATGACAGCTGTACGGTGAATTGGTATATAACTTACTCATTTAACTTATATTAAGGCCTACAGTCATGCATAATTAGCGCCATTAGTGTTTTGAGTGACAGCTACCTGCTAGCTGTCTATCGGTCTGGTTTCATTTACTGTGAAAATGTTATTAAAGGACCTAATTTACCCGTAGCTTTCCCTGATTTTTTGGTATTCCCCCCAAAATTCTAATTACTGATTTAAATCATTAGTTAACTCATCACAGACCATCTTCATGTACTCTCCGATGAAAGCACACATATACAGCAGACTTAAATCAGTCATTTAAAAAAAAAAAAGGCATCTTATTTAAATTAAAGTAGCCAATTTATTGAGATTCAGCTGCAACTTAACCCCCGAGAACAGAGATGCAATCCTAACGCCCCTGAGTCTGGAGGCTGACAGAGTTGGCCCAGTTACAAGGCCTAGTTTTCACAGAAGCTTCACGCTGTAAAATCAGTGAGTCAGGAGTTATCTCACAACTGCTGTTAATGTGCAGGAATCGTGAATAAGTAAACAGCAGGAGGAGGCTTGTGACACAGTGATTCTGCTCTGCTAAACAGATTGTTCAGCACTCAGCGACGTTAAGAGCGGCCCATATCACATCTTATTAATTCCATGATTAGTTTCTCAATTCAGGCTGTCATGGGTTTAATGTCTCAGCAGTACGCTGGAAAATTATTGTCTAGACATTGTCGATATGTTAAAGTCTCACGCTCTCGAGATGCTGTTTTGACAAACAATACAAAAACAAAATCTATATAGAGATAAAGTTAATAAAATAAGGGCTCATGCAGAGGGGGTGGATTGCTGCAGCCAAAGTTTAGACCAAGCATGACTGAGTCTCACTCCCCTCTTAATTATCTTATGAGAAACTGAGTGTCACTGAGAAGGAACAAGTACCTTCCTCAAGCTGATGAAGACAAAACAAATATTCACATCCTCTAGCTGATAAGTTTATAAGTTATTCTTGAAACTAACTTGCATAAGTGTTATAGGCTACATACCATTCGTGCGAAACGTGTCATATCAAGTTCACATAGCGTGTTAATTACCTGATTTTCCAGCTGTATTTGTTCTGACCAAAACAAGATCACAGGCAGTTGGGCCTTCGCCAGCCGTATTTGTAGTGACAGACAATTGTTTTTAAGGAGACCTCCGGACATTTCCAGCCGTGTTTGTGGCAATCAAAACCGGACTATCCATGAGAAGTCACGCTGTCTCCCTTTGTTTTTGGCAACATGACCTGTTGTTTTTAAGGAGAGCCTGGGACATTTCCAGCCGTGTTCGTGGCAACCAAAACGGGAGGTTTTTCCACAAGAAGTCACGCCATCTGTGTTTGTGGTAGCCTAAACAGGATATTTTTCATGGGTTGGACCATCTCCAGTCCTGTTTGTAGCAACAAAACCTGGCGTTTTTTAGGGAGACCTCGGGACATTTTCTAGCCGTATTTGATACCACCAAAACCAGATATTTTTCATGGGAAGGTGGGTCATCTCGAGCCATGTTTGTGATGACAGAACATGGTGATTTTTAAGGAGACCTCGAGACATTGTCCAGCTGCGTTTGTGGTAACTGAAACAGATATTTGAAGTAAAGTCTTGATGTTTCCCTACCCCTAAACACGTGTTTTTTGTGCCTAAACTGAACCAGGAGAGAAATAGAAAATTGAACATAAACATTAAGCTTGAACTTTTCTGTGGCTTTGCAGACATGTACTTCTTAAGCCCACACTTTATTTTGCCATGGCTCTAGGGATGGTGATGCTGGTCTGTCTGCTGGTCAGTCTGTCCACCACTTATCTCAGATCTCAAAAATGAACGGATTGCTATGAAATTTGATAGAGGCTTAGGGGATCCCCTGACTTTTCATCATTGTTATGGTTGTAGGCATCTGGAATGCTTTGATTTAATTAAGGTTAGTTAAAGGTTGAATATGTAGAATTTTTATTAAAAGCAATATTTTTTTAAAAATAATACATCCACGGGGCGTTTTGAGGGGTACAGAATGAAAGTATTGCTTTTCCATAAAAATTTTTTTTTTAGTCTAAATTAATATTTTTAACATTTTTGACGGGCTCGACAATGACTTTCTGTCACGTTCTGTTTACATTTTACCAGCCAATAGTGGCTGTAAATTGCGGGTTGCCAGTTGCTCCGCCGCAGCTACTGTAGGCTGGCACTGGGTGAGATGGAGTTTGCTAATGTAGCTGTTTGGGAGCCTCAGAGAAGACAGCGTTATTTATCTCAGCAGCTGAGTGACCAGAGAAGGGCAAAGTCGAGGGTCAACATAGGTAGGCCAAGCATGGAGTCAATGGACTGCAATGAAGGAGTTTAACGGCTTCAAAACGCACGCCGAAATGGCTACGTTTCTCCTCGACCGGTAAGCTAACTTTCATGTTTACTTAGCTGTAACGGCTAACGCTAACGGCTAACGCTAACGGTAACTGTCAATCAAACTGTCAGTCAAACAGGCTCGAACAGACTCCGGTCTCCTGTAGGCTACTGGGCCGGGTCTGTTCGAGCCCGTTTGAACTCATCCCCTCCGGCAAATCGCACCATATTGCAGAGCAGTTTGACTGACAGTTACCGTTAGCGTTAGCCGTTACAGCTAAGTAAACATTAAAGTTAGCTTACCGGTCGAGGAGAAACGTAGCCATTTCGGCGTGCGTTTTGAAGCCGTTAAACTCCTTCATTGCATCCCACGATCGCCCGTTTAAACAGTTTCCAAGCTGCTTCATTGGTGTCAGAGTAAAGACCCGACCCGGTCCGATCCGCGTATTAAACTTGTAAATGAATGTTGCTCTGTTCTGGCTGCAGAGGTGGGTAGTAACGAGCTACATTTACTCCATTTGTTTATGTTTTGATGGAGACACTTCCAACACAGGCTCTGTCACATGACTGCGTTTCACCAATCACGAACCTGGCAACCCGACTGCTGGAATTATTTTTTGTTGTTGCGACTACGACCTCGAGACACTAGATGGCGGTGTTCTGCTCATTCTCCATATTATACCTTTAATTAAATCATTTGAATTGCATTAGGGGGAGATCGTTCAGGTCTGTGAGGGAATGATAACTCCAGTCTCTTGCAAAAATAGTCAAACGAGCTACACCTCACGTACCGCTACACTTTCACTGTGTGCTTCTCCACCTAAAGGGCACGGTGCTTCCTGCAGTGGCGTTGAATGTGACCTGCAGAATTGTTTAATATGAACGCAGTTCCCAAGATACAAGCCTGGATTTTCTGTTCCATCTTTTCTCCCGTCGTCAGGTGTAATATTTTGCTGTAACCTTTGATCTTTTATGCTCCATCACCTCACACTCAGGGGGGCTGGAAATGCTCAATCACACATACTGTACACACATACACACACAACCACACACACCATACATGCCCAGACTTTGTAAATGGATTTATGCACAGTATTAAAAAGCTAATAAGTCAGACAAAGCTGTACACCAGTGCACACGGCTGAACAAAGAGACTCACTTGAATGGGCTAATATTCAATCATTTCCTGTCATTTTGATAAGTTTGGAAAACACTGCTGTAATAGCCTTTTCAACATATTTCTTCACACCGTTTGCACAAGCAATCTCTGGAATTAATAGAGTAACAGGCACAGCTGTTCCGTCCTGCTTTTGTGGTTGGGCATCATAGATTAAACGTGCAAACATTATTTTTCACAGTGACTTATACTTTCACCTCGGACAGGTGCTCTCCGTTTGGAAAACAAAAAAATGCAACAAAGTTATCAAAAGCAACTTAAATATGTAGATTTCTTTTGTCTTGAGCGAAAATGAAATGGTGCAATTTCAAACGGGACAGGCATTTATTTCAGATGACAAATCCCGAAGGCAACACTTCAGAAAACAGAGATGAGTCATTCCTGGAAATATAAACAGACGTCTAAGAATGATGGATAATTTCCACAGCACCTATGCTACCTTTACCTGCACAAGATAAACAATTTTCGTTCGTTTCTCCATTTTTTTTTTTTTGTTTGTTTCGTGACGCTTCACAGGCATGGGAAGTGTGACAATACATTTAGAGTGCTCTCCACAAAGGCTGCACAATCCAGATCTGATTCGTGTAGAATACCTAAATGCTAAACAGAAGCATTAGGGCTTTGTACCGGGGTGATTTATGCAAATTGCAAAGTGAGTCAGCATCATGATCTCTGAGTTTGTGTCCGATTGCATTAATTTATCATGTGACTACACCGCTAGACAAAATGGCACACAATTCTAAAATTATGTCAAGTTTGTTGTTCCAACTATTAAAACAACAGTTGACATGAGATATTGTTTTGCTTGTGTGCAAGTGTCATCTCAACCTGAAAGTCTGAATTTGTCTTGAAAAAAGTGTTGGAAAACACTTCAGGGGAAACTGAAAAAATACAGCAAAAACAAAAAGTTGCTTCTGTGCATCACGGTTCAGAAAGGGCTTTCTAAAGCTCAAATGCCCAAAAGTTTTACCAAATTCTGACCGGGGTTGAGTTTTAGATGCCCTCCTGACAAACAAGCAGAAACCAAAAACAGAACCTGTTATGGCCGGAGCACAAACATGGACTCAAGTGCGAGGATTGCCAAAGAACACTGAATAAAGTCCAAATGTCATCACAGCACCTCTTAGGTTTTAAGAACACATGCAAGAGTGCTTTAAATTTGGTATATTTTCTCCTCTTTTGTGCTGTAAAAAGACTAAATATAATCATCCCCATGTAATCCCTTCACGTATTCTACACATTCTGTATTGCATGAGGCACAACCTGCATTTGTGCTCATATAAGAAAAGACCAAAGACTGTCTCTGATTGATTATTCCCTTTTTCCCAATTAAAGTGAGGGACCTGCAGGGGACATGAGCTGAGTGAAGTGATGGAAAAAAAACAGAAAAAACCCTTCACAGGTCTGACTGTGAAAACGAATGCTGGCAGTAATCACTTCTCAATATCAGGCCCATCAATGTCTGCGTGTTATCTTCATTGGCTTATGATGTAATCACTTTCTTCTTTGTGCTCTCAGGCTGATAAATGGGGTTGTCACTATAAGGGGATGAGAGAAGGAAGCCCAACCAATTGAAATTTGAACAGCCAATTTTCCTAATAGGGCTTTTTACCCCCAAGGTCACTGAATAACTCTAAAGGGATACAATGCAGATGGTGGTTCTCAGCCTAATGTCCATGACAAAATATGCAGTACAACAAATGACAATTTGACCATATTGTATGGTATGTGTGCTCCACAGGGTTTCCCCCGCTCTATATGCAAATATTCACCTACATCACTGGAGCAAACAGACACTTCTTTTACACAAAGGAAGACGTACTGTATCTTCATGTAGAACCTTTGCCAAATTAACAAGGAGGCCCAAATATTTAAGAATGTGCTGTAGAATTGAGCGTTTTTTGAAAGGAGTCTGGTGACTTTCTTCACAGACGACAAAGAAGTAGCCTATACAAGTTACCGTCTAATATATTTGTAAAATTTGATATGTTTACTGTCAATATGTTATATTCTTTAATTAATTTGGTGTAAATGGTGAAATCAGTTGAAACAGTGGGTTCAAACAGCTGCTGGGAGGTAAGACGCACTTCAGACGCAGAAGCAGACAGGACTGACTTTAAACAGTGTCACAAACTGACACTTAACTGGAAAGAAAACATGTATGTGAACATACTGCTAAAAGATGGTTGTCACATCTGTTCAAGATGTCCTCTGAATGTGGTTTGAATGATCAGATCTTAAATGTGTCCTCAATGCTTCTTAGGGTTTTTCACACCTGCACTCAGAGCTGTCTACTTGTGATGGGATCACTCAGGACACAAGTTGACACCAAATGTGAACAAGTCCTGGGATATATTAACTGTTCCTGGGAATTGAAAAGTAGGGACCACATGAATAGCACATTGGTAGAAACCATTTAGTCCTGGGTGACACCTGCCCTACATGTTTTCGATGTCTCCCTGCTGCAACACACCTGATTCAAATGATAAGCTCATTATCAAGGTCTGCCTAAACCTGATAACGACCCCTTCATTTGAATTAGAAACATGCAGGGCAAGGGAGCATCAAGGACCGGGATTAAGAACACTGATATAGAAGCGCAGAGACTAACGGGCTGATAAGGTACAGCTGGTGAGATAGGCAGTGGGGCAAGAGTCAAAAAGTCTGCTGTAAAAAAGGTTTATACTGTCCATCAACAGCACATTCAAGACATAAGCAAATTTAAACATGCATCTAGTGTGAAAACATTCCCATAACCTGCTCTAAATAAGTATGTGGAACGCATACAAACACACAGTGAGAGTCAGTCATAATAAAGGTGGCTCTGACAGTGGAGAAGCAGAAGTTTTGGGGAAGAGGAAAGGACACCTGAGAGACAGAGTGCACCAGGAGTCCTGGAGGAGGCAGACAGAGCCACGGGGAAGACAAAGAACCAGATAGCATGGCCTCGCCAAAACCAGGCAGCCTGGGAGCTGCACAAATGAACAATCTGGACATGCAGGGAGAGACAGTGCACAGGAGGAGCAAGAAAGTTGAAACCCAGGAGGAGAATCACAGGACACAGTCAAAAAAAAAGAAGAAACATATTTAGCCAGAGCCCCTTTGTACTCAAAAGTTATGTCTTTCTGCTCTGCTGTCACAACTGATCTTTTTTATCAGTAGAATAATATGCAGAGTAGATTTAAGAAATGATAAAAAATGTATTTATTGTATTTTTTACAATGCGCAGTATGGGTTGTTATATAATTGTGGTTGTGACGTAACAGTGAATGCAGACATCAATGCAGTTTACCACAGGCAGGTCAGATGCCTCTGGGCATTTCTGGCCTGCAGTGTGAGTTTCAGAAGCCTGGTATTTTGTTGAAATAACACACTCTTGGTATCGGTGAACATCCCTTTGATCGATCATGTGTCCTTATGGTAGCAACAACTGTAGGAAAAAGTTGTAAAAATAGTGGGGGGGTTTTTCAAATAATGCAAACAAAGTTCTGGTAATTGACATTAATTAATCTGCCAAGATGATCTCTTTTTAATTGCTGCATTGATGTGCACCATTGAGTGGTGAGGGTACTGTACATTTCTTGCCAGCAGAAAACAAATTGACCCAGTTGTTGCACATCTTTTTTTTTTCTGGCATGTTCACATTTTGGCCAGCAGCCAAATACATTCTTAGAATTATAAGCACAATGCAGAGTAAACATTTTATTTATTTTAGTTCACTGTATTGGATGTGCATAACAATGAAATGACACTTGTGTTTTTGACAGGTTATGTTGTCTTGGATCATAACATCATGGCAGCCCTTATTAACAAAGAAACTATTTAGCTTTATGAGTTAACATTACATTAAAATGGCATCCGTGCATTGGCTGTCATGAGACCATTATCATGAATATTTTCCTTGACCTCAACTACAGTGGTACAGTTTGGACTTTGAAGTGTTAAAAGGCTAATTTCATGACATGGAATAAGTACCAAGGTTATTGAGGGAGTTTTACTTGTTCCTACAATCAGCTACCTGCTCACTGCTTCTAACTATAGCTAGCTGTCGTTAGCTAGTTAGCTAGTGCTTCTATTAGCTGAATCCGCCCTGATGCCAGGAGCCAAACCTGGCAAGAAAACTACATTTGTCAAAACAAAAATATCGTTGTCTTGTTTCATGGCAAGTTGTCGTGACAAAGACATCTGAAACAATGTCAACTTTGCATCAAAATGTTATATAATTGACCAAATGACAGTCATAAACATTCACAAAGGCTCCTTCATGTTTATGACAGGTGTCATGACGGTGTCAAGTCAATCCAGTGCACACCCCTTGAAATAGAGTGTTACCATCCAGTCTATGTTGTGCCCTGTAAGAGGGGTTCACCCCAGGTGTTCCTTTCCAAATCCCCTTCATCTTTTGTTTTGGAAGGCACGCTTGAAGTGCTTCTCTGTTCTTACCGTCTTATCGAGGCTGTGGAAGTCTATGAGTAACCCTCTCTCCCAAAAATGACAAATAACCTTTTTTTGTAAGCAATAATGAAACTTTTTAATGAATATATCTGCAAAGTCGCAAAATGTTAAACACATGCTGACAACACCACCATGCATTTCTTCTTTCAACAGTGAGATGAAGAGTGAGGCAGGACTTTAAAATATTTAGATCTTTCCCCTACTTAAGTCTTAACCCATGTGTTGTAGTAGCCTGAACTGAACCACACATGACAAATGACTTGATTTGACTTTACACACCTCCAGTATAACCCACGACATAAGCTAAGCATCGTGTTGCTACCATCTTTCCCCCTTTGTTTGAATTGCTGTGCACCACCAGCAGTCTAGAATTGTAATACTCCTTGGCTTCTCATCAGCATGAAACCAGTTTCCATGACAGCTGGAGTATGTATGTATATACGGTTCATATACGGACATATGTCTGGCACCATGTGTCTGTTACATAACCTGCCTTTATTAAAACCAACCTTCTTGACCTTCTGTTTACTTATTTCACCGTGATGTATCTGAACGTACTGTGTACTGAGGTATATGGGGTGGATTTACACAGAGGCAGTGGGTGTCAGCTTATGAGGCTTGTGCCAGCCCAAGTGACAATGTACCATTCTAGCTCCTGAAGATGTTATGCAAATGTTCTTCAAACTCAATGTATTGCATAAGTAAAACCATGGGTCAGATTTGTAGCTCATGATGCCCCCTGCCACCTGCTGTCCCAACAATTTATTCAAGACATAATTATGCACGACTCTACTGCCAGAGCCTCTTCCCCCCAGTTGTCTCAGAGCACAGAGAAAGTACACACACTGTACAAACTTGTTCTGTGCAAGTGTCAACCTAAATCAAGACAGCAATGACTGTGAGCTAGTCTGCGGCGGGGCCATAATGGGAGCCAGGGGTGGCACACACCCCACTGGAATTTGATTGGCCAACCCTGGTGCTCCTTCAATCAGAGAAAGACGGTGATGGGTAGCGGCTTGTGAGTATCAAAACCAATGTATACATTTCTGGATGTAAAGTCAGCCCAGTCACCAGGATACAAATTTAGCAGTTAACATTTCTGCAAACCACAGATACGTTCAAGGTTGACATTTGTAGCAAAAGTGGCATATAACGTTCACATTGGATGCTTATTAGCCACCTTTCACACCAGGAGGGGGAGAGGACAATGGTGTCATTATTACAGTCAACAAGGCTGCGAAATGGCCGACCACAGTTCAAGTCACAATAGTGGATCATTCTAAGGACACCTGGGGATATTTCCATCCGTTTTTGTTGCATCTAAAGCGGGTGCTTTTTAAGGAGACCTGCTGACATTTCTGGCCATTTTTTGTGGCAACCCAAAAATTCAGACCATCTCCATCCATGATCGTGGTGACCAAAACAGGTATTTTAAACCAAACCATGATGTATTTCTACAAACAACAAAGTTAGGAAAGAGTTGGAAAATTATGACAAAGTGATGCAGAAGACCTACAAATGACGCAAAACTATGAGAAAGTGATGGAAAATGACCACAAAGTGACACCAAGGTGACGGAAAATGACCACAGAGTGATACGAATTCAGAAGCTTGAAGACCTGTCCCTGGTGCCAGTAGATAATATTATGAAAAAGTTACTTTGCGTGCTGCAATGAAATCCATGTTCTATCACTTTATTTGTAGATTTACTTAAATTATGCTAAAAATTTCACTTGTAATTGTCACCCCACCAGGAACACAATATCCATATCATCTGTTAATTCTCTTGTCTGGTCCAACATCGTAGCTGTCTTTCTATCAAAGTATTTTCATGTGTATTTTGAAGTGTTATGTTGGAAAAGGAGATGGAACTGGCGAAATTTGAAACAACAAAAAGGTTCACTTGAGTCTTGTCTTTTAAAAAAAAAAAAAAAAATCATTTGGGAGATGGAAACACCTTTTCTGACGCTGCATTTGTAACAGCCAAATTGGTCGGTGTGTTTACTGGGGCAACTACAGCTTGTGTCGTGTTCAGACCAAATGCGATGTAAATTATTCACACGACTACATTACATACAAAGTCAATGATAAGACGCGATATTGTGTCTAATCGGAATTGACAATGGCATGAGTTGAAAATATTGAACTCGAGCAAAATTTTCATGACGCTGTTTCAACGCCGACAGCCCATCGGCGTTGACGTCGGAAACATGGCTACAGACTAATGCGTTCAGAACCTAGACCTTATATCTTTATGGATGTAGAAAAGCCCATAGTAATTGTTAGAATTTTTCAGTTGCATTAATTTGTCATACCTGTGTCCATTGCATCTTTTATCAAACTGCTAAGATAGGACATAGCTGAATGGGGATATTTGTTAAATCATCCACTGTACTGTCATCAACTCAGTCTAAGCTACTACTCCATCAATGTCATGGTTGTTTACTATTGTGCTGCATTGTGTCTCACTTAAATGCAGTGCTCTATCCTTCAATCTCATATCACAGCTATCTCAGAGCAAGTGAGTACATTTTTAACTTTAAACTCTACAGTATAACAGGCCAACTGAGTTCAATCAAATCCCTAAAACTTGACACACAGTGTTGATAAGTGGTTTCTGACCTGGAGGTCTCATTCGCTATAGCAACTGTGGAATCCATTTTGAACTCCAAAAAACCCAATAATAATACCCTAGTCTGCTGCTCACAGCATCTGAGACAGTTCTCTGTGGAACAGGGGAGCAGCAGGCTTGATTAAAGCAGCAGGGCAGATTTTCTTTCCTGAAATTTCCTCATGGTTCTTTGTTTGTAGATCAATCTCAGCATCAGTGTCAAAGCTGTTTTACTGGTATTACAGACTCCATGTTAATAATCAAGCTCCAATTTCATGACAGTAGTCATCCAGAGTGGATTTCTGATCAACACCAGAATACATCCAGTGTTTTGTCAAAATGGTTGCCTGCTGATTAATATATCCTGTTGCCAGTGTTGGGGGACTACTAAAGTAGTCCATTGGAACACTCAAATTACTTTTTTTGTAACAAGCAACTTAATGTATTCGTTTGGCAATTTAATTGATCTGTTATTTAGTTAGTTTTTTATAAAAGTAATCCGTCACTGGAAATTAAATTGCTGTCTTTTCCTCACCTTTTGTCACCACAAGAATAAAATTCCTGAAGCATGTGCACTGTTTCTGTTTCTCTCCTGCGAAAAGGACAAGAACAACATCATGGCGAAAATAACGTTTACGTTTACGGGTTCATTAGTTGCATTTTTAAACATGTTCTATTGTTTTCATTGAAACAGCTGTGTCTAATACGGTATGCCTCTGCCAAGTTTGCTGTCAGACTGTAAATGTTATATTGCGTCTGTCATTCCTATTATAAGGCTGCAGAGTTACCGACTGTGGGCCTTAAAGGCGGCTACAGAATGACAGTAGTCGATACATTCAAAGGTACATGTACAGTTGGCTACATGCATGTGCCGACATGTGCAACGAGTCACAAAGGGCTTTTACTGTAACTTTTGCTAACTCTAAAGTACTCTAATGCGTTACTTTTCTCAGTGGATAATGCAGTAACATAAGAAGTTACTTTTTAATGGCAGAAATCTTGTAATGTAATGAGTTACTTTTAAAAGTAACATTACCCCTGATTTTAGAAAAGTTGTTCGACTGAGGACTGGATGTTTGTTTGAAGTGTCATGTTGGGGTTAGGTTAGCCGAACCCTAACCCTGGTGACTTTGCTGACTTGTGCCAACAGTATTTATTGTGGCATGATTGTAAAGAACCAATAACAGTGATTCAGCTAACACATTTCTCAGTCTTGGATTCAAATACATAATGTAAAATATCTGTGTATACAGGCCTGTGGCTTATTTAGGAGATTACCCAGGAGTCCTCAGGAACACTGTCTTTTTATGAACCAGTTTAATTGAAAAGATAATGGGACAATTAGCTTTGTGCTAATAAATGGGTTAATAAAGTACCAGACCGAGACCTGACCACTGTTTTTTTTTTTTCTCATTGCTGCGAATAGCTTGATAAAATACTTCCAGTCGGAAGAAAATGAAACTATTTATGACACAATATTTAAGAGCACTCTTAGATGATTTGTAGGTGCTTTCAAGAGTAGGATCTCTCGTGTTGGAATATCTGGTGCTAATGCACAGAGGGGGAGGCAAAATTGAGGCTACTCAGTTCCATAATTCAAAGGAAATAATGAATGTGTTTCTTTTCTTTTTGTTCTCTTTCTAATAAGATTCCTATTATGCTGAGGGGGGAAGCCTCTCTGCTGCTTTTCTAACATATCCGACATCATGAATCATTTTCTGTTCTACCCGAAGAACTCCTTTGAGCTGACTTCTGTGAGCTGGGTTGAACCTCAAACAAGGGTTATTTGAAATTATGGAGGACTATAAATTAACTATGGTTCAATGCTGAATTTGTTTTCCCTTTTTTGGTGTCATCACTGGTTTTAATGTCATCTGTGGGCCACATAATTACTGTGAAAGTGAAAAGCACTATTACGTCTTTGTGTTTCTAGGTCTCATTACACAGGCTGCATCTTAAAATTGTTCCTTATGTTGCCATTAAAAGTATATAAATGTCTAACGTGCTTTGAATACGCAGAACTCACGATTCTTAAATCTGGAATGAAAGTTCCCTTATATATCAGAGGTCTTTACCTTCTTATTTCAAGCTGTGCTTCACAGTTCATTGTATATTCTGCCTCCCTGCTGTCTGCAAAGTAGCAAGTTCATCTAGTATTCTTTAGAAAACTACATGGAACAGATTCTGTCATAGCGAGTGCTGACTTCATTTTTCACAGCGAGAGAATATTGGAGCAGTTCAAAGATAATGGTGCTAACAAGTGCCTGGGCTCTTGTTTGTCACTTTTTTTTCCACATACGCTTGCATAATCACATTGTAATGTTATTGGTGCAACAATCGCACGAGTAGTTACTCTTTTTTTCACACTGACAATGAAACTTGGGACACAATGAACAAAAATCTGGATCTCATGTACCTTTTTTTTTTACACCAATTCTGCACAGACACATTCCTGCTTTTCACTTACTTTGTAGTTCAAAACCACACTTTTTGTGAAACACTACACTGAGTTCTCTACATCTGGCGAGCTCTTCTGGAATAAAATCTCTGCACTGCCACTCAGAATGCAAAACTCAAATCACCAATCGCACCAGTGATTCTAACGCGGGCCCTGTTGCTCTTCAATTAGCGATTATAGCTTTAGCATTCAAAGAGACAAAGGTGAGCTCTCCTGGGTTGGAGAACAATGGATGTCAATTTTGCAGAGAGAGGCAGAGCCAGGGGAGTGAAAGTAAGAGGAGGACCAAGACTACAACCTGGTTACCTCTGATGAGACTGAGGCCCCTCTGGCTGACTATGGGAGAATGAAATAGTCAATATGGTTAGAGCAAACAATGTATCAATGCTCGACTGTGTCCTAAAGTGGAAAAAAAACATGAATGAAATGGGTGTACAGGCAGCGCATTCTCACTCCCAATGACTCAAATACAGCAGTCTGGGTATTGAGTGGTGTAGACGTATTTTTGTAGGCTAACCCGGAAGTTAGCATCACCCTCGTTCCCTTGACAAAAAACCTATGACATTTTTGAACTGGACTTTTGAAACGCAAGTTTATGATACTAACACGTCTCGTTCCCCAAGATGATCTTTACAGATGAACACCACTTTTGTGGTTTTCAAAGCATGAATTAAATCACTAAAAGTAAAACGTTAGTGTCAGGCTATAGACAGACCACCACTAAACACCTTACCACACAGCTAGTAGTAACGTCTTCTGTACATTGATCCACGAGTTGTAAAGTTAAAGTTAGAATAGTTTGTAACTGAAGTCGGCCTGTAAAGACGGACCAGTGATTATTGAGATTGAGTGAGATTAGTCTCCGTGTTCGGCATGATGACGGTTTATGTCCCCGACAACCTAGTCTCATTTAGCCACTTGTTAGCAATCACTGTTTTTACGACACGTAAGCACTTTATAATGAGATTGTGGGACAGCTAATGATGTATTTTATGTTACTACACCACTCTATTAGCCCTATGCGAAGTCTGATGCTATAGGTACTCCTTTAGTGCCATCTCTTGAAACTTCAACCATTTCACAACATTAATAACGGTCCAAAAGTCATAATATGTCATAATAAGTTAAGAGTTTGTCAGCAAGCTTCATTTTGAAAATCTAACCTCACTGCAGAGCCCTTCACATCCTGAGGCTAGAGGCTAAGTACAGCATAGTTTGACGCTTAAGGCCACTGACAAAGCTTCAGATTTTGATGAGTCGGCAGTGAGAACATGTTGCTACAGGGAGACATGCAAGATAAGCTCAGAAATAGTAAAAACAGCATTAAAACAGCACTGTAGACACATGTTTGTATCGTAACATCTTGCACTTCACAAACTGAAAGCTTTGGGTCTATTCCTGATATTGCTGTGTCGTCTATTACAGAGCGTTCTCGAGCTCATGTGGATGCAGCTGCAGCTTCCCATGAATTCATTTGATGAAGTGGTTTTCAACCTCGCAAAAAGCTGCAACGGGGAAGGAACGTCATCTGCCAGCATGCCATTGTTAAAGTTCGTGGAACGTGGAGGGGAACATCACCATGTGCGCCGCTATAAATGACCAAGACATCCTCCATCACCATTCAGCCCTTGGCACCTGCAATACAGCCCATCTCATCACTTTTCTGGACACACTACTCAATATCTTTACCCGAGCTGAGAGAATGGATGGCTCAGAGCGGCACAGGTACTTTGTGATCAGGGACAATGCAAGGTTCCACCGGGCTGCTTTGGTCTGCAACTGGTTCATCAACCAGCCACGTTTTTCATTGTCCACCATATTCTCCGTGTCTTCATGATATTGAGGCATAATTGTCAGCTTGGCATTGAAAGGTACACAAACGCAAGCCCCATGAGTGCATAACCCTTCTACAAGCAATGGAGGAAGCATGTGGTAATAGGGCTGCTGGAGCATGTCAGGGTTGGATTTGTCATGCCAGGATTTCGCTGCTTGGTCAGGGAGAACATTGCCTGTGATGTCAATGAGGTCCTGCGGCCAGGGTCTCATTTCCTTTTTTGTATAGCTTGTTCTGTACAAAGAACACTTTATGAATCCAGCTGTGTTTGGTCAGATGTAACCAGTATTTCAAAAATTAACACTGAAACAGGCGACTGCATGTACAGTATTTTGTTACACGGAAAATGCAAAAAGAGCTGCTAATATGATTATCACAGATCCTCTGTCAGTCTTTTCCATTGAGAACACAGTGTTACATTGATTTTTAGATGTCTGTTTGATATATGATGTGTGTGTGTGTGTGTGTGTGTGTGTGTGTGTGTGTCATTTGAAGACATTTTATGTTGGGAAGAAACAAAGTTTTGAATCCAGATCTGTGGAGCGTCGAGGTTTCTGTGTTTTTGTATTTGTGTTTAGAGGATGATGCATTCAGAAAACATGTGTTAGCAATTGAGCAAAACCGAATACTTCCCACAGTGTCTTTTAGATTTGTGGTGCTCAGGCTTTGGGCGACAACTCTGAAAAATGTTGCTGTCCTGCAGCTGTTGTAACATCGCAGAGACACTAATTGCACCCATTTTCACTGGACATGTTCCCATTGCTGTCTCGTCAGATAGAGCAGTGTTGTGTTTCTCTTTGGCCTGAGACAGATTCTCTACTGAAGGCATCGTTAGGGTGA
Source organism: Pagrus pagrus (assembly GCF_965226575.1). Lineage (NCBI taxonomy): Eukaryota > Metazoa > Chordata > Actinopteri > Spariformes > Sparidae > Pagrus > Pagrus pagrus. Next base: position 19,885,529 of record NC_140203.1, on the reverse strand, counting down.
ATGATGAGAGACAAGAACATAGAGAAAAAGAGAAAGGAGAGAAAGATATCTGCAGAAAGAAAATGTGGAACTGAGATAAATACATGCTTAAAATCTTTCAAATTAGTGTCATGGCAAGCTGTAAACTGGTTTCGCACTTTCCATTTCTGGCGATCGGCCCCGAAAGTGTCCTAGCACTGCAGTTACAGAAAGTTCCTTTTAGCCTTAAAAAGATTTGTACATCAAAACAGGTTAAAAGTTTGTTTTAAATCAGCCAGATGGTATAACCATAAGAAGAAAGTTTAGTCTCAAGCCATTAATTCTTGTATTAAATTATAGATTTTATTTGCTGTTACAGGTCATTTAAAATCATCAGAGGAATCATGAGACTGTTTCATAAACACTGAAAACTATTTCTCGTAGTCACTTTAACTAAACAGCATCATTTCAACAGTTAATTTATGAGCAGTTGTTATAGATATAAAAACAGTAGTAGTGATAATGGTAAAATTAAGTCATCCAGAGTCTGATGTTGGCCGGGTCACTGACTGGGAACCAGAGTCTGATGTGGTGATGCAGACTCTGATACAGAGAGCCCTCCTCCCCCTCAGGTGGATAGTTTGCAACAGAGACTCCTGAACAACTCTACTTGTGACAAACGTTCAACAGCGATAGCTAAATGGGTGGTTACAGCTTGCAGGCTGATTAAGATTGTTTAGTTAACCTTCATAAGTGTTAAGTTGGACACTACATTGTGTTAGTATTACTGAGGAATGTCACATTCAGGTCAGTATGCCCATCTGTTGGTGCTTGTTGGGCTTCAGTTTGCCATGTTATGCTTTCAGCATATTTTTTCAGCATGCTGCTTTGAGGTTATTCTGGAGAATATTCTGTACAGTATTTGTTTTGGATTGTTGTTTTTTGTTTTGGATTGCTGCAATAATAATAAACATACATTTTCATAAAGCGAGCATATTTGTCCACTCCCATATTGTTTGTTGAGTATTAAAAACGTGTTAAATATCCCTTTAAGGTACATTTAGAACAGATAAAAAACATGCGATTAATCGTGAGTTAACAATGGACAATCATGCGATTAATCGCGATTAAACATTTTAGTCGATTGACAGCCCTAGTGTAAATTTCTTAAGCCTGTTGTAACCAGAGACCATTTGCCAATTGCATTTAATGCTGAATTTACAAGAAGGCACAAGAAGTTGCCATGGCTGCATCGCAAAGTTTTATAAGCTTCTCCTCAATTAACAACTCATGAAATAGTGCTATATTTAAGGGAATCTGGGGATATTGCAGTTATATTTAAATAATGAAATCAGCTGAAACAGTGTGTTCATGAACATCTGCTGTCAAACACGTTATCTGCATTACAGAGGACCTAATGGAAAGCAGAATGTGTAATCCATTCTACCTGTTGTCGTTGTTGTTGTTTCATAGAGGCGTCCTGTCACTATAACAATCATCAGGTCCTGCATTGATGACGTCCTTGTCAGAGACGTATCAGGATGCATTAGCTTTTACACTATAAAATACATGTGGTCAAATGCACCCCAGACAATGTGGTTTGAGACTGGGTCACAATTCATCTTGATGGTCATTTACACTTGTATTTAGAGCTGTCAACTGAAAATGTTCTTGAGAAAACAGGATTCTTCACCTTGCTGCACACGGCAAATTCTAAAATGGGTACATACTTGTCTGAATGAGATATGCAAAGGTAGCAGATCCTAATTATACACTGCTTGTAATTTATTGATTACATTCCCATAGTCCTTGGTATTATCCACATCCTCTCGAGCAAATCTGGTTCTCTCAGAATTCAGCTCTCTTTAAATTATTCAGTGTGGTTAATTGAGGGCAGGAAATGCTCCATGTGTGTAGGTGTTCTGAGGCTATGTGTAAGGTAGCCGTGGCTAAATGCCAAAACTTCAAAGCAAAAAAACCCCCGAATAATTGTTTGTTTTCATTTGGTCTTCATATTTGGCAGCTTTTCTATCCAAAGCATAGTTTGCATCATGTGGGCACAATCATGTAGCTTTGGAAAACACTGTACAGTAAATATAAATAATAAATAAATAATATGCAAATAGTAATGCAGGCCAAATCCCTCTCTATAAACCACATAATGAGGTTCTCTGAGTTCACCTGAGATAAATACTTGTCATTTTTCTTGAGTCGAGGTCATAACCTGCCACACTGATGATTGCATACGTAGAGGTTTGAAAAATGAACCTATTTGTAGTTTTCAGATTTTGAGTTTTTGGGCATATTGTGCTGAATTTAAAAGGCCTAAGGTTATTTTATATACTGTAAATTGCTTTTTGTTATTTTCTTTAAAAAAGGTCACACACTACACCATCTGAACAGCAGGTGGCACTATAAGCGTGGACAATGAGGGAAGTATTAAGCTCAGGCGCACTGCTCATGCGTACTTCAGATTAAATCTACGTAGGAGTTGACAGCAGTATCTTGCGCTCCTTTCTTCATTGCTCCACAGGTATGTAAATATGTTCAAAAACTGTCTACCTATCATTTCGTTAGCACTGTACAATCATATGAAATGTTTAGGAAATGTGTTATCAAAGTTGTATGTAAGAAAGTGTTATGACGAGTGAAGCCAGAGTTAGCTAGTACAGTTAGCTAAGCTAATGCTAACGGCCGGAGCTCTCTCCACCTCGCGGTGATATATATTTACTTTGCACAGTTTTGTTATTTGGCTTTTGTACTGCAACAAGAAACAGTTACATGAAGTAACATGAATGTACTTTTGTTTAAATGTGTTATCATAATGTGAAGCACCGGGTTTAGATGTGTGTGTTTGTTCATGTTCATGTAATGGCGGCGTCAGTAAACGGCCGTCAGGTCGAACAGTTGAATACAGTGTTTAATGCTGCGTTTCTTTTATTTAAAAGGCTCAGTTCCCATAATTTTACTGTTATAAGCTGGTTTGTCAAAGTTTAAACATTTCATAGTTTATTTACTACACAAATGTATTGAAAGGGAAGTTCAAATGTATAAGATAAGACTTCAATTGAATAAACTCCCAGATAAATGTGGAGTAAAAATGTATTTGTAAAAACAGATGTGTTTGTGAAAATTTGGTACTTCAGATGAAATCCATGTACGAGCTGACAGCAGTATATTGCGCTCCTTTCTTCATTGCTCCACAGCTCATTTGCTGCTGGCCCAGGTTCCCCTAGGCCCGAGGCCGGTAACACATGCAGATTTTTTTCCTCTTCTTTGCTCACTGAGGTGTATGACAATGTGATGAGCACCATGAGAAGTGTGGGAAGGCTGCCAGTCTTTTTGATGTCAAAGAGATCCAAGCGTTTGGCGGGGCATAGCAGAGCGGCATCTAAATTCACAAAGGCAGCTTACTGTGTCAGGATGCACGAATGGAGCGCCATTCTTGAAATCTTTGCTTCAAAGTTTGGTTTTGTGCTGTTGTTTCCGTCTAAAAGGCCACATGGCACCGCTTCCTCCTCGTTCATCACTGCACGGGATGGTAGAGCTATAGATATAGTGCAATAAAACCTCTAATTGGGATTGTTTAAAAGGTTGTGTCCTTTCTTAAAATTCAAACCAAAAGAAAGCGGCCCAATTTTACTAGGATTTTCATTCATATTGGACTATCCCTCACCTCATGATATTATGGCTTAAAGTGCGATCTTTTGGACTGATTATATAATAATTTGACAACAGGAGGCCTATAATGTCACAAATGCTGTGTAGAGACCAACAGAGGAAATGCGGATCAAAAAGTTTGACAGGTAGGCCTATTTGATATTCTTAGTGCTTTGAGAGTGTGTTCCTGCACTTGAACACAATTACCAAACTACAGTTCTTGCACAGAGGAAAGGGTAGGGGATAACGCATTTTTGAACAATTTTGACCTTTCAAGGTAACATATAGTTTGAGTTTGTAGATGAGCTGACTCAGTGGCTCAGTGTTAGCCACCTAGTCAGCTAGCTGGAAGCTATTGGGCTCCAGAGCGAGGTCCAATAGGAATGAGACGAGGAGCTAAATGACAGGGAGTCTTGATGTAGTCGAGGACCTCACCTTCTTGTGGGAGTCCTCTTGTAGGCCAGGCAGGTTCCCCAGAAAGGAGACTCTTGTGACCTGTTGGAGGTGCCACTGGTCTTAATACCAGTCAGCTCAGCTACTGTCTTTGGCTGGAGGCCAGAAGTCCCTGGAGCTGACGAGAGGCTAGCAGGCTGGGGCTGAGAGCTGGGTGCGATTTTCAATGCATCTCAGTGTATGGCATCCTCAATAATCTATATTACTGCACATGGCTACTTTTCATGATTTAAATTCCCCTCTTATTCAGAATATCCTTCCAATAATCAGACTACAGCAGTCTACAAAATAAAAGCTGAATGTTTTCAATACATAAACATTACAAAAACAAAACATTTATCCATCTGCAGTGCCGTACACGTTTGTTGTAATATACAATAATGTTTTCACAAGGCAGCTTTGAGATGAGACATTTACTGACTCTGCTGCACACACCTCTGTCAGAGTTTGATGGCAATGTTGATAGCACCTCCTCAGATCTAGCTCCTGGTGAAAATGGCTAACATGATTAGTAATTTTTGTTCCAAGGAGGCAGAAGTCAGGCTCAGCATGGGTCTCATCCAGTTTATGCTTCCCAGCAAGTTTATATTGTCCGTTTAAGAAATACAAGGTGAGGTTTTTTTTTGTTTGTTTTTAATCACTCGTAGATGATCTCTGCCTCCCTCAGACATACCTCCTACATAAGTAACGTTATAATATCAATATGTATTCTATAGAATTCAAAGCATGGGAGCAACTTTGTCCCGTAACTTTATTGTCCAGCTTAGGCCAGACAATCAACAATTTACATGAGCTGCAGACTCTCGAACATCAGCAACCAAATCACCTCAGCTCTTAGTCTTGGTGTAGAACCAAAAGTTGTTTAGCAGGTCAGCTGACTGTTGTAAGCTGTGGATTCCCAACATCCGTGGTTACATCTTTGCTAGTAGGCTGGCCAGCTAGCTATAGTTTGACCTGTATACCGGCCTCAATCCTCTGACACAGTGCATACGGAATAAACATTTTGTTTCTTCTCTTGTTCTTTGTCAGATTGTAGAAATTTTTTGTAATGTGACCAAAATTTGAATTAAAACCCTTTATTTAAGACCATTTAATACTTTTTATTTAAGACATTTTAAAGTTTGTCTTTTTTTGTAACTTGTATTCATCTTGAAGAACTTTCTTGACAAAAAAACCTAATCAGAATTAAATTGTCAAATATATTTGCTTGCATTTACAACTTAAAATGTTATGACAATTATGTCATGACATGACAGCGAGGCAGAAGTTGAGTGCAGGCAGATTTATTAAAAATTCAACAATGGAATATACAGGGCATGTAGCAAAACTCTGGCTGGAGAGTCAGTTGGAGAGGTAGTTCACTGTGGTGCTGGTGGACCAGGCGGCGTGTGGAGGCTCAGGTTGAGCTCGAGGTGAGGGGGCCAGCTGCAGAGGTGCTGAGAGCTGGGTTGTGGGGTGCGGAGTCACTGGTAGCTGGGATAGTTGGTGAACCCTGGAGGAAGCACAAAAAGATAATCAGGTTTCCAAGTACACATATACACAGACAAGAGGCTTAGTGAAGCGACTAGCTGGAGCCATATACCACGTCGATGTGGCAAAATCATCTGGCAGCAGGTAGCATGAAGACCAAGGCTTTTAAGCAGGCACTGATTGCCAACCTGCCGCAGGTGTGCGTCCGCAGCTCCGGTGATGCAACGCCGCCCAGCCTCTGACTGCGCCTCTGCAAGCACAACAAACAAAAACAGACACTGAAAACACAAGTCCACCACAGAACGTGACAGGCTGTAACATTAAAAATGCAATTTGAATCTTACAACTTACTCAAATTAAAAAAAAAAAAAGAATTAGAATTAACTTTGCCAAATATTTGATTGCAATTACATGTGCGGCCAGTCAGATTTTCTCATCATTTTTGAAGACTCAACTGGTTCCCATCTCACCCAGGGCGTCCCGCAATTTAATCCTGAGAATAGAAACACATGTACATTAAGTTCAGTGTCTGGATTTCCTCTCAGTTGGGTAATCAGTCTGAAGTACTATCATTTCTGTGAGTGATCATGTGCATGGTATTGTTCCACTTACTTGTCTTTTGTAAAACAAGATGGAGGAAGATCTTCGGCACTTTGCACACAGAGTCACTGGTTGTTCCAGTGACCACTGATGTGTGGAGGCTCAGGTTGAGTACGAGGCGAGGGTGCCGGCTGCAGAGGTGCTGAGAGCTGGGTTGCGGGGTGAGGAGTGACTGGTAGCTCGGATAGTTGGTGAACGAAGACTCAACTGGTTCCCATCTCATCTCGGCCAGGGCATCCCACAATTTAATCCTGAGAATAGAAACACATGTACAATAAGTTCAGTGTGTGGATTTCTAAATGTGTCCTCTCAGTTTGGTAATCAGTCTGAAGTAGTATCGTTTCTGTGAGTGATCATGTGGAAGGGTTTTTCCACGTACTTGTCTTCTGTAAAACAAGATGTAGGAAGATCTTTGGCACTTAGCACACACAGAGTCACCGGTTGTTTCAGTGACCACTGCGTCACTGACGTGTGGAGGCTCAGGTTGAGTACGAGGCGAAGGAGCCAGCTGCAGAGGTGCTGAGAGCTGGGTTGTAGGTGCAGAGTCACTGGTAGCTGGGATAGTTGGTGAACGCTGGAGGAAGCACAAATAGATGATCAGATTTCCACGTAGACTTTTAATGCACAGACAAGAGGCTTAGTGAAGACACTAGCTGGAACCACATACCACGGCGATGTGGCAAAATCATCTGGCAGCAGGTAGCGTGAAGACCAAGGCTTTTAAGCGGGCACTGATTGCCAACCTGCCGCAGGTGTGCGTGTGCGTCAGCAGCTGTGTTGATGTGAAACTCCGCCCAGCCTCTGCAAGCACAGCAAACAAAGACAGACACCGAAAACACACAAGTCCACCACAGAACTACTACTCAAATTAATTTAAAAAACAATTAACTTTGCCAGAGTGCTGCAGAGGTGCTGAGAGCGGGGTTGCGGGGTGAGGAGTCACTGGTAGCTGGGATAGTTGGTGAACGAAGACTCAACTGATTCCCATCTCACCTCAGCCAGGGCATCCAGCAATTTAATCCTGAGAATAAACACATGTACAATAAGTTCAGTGTCTGTGGATTTCTAAATGTGTCCTCTCAGTTTGGTAATCAGTCTGAAGTACTATCATTTCTGTGAGTGATCATGTGCATGGGTTTTTCCACTTACTTGTCTTCTGTAAAACAAGATGTAGGAAGATCTTTCGCGCTTTGCACACACAGAGTCACCGGTAGTTTCAGTGACCACTGCGTCGTTGTAGGTGAACCAGCGGTCGCTCAGGTCCTCCTGCCCCACATCTAGATCGACACTGTCAGAGATGTAGTGTCCTAACAGGAGAGGAATCATTGTTTACATGGGCTGTCACAGGACTCAGTGGATGGCATGTATGTTAACCTACTGAGAGTTTAAGGACAATAATAGATTATCTTACCACTTTGTGCTGTGAGGCTGAGATGACTGATGCTGCTGACCAAACTGTAGCAAGCACCACCCTGAGAGGGAGCAGAGGCAACCAGAGTTAGTACACACACAATTATTCATATGTTCACTTAAACAGGACCAGTCTGATGAGCTGGTTGGCGATTAGGTCATTGAGTTTTTCCTTACCTTGCTGGAGGACAGCACCAGGTCCCTGGAGAGGTGGACGGGGTCGTTGACCTTTTTGAGCTGGAAAGTCGGAGTGAACCTGAAACGTTTCAAGTGCAAGACGAGCACTCTGTAGACAGAAAGAAGATGTATGGGCATAAAATATGATGTTACTAATAGTTGGACAGAAAGTTAGGCTTTGTGATGGATGTGATGTCACTAACCTTGGCAGGTTCACAAATGACATGTGGTTGCCTGACACAGTGGCACCGCACTCACACTTGTACTCCAACTCTTCCTCCTGCAGAACAGCACAGAACAAACATGCTTACACTTCTTTACTGGACTGACATGACATCAAAACAACTAGCTATCCCTACACATGCCAACATAAGCAGTGGTTCTGGGATCAACATGTGTTTTATACTGTACATGACACTATCGCATTTTATCAGTGGGACAGAAAAGTGTTTCTTACCTTGAGGTAATTCTCAAGCATTTGCTCAATTGTTCCACTTCCAGGCAGGAGGTCCAGGGAAAGTATTGTGTACTCCTCCTGTCTGATGGATCCTGCACCACATCTGCATAATCAAAAGACAATAGAGTTAAGATACAGCTGCAGACCAAGTGACAAGGCTTTTTGTGGAGGATTTCAATTCAATGAAACGCTGTGAGGTAATCCGATATTTAAAGATTGGCTCACCACAATTACAAAGCAACATATTTTCTTACTATATGAAGATAGATATCTGAAATAGTTTTCAAAAAATATGTTTGTTTTTTTTAATTGGGTAAACTAAACAAAGTTATAAGTTCTAATAAAACAGCAGTGGAATTGAACTAAGTACATTTACTCACATAGTGTATTTAAGAACAACTTTAAGGTATTTGTACTTGCGTTTTTTCTTTTCTTGCTACTTTATACCTCTATTAAAATTCAGGAAAATATTGCACATTGTTTCCCCTTATTTGACAGCTTTAGTTATTGGTGACTTACAAGTTAGAATTTTTACATATAAAGCGTACAAAGAGATTTTTGGTATAAATCAAACTACTTTAAATAATAATACATAGAGCTGAAATATGGCTGCAACAAGCAGATGATTAACTAATTCATGAAAACTATTTACTAAGTTTGGACTATTGGTTGGACAAAACAAACACTATGAAAGTTACAAACCAAAAAATCTATTTAATCCATCACTCAAAAAAAATTATCTGGAGATTAATTCATAAGGGAAACAAATGTTTGCAGTCATTTATAAAATAGTTGAAAAGCAGCTAGATATCGACCAACTGTAACAGTCAAATGCATTTTTAATGCATCACTTTGACTTGTAACAGTATTTTTACATTGTGGCATTAGTACTATGCTGACTATAGTACTACTGTACTATAGTCTACTGTACTGACTATAATTAAGAATCCGAATACTTCCTCACCACTGCATATGAATGTGTGTGTGACTGTGTAGTTGTACCTTTTGCAGGTCCTGATCTTCTGCATCTTAAAGACCATGTGGTCTTCCACTGGACAGCTGTAGGTCCTGCCCATGCTCGCAGCCTTCATCCTCAGCTGTGTGCTCAAGGACATCATTTGGTAGAGCACTGAGGTGAGGAACTCGTGAGCATCCTGTAAATACACGCACACAAACATACAGAGAGGTTTAAATCCAGAGGAGATACCTGTCAGGAAGTGGTAAAACAATAACCATGAAACCACATTACGCACCTTCTGGTGATAATCAGCAAACTCCGGATTCAAGGCAGCGACTACAGTCTTGAATTTGAGGAGGAGGTGGGTTTTCTGACGCGCATCACTCAATAGGTGAGACCTGCTAATGTCCATAAATGACCTGGATATGGAGACAAAAACAGTCAGAGGCATTCTCTTTCTTTTTTAGTGTTAAAGGTACAATTTCAGGATAAAAAGAGTGTTGTGTCTTTAGGCTGTTCTACCTCATGATTGCGGCGTCGGGAGTGGAACTCCAAACTGGCTCCTGACAGCTGATGCTTCCAACAAAGTCCTCCAGGGTCAGGAGGCTCTGCAGGCAGGAGTTCATATAGCAGTTCTGTGCTGGATTGGGGAACCTGACACACAAACAAAACAAGTCAAACATATCTCAGTGTCATCAAAACTCTCTTTTCTTTCTCTGTTTTACTTTGGTTTGATGGATTAATGTGTCTTTCTTGTGTCTGTGTGTGTGTTTATATGCAGATGTACTTACCCAAGGCACTTGAACTGCTGATGTCTGAGGGTCTTTGGGATGGAGATGATATCTTGTGCATCCTTTCTGGCTGGAAGAACCTTCTCAACCTCAGGCAGACGCTCCTTTCCATCTTTAAGCTCCACCACCGTGTCTTGGTGAGGAGCAGGGGGGCGCTGCTTCTTTGGGGCAGGTTCTTCGGGACATGGCGTGATCCTGTTTTTTTTCTGTTGTAGTGAAGAAATACTCTGGTTAAATCATGCAAAGACACACTCCTCAACCAGAGTGCTGCACTTTATGTCAAACATACATACCTTACGCCACCAGCAGGGCTTTGTGCTCTTTTTCTTGGGCTCACCGGTTTTTACATCCAAGGTGATGACCCTGGTGACAAAAAATGATCAAAGAGCAGTTATTGTGAAGCAAAGTGTTACATTAACAAGCAAGATAAAAAAAACCAAACAGTTTTATTACTTTAACCAAACATGCTAGCTGGGAATAAAGGAATGTATTTCTTACCTTGTCTTCTCCTTTTGATGGTTGTGGTGGAAACAAAAAAACCCCCAAACAATTAGAAATAAGTTAATGTTAAAAAGTCAATATTGATTCCTACAAACTACTCAACTTAATTTAATACACAGCCGTTCAAACATACCATGGGCCGACCAAAAAGTCGGTGCAACCATAAGACTTCATGATTGTAGATGTTGGCAGCAGGAGTGTCAGCGACAGAGACACTGTTGATAAAGAGAAATACAGTTGTTGATTTATTATTTAAGTATCTACTAAACAAAAAATAAGGTCAAGCTCACATTAACAGTAGAGAAATTACATTTATTGTGTCAAATAAATCATACATCTTCTAGAGGGGATCATTTTAAGGAACTTATCACTCGAATCTGGGGTGAATTCAGGATTGTGCTAATGAAAATAAATGTAACCTGATCACAAGCTAAGTCTTGTTTTTAATTAGGACCACAGTAAAGGTTGTGTCTCCTGACAGTGTACATACACACACACACCCACACACACAGTTTTCTTTGTGTACTTTATGAAAAATCATCTGCCAAACACAAAAAGGATGTTAATCAACCTGACTTATGGATGTTGTTACCTGCTCAGCGAGCTGGGTGTCTTTTTACTCTTATCTGCTACCAAATCCACATTTCTTCTGTAGGACAGAACAGTGACGGATTTCTGTAGAAAAATGTACAGGATGCTAATTACTGAAACATAATGTATCTCTACAGATGATATACACTACTGTAACCTGAAAACAGCAAGTATCTACTAAATTCTGCAAATTGTTGAGTTAAAATAAGGTCAAGGTCACAATAATTGAAATTGTGTTGGAGACAAACCTTTCCACAACAGCCAAACAGATGAAACATGTTGGCGATTTGTATAGTTGTCGTTATCGAAGATAAACTTGACTCAGACTCACAAAAACACAGCTTGTTTTCTTGTAGGTTTGGGTAAACAAGCTCTCAACACAAGTTCGCTGACATGGCAACAGAGTTCCAGGACGAGTTCCAATTCAAAAATGTACAACTTTTAAATGTAAACATGGTGGATGGTGAACGAGTTCCAATTCAAAAATGTACAACTTTTAAATGTAAACATGGTGGATGGTGAATGTTTGAACAGTTGCTTTGGCAACATTGTTGTTAAACTTTCATGCCAATAAAGCCCCTTTGAATTGAATTGAAAAAATTGTATCTGTATGAACCCATAAGAACCCATTATGAGAAAGCCCTATTACTACCTGCTCTATTGGCCACGTATTACAAGAAAATCTAAATGAACTAAGTGAATGTAGAAAAACATGTATTATTTTTATTTTTATTATTATTATTATCATCATCATCATCATTATTAACACTTTTTTCCCAAACCCCTGCTACTGTACATTAACATCTGTACATGTTTCTACAAAAAGTGTAATATCATATCAGGCGGTATATCCCCAGAGGAGATTTTTACTTCTCAAAGCTCTGGAGCCAAATTTGTTTTTCTCATTTCAGCCTCATTTAAGTTTCTATTCTGTCTGAAATGTTTCTCATATTTCTCTCCGATAATTCACTCAGAGAATTAGGTGAGACAGAATAATTAGCTGGAGTCATACTTGAGACTTGAGGGAGACACCTTGCTAAACTCAATTCGGTGCGTTTAATGGCTGCTTTGTTTCTCCTTTGGAAAACAAAATGAGCAATATGGGAGCTACTAAGGAGCATTATGTGAGATTTTATATATATTTATTAAATGACTTTAATTTTTTTCGAAAATCAAGGAAAACTAGTGCTGGAACAAATATGCACTTTATTAAAATGGCAACAACACACAGTAATCCCTCATAAAGTGCATTCATTTTAAACAAAATGCCGACGGGGCAAGAAGCTTAATAAGATGGTACAGCAGTGCTCTACTGTGGTCTTTCTCTAGAGAACTCTTAACCTGGAGATAGTGAGGTGAGTGTGAGGGAGCATCTTCTTGTCAAAGAATAATACTTTGCACAAGGCGTTTTCACTTTTTGCAGTTAAAAAAAATTAAATCAGTCAATGGTAGAAGTCAATATTAGCTTGTTGCTAAGGTGCAGTGTCTAAAAACAAGTCCCTGTACCTCACTAACAGGCTACTTCTTAGGTAAATGAGTCTTTAGTTAGATACTTTGGCTAGAAATTAGATAAATATACTTGGTAAGAGTTTGAGTTTCTTGATGGGGCTGGACACACCAAATTACTGGCAACATGCTGCCCATTACCTTTAACAAACTGACCAATAACAATTGAGGTAGCTGTACAGTAATAACATGTTAACACTTTAAAGACAGCAAAAGCTACTCCAAGACAGAAAATCTGAACTACAAATATGCCTCTTCTCAATAAGTCTGTGTTTTCAGAACAGTGTAACAGTGTCTCTAATAGTAAATATAAATAAACATAATAGCAATGTAATGTTCCTCAATTAACGAGACTTGATTACTTCCCAAATTAATACTTTTAAAGGAACAATAAAATCCTAAAATGCCAGAAATCTGCACACAGATAAAATGAACTTACTAATACTACACTCACTCACACCCACTAGCTGTGTCCCAATTCAGGGGCTGCATCCTTCGAAGGACGTGGCCTTTGTGGATGACAATGGTTGACCTTCGAAGGCTGCGTCAACCATTGTTAAATGGGACGGTCTAGCCTTCGGTGTATTTCCTGGTTAGGGCACCAGATGTTCCCGTCCTTACCCTTACATCACGATTTCTGTCGCCCAGGCCCGCGAAAGTGAAAATATGAGTAGAGAGACTGACTGGTGGTTCAAGACACCATTTTAGAATAGGCAAAAAAACCCTCATAAAAACACAAACATTTGTACTGAATGAAAAAAACAAAACGATGATTTTTCCCCAAACAGCATGTTATAAATATAAAGTGGCCATGCCTGCAAATGGGAGATTTGTTGGTACCCATATGCCCATATAACTATTTTTTTATTCATATATCTTCAGGTGAATGGGCCAAGGACCCACTTCAAAATGGCTGTCAGTTTTACCCTCACCAAAATTTAACCTGACTTTGGAGCATTTTTTAGCCCACTCTCTGACAACCTACCATGGCATGCATGGTACCAATGGATTCCTTGTATGATTTAGTTTCACATGATGCTGATCACTTTAATTCTTCCTTTAAAATTGAGGCTGCTGGAAGACATAAAACATGCGGAGGTCGGCACGTTGTCCGTGAAGTTTAGAGGATTTACAGCCTGGCTTAGTTGTTGGTTTAAAGCTGAGACAGCCAGTCCCTCTCGAAAAGTATTTCGGCCAAGTTCGTATTTTAAGAGGTTTTTGAGGGGGCTGTCCCCTTGCTACTTCTTACTGGAGTAAGTTAACGGTTAGCTAACCTTCACAAGTTCATAACCACATGTGGTCTTGGCTTACTGGCTAGCTAGGTTTGATATTTGCCGCATGTGCGGACAAGCTTCTTCAAAAAAGTATGAGAACCAACATAAATACATTCTACATTTTATGAACTTCTTCTTCAAGCTATACAAACATACAGCTTACCTTCTTTTACCTCCTGTGCAGGTTCCTTCTCCAGTCCTCCTGGCTCGTTTGCACTCCAGCTGCTCTACAAACGTTAAACCAGCCCACTTTGTGAATTGACCAATCACGATGCAGCATGTGTAACTGACAGCACTCTCGTCCAAGGAGATGATGACGTTGTGCCGCATCATCTACAGGGTTCACAGTCGCAACTTTTTGCGCCAAACATGCACAGCTTGTGTCAGAGGTGAGTGTAGAGCTCTGCCTTTACCAACACAATAAATCCTTTACTTCATTTGTTGTGATGGAAGCCAAGTGTAGTTATGTTGCATTCAATTGTACTCAGAAAAAGGAAAAAGTATCTGCTGTTGGGAATTTTCAATCAATGGAAATATTTTATGTGCATATATGTGGAGGACCACAAATGTCACGGAAATATATAGGCATTAATTAATTAGTTTCCAAATCAAAGTATTAATCAAATAATAAATAGACTAAATTACAAAGTCATTCATTATTTGATATGTTAATGGGCAATAAAAAGAAGAATTTACAAATGAAATATTAATCCATCAATAAATAATTCAAATTAAAAAGGGATTTACAAAACCAACATAAAACAGTCAGTACATCATTTCAACAAACAATAATTAATTCATGAATAAATAATGGAATTTAAAAATCTATTTGAAAATGCTATTTAAAAAAGAGAAATAAAGAGCTGGATTCACAAATTGAATTAAAAATACAGATTTTAATCAGACATCTAAAAGGGCAATTTCCTTTTCTATCTGCATGTCCATTTACACGCTGCTTTCCCTTTTCCTACTAGCTATTCCATTTGCTTATTCATTTAGCTTCTACTTTTAGCCTCTCCATTAAGCCTTTCCATGACACTTCGGTCCCTGAGCTGGTAAAACGAGTTAAAACAATGCAAATTAGCCGATGTAACAAGCTCTCTGATTGGTTATTGTCATCTGCAGACGTATGACATTCCTGAATGTGCATTTGAAGCGAGCGCACTAGAGACATCCACCGACCGAACCGGCTAAATTCCGGTTCAGTGTGTGGCTAACTTGAATGGGGTTCAAATAATTTTATCGTGCAGCTCTTCTAGACTTTCTAAAGGTTATTGGACCGAATGGCTCCAGTTATGACAGTGAAACAAGTCATTTCGTGGGGGTTGTGACGGTCAGGTCTTTCTCTGCCTGATATCACAAAGAGACGCAAAAGTTGAGAAACTCTGAGAATTACATTAGTATTATTGATAAGATCGCTTTTAAAACTTAAAATGAGACTAAATTGAGTGCATGTGCATGGAAAAAAATGAGAGACAGGAGAAATGAACCATAGTCTCAGTGTCTTGCAGATCTTATAGTTGTGTAGGAGAACAAAATAAATATTTTTGAGATCTTTTTCTAATTTTGCCAGAGACCGTCGTCCGAGATGCCGGCAATTGTAAGTGCGACACCGCTAGATATTTTTAAGTAGTCCTCGGCACGATTTTCAGCTGTGTTTTTTGCGACAAAAACATTCATTTTTGAAGGGAAGTCTCCAGCTGTGTTTGTGGGGACCAAAACTGGTATTTTCAGCCACAACCTGATAACCTGATCTTTTCCTAACCCTAACCAAGTGTTTGTGGGCCAGAGTGAGCAATTAAGAGTGTGTTTGTTTGGTCAAATTCTGTTAACATCAACCTCAAGACAACCTTCCCAAACACTTAATAGACATACAGAAGTGTCCTCTTTTAAATCACTTTTTAAGACTTATTTTTATTGAAAGGATTTCCTATAAAGTTATTTAAATGTGTAGTTTATTGCTCTTTTATTACCGTGTGTTTTACTGTTGTGTTTTTGTGTTTGTTGCAAAGCACTTTGTAATGCTGGTTTCAATTAGTGCTATACAAACAAACATGCTATCATTATTATTATTAATATAAATCTTTGGTTAGTTTGGTTGCACATTAATGTTCAAACAGTTCTACAGTCTGTTTGCTGACATTGAAACAGCTAACGCTTCATTGTGATGGAGATGTTGGAACACAAAGCTCAGTTTGAAACATTTTATTCATCATGAGTTCACATCCAGAGAAGCTTTAATTAAGCTGAATCACTGTTTGTAATAGCTCACAACTGATATGAAAGAAACATAAACACAGTTACCGCAAAGTAAAGTTGAGACACATATTATTTCAGATTATTACACTGGTGAAGCTGAAACTTCTATGCATTTAATTCGTAACCAGTGCACATATCATTCACCCATTTGAACTAACCTTTGATAACTGTACACTGCCCAGTCTGCAGGTACTGTAATACTTCAGACTGATTCTGCTACACTTCTCCTGCTTAAGGACACATTAATAATGTTATAGAAGATGACCAAAGGGCCAGCGGGCAGTCATACTGCCAGCTGTAAATGGTCTGCATTTTCTATAGTGCTTTTCCAGTCCTCTCAGACAGCTCAAAGCGCTTCACAATACATGCTACATTCACCCATTCACACATTCATTCACTGATGCCGGAGGCTGCCATGCAAGGCGCCAAATTGCTCATCAGGAGCCAAATTGCTCATCAGGAGCAATTTGGGGTTCAGTATCTTGCTCTCAAGGATGCTTCGACATGTAACTGGGGGGGCTGGGAGCCGGGATTCGAACCTTCCGATCGCTATATCGCTAGACGACCCGCTCTACCTCCTGAGCTACAGTTGCCCCTGTAAGTTCCAGTAACCTTATTCAGGCCTCCTTCGTTGTGATTGTAGTTGAGGATGATGGCTGGCGTTCTCATGAGCACGGCCAGCCATTTTGTGCAGTGTGCTCAGGGCGATCATGTTCTTGTTCCTCTTTGGGAAGTCAGAAACTAGAGTGGCTGTGGGGGTGGAGGCAAACTTTGATAAGGAGGCCTCTCTCCAGATTGTTTGCGAGGAGTGCAGTGGGAAGCTCGGGCTTGTTCTTTCTTACTGTGCCAACAAATGGTTATCTTCCTCTTCAGGAGATGCTGGCCAAGTTTATAAGAGGTGAATAAATTGTCTCATGTGACATTCTGCCCCCTCAGTCCATCTGTTGCATCAAATCACAACCTGCTTACCCTGGTTCTTCTGTGGGCCTTCACTCGTCTGTTTCCCAGTGCAGACTTACCTCCTCCAAGCGGCGCTGGATTGTGATGGTATCGGGTATATTACAGGTAAGGACAGTGACCTTTTGACAAAATAGATTACTATCACTATCACCAGAAGTGTCAAACAACAATCGCATACATCAATGAAATCACAGCAATTAATAATGGAATTAACTGTGAAAGTAACTTACATCATATGAAAATAAAATGGAATCAGTTGCTGTCACTTGTTTACTTCAAGATTCAGATTTCTCCTATGGCCATCGCTTTGCCCCTCACACACCTTACAGGTCGAGACCCAGGATAATAAAATCAAAGCATCTCGAGAAAGTTTGAAGGACTTTTAGTTGCACTGAAAAATTCACAAAAAAGAAAAATAACCCTTCCACTCTGCATACCAATTCAGAGCTAAAAATGGTACTTATAGCTTCGGCAAAGAAAGAAGCAGTGGTACTCTTGTATGCACCATCGAAAAAGATGTCTGCCTTTGACTGCATTCCGCAAAAGTAATATTGCTTTAAAAATGTTAATTTGTTTGTGAACTTCCACATAAAGGTGGCAGCAACAAGTCTCATCTGAAATTAAGAAAAAGAAAAAAACACCTCAGAATCAACTTAATCAAAAGTTGTTGAATGTGAGGCTAAAAGGTCCTGTGTGTAGGAAGAGTTGATGTGTGAGTCTCATTCTGAACTTCAGAACTTCAGAATGAGACTAAAATACTAACCTTTCTTACAAATAGGATGTTTAAAGGAGACAGTCATCAATTATGAATACGATGTCTTTGTAAGACCGTGACAATGTTTGCCTTGCTAAGTCAATTAAAATGCTCTACCATTCCCATCCTGTTTTGTAATAATAGTTTCAAGCCTTTGCACTTTTCTAAGTCAAAGCAAACAGCATGCATCATGTGAGAGAGGTGCTCATTGAACACGTTTGGGTGTGATTACTGTTGCTGGTTGTGTTTAGAATGTTATAGGCTGTAATCAGTGGTGGAAAGTAGTTAAGCAGGCTACATTTACTCAACTACGGTACTAAAGTACACTTTAGAGGTAGTTTAGAAGACACTTTAGAAGTATTGTACTTTCTACTCCACTACATTTATTTGACAGCATTAATGACTAGTTACTTTAAAAACATTTTACACAGTGGATAATGTACAGTAACAAGCTCTTAAAATGCGACACATTGAGCACCACATGGTGTTTTTTTTCCCTTTAAAACTTCTCACATGGTTTCATTTCAATACATGTTTTAATGACCCGATATCTCAGCAAGAAGCAAAGGAAAAGTGAAAAAGTCCAGAAACTAAAAACACATCAGAACTTTGTTTTTTCTTAATCTTCTCCCATGAATCATCACACAGCCCTCAGATTTATCTGATGTCCCTGCACATAAGCTGTATATAAAGTACTTCAAACTAGCTTCACTTCCAGCAGCAACAATGGTAACACAAATCTTACTATGTCATATATAATAATATATATCCCACTGGTGACAATTACTCCTCTCCATTTTGTTCCCACACCTGCAGATCCTCAGCCACCTGCTGGCACCTCCACCTCAGCACCTTCCACAGGCGCAGCAGCAAGTGCTCCTGACCCACTCACCTCAGACAAGCCCAGAGATGTAGTATTAGCTTCTACAGTCCCAGGACCAAATACTGGGGCACATCTTGTGATATGTTTCGGGAGCTAGGGGTAATGATTTCAGCCTACACACACAGTGATCTGTGTGACTGATACCTTCTTCAAAACAGTCCAATGCTGACAAGTCTAGTGTTCATTATTGCTAAGATAAGCCAATTAAAAAGCCTTTACAATGATTCCTGCTATCTATATATTCATAAACACCCAACCTAGTAAATAAATCATATAAAAGACTGTTTGTTAGTTTGTAAGTAAAACATCCTGACTCATGAGGGATTAAAAATCTTCAGACAGTCTTGAGATGGACCTATAATTGTATAAAAATGTGGGCCTGTTAACAGGGGAGGAACATGAGCAATGGAATTCATCATCCTTTATTTAAATCTAGAAAACTCATACATGCCCACATTTTCAATGATGTCGAGAAGACTGTAAACAGAATAATTACACAGAAAAATCATTTAGAACACAGAGCACAGTTAAAAGAACAAGTACAGCTAAAATCAGAGGCTAACTTTAGAAAAAATAACTCGAGAAAAATCTTTATTTTATCACATATCGTTCAATGAACAACATAGTGACACTGTAACTCTGCATTCAACCCATCAGGAAGGAGCAGTGGGCAGCCAACATAAAGCACCCCAGGACCAACTTGGTCAAGGGCACTGACCGAAGAATTGACCTAAAGTTTTTAGGGTGGGGGAAACCCGAGCAACTGGAGGAAACAAGCAATCATGGGAAGAACATACAAATGCCACACAGCTGGTTTGTATTAGCAGGTATTCAAACCCTGGACCCTCTTGCTGTGAGGCAACAGTGCTAACCCTGCACCACTGTGTTGCCCTATGTTATCTGGCCTACCAGTTTTTTGGTGTCTCAAAATTTCTGACCTACTTTAATTTACTTTAATAATGTCAGGAAACCAATTATCCCAGAGTTACCAAGTAAAGAAGACCTCTAAATTTAAATTGTACTAGGTAAACAGTTTTAACAACTTAATAACCTAATAATATTTGTCTACTTTTCATAATTTTGAGTTAATTGGTTTCCTTGATTTTTTTAAGTTTAGTCACTTTGTCAGATTTTACAGTAATAGTCTACTTGGTAATTCTACTAAGAGTTTTCTGACCTTTTTAAATTAAAGTCAACTTTTAAACTCTACACTGTACCGTCCCCTGCACCTCAGGTCATTAACATGTAATGGGAATGTGAAATTAAACAAAATACTATATGGGTCTAGGCCGCTAACTGCCAACATTTTATCCTGACAACTGGGCTGCGGTTTGTGCCCGTCTAATTCATTGGTAAAAGTGCTGGTAAGCATAGGCAAAGGTCGGCTTGACTAAATTTCCAGAATAAACATGTAAAAAGGAATTATGTCATTGTCGTTGCTATAGTTCAGCTCTCTAGGTAAAATGGCTTTTGGACACGTGAGTCAGAGGTTGGCTGGCAGCAGGGCAGCGAGTACACTAGGGAGAGAACAGTGTTAGCAGCACAGCAGGCTGTCTGGCGGTAGGCAGGCAGAGAGAGCATCAGGTAGCATTTGGCATTAGGTGGCGAGAAGCGGCGAGCGGGAGGGCAGGTGAGCGGGGAATAGAGCACGGAACCAACAACAAGAAACTCACCTGTGTTGATTATAGCTTGACTGCTTTGAATGCATTGTGTATTGTATTTCCAGCTCAGGGGCCATACTGACACAATAACGCAAACATGTCTACAGGACAAACAGAAACGCTTGTGCTGCCATCTTGGGTTATATCTGGCTGGACTGAAAACAGTGTTATAGTTTGAAATACAAAACTTCCACATTTTCATGTGAGCAGTGGAAAGGAATAGTTTTCCCTTCATATCTGTCTGTCTTTAAAGTTATCTGCGTGTAGATGGTATATGTTATAAATTGTGGTATATAAGAATCCAAATCTATTATGATGTACAACACACAGTGAAAGCAACACACAATGCCTGACTGTTACTCTAGTACCCCTTTTCCACTGGTCAATAATCCCACTTAAACCTGCTAAGATCTGTTTTTGTGCAATGGGAATATGTAAACTCTGCATTTGCACCCGGGTCAATTGACTCTGCAGTAGACACAGGCTTTTTTCACCTTGGTTTGGCTCCACTTTGATCTTAACATAAGACCCGGTTGAACATGCTAAATTGCGCCACGGAAAGTGATGACACGTTATCAACATCTGGTGGTGGCGCGTAAATAAAGAAGGAATTTGGGATGCATCTATCCAAGGACGTATGTTACTGGACATGGTGTTAGAGGCAGAGACACATTCATTCCTATGAAAGCTGCTCAGTGTAGTTTTGAAACCAAAAAAGCTTTACTTCCTGGCTGTGAAAATACCTTGATTGCGACCTAGCTGGCTAACTTCCGGGCAAGCGCTCTGCTAACTTGAAGGGGGATAAAATAATTGCATCATTTGGCTCTTCTAGTTTAATAAAACCCGTGTAGACCCGCTAATTTTGGTGGAAAAGCAGTATATGTCTCAGTTTCCATAGTACACACTAGACCAAAGCACTTTTTGACTGAGTAGTGTGTTCATACTAGAAAATAAGTCAATTGTGTAGATCTCTGGGAAAAGACAGAGAAAGACAGTACCCACTTATGTCTGTATGGTTACTATGAAGCTGGCTAACTTAACGTAGTAATTGTTTGCGCAATTGTCACAAAAACTAACTGTTGTAAAATTAACAATTCACAATTCAAAGAACAAATTGTGTGGTAGCTTAGTTATGTCAAAGTCACTTTAGGCAAGTCTTGCCACTCAGCAGCCATCTTGGTAACGCCCGCAGGCAATTATTTTGAGCTAACACGACTAGGCCCATATCTAAATCAATGGGGACAGAACTGTAACTTCACTTTCATTGGTCACAAGGACATAAGAACTGCATGTAAAGAATCATCTGTCCAAACTGATATAAACAGCGTAAAAAGACTTTTACCACAAATAAGGTTTAAAATGCCTTATTTCCCACTTCAATCCAGAGTGCCGTGCCATGATGCCACCTGCACATTCCACCAGAGCAATTAAACAAATGTGAGTTTGATGTCACATATTTAAAGCAGCATTATGTAGAACTTGGTATTTTGTGTGATTTGGCACATCCCACAGTTTCTGGATGCAACACCGCTGTGGTTATTAAATCCCAGGTCTGCAACCATTTGTGAGAGCTAATGTAGGTGCTAACTACAAACAGAACACATTATGTCTTAAAAGTGTTATGAACTTGAAGTAAACATATATGTAGCACTGTGATCCTACCCTCTCACTGAAGTTACATAGTGCAGAAATGAGTGCTAGAGAGACAGAAACACAACTCACCATATTACAAGACACTGTACCGTCAAAATGATTTCGAAGCTGTTATTCAAAGGTAAAAAAGTTCACCTTTCTTGGTAATCCTGAATATTAGTGTGATATCCTCCTCTAATGCCTACTAGAAGTCCGTCTGCAGCCGCACCAAACCAGAGCAACACATAGAAGCTTTTTATGATCTGGAGCCTCTTAGGACGACATAATTGATCATTTCCTTCCAAAATCGTTACAATCACTGTTGCAGAAATAACAAAAACATTTCTAATCCCACACTATTATTGAAGACTTCGGTTTTGGTTAAATTACCACTTTGTTAAGGTTGCGAAGTGATGGTGTTCCTGGTTAAAAGACACAAATGTTTTTTAGGAACCAGCCAGTGAACAGAAAGAGACGAGATCAGAAGTCAATACGTGCTCAGAAAACCTTTACCCAGAGGACCATTACATGTTGTATCCTCTCAAGCTACAATATTATTTTCTCCAGAGCAAAATGGAAACGTTTCCCAAGAATTGCCAACTCTGATTCAGGTATAAAAAAAAACTAATTAAACAGCATCCCTGTGGCTTGACAGATAGATTTCTTGGAGGAGGTATTGCCAGATTCTTTGAATAGAGACTGTAATGCAGCCTCCTGGTGGTGTTGGTGGGGTGTGAATGGGGTCAGTCCTTTATTGACAAAAGCCTTTGAAAAGCAGGAGGTACAGTACGTGAAATAATTAGCTCCAGTCTGATGGTGGCAGGGAAATAGTATGCAAGTTGAGTCTCCCTGCTAGAACTTCTGTTCCTGCTTACATTGATAGATTGGTTCTGGAGTCACTTGGTTTAATAGTGTCTCAGTCAGCTGTGAAATGTTTTCCAGTAGGCTTTAGAGCAAAAAGTTTAATAAAAGAAAGTGCTGGAGTACAGATGTAGATGGAGTAGAAAATCTAGTCTGGAAGTGGACTGTGACTTCAGCCTTCTATAGAAAATTAATAGTTCCTTCTATAGATGATTAATAGTTCTCATGCCCAACATGAAACCCTCCTGCTGAGTTTCATTAATAGCTGTGCTAATATTCTGCAGATTTCAATTTTTCTTCATCTGAACGGATTTAATGACTCAAAATTGTATCGATCAGTGCAGGACCATATTTAACGGTCCTCTAAATGTGTAACTCTGTCAGCAGGGACTAGATATAAAGCGTCCCTCCCTCCCTCACAGCTGTTCTCGAAGTTGCTAGTAATGTGCCCTTTCAATTGATCGCTCCTTCCTGCTCGAGTCTGTACCCTGTTATCTATCTATGAGTCATCTTCCTTCCTTGCGTCCCTGCTGTTGCATGCTTAAACAGTATTCCTTTGGTTATTCACTGCTTTTGAAAATCAGTTAGTCATGCCATTAGTTATTATACATTTTATGTAAAAAAGACAGGGCTACTGCAGTTATCAGTTCAGATTTAACTTATTTCTTGCATGTGTTTTTTACAATTTGTTCATTTCCCATCATTACGGTGACAGCTTTTTTAAGAGTGACGATGCCAGAGTAATCCATCCATCCATTTTCTGATGCTTATTTGGTGCTGGGTAAAGTATATTACGATTACAATGGATGAACAAAACCCACACCATCACGTCTAAAGGTGCGATATGTGACAATTATAGTTTAAAAACATGCTAAATTAGCAGCAGAAGGTGAGGAGCATTTTTGACATAATAATGTCTATGTATTGTGCTGCAGAGATACCTACTGATGTTAGCATGCTAACCAGCTAGCCCCGGTCCTACTTCCCCGGTCTTCTGAGCTCCCAGTCCAGACCACTAGATGCATGGCTAACTAGGCTAAATAGCTAATGGCAGCAACAGTTAGTGGTTACGCTGGTGAAATGCTGCCCCCATTTGTTTTGATTATGAATTCGACAGATGGCCAGTTCTTACATACTGCACCTTTATGACACAGCCCCCGAACAAAAATGCTATAAAAGTCAAAACACAGCTTGAAACTTACAAATCAAATCGAGGCTGCTGCTCGTTGCCAAGCCTCAAACAAAATATTCAGGACAACTTCTTGCAGGTGACTTATTTTACTTAGTACAGTAACAGTAAATGTTCTTTTTTCTTAATCTGAGTCAAACTTCATAAAATGTGAGGATATGGTATTAATAAAAAACAAGATTGTTCAGTGTTTCAAAGAAAAGAGAGTTGTGTAAGCCACTTCAAAAACCTGACTCATTTTCAAGCTGATTTATAAAGTAAAGTGTGTGTTTTGGACACAAATTACAACAAAGAAGACAGACACATCAATGTCAGTGTCAGTATCAAATGATAATTGGCTTGTTAACTTTTCTGAAAATGCAACTTCATTCACACACATAATACTCACCAAAACAGTCTTTGTCTTTCCACAATCACCTCTGGTTTGGTTGAAATTAATCCTTCAATTCATTGAATGAGTTTTTAACTGCTGATGCCCGACTCTCTTTCATTCCTCTGCTGCCTCATGCCTCTCCTGTCCCCACCAGCCGTGTCTTCTCATCACTGAAGTTATAGTCCCGGTCAGAGCTGCTGTAAATCACCTCTGTACCTTATCTCCTGTCTTCCAACTAGCATCTGTTGGTCTCAGAGACTGTGTTCTTTCCAAATCTGGTGTCCAGCTGTGTTCACTGGGAGGCCGCAGTTGACTCCCCCGTCATCCGAGGCTGCTGTGCGGGCACACTCCCTTACCTAATAGGGCCACTTGCTCCAGGACTAACTGAGATACTTGCTGGCGGCAGCTAGTCGCTACACCCAGATAGCTACAGCAAAAAGTATCAAGTCTAGTATAGTGAGCATCAGTAAGCAGCTATGCTGCCCTTTATGGCTTTGGAGCTACCTTCAAATTCTTGCCATGTCTTACAAATTACACCTTCCTACCAAAATACCTTCTTGCTTTAAACAGTTATCATGCCTTTTGGTTTCACACAGGACTTGAACCATGGTCGCGTCAGTGAAAGTCCTATGAATGAACTAACAAACCAGCCCTAACCTCCTCCTGTTGCACACTTTCTGGATATTTATACTACGCTCATACTTAACTCCAATCATTGTGGCATTGTTTCATACACCCGTCTACTTTTCGTGCCTAGGCGAGGCAAAGCGCTACACTCACACACTGCCCTCCAGTGGATTGGCAGGTTTATTTCACTCTTTGGCATTAGACTGGGCAGCGCAGAAAGGGGTGAAGGCATTATGACTTTAAGAATTTGCATGGATATAACTGAAGATATACTGTAATATTTTTCTTGTGAACACACCACACACAAACTATATTTATTCTAATGGTGCATATCAAGTGCAGGTGGTTCTGCCCATTTTGACTGGAGCATTTTTGATCCTGGAATTAGTAAAGGTTATTGTGTTTTTCTCAGAGGATTTATCTAGAACACGTGGGATCAAAAAAACAAACAGCATTTGCCTTATCTTTAGCCAGGGCTCACCAATATTTCAGCACACGGGCTTCAAAGGGAGCAACATTCTTTTATTAGGTTAATCATCTTTTCAGTTTCTCTTTTAAAATGGATAGATCAAAAGGCATGGCCGCATTATTATCTGGAATTGTGGAGGAAATGCACATTCAATCAAGTGTGGACGGAGAACTGAAATATAGAGACAAAAAATGTTTGATTGTTATTCTGTGTGTGATGAGACGATACGGGCCAAATCAATATTCCAGAGCCACCCATTTGTTTGAGAGAGAAGTCCATTACGCTCTTTGTCATGAAGTTCCCAAGAGTTGGCCTCGAGCAATATTAATATCATGAATTAGAAATGAAAGGAAGGCAGCAGGTACCATCGAGCTGTTACAATTCATACGAGTGGATGAACACTTAGTGACAGAAGTTGGCTATTGCTCCCTTGGTTGCAGCAATTATACTGCTCAACGGGCACACAATATATAATGAGGGAAACTTCACCACATCTTTGCATGTGTCATCCTCATATATCCTCGCTGCAGAACAGCATTGTTACGCTTGGGAGGATTAACATGACATCCATATTAATGTAAAGCTTTCGCATGCAGGACCAAGTCCATTGTAAGATTTCAGATGAGTGATGCCTTTGAAATCATATTATCTAAAGATGGTAATTTAAGGCAGCCCTTTCATTTACATGCAAACCATGTGGGCAGAATATCTCAGAGCAGTGTGATAACCATTTTTTTTTTTTCCTGTCGTCACATGAATAAGAGGCGCAATCTCCAGAATCATCTATAATCTAAACATAAAGTGAATTTATTTATGTATTCTATGTCTTTCCAGGTTACATTATGGAAATTTTGTACATATAACATATAATTATTCAGTCAGTCGACACAGATCCCTAAGTACACAGAAACAGTAGGTAAGAAAACGCCCAGAGTTGTATTAGTTGTCACAACAGGTCTCTGCAAGAGGTCCAAGTTTAAAGGGTCAAGGCACACAGACTGATGAAAATTGACAGAAGACACAAACATTTTTGTCATCAAAATTGGAGACAAAGTGTTGCCAGCTATTTCTCTCACCG
Organism: Pagrus pagrus; assembly: GCF_965226575.1. Classification (NCBI taxonomy): domain Eukaryota; kingdom Metazoa; phylum Chordata; class Actinopteri; order Spariformes; family Sparidae; genus Pagrus; species Pagrus pagrus. The sequence continues at coordinate 19,858,977 of NC_140203.1, read as the reverse complement.
TAGCACTCTTCCACAAAATTACTCAGAAATCAGCAAGCCGATCAATAAAGACATTCTCAGAAAATTAACTCCTGTACATGAGTACTCTGCAGTGACTTTGAGCAAATTGCAGATTCAGGCCTAAATAACAAAAAAAAAAGAAAGTCCTTTTGGCAGTTCATCAGGGCAGCTACAATTTTCTTTACTGGGCACACACAGCATGTCAATCAACATATCTCTGTGGGCAAGCAGAATTTGCAAGTCATCACAGCTCAGGTGTGTTTTAGTCTTTGCGGGTGCTTAACTTACAGTTAAAGAAGGAATTTGAAATTAAGTCAAATACAAAAATGGCAGAGATGTGTGTTCAAGCTTGATCTTAAAATGCAAACTTGAGGTATAGAAGACTGAAGCATAGTTACTAGAGTGACATGTTTAAATCTGGGCTGTTTAGATGTGAAGTTTGTCACAAAGTTATCTGAAATATATATTTTGAAGAAATTGCTGTCCTAACCCTTAAAGGTCCAACTAGAAAGTTAATTTTTGAGTCTCATTCCAGACATGTAGAATACTGACACTTCGGATTGGTGACCCACCCTACTTACTAACCCAAAGCGACAGTTTGGAATTGGGAATGAGACACAAATCCAATTTACTGCTCACTTTAGAGTCGACTATAAAAGGCATATTATAAAGAGAATGGTAAGCGAACAAAAAAGTGACACAGCTGTGAACATTATGATCACTCGATATTTACCTTACAGTTCCTTTAGATAGGACCCAGGAAAGGCTGCCATCTGCCCCATGTGCATGTCCACCATCTGGCTACCTGTACAGCCTGCATCATCACTCTGATGCCAGGTAAAGCCCTCGTCTGGACCGTGCCTGCTTGGGATCAGCCAGCTCTCCTGTGTGTTAATTACTCCGTGTTTACAGCCGAGGCCGATGAAGGTCTCTGATCGTCCAGTCTCTGCGAGAGAGGTGACCTGGATGATGTGGGCCAGGTGCCAAGTTGTTCACGGTGAGGGTGATTATGCTATTGTGTTCATACATTACGGGTAGAGGGTGGACAGAGAGAGGTACCTCTCCTCAGTGGCCTTTTATGTGGTTTAACCAACATCAATAAATTGGTGTACCATTTGACCAGAATTCCTTGTTTAGCCATTGGCACCAACGGTTGTCCTTGGTAGAAAGAAAGGGTTGTCATTCTCTAGATACACCATTGATGCTAGCGCTACCTCTCTTCAAGCTGCGCTCCTAGATTATTCAGTTTCCTTGCTCTGTCAGAGACACTGAGAAAGGCAGCACAACATTGGCACAATTATTGGTGTTACAGAGGGATGGGTCATTAAGACTGTCTGGGTCCATCACACATGTTCACTCTGTCATGACAATCCTATAGAGAACAATGCCTACGATCAAAGCTGCTCATGGATCCGCGTTATGTCTTGTGTTGCTTATTCTGTTACAGCTCAATGATTTTCCTGTCATGCCCATCATCCTTGGTCATCCATGGTTGGTGAAGCCTACACAAAGGCCAATCTGTGGAGTTGGGTGTTGCCATGGTCACCATCTCTGGTCTGGTCTGCTTGGTCACCATCATCTTTCCCCTCTGTTACTTAGGAAATGCCTTCCTAATGTTTCTTGACAGTATGAATACTTGAAAGAGGTACATGCCAAGGGAACTTGAATACAATGTTGGGCCTATACTCAGAAACTTCTTCCAAGCCTTCCTTCCACAGGCCAGCAGTATCTTGTTGACCACTTGCCTTTCCATTTTATTCCCTTACTTGGAGGTTTTGCAGGATGGAGACATTTCAACCTGATTTATTCTTACAATGTTCTCAGAGGACGTGAGTGGCAGATCAAATTCAGCCACCTGAATCACATCTAGTACCTTATCATGTTGCTGGCTTTGTTGGCACTGGCTTACTATTGTCATCTCACAGTCATGATTTTACATTTTTACATTACATTCTTCATGTTTTCAGGTTTCATGTTTTGATTTATGTGTTTGGCTTACCTGTCTTACTTTGTAAAAGTAGCAATTGAACAATCCAAAAATGCATCCTTCATTCAAAATGAATCTTTATGGACTTTATTTTATTGACTTAAAATTTAGTCAACTGGCAATAGACACATTTTATGCCTTAACTTATCATTCTACAGTAAATACTGATTGTACAGTGTAATGACTGTAGTAAAACAACACCATCTGCAAATACATTGGTTGCCAATAAACCCTCGCTCTCACTATGGTATGTGTTCTAAACTGTTCACGGGTAAACAAAAGTCAAATTATGGAACAAAGGAAGACAGTCTGGCATTGCACAACAATAACAGGAAGAGGCATTGTTTTCCCTGGTAGCTATCCCCGGGTAATGGTGGGACAACTAGAATAACAGTGTGAAGAACCCAGTTGATAGAAGAGGCAAAGAAGTCGAGAGAGAGAATAACAGAAACTGAGGTCAAACAACACTGAACAGATGGGCATTCACTCAATGGAGAGCAGCGGTGTTGTGTCAAAGTCTGTTACCAGCATTCTTGTACTAGATCAGTCAGTAACAAAACCTGCAAACTTGTTAATACAACCATGTGTTTTTACTCTGCTCTTTCATAGCACTGAGATCGAGGTTTCTAGGTGAAATTGGGATTTTTGGGGGTTTTTGTTTGCTTTGGACAGTAGCTGAGCTGCTAGCGGTAGCCGTGTTGCTAACAGTAATACCACAGGGAAACATTGGAGGCAGGAAAGTTGAAATGTAGTTTGTCTCTGTTTAAACAAAAAAAAAAATAAAAAATTTAATCTGCAATGATGCATCGTATTCTATGGATTGAAACTGTGTTTTAAACTAACTAAATTGTTAAACAGATGTAATTGAGTAAAAGACACACAAGATTGCCCTCTGAATTGTCATGGTTCATAAAGTACTATAAACTGGAAATCGTGAAATTAGCTTGTTTACTTGTATTCCCGCCTGTTTCCTAGTGTAAGTGAGGGACCAATCTTGCAAGAACCATTACAGAATTGGATTGCAAACTCCAGAGTGAGCTTTAAAAAACATTGCACTTTCCGCATATCTCTTTTTTATGACCATGAATGATATTCACTGTAACTGGCTGATTTTACCACTCCTAGTCAGCACAATTTTATCTTCATTCCAGAAACATTGCTTAGATATAATAATTAGAAGACATTTGCTGTACAAACAAAGTAAATTAGTCCCAGTTATGCTTTCATTTTGTCTCCAGGATCTCATTTCTCAAGATGTACTTTTTTGTGTATTTCGTAAATAAGGTAAATGAATTGTTAATACTGATGACAGTGAATTTCCAGGCGAGTACATTTTTTAAATTGTAGAATACTGACACTTCGGATTGGTGACCCACCCTACTTACTAACCCAAAGCGACAGTTTGGAATTGGGAATGAGACACAAATCCAATTTACTGCTCACTTTAGAGTCGACTATAAAAGGCATATTATAAAGAGAATGGTAAGCGAACAAAAAAGTGACACAGCTGTGAACATTATGATCACTCGATATTTACCTTACAGTTCCTTTAGATAGGACCCAGGAAAGGCCGCCATTTGCCCCATGTGCATGTCCACCATCTGGCTACCTGTACAGCCTGCATCATCACTCTGATGTCACTCAAGATGTACTTTTTTGTGTATTTCGTAAATAAGGTAAATGAATTGTTAATACTGATGACAGTGAATTTCCAGGCGAGTAAATTTTAGATAATTGAGCATTCCTAATGTGCTGTGCTGGTGTGTATTAAAAGAGAAGATGTCTGTGTGAGTCTGAAGAAAGTCTGGTATTATTCAGGCTGCAGCAGTTTTAAACTCAGATAAATTAAACATGTAAACTATGCATCAGCTGTATCAAAATAAACAGAATTTGCCTGACTTTCCCTGAAGATAAAATGTTTTATGTGAAAACAGACCTAGACCCAGTCTCAGTCACCTTCAGCCTGTTTTCTGACCTCCTCTCTCTACTGTTAGAGGGACAGATTAATTAGAAATAGGCTTAAGCCTGGAGGAGACGAATGCTCTGCTAGACAGATGCTGTTTGAACAGCAAACTGGTCTTGGGATATTAAAGAAAGATGAGAAAATTGAACTAATTGGAAATGAAGGACGTATGGGTCGTGGAAGTGCTCCCATGGGACTCGAATAATCTAATGTTTATTTTGGGTATGAGTGAGCAAGCTTTTTCCACACTCTTTCAATATATGTTGTTTGTCATTTTGTTTTGCTGATGTTGTTTTACACAAATAATTCTAAAATCTTTAATGCATCTCAGGAAAGTGCTGGGCAATGTTGGGTTGCTGAAAATTGCTTTGGTTTATTAGTTTTTATTTGTTTTGTTTTTCAGTGAATCATTGACTTGATATGAATTGCATGTATTCATTTGTTATGAGATGTGTGCACATATTTAAAATCAGACTAACCTTCAGTGCTATTGTTAACCTTGCTTTGTCAAATTTTGTGGATGGGTGCCATAGTTATGCTTTAAGCATTCATCTTGCAGGTATGTGACATCTTTGTTCCTGTTTCCTTTTGTGGGGGTTGTACAAACAGCCATCAGTTAACATTATAGTCACCAGGCAACGCATACTGTATAAGGACACCAGACACAGTTCCAACTGTGTATTCCTTGCTTCTCAGATCTGAAATATACAGTAGGTAGGGTATAAGGTATAAAAGATTCCCAGGCCTGTGTGTAGCTGCCATACTCTATTCAGCAAATGATTCATTAATAATGATTGCATTAAAACACCAGGTATAATCCAGGGTTGCAGTGGTGGAAAGTAACAAGATACATTTACTAGTATATTGCACTTAAGTCACAAAGAAGAACCTTGAGTATTGTGTAGCTTTTCAATTCTATCAAATATTCTGCAAAAGGGAAATGTTGTATGTTTTACAGAGAAGAGACCATGATCAGCTTATAAAATACACATTTTCAAAGACTAAACTAGCAGTTCACATCCTTTTTAGCGGGTAACCCTTAACAAGAAAAGGAGGGTCTAACTTGGGGCCCCCATTCACATCACGTCTATGATTGTTCTTCTGGGTTGGCCGTAGGACATGGTTCTCTATGGATGCTCGGAGGACTATTTAATTTTCCCTTCCCACATTCAATTAGCTCTAATGATGGGCATGGCGTAATTCAATTTTTCATTGATGTATCTGTACTTTGTACTTTTGAAGGACCTGAATACTTCTTCCACCACTACAAGTTTGTCAGATCTTTTTCCCTGTAGCGATCAAAATAATATATTGTATATTGATTTCACATTAAGATGACCGTCATCATTAAGGAGACACAAACAAGGATAAAGACAAGGGTTATATATGGATAAATGTTTACGTCTAACCATAGCTCTGGAGTACCATGGCTGCTCTTAACGGACACATTACAATGTCTTGGCTAGTTGCTGTCCACAGGGATCTGTGTTAGTGCCCTCACTCTTAATTAAAACAATAGATAATCCCCAGGCACAAACAAGACTTTGGAAGCACATTTGTTGGTGCAGGGAGTAATATATTGTGCCATTAGGATTCCGTTTTGTATTTCAAACGGGAGTCTCATTTGCTGCTCTCCTAAGGGACCGTGTCCATACTGTGCAGGACCACACTGACAAACTGTTTTTGTTGTTCACTGGCTATACAGTTATGAGCACTGCGAGACCATGCCAGCAGCATATCTAATTAGATGTAATTTTGCTCGGGAGCTTATCAAAGCCCGCTCTGTGCCGCAGCCTCTGCGCTCAGGAACGAATGACATCAGCACATTAAAGAGCTATGCCTGATTGCACTGCTGGATCTTGCTCTGACTGTTTGTTTTTGTCCTTTTGTAGGAAGGTATCCTGACTGTGATAAGTCATATGAGGGTGGTCGCCTCTGATAATCGTTCCGTTAGACAAACCGTGACCTCCCTTGCTTGTGTTTCATCCAGCAGTTTAATGAGTTCCAGCTATCTGGACTGAACAGAATGAAAGCGCTTCCAAAAAAGAGAGGGATGTGACATAGGGTGAAATTGATCAGAAAATGGGCATGATATTATCAAAACCAGAGTGTGTGCAGTTTTATTTTTTTTTATTTTTTGACTTCATTCGTAATTGCCTTTGACGCGGCGACACACATGCACACACACGAGTTTGTATCACTAATGGTAATTGTGCTCAGGTTCATTTGATGGCGACAAATTAGGAGGCAACAAAGTACAAACAGGACAACTATTACTGTCATTAGTTTGATAAGGGTATAATTGCATATAATCAAACCCATTAATTTGATAAGGGTGTTGCTTTTAATGACATAACTGCAAAAATAATATTTTACCTTCGAGTCAAGTGAGCACTCCCTCCACTGGCCCTTGCATTATTATGTCAACAGTCCAAATTAACCCATGATACCGTTGAGACATCGACCGTCTCATCTCGCACTGCCCACTTATATTGTGACATCCTTTACATTAGGTGGTCAGTGCATCTCTGACATGTTTTGTATCTATGGTAACATATTCAGAGTATGATATAGAAAGCAAGCAGACATTAAATGTTATTTGCAGTACATTTAACCCATCTTTTTACAGTAAGAGACAGGGAAATTGCTGTGTTTTCATTTGAGATGAAATGCAACAAACAAGTCTTAGGAACCATGTCATCTTATTAGATGAGAACTTATCATCGTGTGAAATAACGCTAAGAAAACAGCAATTCCACCCACTGAATGTATGCATGCGTGCTGTATCTGGACTCGTGTGCAGCAGCCCTCTGGTTTGGCCTTAGTTGTGAACCAAGTTAGCAACAGTATGTTAAAATGAAAGTACATGTGAAAATCATATGTTTAATTTAATGAGCATGAGGCTGATTTGATGGATTTTTTGAGGAATACAATGCACTTGTGTGAAGATGTGTTACCTGTGAGTTTCACTTGAAATGCAAGTACATTTAATTTTAGCTACATTAACGTTGGGCTCCGATCCAAACTAAAATACCATCCAATGCATCATAATGACTTTGATGATCTCCTAACTTCTCCTGGTAGGTCAGAATTTTCAATTATCTGTTCTAAAATCTCCACATTTTCATGAAAAATGATACCAATTTTGGATATCCTGCGACTTTTCACCCAGTGTCATCAGGAGGTGATTCATGTTTCTGGTACAGATTGGAATATGTTGTCTCATCGTTTTCCAATGATCTGGCTCATTCACATAGCAATACAAACAAAGCAAAGCAACTAGGCTAGTGCCTCAGTTTGAGCCGATACTCATGCCATATATCCTTAGAAAGCTTTGAATATTGTGATTGGGTTCATGCAAACCATTTCAAGATAAACTAAACTAAACTAAACTAGCTGACAAACATTGTTACAAAAGCCTGTACACAGTTTTGGCAATTTACAGATGAAGCATCTGGGTGTTTCAGTAGTGAATGAAATTCCAACAAAAAACTGTCTTATCTTATTCTCAAATGTCCAGTTCATCTATTTCCCTAAAATATTTTATCCAAAATACAGTATTACATGCATAAATGGTGAAGAAATAGCTAAAAAAAAAATGCAATTGCGTATGTTTTAATATGGTTTTACATGTCCCTCACTCAGTTCGAAACCCCATTACACATCGCCTCCATACTGGAGATCCTGAGATGGCTGCAGGTTGATTAACCCCTCATTTGACCTGTTAGGAGCTTCTATGCCAGAATTGGAGCCTAAAGCAGCCAACGAGTGATTGCAAAGACAGGACTCCTTGTTTCATCCCCTCTCTTCTGAATCACTTATATGCCAGCCACCAAATGATTAAGGCGTCATGTAGGCAGTGAGATTTTCAAATCTAGAAATATATACTTTTTATGAGTTTTTAAGGTCTGTGCCGATATGAGATATGATGGTGTGTTGAGTAATGGAGATTTCACAACCTTCCAAAAGATTGGTTGACTTTTCTTTGGTTGTATTTTCAGTTTTTTTTATTGTGGTTAGCAAAGTAAAGTATGTAATGAAATGTTGAACAATATTGTTTTAATGTCAAAAAGTCAGAAAAAAAGCAGCAAAAATAGTCGTAGTCCTCATTTGTGTGTCTTCACTACATTTTTTAACTTAAGCACCAACCATGGAGAGTTATGATTTGTCCATGAGAGGGGTGATTGCTGCTGTGTGATGTAACCCCCTGTGTAAACTTGAAGTAAAATTACCTCAGTGTGGTGTGCCTGCCTGTGGCAAGACTCTGTTACACTAACAGCAAGGTCATCTCCTGACAAATACATAAAAGAACAACCTTCCTTAAGGCCAATCAATATGCTGTATCATTTAGGTGAGAGGGGGTGCTTGATTTTCAACCTCTTAGTGGACATTAGTCGAGCACAGGCAAGGACAAGTGACCCCTCTCACCAGGTAAATCAATGTGCGTGCTTCCTTTTTCTCACCCATCATCACCTCTTCAGGGAATGTCGCAGTTTAATTTGTCTCCACCTGCAGCCTATAGTCTACCACCTGCTCTGCGTCTGACTTTCATCCAGTGAGTATGTCAGTTTATGTTTCCTGTGTGTGGGTAAGAAAACTGTCAAATCCAAACCTTGTGACAAAAGATTTGTCTATTCACATTTTAGCGTCCAGAACTAAGATATCACGACACACATAATATAGAATATGTCAATACACTCAATGCTAATGAATCTGCTCTTTTGACATTCAGCGTTTTATGGGAGATGGGGGCGGCAGTTGCTCAGTCCGTAGGGACTTGACTTGAGGACCGGAGGGTGGCTGGATCAAGACCCGCTGGGACCAGTCAATACGGAGCGTGGTCTGGTAGCTGGAGAGGTAGTTCACCTCCTGGGAACTGCAAAAGGAATAGTAGTTTAAACATTTAAAGTAACTAAAGATGTCAACATTATGTTAAGAAATAGATGTTATGGAGTCAACGTAGTGTGTTGCAGAGCTATCTACTGAAGTTAACATGCTAACCAGCTAGCCACGTCTCGGTCTAGAGCTCCCAATATAAATTAGGGTCAACTCACTAGTGGTGTAAACACCAACAATACGAGCTCCCGGTCCGGACTGCACGGCTAACTAAGCTAACTAGCTACAGTTAGCCATTACTCTGGTGATATGCTGCCCTGTACTTGTTTTGACATTGAATTTGAAAGGTGGCCATTTCTTACATATTGCAGACAAACAACTTTTATCACAACATTGCTGTCATTGAACAGAGATCTCGGTGGAATCCAGTCACTAAAATGAGGCATATTATTGGGTTTAAGGGTCACAAATCAAGATAAGGGGTTAGATTGAGCCTAAAAGCGCTAACAGTTGATGTTGGTCCCCATTGGGGCAGAAAACTCCCTGTTAAACGAGCACACGCACAACCCTGAGTTATAACGACATTATAAAGCCGTTACGGCTCACGTATTCGCAAGCAATTGCGTATTCACACATCTAGCAGATGTTACATTATCATTGATTTCAAGTCCAATATTTATTCTACTTTCCATTTTATTTTTGGACTTCACTAACTCCTGCAACAGGTGCTAGCAAGTCGCTTACTTCACTACCAAAACACTGCACAGCAGACAAACAGATAAAATGGGATTATCAGAGCTTGTTTGCTGAAAACCAGGGTTGATGAGAGAAGAGCTCTGGAGTTTGGTGATAATTCTCACCTAATGTTAGCAGAATTAGCAGAATCAGCTTTGGGCTGAAAGGTATAGCCATCATAGGAATATGTCCTTTCAACATGTTGAAGCCAATAGATAGATAGTTGCAGATAAAGAGAGATATTACTGATATAAACTCTCAAAAATGAGGAAAAAATTAAATTGTCTGCTCCGCCGTCAACGTAAATTAGGGTCAACTCACTCCACTTTGAACTTGAACTGCAGGATGAGCCATTAATGAAATACAGCTCATTCTTTCTCGTGGCAGTCTCCTTCTCTTTTACTATATGCTAATTTTATGCAGCTTCCCATGCATGAAGAGATACTCTTGATGAAGTACGGGGAAGCAATGCCAAAAATAACACAGCCCACTTCCAGGACTCTGGTTTTAGGATTCTTATTAGCCTTAAATGACTGCATGATTTGATATCACTGGAAGGCTGATGCTGCTGACTTTCTGTTTTTCTTTCTATGAAATGCATGTCAAGATACACAGAGCCAATTAAAGTGTTACTGCACTGATTCAGTCTAGAATGTTGAAAATGGTGCACATTGTAACACTGGCTAAGAGGACCTAACAGCCTTTCTACATGTAGCACTATGTATGGCAATGTCAGTCTGTCAGTGGTCCAGACCTACATACCTCAGCTACAATGGACAACCATGAAATGTTGTACAGTCTATGACTTTTCCTATTGCCACCAGCAGGTTGACATTTGTGATTTGGAGTGTCTCATGATTTATTAAAGAAATGACCATGAAGTTTGATACCAACATTAATTTTCTCCACAGGTTTAATCACTTTGGTGACCCCCTGGCCTTTCACCTAGCTTCGTCGTCAGGTTAAAATTTAAATTTGTCCAGAACTTTAGTTCATCACATTGTAGCACTAATGACAAAGTCAGCCTGGGAATAGTCTGACTGAGTGGATGTAAACTTTTGGTATGAGCCTGCTGTTGGGCGCCTTTTGACCATATTCACAAGGCGGCCATTTTCCTCTCAGGGTGGAAAGCTCAAATGTCGTACAGCTGTGTTGTGGTTGCAAGTAAAGGGAATCTGACAAATTGTTATTATTTCATCACTTACAGTTCACTGAAAAGACAACTGATAGTGAAAATCCAGAGGGACATCAGACCAAAATTTAAGGTTAAACAACATATTTGGTAATTTAGCTACTGGTAGCTAAATGATAGCATTGGCATTCCACCACTTCTGGGCTAATATTAGTGTCATCCAAAATGGCAGGAAAGGTTGATCTAATTCCTAAATATAAACATATATCTTGGTTAATGTAAGTGAAGCTGGATGTAATCTATCAGAAATTTTAGCTAGAAAGTAGTTGAATGCTAATGTTAGCTGATCAGTTCTCAAATAGGTCGCTTTACTTTGAAATTTTACCCGATGCCCCTAATAATTTTCATTATCCATCATCTTTTCAGTTGCTATCAGTGAAATGATAACAATTTGCCATGTCCCATGTTTATATGACTTGCAACCTGTAACAAAGCAGCATAGTGTCATCCCAGCATACAAGCTTCCCACCCCGAACATGGCAGAGGAAAATGGCCACATGTGAATATGGTCTATTTCAGGCTGCGTTCTCCTCCCTTCTGCTATCTATGCGTTACTGTTTTCAAAATCCTGAACTCAGATGGTAATTTCATTGGATTTAGATCAAAGCATTTAGCTAAAAGCACCACTGTACCACCGCTGGGCATTTATACCTTTCAGTGGGGTGTATTGTAATGATTTTCTTTTTCTACATTTAAATCTGAATAAACATCTTATTTTGGCCTTTTTTCTTGCTAAGATCTTTGGCCAAGAAACTATCAGATTCTCATTACATTTCCATACCAAGTGGCAATCTCATAACTATTACTTTATAACTTTCCAACACAGGGAAGCTAACAAACCCACAATAATCTTAGCAGCTCACTGAACAGACACAAAACTGAATTTAGCATAAATAGGAAATTATCCCTGTTTGCCCCATTGAACATAACCCAACCTTGAAATCACTTCTTTTCACTCAGTGTGAAACAACAGCGCACTGACATCAACATGGACCATTATGCCCCTCTCACTCTGTACTCCAAGTATGTAAATATGTTGCTTTAAGAGATAAACCGAGAGTTGGAAAAGCTGCCCTTGAATCATTCCTGCATTGTGTTGAGCTTTTCTATAACAATGACTCACCACACTTGAGAATTCTCTTTTCTCAAGCAGATCTGAAAACATGATTGGAAATGAAACTTTTCTACTCATCATTTCTCCAATATTCCACCCTCCCTTACCCTGCAAATAAATAGTCCTTCACCTCTAAATAAAAAAAAAAAGAATGATCACAATGTGAGACGGGAAGATTGAAATCTCTCACTTAATTGAACGGTAGGAAATGGATTAAAGTTTACATCTAGATTCCAGGTTGACTGTGGGAGTGAAAGCAATTATACGTGGAGCAGTCTAATCAATTTTCTGTTCTAAAAAGGTGACAAATTAAGGGCAAAGGGCTGTTTTCCAATATCAAGAATAATTCATTCAGGGCTAGTTTCACTTAGAGAAGCAGCCTTTGCCACGAGGGTAGCCTTAAAACACCCCAAACTGTTATAATATGAAAAACAAACCAGAAGCATACATCCGGTTTGCTCAAGAATACGAATAGAGTCGGCAGCAATCGACTGAAGTAAACCTACGTACTCGAGCTCCATGTCTGAGAATAATATCCTCCTGAAATAGATTCAGCTATTATCCTTGGAGGTGTAATTTTCATCGAAAAGCACCTACTGCATGACTACCCTCCCTGAAGCCAGAATCCAATTAATTGGATTTTACCCTCATTTGAAATTAACTGAGGATCAGAAGCAAGACCTGCTCACCAAAGACCACCTCCCTTACAGTATCAATCTAATTAGTGTTGAGCATTTCACTATATTCATTAGGACTCCATTTAACAGCAAATAAAAAAACAGAGATCTAAATCTTTGGTATCCAGTAAATACTCTATGGGTCTGTCAAACCATTGTCCAGCATGTATTCCTGAAATGATCAAAATGTTGGTAAATCAAACAAATGATCCCTGTTTGTATAATACACACACAACAGCCCAATGGGACATAGTGTTAGCAGCTAACGTCTCTGCAAATCACAGATACGTCCAAGCTTGTGTTATAGGCTTTGTACCATGTTGACATTTGTAGTGAATGTGTCATATCACCTTCACATTACATGTTTACTACCTGACTTTCACATCTGAAGGAGGAGGGGATGATGGTCGAATAACATGCGAGGAGATTGCCAAAGGGCACCACTGGATATTTTGAAGGAGAACTCCAGCTCCCCAGCCGTGTTTGTGTAAACAAAACCAGATATTTTTCAAGGGAAGTCGAGCCATGTCACGCCTTGTTTGCGGCGACAGAACCGGGTCTGTATAAGAAGACCTCGGGACATCTCCAAGCATGTCTGTGGCAACAAAAAAAACGTAATTTGAGCAAAACCACGATGCATTTCTAACACTAATCAAGCAGTTTTTGTGCTTAAACCTAACCAGAGCGTAATCAAAGTGTGACAAGAGAGAAAAAGAACATTACAGAACCTAATCAAATGTAAAGTTACAACATAAAGAAACAGAAAGCTTTAACTTTTCTGGTTTTGTAGAAACATTCTTTGATAACATTTATTCCGGCAAATAGGTTGATAATGTCCCTAAATCCATATAATATTCAGAAATGGGCCTGACATGACACAATAATAAGTAAGGCCATAAGAAGAGAAAGAGAAGACTGACACAGCACACTGTGTGAACTCAGAGCGTACCATTTGCGAGGACACAAAGTTCAATTTTTATCAGAAGCCTTTAGTGTAAAACCCACTTTGATTTCTCTTCGACTGATTATAGTTTTATGATTCTTAAGAGATTGGGTCATACCACTTTGAAGTCAGAGTAATGTTCAGACCCTATGATGTGGTTAAGACTCCCGCTTCTTCCCTTGGAGCACCCTTGATGCCCATTACAGCAAATTATCCTGTTAGATTCCTCACCACCATGAGGGCATTCTTAAAATCCCAGTTGTAACCTTATATTCAATATCTTGAAGTACACTTCATTGGTGTTGCTAGATCCGCTTTGCGAAGGCCTCTCATGTGAATTAATTTTCTTTGCCTAAAAACATTTAATCCTCGATGTGCATAATTTTTTCGGCCTCAGTTTGAATAATGTATGGCAGTTTGAAACTAGAAAATATTTGAATATAAGCTACATCGGATTCAGTCTAAGTTTGTCAAGTGTGTGCAAGACACAAATAGCAACTCCTCCACCGGGTTAATCCACGCTGTCTACCATAGATTTGGTAATTTTCTCTGTAAAAGTAATGGAGTTATAAGAGGGGTGAAGTGTTGTTCAGTAATTATAGAAACTGTATGTGCTTTGGAGTCTGTCTGAAGAAATATATAATTGCATCAATTTTCAGGGCAAGTTTTAAGTGTTTAAATGACATAACTTCTCTCAGACATACTCTGATTTAGCTCACTTGACTCCAGCTCGATGGGCTTTTTCCTTCTGTCGCAGACTTATCTTGACTGTTGCCATTTGGCTGAGGATGTACATGAGATAAATAAACAGGACTGATGGAGCGAGCACAGGACATATGGATATGAGAACTGCTCGAAAACATATGTTGTTTGTGGAAGAGATAAATTTAGTTTGGCAATGTAAACACAAATGCACTGCAGAAAGTTCTTGGAGGTCAGAATAAAAACAACTCAACCGCGTTTAAATTTCAAGACAATTAATTAGATCAGGCATGTTCTATTTATTTATTTATTTGCTATTTAAGGGCATTTAAGGGCAGTGTTCTTGGATTGATGCACCAGTTTAATGTATCTTACCAACCTTTTGGTTTGCAGACCTGATAAAGATCTCGGTTGGATAGAAAGAGTTTCTGTTGAAACTAAAGTTCAGACCTTTTTTACACTGTTATAAAATAAGGTTTATGCTTGTACCTGTAGGGGTACATCGGCTTGTTACTGGGGCAGTAGCCCCTAAGGTACAGCTGTTGTACCCTTGACACTTGGTGCTTTGTACCCTTGTGGTTTGTACCTTTAAGGGCCCAGTCTAGTACCCCTAGTGGCAATTCTGTACCTTGATTTAAAGGTCCTACATGTAAGAATTGGTCACCTGTCAAAGACTTCAAACAAATAGGGGTCAGTACATCACAGGAAATACCGCTAATTGATGCTAAATGTAGCTTTTGTTAGCCAGTAAGCTTAGTTAACCGTGCAGCTAGCGGTTGTATCAGCTGACCAGGGGAGTGTTGGTGTTGTGTACCACAGGACTATCGCCTTTTGAAGTACAACAGGCTTGGGGATAGCTGTTTAACATGCTAACTTCAATAGATATCTACAACATAATACAAAGATGTCATCAACGTAACATCAAGTGTTATTTCTCCACATTCTGTTGAAAATTATAGTTAATTTTTGAACGTTTTAAACTACAATTTGTCCATACTGCACCTTTAAGGGAACAAAAATTTGCCTTTTTAAAAGTGTACATTAAGAAAAAATGTACAGAGAATTGCAGATAATACCTCTTACTGCTTGAGAACCATATATGTTCCTTTTTAGCCCCCCAAAGGTCCACAAAGTGACCTTGAGGTCCAATATTTAGCCCTAGGGATTACAATAGTGTAGATTGGACAGAAATTGACTCCTACCTCTATTTCTGATAGTGTACCCTTGATGGTTGGTCAGTAGCTGATAGTATGTTATGTCCTTTGGCGACTCCCTTGGTGTCTGTGTTTGGGTCGGCAGATTTAGCCATACCGGAGGGTTTGTGCATTGAGAGTTTGGTGCAATGGCTGAGCTTGCAGGTGCTTGTGAATCTTTGACCCTGTGAAATGTCTATGGATCATTGAAGTTTGACCTGCCTACATTCAACAAAATGATTCCTCCTTCACAGGGATCAAGGATGTATTTTTTGGTAAATTTTGGAATAGTAGTAAACATCCCAAAGCCTGGTAAAACAAAACATTTGTTGTATTTGTGAGCATAAGCATCTCTTCTAAAAATGACCTGTGGACAGTCATTATCGACATCATGCCAGCGTTTCACTAAAGTCAGCCTGTATCTGTGGGATACGTCACAGACATGAAGAGAATACAGATGAAGGGCAGTTGTTGTCCTGCGCACTCTTTCTCCCGTTCTTCCCTCTCCGGCTTTCTCGCTCTTTCAACTCGGGTAAAGGAAAATCACGTCATCATATTTATTGATAATTATCAAAGGCAGACGCCATGTAAACAGACAGGGCAGGCAGGAGCAGTGAGTGAGCAGCAGCAGCAGCAGCTCAGCAATACAGCCGGCATGCACTACACAAGCATCCAGTGTGGCCTGTAATGAGCTGAAACTCGCGACGAGTACAAGCCGAGTTCTCCAAGTAACTCAGCCGAAAAATATTTGACAAACTGGGGAAGGAGCATGCCGATGGAAAAACGTAACCTGGTGTCCACGTTTATTGTAAATGTAGCAATTTTTTGTATTTTACATAATGAAATGTGAACTTTAGCCAAGATTTTTCTGGCTTTTGGCTTGTTGATAATCACATATTTACCAGCTGTGTTGGCTGGTAATGTTTTCACCTTGCAAGTGAGTCACAATGGAAATGTGTGGTCCTGGAGACACCTATTGTGGAGGGACTGTCTCTTGTTTCATTTCATTCTTCCTACGTGTATAGTTGATGGTTGAGTCTCATTCCCAGGGGTTCAAACACTAACTCATTGGGTTAGTGGGAAGGGCCGGCCGGCAAACCAAAGCATCAATATTTGACAACCTGGGAATAAGACTCAACAATCAGCCATTTTACATTTTGCTCTTTTCTGAACAGTAATTGTTTTTTCGGATCAAGGGCTCCGCTCAAACAAATAAATGACTGGGGCTATAATGTGCCATCCAAGACGGAAACACTCTCAAGGATATCACCAGACTCAGACAGATGCAGTTTGTATGTGTATGACGTTGTAATCTTATTGTTCAACCTTGTGTTGATCCTGTGTGACGCATTTATATACAATAAGATATTAAAACAATGAAGTCATATTGTCTGCAGTGACTTACATACTTCTGGACTGTTTTTCCAAGGCTACCTCTATCTGCACTGTGTTTGCTTTGTTTGCTAATTGTCATTCCAACCGGCGAGCCTCTCCCCGACTACCACTGATTCCCCGCAGACAATTGAACTGTTAATGAGATCTGATGGACAGATGGACCGTCACCGTGAGGGCAGCTACCGTGTCCTCTCTGACTCAGTGGGGTGGGAGCTGAGGTGGGGCCAGACACACATCTTCCAAGACGTACTCGAATTCCCATATTTCCTCTCAGATTATCCTCATGCTGGAACGATAACGGACGTTTTATGTCAAAACAGAGAACAGCTTGGATGGAGAGTTTTCAAAGTCAGCAGTTCTAAGGACTTGGAAAAGCTCATATTTGTTTAATCATATTGCACTGCCAGAGAGTGCATACAATTTACCCTTTAACTGCTGAGTTGAAGCCCCATTAATTGAGGTTTTGCCACTAAGGGGCAGAACATCACCAAAACATGTTGACAGATAGCCACTGCATCACATGGCTTAGCAGCATGTCATAGCCGTGTGGGTCCTCGTAACATAATTTTCGCCATCTGACCATGTCAGCGAGGGTCCCTGCTTACCTCTGTGTGCAGCCCAAGAAAGTTATGACAAAGGAGAACTGTATACATCTGAATACACAGACATGCAGTATACACAGAACCACATTCATGTCTGTTTTTGAGTGTATAAAACCACTTATGAAGTTGTTTTTATAGTTTTTATTGAATCTGATTGAGAGCATGTTATGCCGTGTACTGTATGGGGCTGGCAGAGACGCAACAGACAGAAGCTCCGTCATTAAAATTAATTCATTATATTGTGTTAGCTAGTTTATTATTCAAGTAACTTTATGTTTACATTATCTGTTCTTTTATCGCCTAATTTAGCCGACTCTGATTTTACATCAAACATAGATAGACAGTTTGCTAATGGAAAAAGATCCAACATATTTCATATATTATAAATGATTACTCAATAATCGATCGTCTATCGATTAGAGAAATTGCTTAAAATGTGCATCCCTAGTTCTTGTGCATGTAAAAGGTCTTTAAGTCAAAGGTCAAAGTCCACACCAACAGAAGCTCCTCTCTCCCACAGAAAATACTGCCCCTGAAACACCTTGTCAGAAGTACCTTTATTCCCGTGACTTTGTGACATCACACCACCTCACAGAGTCACACATTTCCACAATTTATGCCTCACGGCTCGTTTGGCACACAAGAATTGATTTAGCACAGCTGCTCTGGTGTTGTTAGCGGTTCTGGGTTAGGCATGTGTGTACTGACCAATCAGAGTTCCTCGCACACTAAAGCATGTAAACCTACTTCAGGAGTAACCCAAAATAGATTTATGAACCTGAAAATGAGCATAATGTCCCCTTTCATCTGTCACCATATCCAGCAATCCAAATCCTTCCCTGCAAACTACACACTGCTGCAAATCTGCTGTGTGTTCAGCTAAACATACAGGAAACTCGAGCTGTTGTTGTAAAGTACAACTCTATCTAGAGCCCCAATTTTGTCTTTGTGTTTAACAGTTTCTTTAAAATATTTATGATAATTACATTTTTAATAAATAATTTAAGTTTGACTATTTCGCCTTTGTGTGGTAAGAAATGGCACCATCTGCATTTTGATTGGTTCTCTATAAACCTCGCTTTTACTGTGCTGTTTTTGTCTGCCACCGGGCACAAAATCTCCAGTCAGGCTCGCAGCCTGGCACCATTTCACCTCATTTTGCTTTCATGTCTCCATTATTGACTGACTGACTGACTGAATGGAGTCATGTTTTGCCCTGTATTGTTGGGAGTTGTTAAACTGGGGGAAACAGAAAGGTTGTCTGTGCAACAGATGCACCAACAATAACAGTACTTTCCACTTTAAGGAAGAATACATGACAGTCAGGGAATGAAAAAAAAAAAAAAAATCTTTTGAACTTCACAAAAAAATCGAGACTTACTAGTCTAACCGTCCATGCTGAAAAGAAAAGTTTTAACAGAAAATCAAATTTTCAGTTGGAGAAATTGTGAAACCCCAAGTTCCATCATATGCACTGAGGTGAACAGCATGGCACCTTCAACCTGACACTTCATTTTCATTTAGTTGATTTAACCAAGATTTAATGTGCATGTATGTCTATTAAAATGGGTTTCATTCTCCCAGCAGATTCTTGCTGCAGCTTGGATGTTTAGAGCTCACAGAGCAGAGTGACTAGTATGCAACTATTTGCTATAAATGTCAACCTTATGTCACCTTGACATAAGAGTCTCTGACTGAAGTCTAGTTGTCATGAGTGTACTTAGACAGCGACTGCAGCATATTAATGATGGCCAAACTAAATCTGTACTTTGACAGGTTACATACAATCCTGTGATTGTATCACAATGTGGTTGAGAGATGCATCATTATCATAACACATTCACATAATTCATAATTTCTGTTCATATCAGTGCGGATAAAAGCCACGGTGAAACACACACACACATTTGCACAAAGGCAAAGACAGTGAAATTAAGCTGTTTTACCAGACCGTGTCTCCACTGTGGCGTAAACTCTGGAGACAGATACTACAGACAGTATGTATCATGGCAGCACGCTCTGTCAGTTCTCCTCCTTGTTCACAAGACTGTCCTGGGATTTACACAGTCCGAGTCCATCCTTAATGAGAGCTGTAATCATCCTATGCACTGGACCAGACAATCCAGCTAACGAAGACGACTGTAAAGATGAAGATACCGTCCTCTCCTCTGAGGGTTTGTGTTGCTGTCTTAATCACACAACTCGACAACACGTCCCGAGCTCGTCTTCCCGCGGCTTTGAACTTGATCTAATTTTGCATTTCTGGTAGAGTTTAGTCAGGCCAATTATTTTACATACACAAGCTGTTCCACCCTAATTCAACCTATAGAGTCTAATAAAAGTCTATTACACTGACTGGTAATGCCCACAGCAGTTCTCTCCAATGTAGCACAGCAGGAGAAACACATCACTAGTAAAACTGCTCCCCTCAAACGCTACAGTCCTATGTATTGCTTTCTATGACTCACTTGAAAATTGTGTACTACCATTATGTATTTGATGGATTCTGATGTTTATTATACTTTTATTGTATTCCTTAAGAATTATTGATCCCTTAGCTGCTGGAGATCTTCAGAAACATGAGGTGAATCTTATCGAACTGAGTGTTCCAAGAAAAATATGAAGAAATCTCACATTCAATCTGTGACTGTTTGTTCTGGTTAGGTTAGATTAGGTTAGATTAGGGAACAAATAACATAACAAATAAGCTATTTAATCAGCAGGCTGACTGATAGAAGTGTTTAAATGGTTCAAGCTTACATGCCAAGTATTTCCTTTGTTCCAGCTTGTCCATTGTGAGGATCTCCTTTTCCTTGTTTGATGAATATCTTTTCCATTTTGGACTTTTTATGAGACAATACAAGCAATTTCAAACTGTCACCTTGGGTTTTGGAAAAAGTGTAACGCAAATGTCACTATTGTGTGACATTTTAAAAGCTCTCTGCAAACAAAAGACTCTACTGTTAGGTCGGGGTTGGTTTGGGTTGGAGGTCACTGGTAATGAGCTTTTTACATTGTGTTTTGGGTGACTTCAGCTGGCTTAGTCTGATGGTTGAGGTCAGAGTCCAACCTTCCCTGTACTTTTTAAAGGGTTGTCAAGGCCTCAAAGAAATCCTTTAATTTGAGTTTATTTTAACCATGATTCAAAAACCAAAAAGTATCTTTGAGTTCATTTGTGGCAGCGTTTGATGTGCTAGCATCTTGTTTTCTAACCAGTTAAATCAATGCCATCATTCTTGTGGTGAGGACCATCTTTAGAAATTGGAATCACAAAAGTATAGATTGATGGTAAAGCTACTACGTGAAACGTTTTAAGATTTGGTTCTGGCGGCCCCTGTGGACAAAAGCAGTATGAACACCATCATCTTGATCTGCTAGCGTGTGCATTTGTCTTGGAGGCAAGAAAGTAGCAATAAATTCTTAAAACTATTTTTGTTTCCAAACAAATGTATCTATTTTCGGCTATATAAGATTAATTACTGTAGTATGATGATGATGAAACAAATCCTCACTTCATCCAAATCACTCCACCTTAAAAAAAATTGTTCTACTCTTATGACTTACCGGAAGTCCTGTCCTGTGGTATGCGAACCAGTGCTAGATAGCTAGGGGAGAAGGCTGCCAATTTCATACTGTTTTACTTTGTTGATATGTGGCGGACCCTGCCACCTTTCTAGCTTCAAACGGTGTTCTGGGGACCTTATTTTCCTCTGAGTACTGCTTGTTTATTCAGTTATGCAAAAAATAAATATTTCTGAGTTTGTATTATTACCTCATTAATATTATACTGAGTTTGAATTTCTTCTCCAAAACTACATAGTGCCCCTTTGAAAAACGTAAATTTGTAACATAAATAAATGGAAAGTTCCAATATATCAGTGGTTTGCAGAAACACATGTATGTCAACATTTATCCTGCCGATTTGATTGGGTGAAGGGCATTAAGAATACCTGTAATGATATACAGAAATAGCAAATCACTGATGGTCTCATTTGCTGTCGTTCATACAGAGACATCAGTGTCATACTGAGACCGTTGTATGTCTAACACATCATGTAGACAGAAGCGTGCATGCTCCATGTCTAGTTCTATCATCAAATATTCAATTACATAAAACACAAACACACCATAATCATATTAAGTTTGTCATTCCACAGTCCTCTGCCTTTCTCTCTATTCAGACGTACTTCCAAACAGGTTTTTTTTTTTCAAGCTTCAGGAGAAAGTGTGACGGAGTCGCACAATTATCATTACTTTCTGTGGCAACAGCTTTCATGTGTGCCTCCTTTTGTGTGATTTTTTTTTTTTTTTTTGCAGGCCAACCATGAAACTGATTGCACCACAGGCCCCCCACACTGCACTATTCTCTAATCTGCTCCAACCTGAAACAGAAAAACACAACAGTGGAAAAGGCTGATAGTTACAGGGACACGGAGGGGACGACTGGAGGTGATGTTTCCTCGCTGTCGGAAAAAAAACAAACCGATTCGACGGTGGCCGTCTCAATGTAAAGCTTTTCTTTAATGAGGATGAGAATCCTGCCCTGACAACAGATTAAAGCGGGGTTATAAATAACAGCACCTTATCTTTCCCTTCTCTCTTTTATGACAGAGTAATCTTTTCTTTCTGTTACACCAGCTGCAGGTTGGTTCCCCGTCGCAGTCCTCATCTTTCTCTGTCTGTCTCAGCTCCTTGTTTAATTAGCCGGAAAAGTCAGCGTGAGGCTCGGAGCTCATGAAAAACAGCTCTCTTGCTTCCGTGGAAGGTGGTTTGCTTGAAAGATTTAATTTATCCAGATAGCCAGAGCCACCGCTCCTCGGAAAATGTGACTCCCAGAGAAGTATGTCCATTAATATAGCGAGCTTACTCTCTATTTTTCAATGATACTTTTCATTTTGAAGTGATAGATGCCTTGGAATACTCATATTTACAGTACAGATTCACGGTCATACACCGTAAAGCTTTGAGTCTAATGGTGTTAAGTTCTACCTGTAAAGGTCTTCATCCCGAGTCCGCTGAGATTCTGTTCTCCTCTTCTCCACAGTGCTTATTCGGACCAATTATTTCAGCTCAAAGGACAGTTAATTTATCTAAATGAATCACTGTTGTCAGCAGTTGGCATTACAGTATACCGTAAATAATGTATCCGGATGAGAGGAAGCAACAGATTCCTGTTTGTCTGAACGAGGCGGCCTCCCACTGTTATCTGCCTGAGTGCTTCCCAAAATGTAATAAGTGTATGAGGAGTTGGGCTTGCTATCTGCCTCTCGCTTTGTGCTGGTTGTCGGGCTTTTCTCCATTGTGTAGCTGTCTTCTGGCAGCTCAGCTCACTGGACCTTGACAGCATTTCATTAGACGGGAGGTCCTCAGGGTTCTCAAGGAGAAGAAGCCTTTCTTCTTCCACAGGCGAACTCGCTGCTGCTACTCTGTGCTGGCCTGCGAAGACATCTGCTTAAATAACTGTTAATGAGATAAGAAAATATGGCTGCCCTCTCTTTGCAGATGGACCTTGCGCAGCTCAGCAAAGAGTCAAGAACGCAGAAGTCATTTCTGTTTCCACATTCCTTCAGATGCCAGTTTACACCAGAATCAAAGCCATCTCTTCTTTGAACAAGCTTTTAACCTCGGCCTGTGCCTTTTGTCCTCAGTTTCCTTTGCTATTGGAGATGCACTAGAAACTGGGTTGAAGTATCGCATCTTGTAATATAATGTACTACTGTATATTATTCTCAAAGGGGAGTCAGAAGTTAGCCCATCTTTTTCCGGTCTATTCATTCATTAGTTATTGGTTCCCTCCAGAGCCAAACAACTCTATCTATAAAGATTAGGATATGATTATACAAAGACAAACTGCATTGATCAGATAGAAAGTACCATGCTGTTCAGTGAATGTGCAAAATCTGAATACATTTTCTGTATTTCGACCCTGTGGACCAGGCGCTGGGTTATAGGACCAAAAAGATCCAGTGATGCACTTGAAATATCCATATTAATGAAAGGAGGTGCAAATTGCTGTGCAGGTACCACAGGAAGGCACATTATCACTGAGGTGCCAAAAGCAAACAAATCCAGTCAGATGAACCGAAAGATCAGCATTTAAAATCACTCTCAAAATAGCAGCTTCTAAATCATGTTGATGGTACAATGTCTTTTAACAGGGTAAATGGTGTCTCTGTCTCATCCACTCCATCTCCCATCACTTGTTTCTGCACTATGTCACTTCAGTGAGAGGGTAGGATCACAGTGTTGCATACATGTTTACTGCAAGATAAAAGTTTTCAACACATAACATTGTTTTTGACGTAATGAGTTTTGTTTGTAGTTGTTTGCTCAACTCAAAATGCCATTTCTACATAACGTTGATTTAATGTGAGCACGGAAACCATATTAAAAGTAGTGTTACTGCTCATTCACATCTCACCCCCCACAAATTTAAAAAAGCCATTATGGAATTATTTCCTGGGTGTATATGCATACATTCGACCAAGCGTCATGCCAAACTGTGTAATACACCCACTGGTCCAGTGCGTCACTCACCTGTCAACAACCAAAAATACAACACAGTCTCTGCAGAGGTACCAACATTAGAAATGCTATGTCTGGTTACATTTTCAAAACTACGATGGCACTTATTAGAGCGCATCAAGCCTAATCCTATATCAAACTCCATAGCCCTGTATTACTCTAAATTTAAAACCACCCATAACTGCTTACCCATAACTTAAACTCACCACATCTGCATCTAATTGTACTCACTCATAGATACACCTACATATGTTGGATTTTTATTAAGGCCCATGTATTATTCCCTGAGAAATTAACAAAAATATCATCTCGCAATGTTAAAGAAAGTGGAACAAAAAAATTCCTGATGACGATGATGATCTCTAAATGGGTAATGTGACTGCAGCATGACAGAACCACAACTTTCATTTCATTGTGCATCCCTGTGTAGGACAACGACTAATAAATTACCTCGAAACTTAAAACGAAGCAGAGTTGCTACCACACTGGCTCTGTGGCACAGGGGCAGATTACAGAGCCCAGCGATGCTTTAACGCCACCAAAGACACCACAGCGGAGGGGACAAGGGACATTGTCTCATCCTGATTCCTCTGAGCAATCATCTCATCTCCCTGCTGAGACTACTGACTCATTTTGTCAGATGGTGTTTGAGATTTGGCCTGTGAAATGGACCGAGGGCCTGGAAACCAGCACAAAACAAAAGAAATGATGATTTTCTAAAGCTACTATTCCCATTCATTAGCCACGGGGGACTGAGTTTAGCATGACTGGTTAATGTAATTAAATTAAACAAACAAGGTGTTTTGCTTTGCATGCAAACTAGTTGCATTAATATAAGCATAATTGCGGGGTTAGGGGATATTATAATTGGCAATCAATTGCAGGGTCTAAATATAAAATGGAAAACTGAGAATAGGAACAGGAACTTCGCCTGAAGTGAGGAGGAGGATAGATATGCAGTGCAGGAATGGAAAGGGCTACTGGAAATCACTTTAAACCTGTGTGGACATGGTGCTGCACTCAGCAGAAATACTTTACCTCGACAGACATGTATTATGCTGATTATGTCTTTCCTGGACCTGGACCTATTGACTATGGGGCAGATTTTATGAAAAAATGACAAAGAAAACCATTTATAGAATGACACTGACAGCAGGAACCATTTTGATGAAAGAGTCTGAAAGTCAGGAGCACAAAAGTATTTTTTCAATTAAACTTTTTGCAGGATGAAGCTGGGAGGCTGACGTCACCTTTGAGACATTTCCTAGAGAGGGAGATTCATTAAAATAATGTGCAGCGCCAGATTAAATGAAATGCATTCGTTACATTGTGTCACACTGTTCAAACGCAACAAGTACCCACATTGATTTCTCCAATTCCAGCAAAGGAAAAGCGCCAAAAAATAAAAAACGAGCCGACACGAAGCTTGCTGCTGCACGGGGTGCTGTATTTGAAGGATAAGTGTTGCAAGTAATGAATCAAGTGCACGACTCAGAGTCAGGTAGATTGAATGAAATCAAAGCCTACTAGGTAATCCAAGGACTCAAAAGCGGCAAAGCGAGGAGGAAGTCAGAGAATTAATTTGTGCAAATGTTCTGAGTTGAATTTAAAGAACCAGAGAGTTCAGACGGAGGAAACAATCATAGCTTGTTTTCCCTGTTGCACCACCGACCATTCTCTGGGAACTGCATCACAAAGCTGTGATAGTTTGGAGTCAGGAGTCAGAAGCATAAATACATCTTTTGAATAAACTGTGTGAGCTTATCGTCTTGTTCACTGACTGCTGTCGGAGGGTTTCCATTTGGGCCGATGTCTGGTTTGATCAGCTCTCAGGGCAGAATGCACAGCAGCCGACGTGGTGGGGAAACTGAGGCCAAGTGGTTTATATACTGTATGGTGAGCTGATCAGGAGATGAGGTGGTTTTGGGGGAAACTGAGTGGAAGGCTGGCAAACTTTATAATGAAATTGATGCCATTATTATATATATTATAAATGATTTACTGGTTCTAGCCTTCACAGTGAATCCCTGGCGAATACAGACATGCTTCTGAATTTCTGTGCTTGTTGTTGACCGTGGCTGTGAGGGCTTTCAGTCACCCAGGTCATGGTCGCTCTAATTGCTAAATGAAGGCATGTTGACTTGCTTGAGATCCTTGAAGACATTTCACCTCTCATTCAAAAGGCTCCTTCACTTCTAACGGACCGGTGAGGAGTCCTTGGCAATTTAACCTCTGTGGGCTGATTAATGCTTTGAAAGTCATTAAGATCTCTTGTGAGTCATTGTCATGCTGGCCATCATGTGAGTCATTAACATACCAGAGTCACTGATATTTCTCACTAAAAAAATTCTTCTTTAAGCCCTAATGCACCCAAATAGATGCACCCAATATTCCTAGGGTGCCTTTTCAATCAGTTTTGTTGAGTGATATCAACAACCTGGTAGTAATGTCTCCTCTCCCATAAAGGATTATGTACAAAAAAGCCTCAAGCATCAAGTGTTGCGTGTTTTTGATCATTAATAAAAAAATGAGTTGACAACCGTGCATGCGACCTGCTGAATGAAAGCGTAAGCAGGCCACTGAATCCCAAACCTGAGTTCTGACCTCTCTGGCTAAGTCAAAATGGAATTTCAGTTCACTTGAAATGTTATTTTCAATAAAACAACACTACCGTGGTTTAGCTGGGGCATGTTCTCAAACAATGTTCTGTTTCATCGAATACAATATTTGCAGAATGGTATCACTGTATCGTACATTAGTTGTGACCATGACTAAAGACATAGGACTAATGTTGCTATAAGACAGGGCTGAAGGTGGTACAGTATAAAGACTATATGTGGTTGTTTAGGGCCACATTCAATAAAAGGTGCCACACAATTGGTGTGACTGCCTGCTCCACACTTTGTAAGGGCTGAAGTTAACTCGCTCATTTTAAGGAGAAGAAGAAGAATAGTAGGTGTTGGATCAACGTTGTATTGTTAGCAGCGTCATCCCGTTGGGTCCGCTTGTCAGTGCGGTCGATGACGTTCCACAAATAAAACTTTCAGACTGACACTCAGGGGCGAAAGAAGAGTAGATTGGAGATAAGAACAGATGATAACACAGGATAAGAGTGTGTGATGTTGGTCAGATCTGATTGACTCTGGCATTTGTTTTTCTTGCAACAATAAAGTCATTTAGTTCTTCATTTAAAAAAAAAAAAATTAAACAGAATAGAGCCACAATAATTTTAACCTGGCGAGAAAGTAATGAATGTATTTTTCATTTTAAGCGTTTTTCATGAGAACAAGCTTGATTCGTGGCTATTTTCTTGCTAGTATAAGTAAGGATTGTAACCGTCATTTCTAATTTATAAAGGCTCGCTTTGCTTGTTAATTAGCTACCAACGTTTTCCTGCAACAGCACATTTCTTTTAATTCGTCATTTTAATACATAATGTGTTAAATGGCCAAACTGCAGCAAAAGATTCAGGTTAACCATTTGCTTGATAGCTATGTTATATTCCATTTTTATAGATCATATTTGGACATTTTGGATAATTGGATAATGGCGTCATTTAATCTGCAGTCTGTAGCAGTGTGTGTGATTCGGTGGTTGTTGAGTTTTGGGGCCACAGA
Organism: Pagrus pagrus; assembly: GCF_965226575.1. Lineage (NCBI taxonomy): Eukaryota > Metazoa > Chordata > Actinopteri > Spariformes > Sparidae > Pagrus > Pagrus pagrus. The sequence goes on along the minus strand of NC_140203.1, from coordinate 19,831,496 downwards.
CAAAATCTCGTTTAGGGCCGCCAAACTCCGAGGTGGCTCTGCTAATAGATAAGCAGATACAACTTTTATCTTTTTGTCAAAAAGTGCACTGAAACAAAATCCAGAGGACAGAGCCTAAAACACCACAGTACACATATCTCCAGTTGTTTGAGGTACATACTGTTCCAAATAAACACTTCAGAGGCTGCAAGTAAATGAGGCTACAGGGAATGAAGCCTGCCAAGAGCACTGCTGGAGTCACAGCTGTTCAAATGGGAAGGAGTGGGAGACAGTGCCGACACTTATTATGATTCTGGGACACTCACTCTGATTACACATTGGTGGCCCCCTAATTGTCATCCTCAACAAAGATGAAGTAGTTTCCTGCTGCACCAAACACAATAAAACAGTTGAGTTGGCCAAAAATGGGTACGAGAGCTAAGATTAGTGACAAACACCGGGGTGGGAAATTGTTTCTGTGCGTCAGTGTGTGTGACGGTGCGGGTATGTCTTGCAGCTCTGGGGGTTTTCGCTAGTTTCCTGTCAAGTTATGGTCCTGTTTCCTTGAGTCTGATTCCAGAAGGGCAGTTTGACTTAGGAGAGCTTCTGATTGATCAGGGCACTTTAGCCTGGAGGGTCCTGCTGTGTCCACAGTGGGCCTGCAAGCAACTTTATCACCTTCCCTTAAACCTAGGAATCACTCTGCTGTGATGAATGAGGAAGAGGCAGGGGGGTATACAGGAACAGGGGTGACAAAGCCCCGTGTCACAGCGGCACACAGCTGGACAGGGGTAGAGGAATGGGAGTCAGTTGGGCAGGCCTAGAGGGAGGAGGGGTCTTATAAATGGCTCCTGCTTTGGGCCAAATACTCAATTAGCTGATCTGACAAAGTGCTCCGTCTCCTCTCTGCCTTTGTTTTTTCTGGCTTGGTACAATGTTTGTCCTCAGCGTACAGGTGGAGGAGAAGGAGAAAGTGGTGCAGGTATGATCCGGGCTGAAGGTCAAAGAGGTTGTTCTCAATCGCATTCTTTATCATCAGTTGTTATCATCGATTAAATGTAACGAGATGAGACTTGGTGGAGCGGAATTCAGTTTTTTTTTTTACAACCAGGGCCTAATTATAAGAGTTTTGGCTCTGATATTGTTCTCACCAACTTAATTACTGGGATACGGGGCTTCAGGGAGTCCTGCTTATAAAATGGTGCACTGTTTGAAATTAATCCCTAAAGTGGAATTCAGTTGTTTCATACATCTAGACTGATGGCCAAAGCTATTTCCGCCATTTTGGACGTCATTTCTTGGAGGCATGAGGCATGGCAAAGATAATTCTAGACAGGTTTTGTTGTTGAATGTCTTTATGTAAACAAAGATGAACAAGCAAATATTAGTTAAAGACATTACAGGTGTTTAACTTGTAGCTTTTATTATGATGATAATGATTAAAAAGTGCAATTTATTCTAGTTAAATTACAGGGGATAAGTTGACAAATTGTTGTCAAAATTATTTTTTAACGCTACTATCTACACTACTGTGCTGCATAGATGTCCACTGAAGTTAGCATGCTAGCCAGCTAGCCCCGGCCTGCCCTGTCTCCTAATTCCTCTTTGTACCACTATAGTCTATAGTCCGATAGCCCCAGCGGTTTCAGCTGGGAGATGTATGCCAGCAGTGGGTGCACTGTTTCATAAGATCGCTTAGCTTTAAGTATGAATGAAGAAAATAAATCCACAATATGTCATGAAAGAATGTACTCTTACACCCATTTTCCTTACCGAACAGTATACGGTATGAAAGTATCTCTTATTTACAGAGCTAGGACAGGCTTAATTGTTTGTTAACTCAGCCTGAAACACACTTCATTCAACCTGGACATGAATGGGATACAACTCATCAGAACAGTGTCTCTCCACAATCTGCTCTGGTTTGGTCGAAATAAACCCACTGACATAAATTCACTGAGTTAGACGTGCCGATGCTTGACTATCTCTCTCCTCTGCCACTGCACGCCTCTCCTGTCCCCACCAGCTGTGTCTCCTTGTCCTCGGAGTCATAGTCTCAGTCAGAGCCGCTGTAGATCACCTTCATTTCATCTCCCCAGTCTTCAAACCGGCATCCATCGGTCCTAGAGGCTGTGTTCAGGCCCACTTTAGCTGCTAAACCTGGATGAGCTGAGCCCTGTTGCCCGTGGTGACTCTCCCCACAACCCAGGGTTAGGCTCTCAGACAGGGCCAATTCTAGGGCCGCTGGCTCCAGGGCTAACTGAGCCATTAGTCAATTAGCCTATGGTTGCTTGCAAAGAGCGGCAGCTGTCGGTTACTATGGTGATATGCTGCCCCCTGTGTTGTTGAAGCGACCTTTGAATTCTTGCAATATTTCACAATTTACTCCTGTAGACTTTAAAATGAGACTTGCGATGTACTAAAACAACATTTTCCTGTCTTAGAACTTTTTCTTTGTCCCTGGAGGGCTATCAGTCAAGACACAAATACAAAATTGATTCAGCCTACATGTGTCCAAGAAATCATCCAAACTTGATTGTTTCTAACAGCTCTATAGAAAGCCACAATGCAGGATATTTCTTATTTGTCTGTCCCGTCCAAAAATGTTGAATCACTATAACTACATCTGCTTAGTGATGTGAAACACTGTGGGTAAGGTTTGGTTTGGTTTAGGGCACAAAATGACTTGGTTACATTTTGGGGAATTCTTTTGTTCACTTGATACAAAACACTTGCTTACGGTTCAGGAACAGCTACGGTTCGAAGAAACCACTGCTGACTGAAACGGACAGTGGTCTCTTGTGTCTCGTGCCTGTCCCCTCTAACATCCTCCTTCTGCAGACTTTGTCTCGCTACATTGATGTCGCTTGACTTCCTCCTTTCCTCATTATAGTTATTATTTTCAGTCATTATAGCTGACTGGAATGATGATAAAAATAGTGAGTATTCCTGCAAAATCAATGCATTTTCTTTGTTTTTCTGTAATTCCTTTTTTTTCCTGTCTTGAACCTTTATCATGGTTCACGTTTCAGAGTTTTGAAAAACGTTGAGGAAAAGCTGAAATCTTGGTCAAACATTGAGTCTTGGAGCATTATACAACACACTTTTCCTCCTCGGTCCACAGAGACCTGCAGTTGTTTCCGTGTTTGTCATTATCAGGCTCTCGACAGTGTTTCTGTGTATATGATGTGGGGGGGCGAGCGGAGGGCTTCATTAGATGCCCTCTATCGTCCTGCTGTTCCATTTGCAAAGTGTGATCAGTAATTATCCCCTCTCATTACTGCGACCTGGAGAGCCGAGCCTGAGGAGCTCGCTGGGACCCTTCAGATAACACAGTGACACGGAGAGCTGTGGAGAACACCAATACTTAACCACTAACTACACAACACATAACAGCCCTTATCTGGAAGCTCCAGCCAGCTGACAGAAGCGCACTAAAAACATATTGAGGGGTGCTCCCTACAGGGCATGTGGGCTGTAAAATAAGCTGTGATAGACAGACATATGCACACACACATATATAATGTATATACAAACACACACACCAGTCTAACTTTACTTCTGGAAGTGAATATTTTTATGTTTGTTCCCTTAAGCTCTCAAAACCAGTTACTGCTGAGAGGACATACTCCTGAAAGGCCCAGACTATGGATCTGCTCTTCACAGAGGTTAATGGGAGGGATTTGTGCTCCTCTTGCACACAAAATTTGACTATGGCTATTGCACTGCGCGCAATTTAAAGGTGTTACGTTGTGCTGATTTTACTCAAATGGGTGAGACCGGGTTGCCTTGTCGTTGATTCTCCAAGTCTGTGGAACTCCTTGATGAAGATGAGCACCATTTCACCAAAACGGAGCCAAGACCAGTGAGCTGTCTGTCTTAACTTTAGTGTCCCGGTATCATGTTATTGGCTCATTTTTAACAGGGAGAGATTATCACAAAAGCCTAATAAAAATGGCAATGATAGCTGCATAGGCTAGTGTTAATTTCCATTTATCTGTTTTAACTTGACATGATTCCTGAGAATGTAGATTTATATTTTATTCAGGCCTCAGGTCAGGATAAAATCAATCACATGATAATTGGAAATTAAAAAAAACAAAAAACCAACAGTTACCTTTAACCATAAAAAGACATCCAAGCTGTCAGATATACCTCATTAGCCATTCATTTATTTTTATGTGACGTTTTCTCACAGACATTTCAACAGCTGTAATTTATTCCAGCTGCATGCTTGTGTTGTATAATGTATATCGTCTGAGCCATCCTCTCTTTTAACCACTGTTTGCTGTCAAATCTTAACTTTTGAGTAGGAATCGACCACTTCATGTCATGTTAAGTATTCCACTCAGTTATGATGTTGTTGCTCGTATTTCTGAACGCTGCTTATACCTTTGAGTTAAATGTGCAAAAAGCCATTCTGGATGAAGAAAGTTGATTGTTGAGCCAAATACTGGCGTATTTGACAGTCTGGCTTCTCAACTATCAACTGTATCACACATTGCTATGGGTGCAGTATGTAAGAATTAGCCATCAATCAAATTCCTACTCAAAAAAACAGAGTGACCGCTAACTGCTGCTAACTGTAGCCGCCCTCAGCGCAGTTAGCCACGCAGCTAGCGGCTCAGACCAGGAGCTCGAGGACCGGGGGAGTGTGTTTGCACGGCTAGCACAGGAGCTTTGGACTGGCACAGGTCCTAGCTGGTTAGCATGCTAACTTCAGTAGATGTCCTAGACACCTACATACACATAATAATGCAGAAACAGCCGTTTACTTACATTCTGTTTGCAAATCTTAGTTCATTTTTAGTTAGTTAGAGGCTTCGTCATGTCCGTTATACAGGATCGCCATATGAGGCTCAGTGGGAGAACTTGCTTTGTGATAAAGGCTTTGACAGCATGCGTCTTTTTGATGCTTAAACCACTCTGTGACCTTTTGTGCCTTCGTGTATGCAACCATCTGCTTTATTTGTATTTTTCATGTCTTTCATCAGTCTTTGCGTTGGCAGTATGTTTTTTTAATCAAAGCATCATTCCAGTAAAGCTTTATTGAACTGATTCAAATGAAAGAGAGAGAAAAGGCACAGGCAGAAAGTTAGTCAGTATGGGGGTGGCACAGTGGCAGGCGTTGTGTTGGAACCAGCAGTTAGACTCTTTGGTACACAAAGCCCTTTGGCAGCCCCGGCAAGGTTTACAGCTCAAAGCTCTGCAAAATGTTTGCTCCCGTTTTTGGATCTACATCATCACCATTATTTAGCCAGCAAGCTTGCCAACACTAACGGCCTAATTAAGCATTCAGCGGTGCTCTCACTCTGACTTTGAGGTCATTTTCACCCTGGCTTACAATACCATGATTTAATTTTGCAGATAGTACATCACCAGCTCATTGTTATGGATAGCAGCTCTTGGAAACTGTTTTAGTGAGGCTCGTTTAATCAGAGAAATTAAACAATTCACATTATCTCGACTTGGCTTTTATCTAAATCTAATAGACGTGACCGTATCAGACCTTTTGCAGCTTTTCCACAGTACACCGTTTGCAAATAAATTTTAGAACTGATGTCAAGATTTTACTGATCACCTACAGGGCTTGTTTACAGCTATCCCCAATGCTGTATCTGTGGCCTTTTTATCCCCCGAAAATCCCAGCTGGGGATCTTTGGGCATGGGTTGTTAGTCTTTCCTGAGTCCAGGCTGAAAAGAAGGGTAATTGGGCCTTCTCAGTGTGGGCACTGGTGGAACGGCATCTTTAGATCTGACTGTCTCCTTTTTTGGTTAAAGCAGTCCCACACAACATCTGTCACTTTGTTCTCTGTGTACATCCTGCATTCAGTTAGATTAATTAATAAATAAATAAAGCTGGTGAATGTGGTGACAATTGACTTCTTTTTTTGATGAGGTACAGTTCAGATTGTTTTTAAAGCAGTTATTTTTCTCTTTATTGTTCGGCTGCAGAGACAAAAGAGTCTATCTACACGAGCAGAGGTGTAGACTTTAGACACAACTCTTCTGACAAAAGATGTAGTCTGCTCTGACATCAGCCAGTCACACAGCACAGGTGCAGTGCACACCGAAAACATCACCACATTTGGACAAAAAAGCATTATGTCTAATTTTCTTTTAATCTTATATCAGTTGAAATTTAAAATTACTTGGGTTCAGATTGGATCAACTGTAGCTGATTAAGATTATTGGCAGAAGCTGGTTGCCAAAAGGCCAAAATTAAACTTTAGAAGATCACTTCTGAGGTAAAGGAAGCATCACTCTGCAAGGTTACTCTAATATCACGAGTGGTTGGTGTGTGTTTTCCAAATGGGGTAATGGTTCAACAAGGCCATCAGAGAGAAAAAGTCCCTGAGAGCAAGTAGCTCATTAAAAGTAAGGTGTGCACAGGCAGAGAGCTAAAACGGTTCAATGTGGCTGATATGAATTTAATCAGCATTTTGTATCCTTTGCTGATCCTGATCTAATTTCCAAGTTTTATGGTTGGACTGAGACCAAAAATTGTAACTGCAGCGTTTTTCCTTTCTGAGCCAACAAAAAGGATGGATATCTACAGACTAAAGATTTTTAATTTCTTTTTAAATTTACGCTACTTAAATTGAAAGCCAATGACAGATTCATTAAGATTCAGATTCAGATTTGATAAAATGATACCAAATACCAACCCCTGACACAGAAATAATATTTCCAAGGGTCAATTTTAAACATTTTAAAAGCATTCATTATTCCTACAAATTCAATTTACTAACTGATGTTATGTTTGACAGTTTTCTTTTTCAACTTTTAAACCCTTAACCTACAATACGACCTGGGACTCAATGGTATTGACTTGGGACTTCATAGCTAAGACTTGAGACTTGCAAACAACGACTTTGTCTCACCTACTATGTATAACAGTGCGTGTTCTCCACTCTCTATACTTTAACTTCAACAGCAGTGTGGTTGCAGAACCAAACAAACACTGATGCTAAATGCTAACGCTAAATACCCCCTAGTGCGAAAGGTCCAGTTTGCAAAAAAGTTGATTTTTGAGTCTCATCCCGACTCGTTAAATACTGGCGGCCACTCAAAAATGTCTTACAAATTGCACCTTTGGACCCTTTTGTTTGTCTGTTCTGTAGAAACATTCCGATGCAAAATGGCGGACTCCATGGAAGAGGACCCACTCCCTCTGTGGATATAAAAGGCTTATTCTAACATAACAAAAACAAAACAAAAAAAATCTTAGTTTCAGGTGAATATGCACTAATGAAAACATAATTATGAGTATTATATTCCATTTCTGCCCAGTAGAGCTCCATAGATCCCCTCTAAATCCTGCATTCTGGACACTTTGACTAGTCTGTGAAGGTTACTTTAAAACTTTTTCTCCAAGTTTGCAAGCGCAGGAATCCAACATCATCAAAGCCACGTTAACCTACTTTAAAAAAAAAAAATCAGACATGGTGCTAAAAACTGGATCTTAAAGAATGAAGCCAGAAATACTTACTTACTCTATTTAGAGAAGCCTTTAGCTTTTTCATCTGCTGAGTGTATGGATTTTTATATAAGTTGGTCCAAACAACATTATTAAGTAAACTGCTGAGCTGCAGAGAAGTCTAAATAAAGCGTGAGCCAATCATCTGCTAAATTATCACATGTTTTTAGGCACAGTGCATTCTATTGACATTTTTAAATGTCACAGATGAAAAACAGCAACAACAGCAGCAACACCTGTAATGAGACTGGCACGCAACACTTCAGGCAGGAGGAGTCTTGCCACAAATATTAAATGCAGGTAAAAAGTTGAGCTTTGGTGGTCAATAATATACAATTAAGGCTCTTTTCCTTCCTGCTTCATACAAGCGTAATTCTTTAGTTGTTTGTTTTTCTGTTTGATAAATAAAAAGACTGCACAACATATTAATAACTGAGCAAGGTACTGCGAACACATTTAAAATAAGAGACAGTCTAACTGGACCTAAGGGCAAGAACAAACTTTGGAATAAACATTTCAAATTTCTACATTTTGATTATTGAATTTTGAAAAGCGCCGGCCTTTGAATAACTAATGCGGGCATTGACTTCCTGCAGGTGTTGTGTTTGTTTTTCCAGCTTTTATTTGCGAGGATTGCCATCCTCGCGGTGCCTGTTCTACTTGTACACAGAGGTCAGTAGGGTGTTATAAATATTTCTATTATCATAACCCCCCATAACAATGTGGTGTGCCGAGAGCCATTCTGCATGATGGAGGGCCTCGGCAGAAGACGTGGCTCCGTTTCACGTTTGGTCACACCACGGGGCTGAATTTTAATCACACTCTCCTTCCAAGCCATTAAAACTAGAAAGTGACGTTTATTAGACAGCGGAGGAAAATAAACAAGCCCTAATTGGCTCACACCGAGAGCGCTCCACTCTCCCCTTGGCCCTTTGTCGGAGAATAAACCTGCCGGTGAGTTAGGTGCAAGGCTCAAGAGCAGACTGACCTTTGGAGGCTCACCGCTTCCTTCAAGTGGACCTGCAACGCCAAATAATGCCTTCCAGAGATGGAGAGACATGCTTTTATTTACAAATATGCAGACAATATTGACACCAAAGATCCATGACGAGGTGTGAAATGGGCCGTGTTATGTAACAAATGAAAATGAGAAGGCGCACCTATACAGCTCCCTTTAATTTGCCGGGCTGACCTTGCAGCCCGTGGCCTTGCACTTTCATCAAAATAAGGTTTCTGACGCTGTAATTCTGCAGTAGCCTTGCAAGGGAAGCTGTGTAAAACATCATTTACTGACTCAGAACCCTCTTAAGAATCCAATTTAAGCACCCTCTGTTCCTGAGTGTGTTACAATCATCTTCACAGTTGTCTTTCATCCTTCTTTTTCACACTATTAAACACCCACCTTTGTTAGAAAAAAAAAATAATGCCTGTGAGGAGGTGGTACAAAACAAGCCTTCGGGGAACAATACTCTGCTACCAGGTATTAAAACATTAGAGCAATGTTTGCAAACAGCCGAACACGGTCTGCAACAATGTGTGACACTTTGATTGTGCTGGAATAAAGTGCTACGAAGACACATTAAACCTGCTCTTTACCTGTTAGCAGCTCAGATAGTCGTACACACACACACACACACACAAATGGGATTGTTGGATTATTATCTCCTCAGTGTTTTTCGAGGGGGATTAACATCTCATTCACAGAGAAATGCATGATTTTGAAAGAAAATAATCGCACATGCAGGAGCTAATCACTTGGGATTCAGGCTAAGTCGTGCTTTTACCCAAGGGCGTAGGTGTGGTTTCAGGAGTGGGGAGATGAAGTGGTGGCTTTGTAATACAACCAAATTCATTTGCATACGTTTATAATAATCTAGTCTTTCAAGAGAAATAATAATAATTTCAAGTTGCTTATACATACAGGCCCCATAATTTACTATTACAGTCATGGTCAAAAGTTTAGCCCTTGCTCCAGACACAGCACATTAAAGCTGGACTGAAGTTTGCTGCTGATCACATGGACAAAGACAGAGCCTTCCTGGGGGGAAACTGTGGTCAGATGAAACAAAAAATTAGTTGTTTGGCCACGATGACCAGCAATATGTTTGGAGGAGAGAAGGCCTTTCACCCCAAGAACACCATACCTACTGTCAAGCATGGTGCTGGTCGTACTGTATTATGCTGTGGGGCTGTTTTGCTGCCAGTGGATCTGTGCTCTAAAGAAAGTAAATGGAAAAATGAAGAAGGAGGATTATCTCCAAATTCTTCAGGAAAAACCTAAAATCATCAGCCAGAAGATTGGGTCTTGGGTGCAGTTGGGTGGTCCAACGGGACAATGTTCCCAAACACACATCAGAAGTGGTAAAGGAATGGATAAATCAGACTAGAAATGAGGTTTTGGAATGGTCTTCCCAAAGTCCTGACTTGAACCCCATTGAGAACATGTGGACTGTGCTGAAGAAAAGAGTCCGCGCCAGGAAACTAACAAATTTAGTTGAACCGATTCTGTCAAGAGGAGTGGTTAAAAATTCAGCCAGATGACTACCAGAGGCTGGGTTATCAAAAACACCACACTGTGGTGAATTTGGCCGAGGGACATTTTACCAAATATTAGAATTACTTTATGAATATTTCTGACCCAGCAGATTTGCATTGCTTTGGGATTGTAGAGCGGGTCAGCAGCCATCCCAAGGCATCAGTATTTGACGAGTTGGGAATGAGACACAAAAATCTACTTTCTTACAAAGTGGACCTTTAAATGTTGGGGGACAAAAGTCTTGTTTTCAACAGTCACTCCTTCTTCATATTGTACTTGCAAATGTTTGTGTTGGTGATAAGAAGTTTTTTGAGTCTGTTTAGATGCTCAGATGATCTTGATAGTGGCGGTCACTTTGTAATGATGCTTTGAGGGATGATTATCTAATATGGACCTTATCTCTGTTGGCCCCCTGCCCACCGATCTTACAGTAAACTGCCTCTATAACAATAGATCATAAAAATAGGCAGTCCAGCCGCCGTGGCTTTAAGGAATAGCACAGCATGTCCTTACATTGTCTCCCCGCACTCGGAACTAGACATGATGCATAGAGTGGATTGCCACAGTTGACATAAAATCCAGTATATCAAATAAGCTCAGTGCGGCGGCCCAGCAGCGTGTCTCCAGGTAACGGTACTTCAAACGGGTGGAGATGTATCTTACTGATCCTCTGTAAGGCATGAACAGAGATGAAAGAAAATGATTTCTGTTCAGGTAAGTAAGTAAATGTATCATAACTGCCAAAGAGTCCCCTGAGAATAAAAGGAGATATTCTCTCCTCCCTCCTGGAGGACCTTCACAGGCTCTGTTAGCATACTGTCTGTTTCTTCTTTCAATACAGCAGCGGTGACAAGCTGTTAAATAAATGTCTTTTGTTTGTTCAGCTTTGAATTCTAAATCATTGTAGTATGAATCAGACTAATGTGGTGTCTTGACGCAGTCCCATCCTCATATTCCTGACAGCCTCTTGCCAACCTAAATAAAACAACTACATACGGTATAAAATAAAACCCCAAGGCTCACACTGGATGCAGGATAACACATATGCTGGCAGTACTAGTTGAATCCCAGTCTTGTGAATGATTATTTTATGTCTTTCCTGTGAGCACTGAAAAACCAGAGACCGTGTATGAGCGCACACACTTGGCGAAAAAAGCATAAACTAACTAGTGTAAAGACATTTTCCCAGTCTCAAAATTGTTGTAGAAGCTCATGATTGATGTTCTTACAATATTTCACAAGTATATCTTCAAAATATGTGTCAGACCCATGAATACCAATGATTTTGTATGAGGCCTTGCTTGAAATTGCAGATATTAAATCGTCGAGGACATAGACGATGTATTTAATTTAATCATATTTCAAGTGAGGGAGAGAGTTATTGATTACTGCACAGATTTAAATAAACGTTTTCAGGCATCGAGTATTTGCTGATACACCCATTTTCTCTACTGTATGCATGAAAGCTAACAGTGACATTTGCAGGGATATTACAGCTAATTCTAGTTTAACACAATTATTTATCTCAAAGGGAACTGCACTCTTAATCAAATAAAGCTGTTGACTTCACTGGAAGAATATTACTTTTGTGATTGGTAATCCCATTGCTTTGTATGAATGTATGAATGTGTGTATTTTTCATTTAGAGATTTGCCGTTGCTTTATCCCTCGAATAGATAACCCGTGATAACAAAAAACGCTATGAATTGTCAACATGTTCTCACGCCCCAACTCTCCAAATATAGCAGCTTGGTCAGTGGCCTTAAGCTTTAAACTATGATGCTTTACCTACCCCTCGAGCATCAGTTTTGCGCGTGAAGGGTGCCACAATTATTATGACAGATTATGAGTTTTGGACTGATTAACTTTATGATACGGGTGCAGTTTGGTTAGGTTTAGGCACCAAAACTACTTGTTTAAATTTAGGCACCAAAACTACTTGGTTAGGTTTTGACTCAAAAAACTACTTGGTTTGGTTGAGGTACCAAAACTACTTGGTTAGGTTTTGACACACAAAAAACAACATGGTTAGGTTTAGACATAAAAAACTACTTGGTTAGGTTTAGGTACCAAAACTACTTGTTTAAATTTAGGCACCAAAACTACTTGGTTAGGTTGTGACTCAAAAAACTACTTGGTTTGGTTGAGGTACCAAAACTACTTGGTTAGGTTTAGGCAACAAAAGTACTTGGTTAAGTTGAGGGAAAGACTATGCTTTGAGCTCTACCTTCAGTCACGTCACTTATGTAACATGATCTAACTTCAAACAAATTGTTCTCGCTTGTACCAAACGGGACTCAACCCTAACCCTAACCCAGATCTCTTGGGGAGTAAATCCCATGCACTGTATAACCCACCCAACCACCCTGTCCACCTCCTGACTTGGTCTTTTCTCATTCTTTATAATACTGCACGAGAGGGGTCCTTCCAGAAATGACACTAGAGGGGTAACTCCTGCGTCAGAATTCTCCTGCTTCTGCAACGTAATTCAAAGCTTAAATTCCTTATTCTTTTCCATGAATAGTGGGGTTCTGTCTTTGTTTCATGGTTCATGTACTGTATGCACTACAATAGATTTAGTCCAAAAGGTTGCTTTTCTGTAGTTCACCTTCCTCCAGTATGAAGTACTTAGTAGCTTCCACAAATTATCTTGCCCAACACTGCCTATATTTATACATACAAATACATAATGTGTGAAGAACTGCAGTAACAAATAAGCTTGAGTCAGCTTGAAGCTTTCCCCACTAGCTTGCACCGAGCCAAAAAATAACACCTACTTTTGTATTTTCATCATTACAGAGAGGCATATGGCTCACTCGGGTAATGAGATTAAATTATGCTATATATAAACTCTGCATGTAGGAGGAGATCATGGGGAGATCATGCTGGAGGTGGGAAATTTTACACCCATAATGGGGAAGCAGTTTGCTTAATGACAACACTGACATGCAAGGGGAGTCTCATTACACACCAGGACAAATCAGTCTCTAATTATAATAATAATAATAACAACAATTCTCACCATTGGCCTGGTTTGACTCCATTAATTTTTTTTTCAAATGGAAACCCACAGTGACATCTGACCACTTCTTTCTTACTGATTTTTCCCTCCCTCTGTGCGGTCTGTAAGGACACAGATGACTGCAGGGGGCCACTGTGGATAAATCTTTCTTGTTTCTTTTTTTAGCTCGGCGGCAACAGCAGCGGGAAAACACGCTCGGTACTGAGAATCCGCAGACGAACGGAAGCGTTGAGACAATTCCCCGCATCCAGTGACAGAGACGAGTGGGTCACTTAACCTTGGGCATTGTGCTGTGGCCTGCCTGGCTTTGAGAACCTCATCTGCGGAGAGTTCAGCTCCGACGGTAGCGTGAGTGCTTGGAGTAATTAATAACATTATGTTCTGTAATTACCTTCTATGTGTCCCCCATGGCCCAGGGGAACAGAACTGCGGCTAATGGGAGTAATACTTCAGGTTTACAGAGCAGCCACAGTGACCAAGAGTCTAAGACTGACCCAATTATGTTACTGCTTTTAAGAGGAAAAAAAAACTTCGAGCCGAAAGTACAGATCCTCTTGGTTATATATCAAAAAAATTCCACACAGATATAAAACAGGTGTGTACCAAGTCGTGTGCGAGAGTGGTAATTAAAATTTACTACAGTGGCTCTCAGCCGCAGATAAAGTTCCTCTGGAGGAAGATGCTTAACCCATCAGTTCCTCTCCCCACCGCATTCGTCTATCCCCCTCCATCTTAATAAAAGGGACACACATAGCCGTGGGAGTTCGCCTTCCCCGAGCCTCATCATTAGTGCAGCAGTTCAGCCAAGCAGCACAGTGTGGAGACCAATGCGGCATCACCTTCTGGTTTAAATTGAACAGATCCTATTGTGATGGATCTTTCTTCATACTCATTAAAAGAGTGATGCACGATGCTAATATATGTGAGGAGACCACTCAGCTCAGACATCTTCACTGCTTTTCTCCGAGAATGAGTAAATGTCAAAACACATTACGTCCCTTTATGTTAAATATTTGTAATCAGCGCTAATCACGATGGTGGTTACAGCGTGTCATCATCTCTGAGATCATTACCCATTTCAAAAGGTTGAATTAATCAGTTTTTTTGTTAAATTAATTAGGCATTTGAACTTTTCTAAGACACAATCGCATAATGAGATGTTTTGGGTTTTTTTTGGTAAGTGGAGAAAGAGCACATTGAAGAACTTATAACATCAGGAGTGAAACAACTTGCTCTCCACCCAAGCGAAGATAACCATTGACCAAAGCTGTATTATGGATGTCACATACAATTAACCCCAAGAAAAGTGCTTGGCTGGGATCTTTTTGTCAGATTAAGGGAGAGCTGAGGCAGGCTCCAGCTGGGATACACTGAGGGCAAGGGGTGGTCCGTCTTTGTTGGAAATTTAATGTATTTGAACTCTTCGGCTGATACCTTAACTCCACGAGGCCTTCCTTTAGTTTAATTTGCGAGGACGGAGTAACAGCAAAACATCTACGCAATGTACCGCTGGTATTTGTCGCATTATATACCGTGTGGCTGCATGGCGAAGGGTTAAGAGTATGCTGACCTGAAACAAAAATTAGATAAATTGCCTCCCGAAAGCATACTGAGAAGCATTCGGTCAACATGTCAAGTCATCGCACTGGGTCTGCCCTGCCAGATATTCTGTATAAATAGTGTTCGCAGTTCTATTCATTAGTGTGCTTATGTTCCATTTGATTTACTGCTAATGATCTAGCAGAGGAAACCACAGCTCTGTATGACATTGCCTGGGCTGATAATGATAAAACCTCACTTGATCTTTCCATATTTGTTGGGATGTTTACAGACAGAGCGATGGAGGCACCGCAGACCACCTGGGCAGAAAAGAGACGGATGAAAATTGATGATGCCCCTGAACCATAAAGCCACTCAGAGGAAACAAAATGGAGCCTTGTGTGCATGCACAACAAGTATGATATTAAAAGCTTTTACTGCTTTCATGTGCTCAGCCTCTTTAGTTCTGCATGCTGCCCTTGGTGAGGGGTTCTGTTTATATGAGGGCGGTAAATGAGGTGATCACCCTCAACAGCGAGCCTGAATGAATAAAAACCCCGGACAATGTCATGAATCTGCGTTTTTTGCATATCTGATCCAAACTTGGATCCAATCAAGCTTTGATAATTGATAACATTTCCTGTGATTTCCGGCAGTAGTTGTTTTAGATAAACCTAAAAAATAAATGGAGTAAATGGAGTGCAATAATTGTCTACTTTTACTTTTATGTGGATGGAATTGTTTGCATTATATTCCAAATGAATTTGATCATTTTCATTTAAAAAAAGGCACAAAACAAACATTTTGATCTCAGGTTTGTATAGAGGATAAGTGTTATCACCTCACAATGGGGTTCCAAAATAGATGAGAGGGGGAATTAAATGTTTAACAGGATATGTGACAATCAAAAATACATTTCAACTACACAAACAACTTTAAAGGTGCAATATGTAGGAACTTTAGTTGAAAACATTTTAAATTTTTCATTCACAATTATCAACAGAATGTGATGAAATAATGGTTTTGATGTTATGACGTCATGTACTGTTGCAAAAATATTTACCAATGATAGCATGCTAACCAGCTAGCCGAGGCCCGTCACAGTCCAAAGCTCCTGAACTAGCGGTGCTCCAAGCTTGTGAGTTAACTCGCTAATTGCAGCAGCAGTTAGCAGCATTTAGTGGCTACTCTGGTGATGTGTTCCCCGGTTGGTTTGGAGTATGAATTCGACAGGTGGCCAATTCTTACATATTGCACCTTATAATCATTACTTTTTTTTGTGTGAAACAAAAAATGTCACCTCTTCACACTTGAAAAGAGAAAACCACTCTGGGTAAACCACACAGGATTCGCAGACATATTAATCCCGCTTGTTTTAACACAGACACAAGCCAAAGAAAGGTTGGCAAGCAGTAGAATGAAAATGCATTTTAAAAAGTGAATTTAAAATGAAAGTCTGTACTTATAATTATGACCTTTGTTGCAATTATTCTGTATCTTTTCTTTATATGAAGCAGTTGATGCCAAATTAAATGTCATGGAGGTCATTAAAATCATAGAGCTGTGAAATAAATTGAGTACAAAGACGACAGGCACAAGAAAAAACTCATGGAATTTGTTAATAGTGCTTTTCCGATGTGAGGTGGATGTCTTAGCTCGATGGTGCTGCTCTCAGACGAACTCATAGAAGAATGTTCAGACAAATTTCAAGGAAATCTTTCCATCATATTTTGTAAGTGTGAAGGAGTTCAAGAACTGGTCAGCTCATTTCTGAAGAAGTTTCAGGAGACTTGGATGCCAAACCCTGAAACATTTATTGAACCTTGTTCGGGAAGAATGGGTATAAACATTAGAAGTGAGAACACTGTGTACAATGCCTCACCAGTTCTGAAGGCCACTTCCTGATTGGAGAGTATTTAGGCCTTACCAAATCTAATACAGAGTTCTTTTGGTGTTGGAATCTGAACAAGAAACTATGCTTACCCAAGTTATCTCAAGTAACATTGTGTGGTACACCTACTACACTCTAATAGAAACAGTGAATCTGTCTGTAAGAGTCTGAACCTGAGAGTATATCATATCAGTTGGCCTTGGTTGCCAAGTTTAGGAAATGCCAAAAGAGACTATGATATGTTTCCCTCACTGTTAGTAATATCTCACCATGACCCAATAAATTAGTGAAGGGAGTATATTTGGGGGTCACATAAATAGTGAGGAAACTATTGCAGACCAATTCCAAATTTCATGTAGCCAGACCTATATCTTCCAATTTTAGCTTATTTAGCTTATATATGTGTGTGTGTGTGTGTGTGTGTGTGTGTGTGTGTGTGTGTGTGTGTGTATATATATGTATAAATATATATATATATCGGGAGGGGGAGGAGATTGTGGTGGAGTTACAGCAGAGTAGGCTGTTAAGCCTGTGACCACAGTTATAGACTGTGTTTCAACATTTGCAAGTGCAACACCACTGGATATTTTTCCACAGGACAATTTGTGGTGACAAAAAATCTGATACTTTTAACGAGACTGGTATTTTAAGCCAAAACATGATCTTTTCCTACCCCTAACCAAGTGTTTGTTTTTGCCTTAACTCAATTAAATCATGAGCACAGCATGGTCACAACATAATAAAGAAAATTGATCCTAAGTAAATGTAAATTTGCAATATAAAGAAATTTAAAGTTTCAACATGTTTTGGGTTTGCAGAAATGACATTGCCAACATTTATTCTGGCAACTGGGTTGAGTATTTCATTGTTGTTTTTTTTCAAATATAAATGTATTAATGTTCGGGCTGTATTCTGTAGAGAAGTGTTGGATTGACCAACCTCAACATGCTTAAGCCCCACTGGTGAAGTATAAAAATGTAAAAAAAAAAAAAAAGATCACATGTACCTGGTACCTTTATAATTCTGCAAACAACCACACATAAGCTACACTCAGATTTCAGGAGAACAATGTGTTAATTCGTACTATTTTTAATGGACAGCACCTTCCTAACACCTGCAGGGCCATCACAGAGGCAACATTATTCACCAGTCATCCAGTTTGCAGGTAGCGGGGTAAGGTAACAGATGTTTCAGTGATTTCTGACACTGAGTTACCTCCTTCACTCCCACTCATCACCAAACACAACTCCTGCCACCTACGCTACTCTCGTCTTGTTTGAACACTAGCCAACAAGCACCCTAACCTTTTCAGCGAGCCTGCATGGTAAATTTATGCATATTTCGTCTGCGTGTGTGTGCACCAGTCGTGTCACTGTGACACTGGCAGCACACAGAGAGACACATGCATGCACTGTATTATCTATTTCAAGCTTATATTCAAACTGATTTAACCGAGCAGGGAACTTGAAATGAAGAACAACCTTGATTTAGGGCAGCTGGTTCACAGGTGCATCCATTTTGTATCATCAGGCAGCGGCCAGCCTCATGCTGTGAGGTTATTTTGCCCTGGAAATGAATCAAGTCTGCGGTTCTCTGATTGTTCTCTTAGATTTCAGGCATATGCAGTGGAATAGCCTTGAGGTTCCATCTGCACCAGCCTCCGTTCAGATTGCTTTCTGATCAAAATCAGATTAAACCTAAACAATTTAATGAAACATACATGAATACATTGAATATATACTATATGCTGTGATACTGTGATGTTGTTTACAATAATTTAAAATGCACGTTTGATGCCTTTATATCTAAATAACAACACTTTCACTAAAGTTAGGTTGGAGACCTTATTTACCTGTCCGGCTAAAGAAAATGACAGCCTGAGTTTACCCGAGATGTCCAGCAAGCTAACATGGATGGAAAAAATGCCTCTTTAACCTTGCTTTTAAAATGTTTTGGAGACAGAAATGCATTCAACACATTTGTTAAATACTCACCATGCGTTTTGGTGAGTGACCTTGAAAGCAAACATTACTTTTCTCTGTTTAGAAGACAACTCCTTGCTCAAAAAACACAAAAAATTGCACGTGTATAAATTAAATAAGTGGCTGTGTGATTCATTATGAGGCACATAACCAGTCTGAAATAAATCAGTGTTATGTATTAACCTTGAATAATAACCACCGGAAAAATACATTTTGTTTACGTTGAAGTTCACTAACTTTGTATGTAAAAATTAAATAAACACATAAGGTTTATGTATAAGTCTGCATTCATTTGATTTAATCAATCAAGGTATGTCATTTATAAGTTATGTAATTTATCCCCATTGGTTTAATGTGATAGAAAGACGTTGCATTAAATGTGACAGCTTACACTGAACTTGTGATATAAATCTTAACCTGTATTACAAAAACTCAAGGTCATTGTCGTTTCCTGGAACACTCTCTTTGTAAAGTTTAATTATGAGTACAATTGTTTTTTTGGAGGAAAATTGTATTCTCCTTTACATTAATCACTTATACAATTCAATTCAAGTCAAAATGCTTTATTTGTCCCCGGGGGGCAATTAAAGGGTACAGGATACAGTACACATTACTCTGTAAAAAGTGATGTAATGCATGATATATATACAAATAAGTGTCATAAAGAACACACCACGGGTTCAAAAGGACATTAAGGGCTTTTTGCAAATTTGCAGAAAGACAACATTTCCTACCATGTTACTAATGATGCACCCTAAAACGTATCACTCACTGAGACCAAAACGCAATGAGCCATTTAACAAATGAATCAACAAAATAACAAATGAATGGGGACAAATGTGTCTGACTTTGAGCACTAATTGCTGATAATTGTGGAATAATTCAAGCGGTGACTCCTTTGCCAACTGGTTGCAGTAAGTACATAAATATCCAGAAGCTTCTGTGTCTTTCTGTGTGAAAACACATCAAGTAAAAAAAAAAAAAACAATAGTTGGGGATTTAAACATGTTGTTTACCTGATCTATGTTTTTGTTTCTGTTTTCCAAGATAGAATTATATCTCTGTTGGTGAGAATAGTCTCAGTGTGGGTTAACAATATATATGGGCTAGCCTTGACAAATTGTCCGTCCAAGTTTCTTGTTTTCAAAGTTTGGCAGAGAGATAAAAATTATTTTGCCACCTCTGCTCGTCGTCCCTTCCCCGACTTGCCCTTGTATTTTCTGGCTCTAACATTTGCTGACTGATAAATGACCACAGAGGAGCCATCAGAAGTGGGAGATACAGGCTGAGCTGAGTTGTTGGGTGGACTTTAATGGCTGTGCTGGGAGCATTAAGGAGAAAGCATCCTTACAGCGCTGGCTGCAGCCTCTGATCCTCTTGGTAATGGCTTCTTTTCTCAGCACCACACAAAGCATGCATTTTTATACATTACAAAGCAAAATTGCATTGTTCAAAGCATACAGCATAACACCGCATTTAGCCCATTCAATGCTCCTACCCTGAATTCTCTCAAGGAAAAAGAAGCTTAAGAGTGAAAAACCACATTGGCATCATCAATCAGCCACACCTCAGAGGACTGAACTTCAAATTCTGTGATCCTGAACCATTTCTATCTTTGCTAACAGTGTCCTTTGTAAAGGTGTGGCTGTGATCTTTACTCGTACCAAGGCGCAGGTTTTCACCAGACCTGGTTGCTGTTCTCGTGTCAGCCCATTCGCCAGCATGAAATGTTAACGGCTAACGTTTCTGCCAACAAACGTTACGTTCGCATTTGTACGTGTCCATATATTATAGTGAGATTTCTACAAAACGTCACATCATGATCACATCACATGCTTACGACCTGACTTTCATATCGGGAGGTGGAGGTGATGGAAGTGGAGTTAGGCACAAAGGCTGCCGAGCCAGTGACCACAGTTCAAGACTGGGTTTCAACATTAGCAAGTGTGAAACCACTGGATATCTGAGGACAAGGGACCATGATGTTTCAATGTTGGGAAGCTTGACGCCACTGAATAATTTTAGGAACACTTCAGGACCATTTCCATCAAGTTTGTGGCGACAAAAACAGTGATTTCATGCCAAGACATGATCATTTCCTAACCCTAACCAAGCGTTTTTTGTGCCAAAGCCTAACCAGAAATGTAATAGAACAATGAAGCCTAAGACATATGAAGATTAAATATATGAATGTTTGCAGAGACAGAGAAACACATCAGTTTTCTCATACTGTCCAGTGATGCAGCTTTGTATTCCCCTACCCAGTCTCCTCTGATTGGTCAGCTCACAAATACCAGATCCTGCACCACCAACAACAACAGAGCAGCTGTGCCATATCAATTCTCACATGCCAAACAAGCCATGAGGCATACATTATGCAAATGTGTGACATGGTGATGTAATGCAATGTCACAAAGTCACGGAATTTAAAGGTGAGACCAGGTGACAGTGTTTTCTGTGGGAAAGAGGAGTTTCTGTTGGTGCAGATCTTTTACATGCATAAGAATATAAAATACTGAAGGAAAGGGAAAAAAACAAAAAAACCTTCCTTTAAATCAACCTAACGCATAGATATTTGAAAGCTTAACTTGGACTAAAGGTGGCTTAACATGAAGCATACAGATACAATCACCACAAACGATAAAGAACCTTTGCAGGTTTGGAACCAGACAGTAAAGGTAGTGAAAACTGAGGAGTATCACAAACACGAACAACATGAGAAGGGATGCTTATTAAATCGAACAGTTCAAGATGAAAGTTATCATGAATTCGCTTAGCTGTATCTATGTCTTTTCATATCCCTAAGGCGGTATCACGGCCATGAGAGAGGGTCTGCAACTTCAAAAGGGACGAGGGATTTGTGTCAAGGATTCTAATCAAAAACAACGTTATCCTTGCTCCAGGCACATGTCTGTGAACTTGCTTATCGGGGAACAAGCCCACAGCTCAGAAAAAAAAACAGGCTGTTAGAGGATCCTAACAGGCAATAAGTGAAAGTCAATAAAAATCACTTACAGAACAGTTTAGAATACACAGATGATGAATTACATCTTCCCTCGATGGCTCCTTTAATTATCAATTGTTGGATTATGTTTCTCAACACTTAATTTGCAAGGTGCATTCAAACAATAAATCCAGCATGTCTGTGTGCTGACATTTGTTAAGATAATGTTTTTTTATAATCACAAGGGAATTATGAGCCATTAAATCAGATACGATCAAATCAAGTCATCAATAATGATGCTGCAAATTCATAAAGCCGGTTTGAAGTAATATATAGTATTTCCTTTCCTCCAAGCCTGATCTGCAAGGCACAGCCTCCAACATCAAGAGAACATGATGTTTATGGCTTCCACACTGCCACCAGTGACAAGAGAGAGAATCTCACATCAAGGAATTAAAAACCTTTACCTGAGCTAACTAGTCACCATGCTTGCAATTACTTTTTACTCTGGATAATCAGGCCATAATTAAAGAAGCTGTAAAATGTATTGGAAATTTAATTGACTGCTACAATCCAAATTGTCCAGCCTGTGGTTGACCACTGAATTCCCACAGGACTCCTTCACAACTGAAACCTATTCCTAAATCCTCAGGGACTTCTTTTGTAATGGGAAGCCATATTGCCATTACCCTATCAAAGTAACACCTCCCCTATCAATGTAATCACACAGTTGTCAGTGCAGTTAGTAGTGCCACTGGATGCTAAGGCGTGCTAACAGGCCAAATGTTAAATGTCCTATGGTAAAGGGAGGGGGAGATGAATAAACTACTGTAGTACTAATATTGTAGTTCATTTTCCCTTTCCAATATGTTTTGTTTGTCTTTTCCATTACACATTTTGAGTGAAGTTTTTACATTTCTAAGCCTAATGTGTAGGATTTAGTGGCATCTAGCAGTGAGGTTACAGATTGCAACTAACTGACTAACTAACACCCCTCCATCACCCACCATAAGTTGGACGCTAACAAGGCAAAGAACGCTGCGGGCCCCTTTCTAGAGCAAGTGTTTGGTTTGTTCTGTCTGGGCGACTGTGTAAAACTTGACGGTGCCACATGGAAGAGGACCCTCTCCCTCTGTAGATATAAAGGTTAATTCTAAGGTAATGAAAATACAATGATTCTTAGTTTCAGATGATTATACACAAAATTCTGAACATCACATTCCATTTCTGCACCTAAATCCCTTTTATCCTACATGTACATACTGGATCTTTAAGCATTAAGTTATAACATAAATCTTTTTTTCTCCAATTGTTCTCCCTTTTCTTCATTACTGTCTTCATTCACTTTCCATTTTCAAATTGGGATGTCACTATATACAGTTGTCATTTCAGTATCCATTCTTCTTTTTCACCTTTAGAAAAGTTCTAAGTTTGGTGCAGGTAGTTTTAGCTTTGGACTCATACCAATGAGAATGCCATTTCTACATAATGTTGCTTTAATTTACACCTCAGCTATTCAAGCTAGAGTGTGCCCACTGTAGCCACATGCCTTTTGTCTTCTTATTAAGACACTATAGGTGCCACCATGTTGTTGAACAAGAGAAGATGATGACGTATACATGCACTGCGGTCTGGGAATTCAAAGGAAACTAAATGACATCAGTCTCAAACTGTCAGGCCTGTATTTTGGTGGAATGCGTAGGCAGAGATTGAGGAGCAGGCTGGCCTGGAAGCCATATGGCCACCACCACAAGTCCAGTCCTGCGACTACGGCTGAGTCAAACCCATGTGGACAGAAGAAACAGAACACACAGTATTGGGACAAACAAGAGACTATTCTCATCATCACCTCACACGTCACACTTTTTGTCACACCAGACCTCAATTATAACACACGCACGCTTCAATTTGAATAAACTTCCAAGTTGAGGAGAGCTTGGACTATAATAGAAGGCTGAGGTATGTGCCACTTGACAGGAACACTTACTGCCTGGACAGTGTCACTGACAAGTACACCTACACTTTCTGTGAGAGGGACTCATTAATCGTAGCACTCAATGGCAACCCCACTGCACTAGAAATACAGAGTTTTCACCACACAGGAAGGGGGAGACTTATGTGGCCTTCTTATGGACTTGTTAAAGTTGTCATGCATGACTCTCACCATACAGCATGTCTCATTACCGGTGTCCAAACCCTGTCCCGCCGAAGATGCTCTCTGGGCCCAGAGGTGACGGTGTTGATGGAAAAACAAGGCACCTTGGCCCGCCGTCACCAGACAAACTGACATCAGATGGAGCCTCGTGTTCTGCCTCGGGGGCCTGCTGGGCCGAACAGCTGTCAGTTGAGGCAGAGGACGTGGCGAGGGAAGCCCCAGGTTTACAAACAACAACATGAACAAACAAGCAATCACAAAACAACCAAGTATCAAAAGCATTACGTAGAGAAAATCTCTGTAGAAACATCTGCTGTGTTACGTTTGTATCCAAATACTGTTTAGCAATAAGTGTGCAAGCCTGTGAGTTATTTCCTCATTTTTATAACAATACTTTCCTAATTAAGATATTCCAGTTCTAAAAAGAGCCTCCCTTCTTGGTATTCAATTTGTGTCATCTCTCATCAAGAACACTTTTATCCAACGCAAATGAACCCTAGAGGGCACTTTATCACGTCTCCAGTAGAAGGGCATACAATACCTCTTTTGGTCGCCACAAACACAACTGGAGATGTCCAAAGGTCCCCTTACAAACACCCAGTTTTGTCATCACAAACATGGCTTCAGATGGCCCGACTTCACATCGAAAATATCCAGTGGTTTCACACTTTGCTGTAACGCAGACTCGGATTACGAGCCTTGTCACCATTGACTCCACCACTTCCCTCCGACTCTGACATGAACGTCAGGTGATAAACATGTACTGTTATTGTGATAGGAAACATTCTGCATACATCTCAATATGGTATGCAGCCTATGACATGTTGAAATTTGAACGTACTGTGGTTTTTTCAGAAACCTTAAATGTTAATATTTCATCCTGTCAACTAGGCTGGGGTTGGCCAGGGTCATTTGGGAGCTGGTAAAGAAACTATGATGAACAGGGAGGTCTTTAAATTCCCTTGCAATGCCTATTCACACAATCAAGACAGGTCCGAGAATTTCTTTTGGGGATGTAATACATTCAGAACATTTAATATTTTTCTTTCATCCCGCTCCCTATCTCGCCCTCTCTTCTTGTATCTTTTCAATTGGCTTGAGTTTCGCAATTCCGGGGATATGAAGAGGATGAAATATAGGTTTTGGTTTTTTCTGCCTGTCCTCTCTCTCAGGGAGCAGTTACTGTGCCAAGCTCTGGGTACATTTCTCAATATTTATGACTCAAACATTAGATTACGTCTGAGGTTTTTCTTTATTTATTCCACTCATGTAGAGGTGAATGGGACTCCACATTATTTATCACAATAAGCATGAGAAATCGAATTTCTTTAACTCAACTGTGTACGCATGTAATATAGTTTCAAGCATGCTAATTACTCACAAGACTAGAAGTAACGGAGCACAGCTGTTTCCTCAGACAGAGCATGTGTCCTCCCCTCCAGCACTCCAGCAGTATGCGGGTTGAAACACGTTTTCTATACTTATGTGTTGGTTCTATTATGTGTCCTGCATGAAAAAGTAGGTCACTAGTCAAAGCTTTTCAAAATGACTCCACTGAGCGTTATTCTGATCTGAACGTATCACACTGTTCGGTTTCGTCAACTGAAACACTTGGGTGAGGTCATAAAAATGTCATACGGTTAAGGTCACGTCACATAATAACTTGCTTTGGCATTCAAGAGGAACATTACAATGTGTTTGAACAGAAGTCCAGTGCTGTCATTTTTCCTCAGAGGGGACAGGTGGTGGTGAGCAACAACAGGCAGAATGGGAAAAGGATAAAAATATGGCAGTTGTCCCCATGGTCTACTGGTCCAGAAGCATCCAAAAAATTGCACTGTCCCACAGTTTGATTTCATGTCACTCATTTATGCTAACAAATAAACAGTCTTTGGGGTTTGGACTGTTGGACGGGCCAAATTAACGATTTGAAGATGTCACTTTGGGCTCTGGGAAATTGTGATGAGCATTTTTTACAACTATGTGACATAGACTAATTGCGTAATTGATAAATCATGAAAATTGTTAGTTGCAGTCCTAAAAGTTGCCAAACCATAATCAACAGGCAGTGGTTAAAGATCCCCTCCACCTCTGCATAAAGAGATACATAAAATTCTATAGTGTATGTGTTTTTGCAGAAAAAACAGTATAATCGCCATATTAAAACCCCTAAAATGGCACCTATTCAATCTCCCTCATTAAGAACTCCAGAATATTTGAACATGTAAACATTTTTTTACACTCCACAAGATGTCTATTTCACTGTGAAGTCCATTCCCAGGGTATGTACACTGGAGGCTTTGAGTTTCCACACCCCACTTGTATATGCTGAATATTGGACCAGGATTGGCTTCCAAACTATTTGTGATGTCGCAAAAATAAAATGAGATTTTCAGTAAGAACAAAGAAAATGTACACTTCCAGAAACGAATGTGAAAACAATGTAGTAGTTCCAAACCTCACATATACAGTATCATCCCACACAGTTAAGCTGTCGGAACAACTGTACGAACAAGAAGAAAAGCATGTTTTTGACTGACGGGGACTTTAATGTTCTTTTGAGGCATTTTATTTGTATCTGGGCTTTCATAAAATAAAGACTACATGCGGATAATGGGCTGGCTATTCAAAGACGGTGTCCAGTGTGTTTGATGTGCGCTGGAGCACAGCATAGACAAAATGAAAGAAAAACTGCTATGGCTGTGATTTCCCCTTTGAAATGTTCTGCGATGCTGAATGTCAGGCTGCCTGCTTTGATTGATTATGTTGCCTTTTACCAGACTGTCCCAGTGCCCCATCACTACCCAGAGGAAGGCACGCTTTGAAATATGACGAGCCGGGTGGTCTGTGACATCCAGGGATTGTCGATGACTGTTTGGCTCTGTTGTTGTTGTCCTCATCACCATACCCCTCTCTTAGCATAATGGAGGTTTGCGTCTGCTCTTTTCCCTCTCCCCTGCCTGCCTCCCCCGCAGACTGACACATGTTAATACAAGGTCCACCTGCTGAGAGCTGACATGCTGAACACTGCGTGGAGAATCCCCCTCAAGACCTCCATCCTCCGCCCTTGGGAGCACACCTAGGATGCCTCTGAACTTTTCCACAGTACACCCACACTCAAGCTGTGGAATCGTTGATGACTAAGTCCTTGCCTGCCTGCTCACCTCCCTACTGGAGCCGACCTCAGGAGGCTATGTTGCCCTAATAGTTACTCAGCAGGTAGCGCGCAGAGGGCAAGATTATTTTTTGCCATTGCTATTCCTACGGCGGATTTGTTTGCTCAAGGTGATGCGGCGGAAACCCAAGGGTATTTCTTCACCACCTTACAGACTTTTTCCCCTTCCGAGGGTCGGCATACATGTTATAATTAATTACATATACATGACAAACTGCCCCACACTGCATCAATTTCTCCCATTGATTGTGCTGCAGCCCATGAGTAATTCTACATGTTTGCCAGGAGTGTTGTTGGTTCAAGAATTTACAAAGACAGCGCTGGAAAAGCATGAGAAAATGCCCAATGGTGAGGTACACAATGAGCAGCTAATTATAGGCCCAAGGAAGACAGTTAAGGGTACTTAAAGTCACAACAACAACACAGCAAATCATTATGTGCTGACTGAACCAGTTCCCAATGTGGTTAGCGGCTGAAACATCATGAAACCTTATGTTATCTTACCTTGCCTTTAGGTAGGCCTAAGGCTTATTATTTTAGTGAATGATGAGTCCATTAGTGATAAATAATGGGGGGTCTAAACAAATGTTCACATGCTACATTAAAATGAATAAGCAGCATGTGCATCTTGCATGTTAATAGAGATAACAGCCCACAGGCCAAAAAGTAATTTTATTATAGTTAAATTAATATTCCACAAATGTTTCATAAAGGAGACAAAATAAAACCACTTTCCATGAAGGCTTCTGCCTTTTGTCGAGACCACTGAAGTGCATTTTAATAAGGAGAGGTCAATGAAAGTGTCTCACAATATCTATTGAGGTTAGCACTGCACTTTTGCAATCACAACCCTTGGAGTGAAGCATTTCATTAAGCGTAGGCCGATATGAAGATAGGAGATTGGGCAGGATCCCCCTGAGTCCAGATCCTGTCCAGACATCTCTGTAAGACTAAACCAAGGAGGTGGACGATGTAACCTCTCTGCTGAACCTCCAGGAATATCCTGTAGGCAGCATAGAAAAGCGCTGCTACATGCAGAGATGCTAACAGAAAAGTGCAACTGTCAGAGTTTGTCAAAAGGGACCGAAACGCAAGACACACAGACGGGCAAATTCAAAAAGTAAAAACAAGCTTTATTAGATTAAAGCTGAAATCCAAAGTTCAAGCAATAAAAAGGCTGGCAAACTAAAGTCCAAACAAGAATTACCACATCGTGCTTGTATGCCTGCGTGCACTGGTCAAGTTGCTGTTCCAGAGCTGTGGCATTGAAATATGGCCAGAATATTGGATATGTCATAACTTCATCATTTTGTCCAATTAGACATCTGCGCTTTAGATCAAGTGCCATAGACCATCTAAATAGGGCCCATGGTGTTCATGAGAATGAGGCACCATGAGGTCACAATCACCTTGACCTTTGACCTTTCACCATCAAAATCTAATCAGTGTATCCTTGAGTCCAAGTAAAATTTGACGAAATTCCCTGAAGGCGTTCTTGAGAAACCACATTCACAAGACTGGGACAGACCAAAGACTGGACAACCCGAAAGCATAATGCCTCCAGCCACAGCTGATGCTGACACGGAGGCAAAGAAACAACAGAGCAATACAAAAACTGAAGACAAATCCGGGAAAACAGGCCAGAGAGACAACCAAAAAACCAAAAGAGTGAGGGGGAAACATTGGCTTAAGTTCACAGGAATGATTAACTAATGGAACAAAGGTGAGAAAGGAAAAAGGGCGGGAAAGCAGACAAAGACAGGAAGTGGACAGGAACACCCGATACATGAGGATAAAAGCTACAAATTAAACAGGAAGAGACCAAACCAAAACCCAAACCAACATTACAAGGGATTCAAAGGGGTTTGATTCAAATTGCTCCACATTAATATTTGTCGTGGCATCATCTTTAAAAGCCTCTCATGCCACGATCCTCCTGGGCCAACATATTTCAGATTGGTAGTGAATTACACATATATGTACATTAACCTTTCAGATTCAGGGCCACAGGACTCACCTGTCTGCCTGAACCTTTAACCTAGATTTCTGTTAGCCTGAGGACACATAGATACACTGAGACACAGAACTTCACTGTTTCTTCCCTGTGATAAAAAATTCTTGTTAACCAGCTCCCTGGGCTCTGCACACCAAAATGACCTTGGTGTCCTCCATCCTCGTGTGTTCGCTCCTGAACATAATACAACCTTTTCTTTGACTAAAATGAACTCATCTTGGTTATGCAAATAATGCGGTTGCATTGAATGAAATAAAGATTTAAATGGATCATGTAGAAAACACAATTTCCTTCAGCACTGGCTACAATTTCCCAATGGTAAACAGGTCAGTTATGATTTAAGTTTCCAGTAGCAAACCTTTTATTTTATTAAATTTTTTCTACAGCTAGTAAGACAGCTACAGTGCTATATTTCAATTTCGTTTGAAGAAATAAGCTGAGAAATTATTAATATATTCCAGTGATATAAGCATGGGGGTACTTTGACAGCATGAGTCATAGACAGTGAGACCGCCAGTCGACCTGGTCCAAAGGCTGCTCTGGGAAGATGGTTAGTGTGATGGGAGCTGCTCTGGTTGTGATTATTATATTATTACTTACTATATACTATTACAGTTTCTAAATGTGAAATAACTGTACTGTGCATCCATGGATCAATTCAAGGAACGTGAGTAGATCAAGAAGATCATCGGTCAGGTCTTGACGTAACGTTGTTCAAAAATGGACCCAAACACAACAGACACAGGAAGGTACACAGACAAAAGGTTAGCTTTAATGATAAACTTCTATGCAAAGTCCAAAGATCTGAAATCCAAAAGCAAGCAGCCAAGGCAGGCAAAGGAAAGTCCAAGAAAAGACCAAACATATATGCAAAACTGAGAACAAACCAGAGACCACGGAGAACAATGTCCCACATTGGACACAGGACGCAAGAGGATCATGGGAACAGGCACAGGAACGCAGGAGACAGGATACAAACAGTAATCCACAGATGCAAAAACTAAAACCAGGGAGACAAGAGAAACAAGGTCAGCAACACAGGTTAGACATGTGGAAAACATAGGTGAGTGGGAAAGAGGGCAAGACAACAGACAAAGACAGGAAATGTAAAGTGACACATGGACAGACGAGGACACAAAAACCCCAACCATGACCAATGTGAATTAAGTCGTGAGTTAAAGGGACTGACAGTATCAGAAAGGGAAGTGATGCAGAAGATAAGGGGTAAATAAATATCAAAACATGAGATAACAGATCTTCTTTATTGAACTTGAACTTACTCTGCGTCATCATAGGTTCTTTTTTATGAGCTGGTCTGTGTTTTGTTTGTATCTACAGTAGTTTTCTACATACCAGAACACAAACCTGTCTATGTTTTCATGCTATTCATCTGATTGACAGTGTTGGAAGTAACATGCTAAAAATAGGCAGCGATGTGGCAGCAGAAAAGATTGCATGGGGAATGTAAACATAATGGATGGAAAAATGTATATTCATCAAATTGAATGCAGTTGTTTTATGTGGAAGGGATTCTGGGCTTGTTTATCTAGTTTCATCTACAAATACAGAAAAAAACTGTATTCAGTCTATATAACAAACTAAACAAGTAGTTTGTTTGAACTCCTGCCTTTTCTTTTCCGCAGTTTCTTGTAAATAATTAAATCAACCTTCTATTGAAACTAATGGGCTTTTTATTATGCATGTATATTTATTCAATTATTAATCTTTTTATTGCCTGAGGCAGCTGTGTAGGTCCTGGAGGGATGCTTCCCACAATTTCACCTGACGGAGACTGTTCTGTCTGTCAAGCCGAGTGTCCAATTTAATTCAGAACTACTTCAACCTCTATCTCGCACAACTGTCCTCCAGAGAGGAAGGTAATGGCTGAGGTCAAGGCTCTATCTGAGCATGCATGCAGAGTGCACATATAAGCAACCTCAGCATATAATGGCTCCTATTTGCCCAGCAATTATGTCTTCTGGGATCGAGCACGTCATCATGAATGACAATACTTTTGGGAAGAACGAATCTGAAGAAAAAAAATAAAAACATATCTTTTTGCTGCCGTTTCCACGAGCGTAGCAAAGCTCTCAGAGGAAATCAAATGGAAGCCACAAGTTATTGAAATAGAGTGTTTAGCCAGTGTGATGTGGCACAGCAATATGTAGTGTAAAACCAAATAAGAAAAACAAAAGGTCGTGCAGCGTGCAAATAAGTTCATGTTCCACATCCCAGAATGTATTCAGGACTGCAATGCATATGTATTTTTCACACTGAGCTTCAGAAGTTCAGATCATTATGCAGAAGTGTAAAGAAGATAAAATGTGTTCCCCCATTCTATGTCACACATGTTTCACACTCTAACACAGTCTTACACACCCGTTTTTACACATCCACTCACTCAGAATTTGCATATATGTGATTAGCCAAGCAGGATAAGCCTGTGATAAGCCTTTCTATCTGGGCTGTACCTATAGAAGTGCCAGTGCTGACTCTAGTCTCCGTCCTCTTTTATTGAGCTATCTATACAATTAAGATTAAATAAACTCTCGTATGAATGTAAGAGTGCAGTTCTGTCCTACTTTATCTCTGGGTTGTTCGTGCTTGCTTGACACTTTTAAGACACTATGAAAGAAAACACAAAGGGACAACTTCTTTCAATGGCTAAACCCAACTCCAGTGTGTTTTGGCACTTTTATTATTTCATTTTTTTTTTTGTCATTCCATGGCAATGTTGACTAACTATACATTTGTTAATACATTTTGACAAATTACATCATTTTTTTGCTCAAACTTGAAAAAAAAAACAAGCTGTTGGTAAAATGTGACAATGATGTATGACTATAGTAGAATCTCAAGTCATGTGTCATCCTCGAAGCTGTAGAAGCTTCTGCAGTGTCTCCAAAAAAGTGAGCCACTGAACCGATTCACGTGGCGGCCATTTTTGTCTGACGTCTCGCTCAGGGTGGGAAGCTTGAAGACTGGGATAATGTTATGCTGCTGTGTTGCAGGCTTCCTGTTGTATGAACGTAGGAAATCTGACAAATTGCTATCATTTCTTCACTTACCAGTTGAGTAGCAACTGAAAGGTTACCAGACAATGAAAATCTGGAGGGAAATAGGACCATATTTTGAGGTTAAACTACATATTTGATAACCCATTAGCTAACGTTAGCTTTAACTACTTCCTCCATTTTTCACTTCCTGGCTTAAAGAATTTGTCCAAGATATGATATGTTGATATCTTAGACCTAATTTATTTTTTCTTTACTTTTCTATTGTATCTTGTAAACATATTGAACAGAAATGTTAGCTAGGAAGCTGTTGAATGCTAATGTTGGCTGTTGTCTAACAGAAGATAATGGATCATGAAATATGTTGTTAGCCTTGAACAGCCCGATGTCCCTAGATTTTAACTAGCCATTGTCTTTTCAATCTAGAAGCGGTGAATGATGGCAATTTTGTCAGATTCCCTTTGTTTATACAGCTTGCAATCTGGAACACAGCCGTACCACAGTTTAGCTTCCCATCCTGAGCGTGATGTCAGAGGAAAATGGCCACTGGTTAAATATGGTCAATTGGCTCAAGTGTATATGGTTTTAAAAGAGTACTGTTGCTCCTTTGAGAAATAAGGCAGTGCTTGGTATATGTGCATAGTGAGTGTGTGGTTAAGCAAGAGAGAGAGAGAGAGAGCAACAGAGAGAGAGACAGTTGCTTAGAGCAAACACAAAGTAACATTGGGCTGTATGGACTACTGGGCTACTTGTGCAACAGATACACACTGGATACAGCTGGAAGACCTTAAAAGAGTAAAAGCACATTTTCAATAGAACTGTTAAAGTGATACACCGCCACCAGTACACCTCTACTCATGCTGTGCTTGCATCAAAAAATCTCTTTGTAGGAGCTCGAGGCCTGGCACAGCCTATGAACTGTTTTGGAAAGAGGCTGTTATTGACCAGTTGCAGATTTGCGCCTGCTTTGATATCTGCAAACATGTCTGAAGGCGTGTACTCTAGGCTGGTCTTGGGATGTAGGTCATTCATACAATGCCTTAGTTCACGCTTGACAAAATGTAGCAGTTTATGTTATATAACCTTTCTAGCTTATATTTTGGGATGGGAAGGGATCTTTGAAAAGGTGGCTCACCACTGTTGCATACACAGGGCCTGGTCCGCTCTTAGTAGTTAGCTTGATGGCTAAGGTGACAATCAGCTGTCCTCATCAGAAAAAACAATATTGGTTGACTGTGAAAGCAGCTTATGACACTCATGTTTACATTTCGCATTTGGCAGCGACCTCTGGTGGTCGTAATAATTATAACAGTAGCAAAGGAGGAAGTCAGTCCAAGTAGGCCTAGTATAAAGAGCGACAAGTCTGCATACGGAGGACGTCGGGGAAGGATGGTTGGGTCAAACAAGCAAGGGAGGCCGCTGTCTGTGGCCAGTGTGAAAGTGAAAGTTAACATTTATTTTGACTTTTTACATAGTTCACTTATGTCATGTAGGCTACATTATGCAACTGAAACTACGTACGTACAGTTATTTTAGGCCAAACCACAATGTTTTCCTAAACCTAACCAAGTAGTTTTAGTGCCTAAACCAAACTGCAAGCATACGGCAAAGTTCTATCACGCCTGTCACTGGTATGTTGCAGGGGAGATGTTTTGAGAGTGGTGATGTATGTCATTCTGGGAGTCACTGTTAATCTACCTATTCAGTCCTTTAGGTATGAGGATGTTTTGGGACAATAAGTTCAAAAGTTTACATAAGTTTCATAACTGTCTTTTTTGTGGAGCAGTCCTTTTACCACAGCAGAGGAGTTTAAATAAAATCCCATATATCCCAATTTCTTCTCAACTTTTGTTGTAGTCTCTGAAAAAGAAGCACATTTTCAAGCCCTGAAATAGAAGTGACAGAAGTCAGAAACAATGTGGATGGTCTCAAGACAATGAGACAAAACATCCGCAGTGTTCAAAGTTTTTGCCTCTTTGAAGATGCAGCTGTTGAATAAAGGGGCATTGCATTTGTCATGGTATACAATTTTTACATTCAGATTGGCTCTTCTGTGTGTGTGACTTACATCTGGTCAGGAACGCTTTGCTTGTAACATAATGTGCAGGCTGAAATGATCTTAACTGTAGCTCTCTGACTGCTCAGGAAATAGAATATAAATGCATTAAAGGAAGATGGATACAAAATCTGAGAAAATACAATCACCAAAAGATAATGTGGTTACACAACACAAACATTCTAAATGAGATAAAAGAAAATGTTTCCCAATGAACAATTATGATTTGAGCCCAGATAAACACCCATTTGCCTTGATCGTATCAATAGTGGTGCATTTCTGTTAGAAGCACCATTTCCGCCAACATGGACAATATTGTTATATGGTCATACATGGTATTTGAAAGCAAGAGCATTTCTCAAAATGGTGACACCCAGAAAACTGTGTATGACAGCTGATTAAGTTCCAGCAATGGAGTCAGTCATGTCAGTGATAAAGAGAGAAAGCAGAGGGTCTGGTGAGGAAGCAGAGTTAGAGGGAAGGGTTGAAGGAAGCTGACAGTGCAGCCTGCGGCAAGGAGGATGTCAAGCTGGGTCGGCAGCTCCACTTGGGGAGACTGACTGCTGAATGGAAGTGGCAGGGAGCTCCTGGTGTTTGCACGGTGGAGGGTGATCGATCCACCTTTGTCAAGGCCTGATAGTTTTTTACTGGACAGGGAACCACTGTAACTGGTATATGGGTGGCACGAATTTACCTGTTGTTGACTGTTGGTGTGAGGTTCAGTTGGAGAGGAAGATAACACTCTTGAGGAGGGACACTGTAACTCAAAGGACTTGACTGTTTGGACACTGGGGAGCTGGACCGCCTCAGGTAGAGACACGGGACCGGACTGTGCCCAGGTTCAGACTGAGAGATGCAGGGTCTATCTCAGATAGAGAGACAGAATGAGCCTCAAACAGGGAGACAGGTTCGGTCTCAAATAGAGAGATAGGTTCAGACAAAGAAGCAGAAACAGACTGGGGGTGAGAGTCAGAAGGAAATACAGGGCCCCAGTTTCAGCTAACATAGTGTCCTAACAGCAGGCGAGTGTCAGACTATCGCTGTTGACGCATCATGAAACATTTTACACTCTCTGTCCACACTGAATCTGTTAAATATGCACCTCTGTTATGTCATTTAAACACACTACGTACCTATCAGCTGTACTCTCAAGATCTGACACATAACCATTCAAGTAAAAGATGGATGGTTGCTTACTGTCTTCCCACAATTGTGCATTTTAAACAGAAAACATGTTTTCTTCTTAGATATCTTTTTCATTTTATTGGCAATGACATACAATATAGCCAAAGGCAATAAGGTTATTTTCTTGCCAGAAACTTCCAGCTTCCTGAAGATCTCACTCCAGCAGACTGCCACCTTTGGAGTTGAATGTGGAGGCATCGTATAGATCCTCATTTCAGCTAAATGAATCAACTGTTCCATCCATGACGCTGCGCTTTCTGGCACAAGGTTTGCTAAAATTCCGTGCCGTGTTGACCGTAGCCGGTTTGGACATTCCAGTAGAGATCAGTTCAGCCTAACTGACTTTGTCAATAACATTTGCTCGCATCTCATTCAGTTTACAAGGTTCAAGTAGATTTGACAAGTGTACAAAAGTCAGGATAAGGTTACAGTTTCCAAAAGGGACCCAAAGTAAACTCCATGCAGGCAAGTGGAAGTAACAAAAAGTGAGCATTATTAATAAAGCTGAATCCAAAAAACACCAAAGGGGGCAACAAAAGCAGGCTGATAAGAATCCAAGAAAAACGAAAGAAAAATACAAAACCTTAGAACAAAACAGAAAGCCATGGGGAACAAAAGCAGGAACAATAAAGGCTCATGAGGCGCACACACAGGATTGGGGAACTGATGTAGAAAGGCAGACAAACCAACAGAGTGAGGGAAAACACTGACTTAAAGGAAGGGAAGGCAATTCTGGAGAAAGATAGCTGATTGTTTGAGTCTGATTCTCAAGTCGTCAAATACTGACACTTAATGACCTGGGAATGAGACTCAACAATCAGCTATCTTTCTCCAGAATTGCCTTCCTTACCTTTAAATAAACTGGGACTAATTTGCAAATAAAACACCAGCAAGAAAAAGACAACGACAGGAAGTGTAAAGCAAAATACGACACTTTGGCATGTTCATGATTCATTTTATGTGAAGCAACTTGTAACATTTGTTTTGTGGGGTGCCCAACAAATAGCATCAGTGGCATTAGCAGCATCATTAGTAGAAGAAGTGGAAGTTATGTTAGCTTTCTTTCTCTCTGTCTCACTTCCTGCCTGTGACAGCTGGATATGGCCTCTGTTGATAATTAATCAAGACAAGTTCTGGCATGGGCACAGGAGTCTGTTCTGTTAGGGTTGCAGTGTGTAGTGACCCATCGACTAATAGGGTCCCATGAGGTGAAACTGCATCAGAGCGTTAGAAGTCTGAAATTTGAAATCCCGCACTTGTCTCCATCCTCCTCTGGGAGGAAACAGAAAGACTTAAGATATGCATGACTATGATTTCATGCACATCATTTATTTATTTGATCTACTGTAATCTATCCGTCAGTCAGGCTGTCTGTCCTTCTGTGTCATGGTATATGACAAAGTGTCACAAAGGGGTGCAAGATGAGAAAAGGCTGGCTCTCAATAAACCAACAATTAAATTATTTATTAAAATTGATTCCATTAGAATATATTATTACATTAAACAAATGATTAAATAAAAATAATTTAAAAAACATGACTCTACCAGGCATTTTGTATGAAATCGAAACCCTCACAATGACCTTTGACTTTCTTATGGCCATTGGATAAAAAAATCATGAATCCTGCTTGCCTCCTTTCTCCGGCACTCCAGTGTTTTACGATCCCCACTGCAACGAATTTCATCAGTATTCCGTCATCTAAGGATAAAACATTGATCTTTTCTCTGGTGGCACCAAACAAAGCATATTGTAGTTATATTTTCCCTTCAAACTAAGACTTGAAAAAGCCTTGTCATTTGGACATTCAGATAAATCATCCCCTCCTCTGTAGGTGTGTGTGCGTGTGTGTGCAAACATGGGGGTAACGCTTGCAAAGATCAATAAAATATATCTCCGAAATTTGTCCAGTTTAGCTTTCACTTCATAAAGGTGTCACATCTAAGCTCTCCCATGGTCGGTGTCAGCTCTTACCACAGATAAACCCCTGTTTTTGAGCTGTCTCTGTGTGGCTGTTTAGTATGCATGAACGTAGTGTCAACCACACTCGACTCAAGCAGTAAATGTTTAAGGGTTTGGAGGACACTAAAGAAGCTACTTCTCTATCTGTGGTGGAAATTAACCACTGTTTACTTTTCACGAGGCTTGGTCGACAGAAAATATCCTTTAGAGGAATATGTTACACTGAGCCGTCGCCTTTCTTCTCAGATAAAATGTAACCTTTCTGCAGAAATAAAACATTTGAGTCTCACCCATGAAGGTCTTTAGAAGTGTAAATAGGCAGGAAGTCTTGTGGTTAACCTTTTCAACATTTTGAAATAGAGCAATAAATTATAGTACTGTACTCTCTTAACAGGGTGAAGTGAGATTATTTTACAATAATGTTACGTTTTTCAGTGAAATGCCAACAGACTAGGAATTTACAGCCACACAAGTGTTTTTGTGAAGACGACTGAACGGAACATCCGTGTCTGAAGGCCAATAGATAAGTGCCTTAAACCTGTATTTTTTCTGATGGCCAGCAGGGGGTGACTCCACTAGTTTCAAAAATAAGTCAGATTGTATGTAAGATTATGAGGAAATAATACTTCTCACTTGATGTATGACCTCAGCAAACAGTTTCCTCATTAGTTTATGGTCTCAATCACTACTTTGAAGCCTTCTTCAATACATCTTGATGTTCATTTTGTAAATGATGGTCCCATTTAGAGTAGAATAGATGATATGCTTTGGAGCTTGGCTACTTTGTGAATGACAGGTGGCTACCATAATGAGTCATCAGGTTTTAATTAGATCCAATCAGTTTATCCTCCACCCCCTAGTCCAAATATTGTCACTTCTGGCTCCAAAAACCCAAGATGGTGATGGCCATAATGCCAAACTCAAGGCACAGACGTCACAATGGCTCTGTCCACTATTTGTTATACAGTTTAGAATATTAATAATGCTAACATGCTTATGTGTTGCTGCATGTTTACCATGTCAACATCTTAATTTAGCGTTATTTCTGAGCCCAAAAATACAAGTATTGGACAAAAATGACTAACTCTCCATAGAGCCATACAGCTAGTATATCTAAATGCTAACAAAGCTTCATAAAGCATGGTCCTCTGTGTCTAAGTTGAAGTGTCACACCAATCCAGAAATCTGTTTTGATTTCCTCTCCAGCAGCAGACAGTGAACCAATATACACACAAAGCGTGCAGAAGGGCATTGGTTGGTGGCTCAGAAATCTCCCATAACTTTGCATTGCTTACTCACCATTGGCATGTATAAGGTCAGGATAAAGAAACTGATCCTTGCACTTCTTCTTCGCTCACACATCCTTTACCCTCATGCTGCCGGTTCTTTGATGTGTGAGGAGCAGCTGTTTACCAAGCTAATTGTACAAAACCACAAACCCCTCCACGGCATCCACTGACACAGCAGACTTTGATTTCATTTTAACTCGCTTTCTTCTCGGTCACATGGTTGACTCTGTCACAGCTAATTTGTGTCCTGAAATAGGTCTTTGAAGATCTGAACGGGAAAACATTACCATGAAAATCTGAAGAACGGATGGAATGACGGATGTTTTGTGCATAGTTTTGATTGTTAATGTGGATGACAGAGTTGTTTTTGAAACAATGCTTGCAAGAAATATTTCTTTTATGTCTGTCCATAAATCAGTCTATGAAAGAAAAGACAAATATTCACTAGGGAGATGCAGCAAGAACTTGTTTGTTTGACTGAAGGTCTCTTTTGGTAATGGTACATTTCACAAGTTTGGCTGTAATGTATAAGCCTGAAAATCAGATCGAACAAGACTTACAACTTAGCAACAATGCAATCACGGCAAAGGTTGTTTTTTTTTAATTGTCCAATATGCAATCCCAAAATGTTCCCATATATATTGGTCTTATTATTCCCCTCATTGTTTTACTTCACTTGCAGAGATCCCCACAAAGTCACTGCGGTCTCAATTTGGATTTTGATAGTTATATTTAACGATAGCTCCTCTATGTTAGCAGCTGTAATAGAGGAATTCGTGCCAACTGCAAACTCATTTTCTGACCTTCAGAAGATAGGAAATATTGGACATGACAGAGGGAAAGTTTTAGGGCAGTCATTAAAACAACAAGATTCCTCAGGAGAATATGGGCAAGGAGAGGCTATCCACGGTACAGATTAGATTGTGCCGCTCTGAGCCTATACGGGGGGATGAACCGCAGACACAAATCTTAGCATATGTTGGCTTGTGGGCACAAGGGAACTGCAAACTCTCGCCTTCATCCTGGGAGAGGCAGGAAGGAGAAGTCACCTTGATTAAATTAGTTGTATATGAAAATGGGGTTATGCCTATTGGGAGTATGTGACAAGGGTTTATAAACCTCGCCTTTCACAACCCTGCGAGAATGACTTTTTAATTTCCTCCTTTTTTTGTGGCGAGTTATATTTCTCCCTCTGTCGCTTTGTCCCAAAAGGCCTTTGTGTGTCAGGATCAATGTAGAATTCTCATTTGGTTACTGTCCCCTCCACTCATTCACATTGTAAGATTCCATTAGCGTCCTCCAAAACAGATCCTCCCTGGGTTTTTCATCCTCTCCTCTTCCCTCCCTTTCCTTTTCTCAGTGCATCTTTAGCCTACCTCTGACACGATTTAGCTTTTTGTCCCCTGCAATTGTGTGACATTTCGTCAGCCCATTGAAGGCGAGAGGAAACGCTGCATTCACCAAAGCCTCATTCAAATCTGAAATAGATCAATCCACCCTAGTCAGATGTCATGTCCATGTACCCCAACCTAAGTGATTTCTTCATATTTCAAACAAATGGAAATGATTACA
The DNA here is from genome assembly GCF_965226575.1 of Pagrus pagrus. Lineage (NCBI taxonomy): Eukaryota > Metazoa > Chordata > Actinopteri > Spariformes > Sparidae > Pagrus > Pagrus pagrus. The sequence continues at coordinate 19,791,703 of NC_140203.1, read as the reverse complement.
GATGGCGAATTCTTAAGTGTGACTAAATTACACCCTGGCAGTATAATAGATGAATTGTGGCTATGGATAACAGAAGAGAGGTTCGGCTGTCGTCTCTCTTCCAGCTGATGATTAGTACTTTCAAAGCCCAGCTGTAGCAGACTTTTGTACAACTATTTTGGTCTTGTGTGCACTCAGGCTAACACTTCTTTGTTCACTCTGTGGTCCACCTGCAATGATAATGCTGATTAACCTAGATGACCACCTGGAAATGCACTGCTATTAGCTGTTTGGAAGAGGGGACTTGACAAGTGATTGGACAAAGTATCAATCAATCTCATCACTGTCTATCATGGGCAAACTTCAACCAATCAGATCAACAGGAGAAAGCGCTACCGCCAGCGGTGCCAGTTGGTAAATCAAAATCTTACCGAAACCAGTCGGGAGTAGAATGCAAACACCTTTTAAGGTAAATTGCTGCTTTGCTTATTTGCACTACTCGTGATCCTTAGCAACGTCCCCACCCAGCAAGTATGTTTGCAAGCCCATCCTGACCAACGCAAGAATAGACTGATCCAAACTATCAAGGAAAACAAGAGAAACCTTGATCTTCTCTTGCTGAGGATAATCAATGTCAAATTAAAAAGACACCAGCCTTAAAACTGTGAAATTCACTTCACTACAAGCTTAATGTGGTGCGGGGGGGTAAAACGTCATGGTCAAGTCAGACTACTATGTTTACCTTAGTCAGTCGCTTTGTCAGTCAGCTCATTTTTCTTTTTGTTGCTGTTGTGCACATTGAATATGATGCTGCCGATCTGCTCCACAGGAGGTTGGCATACTTTCTGAACTAGCTTGAAGGCTTTACTGCATTTCAGATAACTTTAGCTGTGCTGCTGCTCCCACACATGCTGTATTCTACTTAGCGCAACGTATGAAGTGCACCCTTGCTATAAGGCTGTCTTCCCAGCCTTCAAAACCATGGGAGTGAGAAGGAACCGCTTTTAAACGTTGAGATCAAGTCCTTTTTGTACATTATTCTGATTTATAGCTCTGGGGTGATTTTGTAAACTTTTGGGGGGGAGGGCATGTGAGCTAGAAATGGATAAGGAATGTATGTAACTGATGCTGCATTATTAACTGTATATTTTATCGTCTTTGCTGTCAGTTGTGAACTTATCAACTCTCTTGTGTCTGGCAAACAAAGAAAACTTGTTTGACGCTAGTAGTCTCCTATCAGAGCATTTCCCAACAATACACTCCCACTGCTCAGTGAGATGGATACGTGGTAGGAGTGGCAGGTCAGTCTTGGTTGACCTGTTCCACTAACAACATAAGTGGAGTTATTCGGCTTTGCCCTCTGAGCCTACACATTACAAAGGATAGCTTCACATTACAAATTTCACAAGCTCACAGCTAAGAGATTACACTGCTACTAGTTGTTGGGCACATTTAAATGTTAAAGTGCACTTATATAGCCTATGTCAGCTATGTTGTACCTCGACCTAGTCACAGCTCCACTTACTTATGAATTCCAGCATCTTGGAGTTCAAACCACCCAACCCAGTCTCTATCAATGAATATTTCCTGCTGCAGAAAGGACAACATTTTGACCTTGGTTGTTATGTACAGTCAGGACTGCGAGCTCTGGATTTCTTGGCAATTGGTTTTCCTGGAATTAATTTCTCCAACCTAGAGACACTGCAAATATTAGACCCGTGAGCCACCAGGCAAACATTTTGTGGGTCACTCGAGTGCTGCTAAGTCAAATGACATGTTTATGCATGTCATTAATTCTGTCATTTGTAAGATTGACACACATTTCATTGCACCTTTTTGGCCCTTTGTGGATTTTAAGCAGTAAACCACAAATAGCTTCTACCAACAAGGGAAACAATTAGTATCCACTAGCTTTCATTGTGCTCCACACTTGTAGTGCTTCCACTCACTCATTTACATGTGACATTATTCCTTGCATGACGGCTCACTCTCACTCCAACGCATCAACCACAGCAACCTGGCCAGTGGCCTTACGCTTCTAAGTTTCATCACTTTAACATCACTTCTTCAAGCTCCCCTCTAGTGCAGCAGTATAAAGAGGGAGAAAAGTCGAGGTCTGGGGATGGTTGGATGGTTGGATGGGTTATACACTGTGTGAATGAAAGTCAAGATTGATTTGTTTGAACTTAAGTTATGTAATTAACGTGACGTGACTTGCATAACAAACACAAGTTACGTGACACAATACAGTTGTTTTAACCCTATTTTAACCCACAGTATGATCTTGTCCTAAACCTAACCACGTAGTTTTTGTGCCTAAACCTAACTGCGATTCTGCAAATGCAAAAAGTCCAGAAGTATAATATATCATCTGTCATCAAGCTTTATTATGAAAGCCTATATATTTGATATCTATATATCTGTCTATATATCATATTACACATCATTGCTAACTTGACCATGGAGCTCTTCACATGCAAAACTGAAGCTTGAGAGGTAGGTAAAGAATCTTAGTTTAAAGCTTAAGTCTTCTGACCAAGCTGCTGTATTTGACAAGTTGGGAGTGTGTATACCATGTTACACCATGTGTAACAAATACATGACAGAATAAGGTTGAACTCCATGTAGATAAATCTATCAAGTACCCTTTATAATCTCTTGACATTACAAAACACCGTAAACAGACGTCCTTCAGTGATGGTTGAACTGAATGGCACTCAATTGAGCGCTCACGTCATGTATGTCACTGTATGCTGCACTATGCTGCATTCTCCCACAATAGTATTCAGAAATAAAGAGAAAGTACTTCTTAGTTTTGGCACACTGTACACTCAGCTCACCACTGCAACCAGAGCCTGGGGGAACCCAATTTTCCCTTTTAGTACTGAGACATTCAGCCTCTTCTTCTCCTTCATCTGAATTTGAAAATAATTGTAGGCCTAGCAGCCTAAAACTTTGACTTTCTAAATTTAAAATCTTTTCTCATTGTCCTACCCTATTTCGTATAACTTTATCTCTTTTTTCAGTGTCAGCACAATCTTTTATGTGTTCTTTTTTCTCATCTTTGCTCCTATCCTTCATTTTTTTCCATTGTCTGTTTTGCTGTTCTCCATTATTCTTCACTTTTATATCTCCATTCCCAATATTTCCTCTGGCCAGTTCCGCTCTACAGACTTTGACACGCGTACTCATTAAGTCAAGGAGGGCTCAGGACATTTCCACTGTGTAATAGGCAAATGTTTGAGGGCTTCCCATTTGATTTTAAGCCAAATATGTTAATTTTGCTCTGACAGAATTGTTCAACTTTGTTTCAAATTCTCCTTCCCCTGCTTTTCTTTCGTTGAACTGCAGGTCTAGATACACGCAGGCCATGTTGGAAACTATCAACTAAGAAAGGCTCGTTATTTAACCATTTTTCAAAATACTTAATCATACAGCCCACAATATGTATGTACTGGTGTACGCTGAAACAATTGAATGATTTCATTCCATTTAGTAAGTGGTGGTGGATTCGTAAGTTTGATTACTTTTAGGTACAGGGTAGATTTCATCAGGATGACATATGTCGACCTATCCACAGTACATCTGATGTCCTCTTCATCACAGTAGCCTTGTTGTGGTTGAACGAATGGTGGTGTGAAAAACAGAGAGTGTGTGTCTTCGATGAAGTTTTGTTTTCTCCTTTCCCTACTCCTCTGGGGATGCTGGGGGTGGTGTTCTGTTTGTTGATGTGTATGGTGTTGCTGTGTATCGTATACAATGCCTGTTTTTTTTTCTCCCCTTGCACATTTGTCAGGCGAGCAGAAGTGCTTGCTTTCAGTAGGTGGAAGTGCTAAGGATTTTACACCCAGAAAAAAACAAATAGAAAAAAAGAAAAGGAAAAAAAAAAAACACGCCCACTTCTCAAACTTGGCTGCCCTTGAGATTTTCCTGCTGCATACTGGCACAGTGGGACAAAGTCTGTGAGGAGCAACTCCTGTTTTGTCTTTCACCAGTCAACAACCACCAGAAGAGGGTTGTGCATGCAGATAATTAATGAATATTTATTTCAACTTCCAACATTTAACATGCTTGCTGCACTTGTAGAACGAAGTTGACCAAAGTGCATGTGGTTCTGTATACTACGGCATAATAATTTGTCCAGATGGGATAAAACCTCTGGTCTCTTGAGTCCCACACATACCCACTCAGCTATGACGGCCTGCTCCAAAAGCTGTTTTTGTCTCTGTTTCATGAACAGAAATGATCCTGGAGCAACATTAATTATGATGTTCCATCCAGCGTAAGTCGTAAACTTATGACGTCACAACAGTGTGGTTGGTCACTTGCAGTGATGGTCCTGAAACAACATACAATTTGATTTCATATAAAGTTAAAATGTTCTTTGTTGTACATTTCAATGGTCAAACAAGGCCAATCAGACGCTGTTAGAAGAAGCTCTTCATGTTGTTATGATATGCACAATAATAACTGTTTAATATCATTTCAAATGACCAACAACTGAGTATCCAGTATGTGGATTTCTTAGGTTAAATAATGTGTTAATTTTCTTTTTTATTTGTACCTCAATCTTCTTCTCCCAATCTGTGGGTCTTGCTCCTGCGGCAGCCAATCCGTGAGCAAATGTGATTCCTTAGACCCTTTTAAAATCTCCTGATAGGTGCAGGCATTAACACAAACTGAGAACACAAAGGCCACAGCCTCCTGTATTATCTCCCTCTCACAGAGTGTGGACGCAGGACATTAATCACTGCAAAGTCACACCTCAACACACACACGCGCGCGCGCACACACACTCTAGTGCTTTATGGCAAGGGCTGTTTCAGTCAAACATACAGTATATAACCGATGTCTTGGTCACTATTAGTATTTGTTCAATTGATTTGACCTTCTTGACAGAACATTATATCCCAAAGCTCTAATGGCATCTAGTTAAAACTGAATTAATATTTCATTGGCTACGTAATTACTAATGAAACAAGGACAAAGGGCGAGAGCAAAGTCATCAACTCCTGAGGGGAAACCTTATGCATGCATTCTCGTTCTTTTCAATACTTTTTTCTTTTAATTAGAAAATACCAGAAACGTGTCACACACAATTGTTTTCTCTTTTAAATATATACAAAAGGCTCGTTATGTTGTAGAGACAGGTGTACAAATACATGGATTTTGTTGGCCATGCAGTATTTAAGGCATATTTTACATAGAAGATATATGCCTTTTTCATAATTTATTACAATTTTACATAATGACACCATTTCATGTTTAATGCAGTTGAGACAGTTTTTCTTCTCTTCTTTATTCCCGGCACCCGCCGCTCCTCCTGTCACAGATCAACCGAGAGATCCATCAACGAAGAACCATTTATTGTGCAAAATAACTGAACAATGGAGCGCGGGGTTCCTTGAGATGTATTCACTAAAACCTGGTGTAATTATACAGGCAGACTGCTGACTTTAGGTAAAATGATGAGAAATGAGCGTCTGATGAAGACCTTGCCTGAAGCTGCTCGGTGAATTTATGTCCTCTCCCGTTCCCCCAGCCCCCTCTGTGGTCGAGGTGGGAGAGAACAGAGGGAAAAACAGGAAGAGAAGGAGAGATGAGGGGAGGGGAGGCGGAAAAAGGACAAACGCACTAGATTTTAATAAGGAGTTGTCACAGCAGATAGTCTGGCCCTATATCAAGCGTGCAGAAGCTATGGGAGATCTGCCAACGGGCCCTGAACACAGCTCTGCTCCACTGGGGCTCCCTTGGGACTCATAGTCACGAAATAAAACTTCACAGCAGGACTATAGTGTCCCGTGCAGCTAAGGCAAACGCTTTATCTCTGCGCTGACCCTGTCAACGATAACCATCATAATGCTGCATGACCCCTGATCCCTGACCCTCAGCCCCGAAGAGGACCCCTGACCCTCGGCCCTGAAAAGAACCCCATTCTTTTATTGTCAATTTTATAAATCCTCAAAAATCCCCTCATACCTCACCTTTGACCACAAGACCCCCTTATTTTCAGAGTTTCTTGTTTGTTTCTTCACACTTTCTTGTCCCAGATGCCTGGTTTATGACGCAAAGGTATAGCTTCCAATCACCTTTTGTTTATAGATGGTATTAATCTGTTGTCATTAAGAACACAGCAGTACGTAAACAATGTCTGAGCTCCTCTCAAGGTGGTAAATCAAAATGTTTTCATCACAACGGTGTTTGCGAAGCTTGATTAAACATTTCTCACTGCTGTCTCCACACAAAACTCCATCTGCCGCCGCGAGGACAAGTACACTGTAGGAATTTTACAGACTTTACAGACTGTAAACCAGACATAGCAAATAGTAAATTAAGTGAACCGTTTGATTGAGCAAGGGTTTTAGGAATGTACATCCACCCTCCGCACCCCTCCACACACCGTCAAAAAGTCCTTCTTTGCTCTGCCTCGTCTCCCTCCAAGGTTCAGTTGCACGCCGCCGCCGAGTCTTCGCTAATCACACGGTTTCCTTTTTCCTCAATGTATCGTGGATTGTCAGGGGAAATCACTGTCACGGCACATGCGGAATACAGAGACTCCTCCGCGATGTGAGAAATAATGTCTTTGTCGAATTCAGAAAAGGGTGGAGTTGATTGATGTGCTCTGTGTGATTTGCCTTCCCACGGAGCCTCGGCACCACCGACAAAAGCACCTAATGGATTTGTTTGTGCTGCGTGTAATATGGTACATTGTATTTGACTGCACTGGAACATATCGCGTTAAGTCATGTCGCCTAATCAACATGTTCATGTCTAAATGTAACGTAAAAGCAATGAAATGATCAAACGTGCAACGCTGGCTGCCATTCAGAAGTCGAGATTTTGCAGTAGAGGACTGTGATGCTGTCACTCCACTCCGATGCTCTACATAGATAATGACTTGCAGCTTCCTACCTTGCCGCTACCCTGTAGATTTGAGCATTATAAAGCTGCTTAAATGAGCAGATAAACTAAAAGTCTCAGTGGCAAAGACACAAGTAGCATGATAGCATCCTGTAGCAGAAAGCCACAGAGGCATTTATACAGCAAAAATCTATTTCTTTCGATGTTTTCGCTACGTACAATGGATTCACTAATGGACGTACTAGAATTCAAATCAAACTGAGCTAGTTCTGACCCAATGAACAGTCCAGTATTGGGGAAGCCACTGACTTTGAGACAGCAGGAGTGGATGGTAAAGATAAGCTCCTGTGAATTATCTGTGTTAATTCATGGTCCATCATTGCAATAAGTTGGAAATTGCAGGTAGTAACTTCGCTAACAAGCTTCAAGCACCACATATTTCACAAGTATGCATAATTGAATTCCACTGTTTCTCTCTCTGGAGTGACTTTGACTGGTTTGAAATGGTGGTTTTAGTGAAGCAAGTGTGTGATTTTGACACTGGAGACCATGGTTTGGGTTTAGACGTCTGTTTTTCTGAAATCCAAGCTTAACAAAAGTACTTTGAGGTGCCTGAATTTGGCAGATGTAGCTACAGTGGTCATCCACTAATTGCAGGGTTGGTGGTTCCATCCCCAGCAGTGCAGTCCACATGTTGTAAGAGTCCTTGAGAGAGACACTGAACCCTGAAACTGCTCCATTATTAAGCCAGTACCTTCCATAGTAGCTTCCCTTGATTGGTGAGTGTGAATGAGAGAGACATTATAAAGCTCCTTGGATCTTATTGCAGTTCATTTAAATTTAACCACGCTTAAAGTATAAGTAGCCTGGGAACCAGACAAATCTGCAAGCTCATATTTTATTTGCTCTGGCAGATAAGTTTTATCCTCCTCTCATTCAGACTGATTTCCATCTGTACTAGACCAAGCTGGGCCAATCACAATTGTTCATCTAGTTCAGAGCCACAATGTTTTCACATCTAACTCTTTGAATTCAGGGTCTATTTTGTAGACTTTTACCTAAACAGACCAACCAAGACAGTTTTGGTGAGTTTTAGTGTGTGTCTCATGATGATCTGCAAGGTAAAATTGTTGTTTTTTGTAAAAGGAGTCTGGTGGCCTTGAAAAGCCCAATACAGCAGCTGTTTCTGGTTATCCAACAATGGTCTTTTGCTTTAACATGACATAACTTGACAGGCGCAGTTGCCCCCATGCTTTAGCAGCCATTTCTCAGAAACCAATCACCAATTCCAAAACTTTTCTGTACCAGTTATTAATTTAGATACCAATTTATGTAAGCATGTATGTATGTACAAAGATATACCAAAAGCTCCAAAGCTCCTCTCAGCATGCTAGAGTCTGTTGACATTTTTCTGTTGCTCAGGGTTATGTTGCATTTTCTGTTGCTCTGATTGGTTGCCGCTCGATCCAATTGCATCCAGAGGCATTTTGGTGTGCGCCCATTCGTAACCCTCCTTGGAAACCAAAAATGAACTGAGAGATTCTAGACTAATTGGCATTAGAGAACTGGTCTAGTGATGCCAGGCTGGCATAGAGGTGGCACATTGGAAAAATACTTGAGTTGCCTGTGGAGTTGGGTGTTGGGTAAAGATCTTAACAAAAAGTTCACAATACCAGTGTCCAGTGTTAATACTTAATACTCAGATGCAAACTTCCCTGAGCCTAATCAGCAACCTTTATGACATCTGATGGTGCCTGGAGACTGAACTGACAGAGAAATTATCAAGGACAAACAGCAAAAGCAGACAGTTAGTCAAACAATAGTGAACAATTCTTTTTAAATCATTCGCTTGGAGAGCAAATGTCCATGAGACACAAAACAAAATGGGCCATGTTGTTTCACTCCAATATGATAAAGTTGTGCTGCTTAATGCTTTTTAAAAAAATATTATGCTTTTGGACATAATGCTGTTAAATGTGTGACAGCACAGCTTTTGCATGTAATCCAATGTAGCCTGACTACAGAGCTGATTTGTTCAAAAGCAGATGCTAAGACTGGATTCATCTGTCCAGCCACAATCCCCAGGCTCAGCCACCACACACTGTAATCCCAGAGAAAAATCTCATTGTTATATACAGTTAACTCTTCAGGCTATAGTGTGCAATATGTAGAGGAGAGACAATGAAGTACAGTGTATGCTCTCCCTCTGTGGACCAACCTCCTGCAGTGCTTTCATCCGCCTGTAGCTGCTGTTCTCTATTCCATCTTTCATATTTTTGTCACCAGAACAAACCCCTCAGGATGTAAAAACGCTCAATCAAATGCATACTCTTACGTGTGACGGCCGTGATCATATGCTGACCCGAATTTTAATAGGATAGATGTTTAATGTGACCCGTCATTGTCAATCAAGAGCTGCATTTCTAGCCCAAGTGTGCCTGACACAACATTGAACTCCCTGTGCTCACTCCCCGGCAAAGTGCTCGGTGTAATACAGTTGCGTAATACACATGATGAAAGATAGAACGAAAAGCATTGAGAGGCTATTTGGAAAAGGTCACATGGTAAAATCAACCAGTAGTTATTCCCCAGACAGTATCTACTGTTCTGCTCCTTTCATCCTGCTAATATCTGGCAGAGGACTGTGCACAGAAACTTTCAGTCATCCAACCTCAGAGTGGGCGAGTGGGGCATCAATTAGTGTTGGAATTTTAAGATTTTATAGCAACTTTATTTGACTCAGTTTTCGTTCTGTGTCTTCTTTTATATCCTTCAAACTTTTGTATTTGCGGTTAGACCAATTAGGTGTTATTTATGTAATTCCTGCAGCACTGGTACAGTAGGAAGTGAGTGTGTCCCTTGGAGTACTATCAGTGTCCCCCTCGCATCATAGATCTCTGTTAGGTTCACTGTGAATTATTACATTAAAGCATATGTTTTCAGCAGGGGCCGAGGCCCGGCGCTGCATCCTGCTATAAATCAGAAAGCCTGGAAGGCAATGGCAAAAGTTGCATATTGTTAAAATTCAGGTGCATTATTTATGATGTAGAATTCCTCAGTGATGCAGTGCGTGTTAATAAAGCAGAGGGTGTGATCATTTCAACTGTAGTTATTTTTCTCTTCAGAAACCACAGAGCGGTACAAGAGGCATTCTGTGTACACCATCTATCAAAGCAAACGAATTAAAATATAACCTCCCCAATTACACTGCCTGAGTTAGTGTTAGCCTTCCCTAGCCCAGATGCAAACCTTGCACGTGTTGCAAATGCATCATCGTGAGGCATACTTGTCTGTTCGGTCTGCTTTGCGCCGTGCGCTAAAAATGTCTTATGATATGTTAGTGCTGTTTTCTCACAAAGAGCTGGAAGTGCTCTTCGGAAACAGCGCCGGATCCCAAGTGAACCAGCTGGGACTATGGCCTCATTGACATACCTATTACGGCTTCTTCTGTTTCTCTTGCCGCTGCTGAGGCTGTTTTCTTTCCTCCAGGACTGGGCCAGTGTTACAGTATCATGGTGCATTATGGGCCGGGGGAATTGGGGCTCCATAAGATGGAGTGCTGATTTTCGCAGTCAGCCATTCACCTGAGGTTTTTCACAGTCATGGCTCAACAAGGAGACAACTGATAAATGAACACAAGCAGTTGCACCTTGGCTATCACAAGGCCTGGGCGATAAAACAATAGCAATATGTATCGGCGATAGACACGTTGTCGATACCAATACGAAAATAGTTCCATAAAATGTTAGGTAGTTTCACTTTGTCCTGGCTTATAAACAACCTGTCATGTCCCGGACCTTCCGCTGCTCCTTTCGATGTCGCTCATCCTCCGGAACCGTTCTTCGCTGCTGGAGTGTGTCCAGGCTCCCAAAGTGAAAATACCCAGTTCACATACGACACTATTAAGTTCACACGTGAAAATTTTGAATTCACGTGAGGAAGCAAATTATCTTTGATTTCATGGGCCTTGGTTTGTGTTCACATGTGGAATTTAAAATCTACATGTGAAAAAAGCCAGTCGTGGGTGGGCTGGGGATCAGGAGGTTGGGTATCAGTGGTCCAATCCCCCGGCTCTGGCTGCATGTCAAAGTGTCTTTCATCTCATTACTGATCCCCATAACACTGCCGTTGGCTGCTCCATCTGTGTGACTGTATATGTAAATGGCTGAGCATACTGTAGGAATATAGAAGGGGGAGATTAGTCAGGAAACACTGGATTACTCCTGATGAGCAGGTCAGTACCTCTGCCATCAGTGTATGAATGTGCATATGAGTGAGTGGATGTGGCAAGTTGCAAAGTGCTTTGAATGGTCTGTAGACCAGAAAAACACAGTATTAATGCAAGTCAATTTACATATGAATGTTTGTAATTTACATGTGAAAATGGGCATTTCATGTTTGGAAACTTTCATTTATGTGTGGACAAAAAAGACAATTACTTTTTTAAATGTTCACGTGTGACATTATTTTCTACTCATGTAATAATTTAGTTCACATGTGAAAGTAGCAACTGTGATTTTCGCATGTGATGAGGTATTTTGACATTTTCATGAGGGCCTGTATACAGACAAACATGAGAGTGAAATACGTTAACAAAGGAACAACAAACATCATTATCAGTAACTTTAGCAACAAGGGAGTTTCAACCAGAAACAGACACTCAGTTTTTCAGAAATACTGAGATAAAATCAATATTTTTTATATATATATTTAATTCTATATCAACATTCAATTTTCTAGCAACAAAGAAAACCCAAGTGCTGATGACGAAGAAGCCGAAAGGGAGTGAGATATACAAACAACCCGTGGCAACCTCCCCCTCTATATTTAGCATATGTGGTACAGTCCAATGAGACTAATTAGCAGCAGCTGTAGTTTCTGATGCAATTAGTAGCCCTTAAAGACAAGTGTGTTTCCAATATGTTCAATTTCAACTCTTTCTGAAAAAGGAAGTCCTTTGGTTGGCAGAATAGAATGTTGGCGTACATTTTAGTCTCCTGGTGTTTCAACAAATCCTTGAACCTACAGTACTTCTGTTTCTTTCTCTTAACCTTAAGGTGAGCAGGTTTGAATATTCTATATGTAATCTTAGCTGTGATGTTGCAAGCGCAAACAAACACCAGGGACTGCATCTCTCCCTTTAGTGGCTTCCAGTGCATTTCAGAACTTATTTAAAGACAGCGTGCTGATAAAAAACCTTAAACTACCTGCTTCACATGTCTTGGATCTTTTGACCCCGAAAGTTTTCCACTATATCTCTGATTTCTGTTTCTGTTCTAGGCTAAAGCGCTAAAGAGAGGGATCATGCCTTTGGTGTTTTGTCTCTCGACTGTAGAATTGCCTAGTTAAAGGGTAACTCCACCAATTTTGCACATTAAAGTGTGTTGGGGACTACAACATATGTTAAATAAATAGTGCAATGCCTTTTGTGGCTGCAGATGAAGCTGCATGTGACTTGCTAAACTGCCTCCAGTGATGTCACTCGAAGTGACGGCTAAGTTGCATTGTGGGTAATGTAGGCACCAAGTTTTGAAAAGCACTCGTATATAACTGTTGAACTCATTATGGATAGTTTAAAAACTAATGATCAAATTGATACAGCAGAACTAGAGATGTAAATTTTTTCTTTAATTCCGCACATTCATCTTTCTTTTCAAAACCTGGCGCCTACATTACCCATAATGCAACTTAGTCACTGAGTGACATCACTGGAGGCAGTTTATCAGATTATATTCAGCTTCCTCTGGAGCCACAAAAGACTTTATAGCACTTTTTTCACAATTGCAACGTAGGCTCCCCAAGATCTGTAAACACACTTTAATGTGTAAAATTGGTGGAGTTACCCTTTAAGATGGAATGTGTCACAGTGTTGACACAAAAATACATCTCCATATTCACTGCGTGGGGTCTGCATGAGTAACTTTATGCCCTTGTGTCAGTATGTATATTGGTATTGTCCATTGTTTGTTCCACGTGTGATTTTATAAGCCTTGTCCGAAAAACAAATTGTCCACCGCGCTGGTCAACAGCCTTCACACACTTGACCACAGAATTGAATCAACACCTCTATGGCAAGAGTGTCAACAAAAACTCAATATGATAAGCCTCATGAAGGCAGGATTTATTACAGCCCGGTTGTATTGGATGTAGCTCAGTGCATCTAATAAAACCACGAGTAAGAAAATAAAGCATGCAAAGTGAAGGTGCAGGGGCTGCTCACCTGACAATCCAGGACGCACATTCCTCCTCGCAGCTCCTGCCATATAAAAGCCTGAAGGTCTACCAAGATTGCAGCAGCCGTATCATGGGTCTGAGGCGTGTATTTATGTGGTTGTCAGTTTTCAACAACATCGTCAAAAATCTCGGCAGTTCTCTGCCCTGCCACAGGCTCAGATGCACCGTATACAGCCTGACTCACGGAATAAAACATCTCCCTCGTCGTCGTCCTTGACCTCCTTCACTGTCTTTGTTCGAGAGGCTGTATACTTGCTTTTAAATGTGCGTCCGTGTGTGGGGGCTGTGCTTTCAACTTTTACCGCTAATGCAGAACATTAGTAAGCTTCACTTTCGCAACATTCCTTCAAAACACGTGCCTACACGTGACATGCAGCATATGCTGAGTTTACATGTGTTCCTGGGTAGAGAGATTACGGTTCAGCCCAAGTCAACACAAAGGTATTCAAAATGTCTAATGATGAATTATAAAATATAAAGTTGTTTTGAATGGCACGCATTATTGTACTGCTATGATAAAATCCCAAATTATAATTCATGAAGAGAAAAGAAAATCCATTTAATTCCATGAGACCTTTAAAGACCTCCCATTAAATTAATCACAAATGCCTCGAGCGCAACCTCATCAAATAAACGATGAACGTTATTTACATACAAATCATTATTTGCGCTTCCATCACACACATGCACACCCTCCTTCCTCCGCACACAGAATCACTTCTGCACACGCGCTGCCCTTCACGATCCATTCTGCCGGGTCACCCTCCGCTTGCTATTATTGGTTTTTGTTTCTTGTTACCCATTCAATGCCTTGCACAATGTTGATACTTTTTTCTTTTTTTTTTACCTGAATGCTTTCGCCTTGTCCAGAATAATGATTGTGCACAAAGGAATGAGGCCTCTACATGCATGGCGGCTCCAATGACGGGGTTGACGGACCAGCCGAATTGAATTCTGAGTGTCTGATCTCCTACTATCTGCAGCTCTACTTCTGTATTACACTTTTGACATTCTCTCCTCTTTCCTTCATGCATATTTTGAAATGTCTTGCACCCAAAGAGATTTCTTTTTACAATATCCACCTCAAATCAAACAACGTCTCTGAAAATTTAAACCAAACTGCTGTCTTACACAATTACCAGTTAAAACTCTCTTTGTAGATGCATTTATAAGTCATTTACTGACTTTTTATTACTTCTCTATTCTGTATCATTTTAGCACATTATGTGGTGAGAGAGAGACAGAGAGGTGTCCTATAGCCTGATATTTCAAGGGTAATCCTTGGTCACATAAGTTAAGCAATGTCATTCAACTTAGTAAGGAAATTCAATACATGGTTATTGTAGACGTAGTCACATAATAGAGGCATCAATAATAAATGTTCAGTGGATGTAAAATGTCAGTGATTTGCTTCAATATCTTTGGCCCTATTGAAGAAAAGGTTTAAAAGTCTCAATTCATATTGAAAATGTTATTACATGAAGCGTTGTCCTCTCTGAGGTAGCCCAGTAGCTATTGTGTTGGAAGTTTTCAATGGTCTCTCTGAACGAACCCAAAGATTATAGGCTCTGCAACGATTCTGTTTTCTGGCACAATGCAGCTACCACGTACACCGGTTAAGGAATTGGCATTCCAATGAATTGGGACATAAAAAGCAGTTTTTGTTGCTTCCAGTTCAGGACAGCTTCAGTGAGGGGAAAGTAGAGAATTATCTGAGAACTACTATTCAGAAACCCTCCAACTGATCTAAAACTTGAGCCCGACTCCCTAAATCACCATTTAGTCAGGAATGAAGGAATTAAAGGAGGCCTGTTATACTTTATTATCTTGCACCATTTTCTATCTGTTCTTGTGCATGTAAAAGATCTTGAAAGTTAAAAAGGTCCAAGCCTGCACCAAAAGAAGCTCCTCTCTCCCACAGAAAACACTGCTCCTGAAACGCCTCATCAGTAGTCCCTACTTTAATCCCATGACTTTGTGACATCACACTACGTCACCGTGTCACACATTTGCATAATTTATGCAGAGCAGCTAGTTTGGCACTTAATAACAGATTTAGCACATATGCACTGCTGTTGTTAGCAGTGATGGGTCAGGCGTGCGTGAGCTGACCAATCAGAGCAAACTGTGTATTTGGGAGGAGGGGCGTTAAAGAGACAGGAGCTAAAGCAGAGCGTTTCAGACAGAGAATGAATACAGTGCTGCTGCACTGAACAGTATGAGAAAACTGATGCATGTAAACCTATTCTAGTAGTAACCCAACATAAAATTATGAACCTGAAAATTTGTGTAATTTGTCTCCTTTAATATAATGAGATGATTCATTAAAGCTGTCCTCATCAGAAAAAACACTGCAATCATTAAAACTGTCTCCATTACAGATGTACTGAATGTAATGGGGACGAGGTTGGGCTGAATGTTTGGGTGTACGAAGCATGTGACTTTAACACTAGACACGACAACAGTTCTGGTCCCGTCTCTCACCAACAGCCAACCAAAGCTTTGTTTTGCCTGGATTTAGTTTTGTTGCTGAGATAATTCAGTTGAAAAGTATATCCGAGCCTAATGGGGCTCAAGGTTTCTCCCCCAGAATTTCTTTTTAGCAGAGCAGATCACTTCCTGTACTCTGCTGCATTTTAACAGGTGGTTTGAAACTTGTATCTGGATATACATGCATGAAAAAAAGTAGGGTACATTTTCTAATTTCATCCTGCGTGTTTGGCTCCAGATCACATATTTGAGGATGTTAAAAAGGTACAGTCTGTACTGATGTCGACTCGATGACTAATTCAGAGCCGTCTTTATTTAATAACCACTCATTTATTTAAATTGAGGATCACTTTATGTTGCTTGTAACTGCACTTTCTGTTCAATTAATTTCTCGGATGTTTTCAAACTTACCGAGTGAAGTAGAGAGGCAACTTTAGTATAAGAGCCCCTGTGCGATCCCCTATAATCTACATTCCTCTGCCAGTCAGTTCCACTACCATCAAGAATCACCAGTGAGTGTATGTGAGAAAATCCATCAAGTTAGCTGTATAACATTATAAAAGCTTTGCAGTATTTAGTGACATACCAACATTTGCTATTTGGTAAGTTAACAATTTCCTGAACATTTTGTGGTGACAGTGTGTTACCCACTTAAACCCAACCACTTGGCATCCGTGGTTCAAAATGACAAGAACGGTAGCGACGTGCCTGTGTGTGTGCGATGTGACAATCTGCCTAGGTTTAAGGTAGCAGTGAAAACATGGTATGGAATGTCATTGATTTGGGCATTTCCTCAGTAAGCGAGTGGAATGGATTTGATGATAAAGCCATGACACAAGTGGATAGACACGGGAGTCAGGGTAAGGGTCTGAAATGAAAAATTAGGGTCCAAATTGTGACGCCCATTCGAAATTGTCTAAACTTAACCAAATCCTAACCAGAGATGTTTTCCCAGTGACGTCATCAGTGAGATGTGAGAACACGTGGGAGGTAGAAAACAAACAGAAATGGCTGAGGACTCGTGAGAGAATCAACATGTGAAGTTGTTTTTACTTTGCGAAGTAAGGGGTGGAAAATGTTCATTATCCCAAAAAAGAAACCTCCTACACAGTGCAGAATTAGCTATTAGCACAGAGCCATGGATTTTTTATTGTAAGCGCTGGATGGTTTTGTGCTAAAACTGCAGGAATAAACGGCCATCGTAAGGTAAGACGGCTCAGACTGTTACCGTGTGTTTAATGAAGAGGTTTTGGAGGCTCTGTGATCAATGTCTTGATGATCAGTCTGAAGCGTGTTTGGAGTTCCAGTGTGCGACCTGCTGACAGCCGATAGAGGTGCAAAGTGATTGATTTGGATGGAAAGCACATCACGCTGCTATGCTTAGAATTTTTCAGAGAAAAATAATCAAGGAAGTACACAGAGTATCTTTTCTTGATCTTGTGTGACTGAAAAATACTTATTAAATCCTCTGTTCTGACACTGTGTCTTATTAGTGACACTTTGCCTGTATTGTATACATGCAATGTATTTTTACACTAACACATCTGGCATGTATGGTGAGTAAGGTACGTTTATTTTGAATAGATTGTGCTGCTGTGCTTCTGCTGTGCAGCATGAATTTCATGCTAGCGATATTTTAAACAGTTTTTATCTAACAATACGCTTAGGGTTAGTTTGCGTGTGAGGGGGTGCTTTGAACCCATGCTGTTGTTAATGCTCTGGGTTCACGTACTGCTCATTTCTGACTACCTGTGGAGCTAAATTGGTATGAACAGTTGCTATTGTTGCTGCTATTAGCTCACTGGAATGCAGGCCAGTTTCATGTTAGCCAGCCAGAGCTAGCAGATGGTTATCAAAGGTGGCATGTTGCCAAAAACGGGTACCTTTGGAAATGCAAGGAGGGGTGTTGCATATATATTTACCTCTAAACAGTCATTTTATTTACCTGTGTCCCAGTCTGGTGCTGTTTTTTTCCCCACCGAGGATCTAGAATGTTGACATTATCTTCCTGTAATAATGGTCATAATGAAAAATGGCCAAATTGATGGTGACAACAGTGGATGAGATCGATTCAGCTGCACAGGTTGTTGTGAGTCAAAACAACAGCACTTAACTTGAGTAAGTTAAGTTAATTGGTCCTAGCAACTGCTACGATTGCTGCTTCGTCCAGCCATTCTCACTCCCAATGTGTCAAATACAGCAGCCTGGTCAGTGTCCCTACGCTTCTAAGTTTTACTCGGTAGTTATCTCTCTTGAAGCACCCCTTTAGTGCAGCTGTAAAAAGAGCCAGACAAGTCCAAGTGTGGAGGTGGTTGGGGTTGTTTGATCGGTTATAACCTAGACTTTCCTCCTGTAGACTGGTATTTGCATCGTGACGGTACCCAAGAGTCAAGGGTGGTTTGTTTTTAGGTTATGTTATGCAAGTAAGTTAACACATGTAAATATGTTACGTGGCTGAATGTATTTATTTTAACCCAAAGTATGATGTTTGCCTAAACCTAACCAAGCAGTTTTGGTGCCTACACCTAACCTAACTGCGACCACAAGACATAATATGCGATAATATTTGAAGTTCTTGTCAGTAAGCTTGGTTTGAAAGTCTTACTGGGCGCTGCAGATTAATTATTGCTAACTTGACCACGAGACCTTTCACGTGCAAAACTGACACGAGAGGGTGGGTTAAGTGTCATCATTTGAAGGTTAAGTGCACTGACCAAACTGCTGTATTTTCTACTCATTGATTCAGGCAAAAAACTAAACTTTTCAACAAGAAATTAGCTAACAAAAGTAAAACAAAAGTTTGATCATCAGTCTAGGTTTCCTTGTCTATCTGTGGGTAGTCAGGGTGGGATTTACAGAACATTATGTCTTTCCAGATGGTCACAATGTCAGATCAGGTGATCGTGGTCCCTGCTGTGACTTGGCAGAGACTCGGCGTACTACATGTCGAACCCCATTACAATCGTAGCTTGCGGTCTTTCACGTCCTGCATGACGTGCAAAGGTGATGAGGCAGGGGTGGTCAAAGACAGAATCTGGGACCAGGAATGTCATTGACCATGGTGTCCAAAGAATCGCTAAGTAACCTACATTGTAGATGCCTGTGTACTGGAAGAAAGAAGGCAAAAAGTCTGACATGTGGACTTTCTGAAGTGTCAAATATAATTTATAGTCTGCTGTGATGCACTACACAAGACTTTATTGTGTCCGATGCTCATTTTGTTGTAAAGTTGAAAGTTCTTGGTTTCACTTAGTCTGCATGAAAGTGTTTTTCCGCTGACTGATGCTTTGTATACAAGGGATGTTCAGAAGAATGTTAACCATCAAATGTGTGGATTTATTTTACTGCATTATTTTTATTATTATACAATTGTGTGTGGTTCTAGGTGAAAGCAGGTAATGCTGACCTGAACATAATGTTGTTTCAGGTGAATTTTATCAGTTGAAAGCATTCCTTACGGCAATTATGAAGACGCTGTTAAATCCATTAAATCATGTATTGTACCCTTGGTGCTGTACTTGGCAAACATCATGTCCAGACAGAACATTCAAGGACAAACACCTGAGCACTGCATGCTTTTTTTTTAATATTCAGCCCTGATAAAGAATTTAGAGGTGGCAAATATGAGAGATCTTGTATTTTTCTTTTTTATACACTAAGAATATGCAACAAAATAATGTATCCAAGGTTGTGTGCTGTTGTTGTTTCTTATGTTTTCATTTTGAACAGAGAAAAAAATCTATTGTCAGGCGTGTGTGTGTGTGTGTGTGTGTGTGTACTGCGCCCACCCTAAGGATAAGGGGTGTAATGTTCAGCCTCAGGCAGCTCAAAGTGGTTGCTGTGCTTGGCACCTGGGACCCCTGTCTCTCTGCAGGAATTGGCATGGAGCCGGCAGCTCCTCTAAGAGCCAGGTGTTGTTTTATTTATCTGAAAGCACAAGTGACCTTTCTAGAAGAACGCCGCAGTGAGACCTGCCTCAGAGGGCTGTCTGCTCTCCCTCTCTTCTCTTCTGTCACATACCTCCCAGTGAAGGGTGAGATCGAGCACCATCAGCGAGGCCCGTCTCCACTGTCAGAGAAACAGAGCCGGCGTGAGCCTTTATATTTTGTCCAGCTATGATACTGTCTGGTTCCTTAAGTTTAGACTCAAGTTTGAATGTTCTCCCTCAAGATAGCACCGTTTGACTCAGAAAAGGAAAAGAGTATATTTTCTGGCAGATACTGATAGTTTTCTACGTAGGCAGCTTTTGGACGTCTAAAGGCAAGGTTCGATTCTCCTGAAGATTGGCTGCTGATCCAGCCTGTGTTTATCTTTTCAAATATGTGTATATACTTGAAAATTCTACAGGACAACATTTACAGCAATATCAGTATTGCAACAAATCAGGAAAGTGAAGGTAAAAGGTAATGGAGATGGTGGCGTCCTTTGACCTCTGCTCATGCTAGTGTTTTATTAGCTTTAATCATACAAATTCTGTATTTGCCAAGCCAGAGTAAGAACAATAAACACATGTTAGCATTAAACACTGAAAAACAGCCACAGCCACTGATTACAATCTAGTGCAAGGCTTCCAGACATGGTCCGCATCTACACCAAACAGCAATTTCTTGTTCTGAAGGTTTGCTGTCAGTTGTCATACAAAATGTGTCTCGTTCTCTCTAGTACACAGTTTCAACAACTGGTGTAAACATAGTTTTAAGAATATGTCAAAGCTCCAGATGTAGGCTTATTTTCCATTTGGCAAGTAAATCTTGTAAGGCTCTCTGCCACACTGACAGATGAATGTTTCTACCAAAAAAGTCAAGCTGCGTTTTAGTGTCATTTATCTCCATAGTTTTATTTATGCTTGTCGAAATTTGACACTCTCAGTGCATTCAGGTGCATGTCGTTAACGCTTAAATCTACACCACTTTGTCCAACAGAATTCATGGGCGCAGACAGGGAGGTCATGTTGCATTTAACGGCACCACATAAACTCTGAAATCTTTACTCGAAAGGCCAGGAAGGTTATTGAAACAAGAAAGTTTAGCTTTTTTCTCATTATCCTTACTTATTATTTCACTGCAGCAGTTTTAATAAATAGATGCTAAAGTATTGACATTATATTTAAAAACCTAATTTTTATAAGCAAACTCAATCATATTTTCTTGTACAACAGATCCTCAAGTTGTTTTGCTGCGAACATTTTTAATAATTACTTACTACAGACATGAGACGTGAGAGAAGTGATTTTAATTAGTGTGAGAACTCCTGATCAAGTGTTTTGGCAGAATCCTTAAGCGTTAGTGATCTGTTTGGTGAGAAGTTCAGGAGGTTGCAGTCAATATGTAGATTACATCAACAACAATAACAGTTTGTAGCAATGCCGTTAGAGCTAACTACACTGCTGAGATATCAATGAGAATTTAAAATAAACACTTATTGTGACATATTTGCACTTTTTAACTTTTAAAACTTTTCATTCAACCAAATATTGCGTGCACACTTGTTACTCCATTGACTGTGTATGTCAGTTTTAAAATTATGAGAGATTCAACACTGCTGCTTTTACCTAATTAAGGATGAATACTTTATCTTTTAACTGTTTACTGCTAATGAATGGATGGCAGGACATCTAGAAGAGAGACAGACACTGAAAGAGTGACTGCATATTCAGTATAATACATTCTACCTTACATAAACAACAATGCATCAGCTCAGAAACAGTTTTCTATGAGAATTCATAACTGATAATACATCACGGGGGCGTCTGGATACAAACTTTAACACTGTGAAATGTCACGGTGCCACATTTTGACTGCATGCTTGGTTACTAAATACCCAGTCACACTGAAACCTGCCAGGTTTGTGTCACACTCTACTCTTTTATGAGATTTGTCATAGAACGTAGACAAGGTGAAGACAAATGAAAACGGCACCTTTTGTGCATAATGTGCTGAGACCTGAACAAAAGCAGTCATGCCCGCCTGGAGTCTGTCTCGTTCTAATCCCCCCCTCCTTCTGCATTATGCCAAAGGGACACGAGAGTGAAACAGATGGTTACTATGGCAACATTAAAAGGCCTTGTTTGTGTCTATGGTACTTGGGAATATAGTTATTAGCAATAGGTGAATATACAGGAAGCACTGATTTACAAGCAATCAATGTAATCAGTGTTTTGTACTTCAGCGCATCCCGAGGGCTGATTATATGAGAGCATTGAAAGCCTTTAAAACATCACAACACATGTTGCATCATGTTGTAAACTGTGTAATGTATATATTATTTGCTTTTACAAACCACTTTACACATTCATGATGTGAGCGAAAAGCTGAAATAATATAGCTTTTGTTTCGAATTTAGGTAAATAGAGGCAAACACTTTATAATAACCATCATTAATAAATGGTAAATTCATAGTTAATTACACTTAAGTTAATAGTTATTTCACTGTTAACAATGAAAAAGTTCCTAAACCATTCATTAAAAGGTAAAGCAAAAAGTTTAAAAATTAAGAAATGATCAACAGAATCTGAAAAAAACCCCAGCATTTTTGATGTCTTGATATCTGTGCATTGTGTTGCAGGGATATCTACTGAAGTTAGCATGAAAACCAGATAGCCACGGCCCATCTGGCCCAAAGCTCATGTGCTAGCAATGCGAACACCATTGCTCTCATTGTGTTCTGACCTCCCAGTACTGACCGCTAGATGCACGGCTAACCCAGCTAACTAGCTAACAGGGCCTAATGTTACCTAATTTCCCCTCGACCTAATTTCCCCTTGCGGATAAATGAAGTTATCTATCTATCTATCTATGTATAGTTTGCAGTTACAATTAGCAGCAGTTAGCGGGTACTCCGGTGATATGCTGCCCCCACTACTGGCCAATTCTTAAATGTTGCACCTTTACGTATTTGTGTATTGCAACTGATGTTTATAATACATTGTAAATAGTTAATGTTTATAGATGAACTGTGCAGCGTTTATTATTTGAATGGCCATTATATGAAGTTGCAACTGATGTTTATACATTTTTACAATTGCTTAATAAATGGTTTATAAAGCATTTCATTGTTTAACAGTAAAATAACTATTAACTAAAGTAATTAACTCTAAATGAAACATTTATTAATTATGGTTATTATAAGCTGTTACCAAATATAGAATTGTTTTCTGGATAGCTTATAATAAATCTCGGTGTACATATACTGAACAATGGCACATTCAAATATTTTAGGACAAATAGTGCAGCACCACTGTCATATCTTGGAGTAAACATTTATGTAACACTGTGATCCTACCCTCTCACTGAAGTTACAGAAACAAGTGATAGGGGGAAGGAGTGGCCGAGACAGAGACACCATTCACCCTATTACAAGACATTGTACCATCAACATGATTTTGAAGCTGATATTTTAAGATAAAAAAGTTACATAATGTCGCTTTAAGCATCATTGGGTTCATTATGAAAGAAAAGCAGGAAGAACTAGTTTTTGTACAACACTATATATATATATATATATATTATAAACTATATTAATGTAGCTTCAGAGGATGTATTATTCTAACTTTGACATCTTGTTATATGAGTCACAACATTGACTTGAAACACAGCTTACTTTGGTAAACTAGAGTTTTCTTTGTGTACCTCCAGAGAATGGTAAATGAAACTAAAGTAAGTAATGGGAAGACAGCGTGTCAGAGGGACATGATGAATGGGGTCAGAAAATGTCAGTAAATGCCATCAGATCAAAATCATTTTTTCCAGCCGTGATCCATGGCTTTGTGCTGTTTAGATCTGTTGTTGTAAAATCACTCACTGTGCCAGTGATGAGATGAGACGCTGCACAGAAATCACCATTAAGATTTTAGGGGGTAAAGACTCAATTTGTGGTGGCATCAAGGGAGATTTAAAAGATCAATGCACTGATATCGTTTACTAAAACATGTTTTAATAATAATAATAATAATAATAATAATAATAATAATAACTAAAACAAATGATGCAAATCATTATCAGGCCCCTATGTGCATGAGGAAATTGAAACACACCATACTCAATTTCATGTCACAGCTTGACAAAGAGCCACACATTTTCCAAATCAAACTGTGTGAATATTGAAGAAATCAGAAAAAAATAATAACTCGGGTGAACACAAAATTGTACACAACACTCAATCAGGTCAATGTGAAGTTTTAACTTGGTGACTAGAAATATCCTGTTGAGTTCAGTCCTTATCTGAACCACTTTAATATTTCAGAATGCGCATTCTCTGTAGTAAAAAACACTCGTATGCCGGCTGTCGGTTGTTCGTGTCCAACAACATCACATGAGGTGAATTACTTAGCTCAGATACCAACGCATTACACAAATAGGTAACTGTTGTGATGCTAAATTATATGGCACCATTGTTTGGACCACAGCAGAATGTTACATTTCAAAGTACTATAGCCAAATTACATTTCATGAAAGAGAAATATTTTTCCGTTTCATCCATTAGCCCTAATGCGGTTAACATGCATTTTTTAGTGTTGTCGTGGAGAGTAAACTTGATTATCCCCGCTAAGTGCAAATCAAGTTCACTTAGATAAGGGTTTTATGCTCTGACAGTAACTACCTGCGTAATAAGTGTGGCACACTCGCATTAAGAGGTGTCCAAATGGCTCGAGTTAAAAGCATGCATTACTTAGCAGTCGGCACAGTGGCCTTTCATAGGAAGTACATCCTAACCATCTATGTCTTTTTTAATTGTGTTGATACATCTACTGTTGGAGTTGCAGGGTTTACCTCAGTGACTTTCATGTGTCAGAGCGACAAATTTCCCGCTAATGTGCACGCACAAAGAGGAACCTTGGTCTTCAGATTGCTATAAAAATGATCACGGCAAAACCAAACAAAATCATAAAAAACGGCTAATTTCCATGAACGCTTTTAATCAATCAATCAATTGCGTTTGAATGTTGTCAGTCAAGAATATATGAAGTGCATGTGCAGCAAAACAGTCATTATCTGGCATATTTGTTTTATGTGAAAGGTAGCCCACTGTGGCATTTCATTTGGTGATATTTACAGCAGCCAGCTAATTTTGCTTAATGACTTTTTCTTTATTTAATGACTCTGCCCAGCTCACTCAGTCCATATCAATTCAGGGGTAATAGACCACAGTGAAAGTGATTTGAATTCTAAATACCAGCCAAACAAGTGCACCAGTCAATAGATAAATAAAGCATTTCATGTTTGAAATATATTATCTCAGGCAGAAGAGTCATGTGATTTATTTTCATTCTTGCTGTCCATGTCCCTCTATCACTTAAAGTCATATAAACATGCAGAAACACACACACACACAATCACACACACACCTTTTCTCCAGGGCAGCATTTTGTTCAAGTCTCAGATAACTGATAGCAGGACATCAGATAGTGTATTGTCGAGGTAAACATTTTCTTCTCGTTTCAGGTGGAATAAGGTCAGAACCATCACTTCACAGAGACACTCTCTTACAAAGAATTATAGGGCGGCCCTGAGAGCTGAATGTGCTCCAACTTAGGAAAACACATGCAACACAAGCAATTTAAAAATAAACCACTTCACCAATTTGACAACACATGAGCAACGTTTACCACAAAGTGAGAGGACACAACCAAATCAGAAACGTGCGAATGCACCAATACACAAAACACGAGGGTGGGATGACATTGTGGTTTGGATTTAAATTACTAAAGAGAGCGACCGCGGTTGGGGTGAGAAGGAACCAACGTAGACTGTTGGTGGGGAAATGAACAGTGCTCTCCTGTGTTAAAGTTCAACTTCTGTTTACCCACATAGCCACTTTGTGGACTTAATGGCGCTAAAATAGTGTCACACTGCTGTCTCTACAGCTGTTAGGGGGCTTTGTCACTTGGACCAAATTACATGTCATTTTTGGGCAATTGATAAAATGGCTCTTGTTTTTCATGGGAGCACAGTTTCTGGATTTTCCACCTTTAAAGTGCAATATGTAAGAATTTCAATTGAAAAACATTCAAAAATAAACTAAACAACAACAACAAACTAACAGATTGTGAAGAAATTATAGTTTTGACATTATGTTGTAGAGATTTCAACTGAAGTTAGCATGCTAACTAGCTAGCCCTGGGCCTGAAAACCTCTTTCTCCCAGTGGTCCAGACCTGCTATGATAGCGGTGTGAAAACTAATGCTCCCCCAGTGGTCAAAGTAGCTGCACGGGTAACTGAGCTGAGAAGCTAACAACATCTACCTTAGTATCTTAGCAGATACCTTTGTGATATGCTGCCTGCATCTCTTGGAGTATGAATATGTATGGCATCTTTAAAAGCTCAATACGTTGGTAACCTGACTACTGAGTGTTAACTTTTTGCCTAAAATGAAAGCTGTTCTGGAATGGATTCATCCTCTGGAAAGCACTGAAGTACCAAGTCAAATTTCTGACACAATATGTTCATTATATATTTATATTTCCAGTGTCTGAGTGGATAGCAGTGAAATGTATCTATCCTCTGTGGATCACGCACCTGCTCCACACATTTTAATGAAATCTGTCCTTTAGCTTTCTATCGACCTTGAGATGAACCAAAAGGTGGTCATGAGGAAACTTGATGTGATGCTGTTGCACAGAGGGTACAGTGCTCATCAAAATCCTTACAACCCTTCCCCTGGGGAGCATGAATATTTATGTGTAGTTTACTGTTGCTCTCAATCAGAACAAAAGATGAAAGTTGTGTGGGATCATGGGAGTTAGGGTCGTAATTTTTAAACAACCACAGTTGCTGATGAAAATCTGTTTACAGAGAGAGGTAATGTTTAAAGTTTTATTTAAGTTGTGTTTAGTGGTTATTGCCAACTTCGTTCCTGACTCTCTGACTCTCTCCAATGAACCTAGAAAAGATGGAAGGGTAATTATGTTACTGAATCTTGCCTCTTTGGTACCAGACTGTGGCGTCAGCTCACTAATACGAAAAACACCTCTACGTTGTATGACTTCTGATGAAGTAATGCCTCCAGAAAATGAAAGAACACACTTCAGAGAGTAGGTTAACGTTTTTACCAATATGTTGATCATCCCTTGACTTTGTTTCGGAAAGGGTCCTGTTTGCAGTGTAGCTGAAGTCTCATCGGCGATATTTGATCACACCAGCCCCTTCTGTTTGGTCACAATAAAAATAAAAACAAATAAAGTCATTAACCTACTCTCTGGAGTGTGTTTTTCTGGAGGTATTTCTTCATCAGAAGTCATCAGTGTAGATATGCTGGGTTTTAGTGTGTTTGTGTGTTTCTCCATGCATCGCCCATTGACTGCAACATACCTGACACCACTGTCTGGCACCAAAGCAAGATTTGGTGACATGATGACCCTTGCTTCTTTTTTTGGTTCCTTGACTCTCTTCCAGGAAAACAAATTCCTTCCTAGCCACAGGCGGCTTGAAACGCACCGTTACCTTGAGTAAACTGACTTTGACTTGTTTGTTTATTGTTGGAAACATTTGTGAAGATCTAAGTACAAGACTAGACAGAAAAGGTCTAGTTTTGGGATATTTTAGTGCAGAAATGTTACTGTATATCTCTAAAGAAAGGCTGCAAAATGCAGGAGAAAAATAGCAGATTGCGACTATTTTGACAGATGTTATGACTGCAATGTGATTTCTGACGATTTTTGTGTCACAATTTTCATTTCCACTGAAAAAACTATTAAAAATTATGGTGATCTGACATTTATTCGGGTCTGTACCAAACACACATGTTTTCTTCCATCTGGAGAACAGGATTTGGATGCCAGGGCATCTCTGCAGCACTACAGTACTTCATTTTTTATCAGAAGAAAATGCACTTTCTGCCATTTGGTGACTGCACTTGTCCAACTACGATTCGGATTCTTGTAATAATATTTCAAAGAGTTGTGCAGGCCATAATAATCTGACCAGTAGCAGACAAGTTATCTTGCAGTAGACCAACAAAGACCCATTCTCAGGCTTCACCACTGGCCAGAATAAGATGGATTGGTGCAAAAAATCAGAGAGCAGGCATTGAGTGCAGAAAAAGCTTGACTTTCCCATCGCTAATGTTGATCTTTTGCCTTCCATGTCTCCGTGATAACTTGTAGCATTAATGATGACATTTGTCAACGCAAGCAAGCTGTGCAGAGTCTCTGTCGCACTGCAGGATTTCTGGCTCTGAAGGTCACAACAGCTACCTCTCTGGTTTGAAGAGACTCAAAAGACAAGCCGGAGTGGGTTGCGAGCGTTTGTGTCACGGCCTTATACATAAATGAGAGCTTGGATGTAAATGTGATAGAATGCACTCCGAGCGAGAGAGACGAACAAAAGAGAGAGAGAGCGAGGGAGGGGTGATACTGTGCAGCAGCAAGTGTCCACTCTGGTCCCGACGCGAGAGTGAGCCATGTTGAAGAGCATTAGGGCTGAAGTTAAAGAGAACACTGACCTGACATATCTCGGTGAGTAACTGTTGTCTGCTGAGCTCGATAAATAATGGAGCAGAATTTGAGCCCCCACAGATAAGGGCACTGAACTTGCTCTCACTATCTCTTTCCCTCACGGTCTCTTGTACCGTCGCTGCCTTTGTGGATCCTCTGCGTCTCGGAGATGACCTTTTTTTTCTCTATCATTACATCGCATCTTGTGCATTTTTCATTGTTGTATTGAAAGCCTTCCTCTGAGACAGCATGGACGGTTATTAGCGTCACAATGTACATAGCTTATACTTGTTATACTATTATAATTATTTACACAGTAGCCTGCCTTTTTAATAAAACATGAGTCTGTGCCTCTGACTTTAATTACCGCAGCCATTTTAGCAGGGAGACTGCTTGTTAACATACCTCAAATAAAGGAATGATTTTAATCTGCAATTTATAGCGAGTTTTCATTATTAAATAGAACTACATAACCCCTTCAAACCATTTGAGTGTGAAAGATTCAGAATTTAGAGTGTCTTAATTGTACTGTAAGGACGGGAAAGAGTGCTTTTGGGCAATATTAAATCTTAAAAATGACTGGAGTTCTTTCCTGCTAACAAAGCAGACCCCCATACATCTTGTTGAATTCCTCAGAGACAGTGAATTCGGCACAGCGCCGAAGCGCCGCCTCACATAATACGTATTATTTGAGTCCAGTTCTTGAGGAAACAAATGGTCCCTCTCCCGCTTGCTGTGTTTGTATGAAGACGCTCGCAGTGTGTTTGTTTTGTATGATTTTTCTACTGACCTCCATTGTAAAATAAGCATAGACAAATAGAGGATCCCTGGCAGGAACTTACAAAGGCACCCCCATCCATTCACACTAGTATTATGGATAATATGCTCGCACTGGATATCGGATTATATATCAGTTGCCAGGAAGAAGTACTATCCTATAACTATAACATAGAGAGGTTGCAAAACAGCTGGTGGACAAGCAAGCAAATTGGAGCAAAGATTTTATTCCAAAGACAGATTTTGATTAAGGGAGCCGTATTCTAGCACGTAAAAAGGAAAATCAGGAAATTAAGAGTTGCATTTTTTACAGCAATTAAGAAATTATAAAGGATCTGTTGCATTTTTGGAAACAATTCAATTGAACTTTGGGGTTCTTCAACACAGCGGCACATAATCAACTTTAGTTAAGCTGATTCAGGCTGATGCAAATTACTTTTGAGCATCAATTTTGATTGTGCCGTCGCGTTTGACACAATTAATTATACTTTTCAACTGACTGCATGCGTGGGGGAAAAGGCAGGAATAGCTTCATGGAGGCTGACTTTTTATCTTACTGATGTAATTGTCTCTGTGAAACCGATTTAGTGTGCAGTTTTGTCGCCACCTGCTAAATACGCCGACAAAACACATCACTTGAAACTCTGACATGTCGAACAATAACAACAACTTTCAGATGAATAATTATGATCGTTTGTATTACGAATAAATCATCCACTGTACTAAAGGGTGAACTGTGGCGGCATTATTTATTCAAAATTGCATTATCATTTATTCGACGCCAAATGTAATCTAAAAACAGACGGAGAAATGGGAGCATTAAGCCCATAAACACCCATAAAAATCACATTAAATATTGAGAATGCTTCTTAAAGGTCGCATATTTGCTAAAGAGTTGTGTGATCTATAACACTTTCCCTGTTTATCCACTGTAATTTTCAGTTTCACTCTGACTGCATGCTGTTGCCTATGCAGCTGAAGATATCTTGTTTGAGGCACTTCGCAGGGCATCTTTAAATATGAATGGTGTTAATCACTTCATTGTGTTTCAGAACCATACAAGGCTTCCAAGTGCCCACTTTTAATTAGCCAACCTGGGGATTGTTATTTGTGCTCACTGTTTTGCCATAGCCTCCAATAATGAAGTTGCTAAGATGAGCATTTGGCTCAACATCATTAAACACAACTGGCAATATCTCACTCAGACTAAACTAAGGTCACAGTAAAGCTTACATACAAGCTGAATTATTGGAAACGTGTAAGTTTGGAGGGAAGACGGAGTCTGAAAAGCCAAATATTGTGCTATTTTCAATGCATTTTACCATTAATGGACCCCATGGCAGATATTTTGTCTTTTAAAGCAGGAAAAGCCCAGGTGGAATTTAAAAAATGAATAATGGCTGTATCCTATTCATATGAACTAGTAACAGAGCTCTGGTATTCTGCATGCTCATTCACTGACATGGCTAACTGGGACACTTATAAATAATATAAAATATAAGGAGCATATAAGGATGAAATGGAGCCATCGATGTTGTTATTGGTCACACCTTTGCTTTTCCTGCTTTGACAAGTCAAAATGTCTGCCATGTAAAGGATCAACTGGCTACATGACAAGTGTTTTGGAAAGGCAACCTGGTAACTATGTTGCAAAAACAAATAAGGCTGCATAAATGTATTATGACTGCTTGAAGGCACCCAACCTAACAGAGTTATGGTGCAATGGCTAATGCATTAGTAAACAGTTGCCTCTTAACACACCAGATGGTGTACCGTAAGCATCCATTCTGATTTGTGTTTGCCAACTGATGAATCTGAGTTCAATATTCGGTCCACTTTTAGCTCCATTTTGGTCTCTGCTTAGTTTCGCCTCATCTTCCCAATGTCACTGAGCCTTCCTGTCTTGGGCTGTGCATAAACCATGCCAGTTTGTGATATTTCCAGTCAGGATGTTTTCAATTGCTCCTCTGTAAAAGTTGACTGGAACCTGGCTCCTGAATTTAGTCTTCCTAAGTTTCTGTAGGAAGTAGAGCCTTTTCTGTATTGCTCCTACTCCTACTGTTGCTGGAACCGTAGATAGTAGCTCTTGATGAGACTGCTGTCACTGAACCATACAATAGGCTCAATGTTCCAAACGCCACAAATACTGAGCTAAAACTGTCCATAAAGAGCTGTTGAGCCGCAGTCCTGAGTGACAGTTTTCTGTGGGTTTGTCGCTACAAGTGTTATGGGTGATTCATTATCTACAACTTTAGAAGGATTTGTGCATTCTTCCTACCCAGAGGGCAGCGTAGCTTTAGGTCCAGTCAGTCATCTCATACCTAGACTACTGCATCTTCCTCCTGGCCGATGAGTCAACATGCAAGAGTGATGGTTTGGCTCGCCTAGGCCTGAAAAGTACAGAAGTGTATGGAGATGCAGCACCATCAGGGGTCAGGGACAACAGACAAACATAATTCAGTGAGCCAGAAAGTCCATGCCAAGAGTTGATCGAGGATGGTTGGGTGGTATACTCATAGGTCTTCCACCTAGGCGACCAAGGTTTGAGTCTTGTGTGATGATACAGCCAGTGGTGACTGTTTTGAGGAAGTAGGTACTCAAGCAAAACCATAATCTTTTCCGAAACCTAACCAAGGAGTGCTGATTGTTTTCAGGAAGTAGTTATTTTAAGATGATCTGGACAGGGTATGTTTGTAATTGGTAACTTGATCACGAAAATGACTGTGTTGATTTCACGGATAGTTGAAGCCTAACATGATCGTGACACGGTGGAACGTTGGGTCTATTTGGTGTGATACCGAGTTGGAGTGAAGCAAAAGACGCTTCTGGACTAAGACACCACCTCCGAATATGGCTTGAATCTGATTTTCAAAAATTACATTTCATATGGACCTGGGCCGGCAGTTTGAACAAGGCCTTACTACCTATGTTTGTACATACAGTGTACTTCATATTGCTCAAGCCTCTACTTTGATTTCTTCACAGTTTGACCTTGTATCTGAGTTAAAGAACTGCTTCTTGACTATTATACAGTATTTTATCTTTCCAGTAAGTCCCATCTTATCTTTCAAGTCAAGTGTCCTCTTCTCTGCTAGCTTTTCTTTTCTTCTGTCCTTCAGCACATCATCTGAATTTTCTTTAGGCAGCCATTTCTTTTCATTGTTAACTTACAGTAATTGTCTCTGGCAGTCAGGCTCAGCACTTTTAGGAAGATATCTGACATAGTCTGGAGATGCAAGAGAGACCAGAGGCTATGTGCACTTCAGTTTGAGAGGGGGGAGGGGGGAATTTAGGGATCGTCTGTGTACCATCACTGATTGTGCCCGCTGGCAAACAAAATAGCATATTCTTTTATATTAACAGTAGTTGTGAGTCAGTGACTGAGGGAAAGAAAAAAAAAATACATAGTGTCAGGAACAGGATTACCTTAAGGCAGTGGGCTGGCTTACTTACTTAGCTGGAATGTACAGTCGCTCCTAAATTATGCACATAATCTGTTATACTATACGATATTTAATAAAACAAAATACAGGGAAAAAAATTAAAAATTTATGACAAAATAATGCTTTCAAATCACAAGGAGCTTCAAGCAAAGAGCACCTCGACACGACACACAAAAGAAATATTAAATTTAGAGATCAAGCAAAACAACAAAGCCTCCGAACTGACACAGCCTCAGCGTGGCAGAACAATCACCCTCCCTTACAACCACAATTAAACACATTCACATGGACAAATCAGCTTGCTTTGTTTTTTGATATGTATTAATTCACTTTATGTTTTATTTATTTACAGCCCTGCTCATTTTGTTTCCCTGAGCCAAATCCAACGGAATCTATTTCCTGTTGGAACACATCTAAACTTTAAACAGTTTCATTACGCAACTTTAAATTGTGCTGTATTATGCGTTATCAAAGTAATTAAACATTACCCAGAGCTACATATCACTGCTTTTGATTGCTATTGTAGAAATAAATAATGCATAATGTAAGGGAGGCTGTTTACCTGATGCCTCCGTTTTATCCAAGCCTCCAAGGACCAATGCTGAATGAATGCAGATCAGCTGTTTATTGTGGTATTTCACCATCGGATGTTTGAACCCCCTGTGTCTCTTTATTTCAGAGTGTGTGCTCAGTTTGGAAAGAAATGCAAAGAAAACACCAGTCTTGCTTGACCTTGTGTGATCACTTCCTCAGTAATTGCTCTGATATATTTAGTCTGGTCAGTGTCTGGTTTGTTGTTTTTCTTCCAGCATGTGTGACAGTTCTGCAGAGCCATAATTAGTCCTTTTAGTCATGCCTTGGCAGAAGCGTGTGTTGTTTTTCCCCTGTCCCCTGCTGTGTGGTTTTCAGTAAATCATTTTTTGAACTAAGCGTCCATCTCTGTGGAGTCTCTGCACTCAGGTCCAAGTTTCGCTCTGGTTACAGCAGGTCTGAAGAGTCGCAGGGACTCAGCAGAGATTGACCATGTTTCTGGCCTGTCGGTTTCAGGTCACCACCACTGGTGAGCACCGGGCATAATTGAACTCCCAGGAGGAGGGATTATCAACGATTAGAGTGACGCTGGAGGACAAATTGACAAGCTGGAGGGCAAGCATGGCAGAGTTGAGACAACTGTCCAGCAGCTCTCTGACGACACCAGTTTCCAGCCTTGTTGCATGAGCAATTGAGTTCCGTCTTTCCAGTCCAACAATTCAAAGTCGGATGCAACACAGTGCAGAGGCAAGGTACATGTACCAACATGTGTCAGGCAGCAGAGAAGTGCTAATGTTCACTAATGCTCACTATCTGCCTATTCAAAAACATGGTAGCCCCGTCTCCCCACCCAGTTCACGATTTGCTCTTTGTCCATTACATTTATATCACATCACTCAGAGCTTGAATCTCACTGACAAAGTCAATTTTGAAGCGCGGCAGTGAGGTTTGGCACCTTCACCCTCTGCTTAGACAAGCAATGGCACGAGTTGAAGTGATTCTGCTGCTGAGCATGTGTAGAAGGCCTAAAACAGCAGAACCCGGCCCAGCAGCTTCCAAACGAGGTGCCAATCCTCGCTGCTTGCACAACCGCTGTTCAGCATATGCACACTGGCTTGCCTCCCTCTTCTTCAACTCCTCCTGCACCTGCTCCCAGTCTGCTCTTTGCTCGCATCGATATTTGGCTTCTCCTGCTCTCTGGGCCCTTGACCCGAGCCTCCTTGAGCCTGTGAAGTGTTTGCGTAACCCAGAGGCATGCTGACATTTCAGTATGTAACAGACTAGCAGAACTGTGAACAAGGACCATGTACTATTTAACAAAGAGTAACCTTAAAGTAATCTACTATCAAGAACATGAAACATTTAGATTTTCAGAATGAATACAGACTTCTTTTTTGTGTGTTCATTGGGCCTCATTGTCATTGCTTGTTGCTTCAATTATACACCGTTGACCAGTTTCTATTGGCCCAATCACAATACACCCCTTGCCTCCACTTAGCCCTCCATTTTGCGCTTCCAAGGGGGTAGGGTGTCCCGTTTCTTGTTGGGATAGAGGGGCAGGGCAAAGTGTTAGGGCTACATGTATTTTTAATGTATTATGGTCCTTTTCTTTATAACAACCATAAAACAATCAATACTAGTTTGCTGATGTCTCGGTAGCTAATGTTGCACTGCTATTGCTAATTTATTCATGACAGTCTTGCACTTTTAACATATCTCAATATCATGTGCAGTACTACTGAACTTATCTTACTTCTATTGTTATTCTGGTTTTTGCTATTAATCCATAAACACTTTATCCTTTGTATATTTAGCTTATTTCACTAATATTTAATACTTCATTGTCTTTATTCTCATAAAGCTGGGCCCAGTGTGTGACAGGTTGTACTGTAACTTTTTCGGAGCAGTCTCTGGCAAAAGAATTTCCTTTGGGATTAATAAAGTTCTACAGTACCTTATTTTGCACTTCAATATCTTATCAATATAATATTTTAATCTCCCAGTTACAATCCATGAAGCTGCAAAGAGGTGCTGTTTATTGCACAGTATATCCATCACAGCTGTATTATCAAATTACAGATACTGGCTGTAAAGCATGGCAGCTTCTTCACTCCCTCCCTTATGACCTCACCAAACAGCATCTTCTCTGGCGGAGAAGATAACGCAAGAGCTGTTATCATGAGAACAACAGGATGTTGTGAAGACAATCAATTTGCCCATCTAACAAGATTATTGCATTTGAGAAGGTTCAACAGAGTGCAGAATCTAGCCAGCCACCGGCATCTGTTCCTGTGACAGAAGCATGTTTTCATATCCTTTCCGTCTGTGCGGGTTAAGGAAATGATGAAATCTGTGGGATTCATCTCTTAAAGCAAGAATATCTCTTAGAGATAAAAGGAGGTGGCTGCCTTTGCTGCGTCCTTCCTGTAGTGACACAGACAGGTCTGACCCATTTTAAATGGAACCCTCTTTTAAACAGCTCAATCCAATTTCTGTGCTCTCACACATGTAGGCACATCTACCTCTGATTCTTCACAGATGAAACCCTGTAGCCGGTCCTCTGTTGACTGTTGATACTGACCTGCCTCCTCTTTGCCGTGTACTTACTCAAGGCCAGCTACTAGAGTCACCTTCTTTGTGTGGTTCTGTCCAGTATCCAGTGCACTGCAGATAGACAAGTTAAAAGTGAAAAGTTCATGGTTGTTAAGGAGTATAGGTCGAATAAAACTTTTGTCGAGATGTGCTATCAGAAAAAAATTAATAATTTGACTCAAGTGTTGACTTGAGGTATTTTAATTAGATGTAAATGTTCCATCTCATTTCATTACATACGTTTAATGGAAAGCGTCACATTTAATGCAAAGTTTTCCCATTAAGTTGCATCAATGTGAACAAATTAAATAACTCAGTCCAATTAAAACGTAACTAATGCAAACTTATACAAAAACCTCATGCGTTTGTTTGATTATTACATATAAAGTTAAAGTGAACTTCTACCTAAACAATGAGTTTAAGTATTTTACATAAAAGTAATGCACTGTGACTCAGTTATCTGTCTCCTGTTATAAATCACACATATAGTTATTTCATTTATACACATTGTCTCAACATGATACGAGACTGTGCATTAAATGTGACCTTTTACACTGTGCTTACATAATAGATGGAAAAAGAAAAATTAAATTACCATACTTAAAGTCATAATTATATATAATTATATTGATTGCCATCAAAGTATAGTCTAGCTATTTTCCTGCCTTTTGACGACTTTATTATTTTTGCTCTGCTTGTACATGATGTATTCGATTTGTCTTTTGTCTTGAATGCTCTTTAGGATTTTTATCCCCCGTTTTTCTAATTTGAATGCAATTCTCCTAATGTAAGCACAGAATGTAACTGACAGGCTGTCAAATCCCAATTGGCGTGCCCACATCCCTGTAATTTTGCCCTTTTTTTACAGCTGTTTCAGGCACAGTTTAAATTGTTTTCATAAGCACAAAGAAGTCTTTAATATTCAAACACCAAAATATGTATTATTGTTTAGCTAATTGGTACTTGTACTGTTCCATGTCACGCACAAAATTTGTATAAAGACTTTTTGCATCTTTTGGCATAATCAGATTCAATTCCATCACGATTTTCTACATCTACTGCCGCTCCTTTTGCCCTGTTTAGAGGTGTCGATGAGGTGGCAAAGTCATTTCAATGAGTGCTGCTCTCTCCTTGTGGGCTTAATGAAGATTTGCCTGCCTCTTTAAATTCTTCTTCCAGGGGTTTGCTCTCCCCTCTGTCTCATAATTAAGTCAGTATATGAGCCGTAAAGGCTGAACTCTCCTGAAATAAACCCTGAGAATTCTCCGCCATCTGCTCTTCCTCTCCTCTCCGTTCTCCACTGCGGCCTCCCACCATCACAGCCCTGGCCACCCCTGCTAGACTCCCTCCCACATGTTTACAGGAGGGAGAACAGTATTCACAGTGTCTGTAAAAAAGGGACTTTTCTTACTTTCTGCACCTGTCATGGACAACCTTTTATTTTTTTTTGTTCCATTAAAATCCCAACACTCCTGACACACTTTCTCTGTCTCGCTCACACACGTCTTTATGTGGTTCTATCACTACAAAGCACCAAGGGAGAGAGAAAGCAAAGCTGACAAAATGGGCTGTCCACTTAAGAGTCGGTATTCATTAATTAATCATATTGTTCATTTCCAACCAGTGAGTACATACACAAGTGAAATACAGACAGTGGCATGGGGACTGGCCTGAGGGTGGACTATTTAATTTGAACGCTTGGATTTTAAAAATCTTCTCCATATAGAATCTTTAGGGATCCCGGTATTGGGATCAGGGTTTGACAATCTGAAAATGAAGTCCCTTGAATATAAGGAGAATTTCACAACACACATCTTCAAACAATAGTCAGGTACATTGAAACAGTTTTGACTCGGTGTGGTAATTCCTCTTATTCAGGCTGTTCATTAAAGCTGAAACTTGGGATGGAAGACAAAAAAACAAAGTATTCTTCCTCCAAAGGAAATGTTGAATTCATAACTATTTGGGTTTTGTTCCCCGTCAATAACAGTGAAAGCACATTAGGAAGGGATATTTTAATGGCCACTGTGAACAAGAGAAATCAAGCTGTTTCTACATTCAAATGGGCACCTTAATGGACAATTATAAATGTAACATTTATTAAGTTGTGCACACAAATGAAAAGTTTGATCAGCTTGTATAAACCAAATGTTTAATTTGAAATATATTTGAGAATAATTTTGTTTGTTCCATTTTCTTTCTTTTCCCATTTCTGCATTTTTGTTCTATATTTTGGTGAGTTGTGTACTTCCAAACCTTGCCAACAATGTTCAAACCCATAGGAAATCTATAATTATACTAAAGGTAATGGTGCATTTCACTTGGCCGCCTGTGGCTTTAACTTCCATGAGAGTCAGAGTGTGAGGAAGGATGGAAGCCTGCAGAGAGACTGAGCAGAGCGTGAATAAAACACTGAAACATTACCTCGTCTGGAACATTTATGCCAGAGCTGCAAAGATAGATTTCACTGGCAATGGTTAGCATTAGCATTATGTGGACATATAACTGATAAATTGTTGGATTTTGACAGAGCTTTTCTATTTTAACCAGCACAGCTTTTCTAGACTTTACAGGACAAGCGGCCTCAGGAAACTCCAGGATCAGTTGAATGCATTGTAAATTACTCATTTGATCCTACACAGCCAATCAAATCTGTTATTATGTTATTATATACTGTTAAAAATCAACAAATTACCTACTGAATCACCTACCTACAACAACTCCCGTGATCCTGCGCTACTTTTGACTTGATTGATACATTTCTAGATGCAGAAATTTCATACTGTGCATTTAAATCAATGACTCTTTGCATAACATTGAGCTGAAGTAAAAAAAACAACATTGTTTTAATAGCCAAAACCCAATATCTCAGTCCAAATCAATCACTGTACTACACAGGAACATGTGTGCAGCTAGTTGCTAGGAGTTATTTAGTAATTTGATGCCACATCTATACTAAAGTGCAGTCGGTAGCTGATGGCTCGACCCGTCCTCATCAGGCAAACAACCATATAGGTCGACTGTGAAAGCAGATTATTACAACCCGTATTTACGTTTCTTGTTAGGCAGCGACCTCTAGCGACTGTAATAAGTATTACACTAGCAAAGGAGGAAGTCAGAAAAAGTAGCAGTAGTAAGGAGTGAAAACGTCTGTATAAAGAGAAAGTTGGGATCGACAAGCACAGAACTTTCATCCAGGAGACCACAGTTCCTGAAACTGCAAGTCGGCGGTGAGTTATTTTAACTTACTATCCTAGTTAAGTTACATCACATATATAGAATGCAACTTAAGTTACAGGGAGTTACAGCCAGTCAACCTATGCAGTTGTTCATGTACGAGGATTGCTCCCAGTCGGTAGGCTACCAGACTGGGTGCTGATCCCTCAGTGACTAGACCGGTTATGATGACTGCACACATTAATTCAAGGACAAAGAATTAAGTAATTAGTACACAGAAACAATTATGTTAAGGGTATCCAATTATGTATTAATGACCAACAATTTGAGTTTGTCTAACTAATGAAGCGAGTCATTCCTTCCACTGACATCACTCATATCCCCTCAGCTGATAGGCTGGTCAGTCTGGGATAGCTGCTGGTTAAAGAAGACTCCAGACTCATTGGTTTTATATGATTGTCATTCATCATAAGCAACCTTGTGTCCACTCGCTGGCAGTATTCTGGCCTCAAGCACTACTCTAACTGACATGACATCATTCACAACAGCTTCTTCAATCTTTTGTTCAGAAGCTCTGTGGCCTGACTCATACTTAGAAAAAAAGTCATTTCAGAGTGAACAAATTGAGTTTGCACACTGTCCCTCAGAAGTATGTGTGACACAAATCCTGATAGCTGCACAGCAAATAGACACAATGAAATTATTATTTTTTTCTTGAGTGGTATTTAGCAGAAAAACTTATTGAGGATATCACCCTGAAGTGGTAAAAAAAATGGCATTTTTGAAGACATTCTGACTAATCCAGGATTTTATTTATTCACGCTAGACAGGTCCCTACTGACAACAATGTTTATTAAGTAAGTTCCACTTTAATATGTGTTAAAACATACATCAAAAATCCAAAAATGTGCCTGTTCTCAGTCACATAGGTAATGTTAATCTTCTAGGATCTTTAGTGTTGTGGTCCGTGAAGCCACGGTGACATACAATCACTGGGTGCAGCTCTCAGTGAAGCATCTCACGTCAGTTGTGCCCAGGTGAAATATATCAATATCTGTGGGCTGATAACCGTTTAAGCCAGTTCGATCTTACAGTGTCAGGGAGCCAATCCTTCACCTTTATTCATCTGGCTGGCCTTCGTCTGCTCCTGTCTGACCCACGCCATTAATTACCCTGCAGCTGGATCCAAACACTGGCGACAACACGCAGCAAGCACGCAGCAATAATAGAAACTGATGAGGACTCGCTGGCTGTGCTTCTATGCTGGCTTCTCCCAGGCTAGGCTGTCATGGTTTTTAGTTTTTGTCATATATCTGAGGCGATGCCTCCCTAAGCATCACTGCGCTGCTCAGCCCTTGCTTGTATATGTTTTGTCAGGAGAAATAGGTTCATACTTCCTTGACGTTGTAGCAGCGGATGTGCCGTGGCATATTGTGTGTGTGAACGCAACACAAACAATGACAAAGCCTTTATCTCTCTTGCTGGAGGAATCCACGGCAAAGGCTCTGTTCTTTTGTAGCCGCTGCAGATACAAATTTCTTCAAAGACACTTTTGTAAAAGATTGAAATGGTGCTCTGAGACCAGACTTTGATAACTGTGCAGAAAATGAAACGGGGGGGAAAAAAACTTTTAAATAGTAGGCTCGGTGACTCAAAAGTTTGTCATTTTGTCCCTTGTGGAAAGACTTTTTTCTTTTCTTGACACTGTAAACAGCAGAGACCAGTGGGGAGACGGTTTGTTGGAGATATCACAAGGATTTTAAAACAGAGTTAATTCCATGGTGAGACACAATACCCTATACACTCCGCCTTTTAATAATACATACATAGATTGTCAAACTTTGTGAGTACTTCATCATCTCTTGAAAGTTCTGGTAGAGCTTGTATTATAGTGACCTAAAGAGAATTGAATATCCATGTTTTAATCATTTGACTTTGGTCAAAATTTGTATTTTGCATTACCTCTCTCCCCACAGGTCATATTTTGCACAGGGTCTGCTTCAGCTGGTTCTGAAAGAATTTGCTGAGTAATTGAAGGGATTGATAAGGATTAATGGGGAAGTTGGAGATCAATATCATTTCCAGCTCATTTACAGCACTGCAATTATTCCTTAAAGTAAAGCTCTGAATAATTTATCTTAATTGTAAATTGATCTATTGTAAGGGATTGGAATAAAACTTTGTGATGACAGGAAATCCTTGGTAATTTTGGGTTTGGGAAACTCGCAATTGCTTTGTTACTTAGTTAGAATCGGAGCCGTGGTTGCTTTGAGTTTATCAATGGTGCCCTCAGCTATATTTGAAATACGAAGCTTTATTGCAATATGCATGGCGAACAAGTTACACTGTACAGATATCTTTTTAGCCAACACTCTCTCATACCTAAATGACAGAATAGGTTGCTTGCCAATGATAACAAAACAACATTTTTGAGTACGTCATATATGAAGATTGTGATGTGGTTACAGTATGTCATGGTTATAAACAAAATATGTGGTTAACATTGTTAAATGGTTGCTGTTGGATAAGGTTTAGCACTAAAACGATCATGGTTTGGGTTCACAAGAGTTTGTTAGTTACATACAGTAAGTCCAGTTACATATGTGCTGCAAGTCAACTTCCTTTATATGCAGTGCATGATGTAACTTGTGTTAACTTACATATTAGGGTTAAAACTTTGCTTTTTGTTTCTCGTGGGACATGGACAGCAGTCTCCTGATTGAAAGTCCTGTTTTTGACGCACCCATCCAGCCTTACCTCCCTACTTAGACTTACTTGCTTTCTATACTGCGTCACCTGACTTCCTCCTCTGGTCCTGTCATAATAACTATGGCCACTAGAGGTTGCCCTCTTACTCTAAACTTTAATATGTGTCGGAATAAGCTGCTTGCACAAACAAGATGGCCAGCTGTTTTTTGGGTGGAGGAATGTCTTTTTTTTTTTACTTGATTATCTAGAAAATATCCAACTACTTAAAGATGCAGTATGTGAGATTTTACTTGAAAATGTTCAAAAATGATTGAAAATGATCAACAGAATGTGAACAAATAGCTGTTTTGACGTTATCACGACTATGTATTCTGTTGCAGATCTATTGTCTGAGGTTAGCATGCTAATCAGCTAACCCCTGCCTTTCCTTGGCCAAAGCTCCTGTGCTAGGAGTATACAGCAACACTTCCCCGGGGCTCCAAGCTACCAGTCCGGACCGCTAGCTGCACGGCTAACTAGTTATCAGGAGGTACAGTAAGTGCTTACTCTAGTGATATGCTGCCCCCTATTTGTATGAGTATGAATTTGACAGGGGGGCAATTCTTACATATTGCACATTTTGGTCTTCCAACCAATAGATTCATCTTTACTTCAGTGAAACAAATATAATAAATGACCATATTTTCTTTATTAAATTCAGCCTTTATAGAAGCTCTGTGGAGGAGAGAGGCACTAAGACAAGGCACTTAAAAATGTGCATAAAATCCCATCCTTTGGACTGTCAAGGAAAAGTCCTTCAAAAAGAAAACCACAACTTAAACAGATCATCCACAGGCATGTAGGCAACCAAGAGAAACAGGACTGTCTCATTTTTCACGTCACATTACAATCCGCTCACATATGGCCAATAGAAAAGTGATCAATACATGTTAATTGCGACAAAATGTCACATAGAGCCCCTTAATTATATATAACATGATGAAAATGTAGATGACAACATAATTAATGAACAATATTTAAGTGTTCATTATTAGGTCTTTGTTTTTTTAATTAATAACTCTTGATTGGTTTAGAATGTTTATGTGCTGTTTTGGCTCAGCTCAACATATTTTCACGAGAAATGTCACCGTTTCCACCCTTGAAGGGGAAAAAAAACAAATTGCATTGTAAGATATTTTATTGGTGCACTGTGTTCATAACATGATTCATATTAATTAATGGAGTTCCAGACCTCATTTACTAACGGTATTAAAATGCTATTTGGATCTGGAAAGCTAATCTGGATAAGTAGTAGCATATCTTATTAAACTAAATAATAATAAACGAGAGACAATGAGAGCATGAGAGTGTTAAGTAGCTTCTTTATTGCCCTTATTTTCCAATTCGTCATTCTTTTCCTTTACTGCTGTCTGTCATCAAAACTGAAAAGGGGGTTATTAAGTTTTTTTTTTTTTCTGAATTAATTGTAAGCTACAACTTGGTAATTTACTATTCTTAAATTGTATTTACCTGGCAGAGATGTAATACTTTGGGTGGCTCGAAAAGTGCACACCGCTGAGTATGTTTCATATTTAGAATACCTGCAATCATTGAAGCACAGTTCAATGAAATGTAGAGCCTTTCACTGACTTAGCATTCTGTCAGAGAGCTCCAACATGACAGGATTTGATTTACAGTTCTGCAGAAAATACTGAACGCAGAGAGTGCTGACAGCTACCCATAAATATGGATAGGGCACTCAAACTGCAATCATAGGATTCACAAATCATAGATTTTTATTTTGCAGCTGTCAATACACATGTGCACTGTACTGCATAGCTGGACCTTTAGTTATCCACATGTTTCAGACTGGAAACGTGCTGTGCTTTCCACTGCGGCTATTTATCCGTGGTTTGAAAAAAAGTGTTTTCAGTTGCAAACAATGTGTGCGGTAAATAGGCCAGGCAAAAAAAAAAAAGTCTACACGATCTACTCATGGGCACTTTCCTGGGTGTCTGAACTAGTTTAACCTTCCCAAGAGTCCAGACTTGAGTTCAATGTTTTTCGTTTTTTACAGAATAAGATGTTATATCACCGCCTGAACACACAGTCGAAGGCGAGAGCTGGCACAGAAACACCCACATACACATTCACGGATATCAATACTGCACATTTACACCAGTCCCAATGCACATTTAGACAGACACACACACAAGCAGACAATCATAAAGGTATGTAGGCAGCCACCTGTCTCCTCCACCTCCTGCTTCCCCACAGAACTCAGGTATCAGCCAGCTTGGTGGTCCAAAGCAGATGGAAGCTGAGGCTTTCACAGGCTCAGTCCAACTGGGTTTATGAAAGCACCATGGATCAAAAGCAGACGTCTGGAGATGCCTGTGCAAGAGCAGCAAAAAAAAAATAAAAGTATTTTAAAAAAGCTGATAATTCAACAAGTTTAGCTCAGAGTTGGGCCGGCTATACTTAGATTTAGATCCAAACCCAGATGCAAAGCCAAAGCACCTGTGATTGTTTACAGCTATCCGTAACTCAAGCGTCAGCTTCTGAACAGCATCGCTTTAATGAGGTATATTCTCAGAATTTTGTCTTCTTTAATTTAAAAAGCTGCCTCACAGCAGACAGGCCTCAAGTCCTCAGAAACCAGTGGTTCAGAAAGCAAATGAAAGCACCGCAGCGCAGAAGCAATGTGTCAGCTAGTGACAAAGCAGCCTGCAGCATGCAAAATGTAGCAAACAAGACAAAGCATGCAAAAACAAGGGGTATGATCCTTGAACATGGCTATAAAAGATGCATGAGTAAAGAGCTGAAAACAATGCGTTCACCTGTCTGTAACCTCAGAGCTTGGCAGCACTGAAGTGAGAGGGGCGGGGAGCTTTATGCACAGCGTGTACTTCAGAGCTGGAGATGCTGACAACCGCACAATGAACGCGAACACTTCAGAAAGAAAGTGTTTGTGGCATGACTGCACACCTCGTGTCCACCCATAAAAATATCAAGGATCGAGGATCGTTCTGAATGACAAGTGCGATCCTCAGTTATGCTCATGGCTTGTTGAAAAAAAATGCAAAGCTTAACGACATACTGGCTTTTGTTTTGAAGAAAAAAGAACAAACACACAAAGAAAGAATCCTTTTGTTCATGGAAGAACAAATTAAATAGATTGTATGGAAGATTAAGAATGCCTAAAATAATAATAATAAAAAACAACTAATTAAAGAAGTGGAATATAACGCATATTGTAATATGTATTTCCTTGTCATTTATGGATTAACTGTGTCATATTGAAAAGAAAAAGAAGCATGAAAAGAAAACAACAAGAACAAAAAACAAAAAACGAGCCAATCACAGCTTGGAGACAGGACTGTGGTTAGACAGCCTCCACATTAGGCCCATTTGTGCATAAAGTAACATTTGTGACTGATCGTTTGAATTGTTCTACCGGAAGCTGTACATGCGAACATGTTCCA
The DNA here is from genome assembly GCF_965226575.1 of Pagrus pagrus. Taxonomy (NCBI): domain Eukaryota; kingdom Metazoa; phylum Chordata; class Actinopteri; order Spariformes; family Sparidae; genus Pagrus; species Pagrus pagrus. The sequence continues at coordinate 19,747,015 of NC_140203.1, read as the reverse complement.
CCCGTGGCCCCGCACCCCAGCTGTGAATGAAAATACACCTCTTCACTTTGTCTTTGTTTGACTTGTTTCAAATGTTCTTTTCCAGCATTAACACATTTACAGACATTTCAAAATTCAGCATTCCTTCATTCATCTCTCATGTCATTGCCCTCTAGCCTTCAACGCCCCCTGAGCAGCCTGAGCGATCTGAAGCCCATGGGCACTATTCAGACTGTGCATGATGTAATTGTTAGCAAGACTTTTAACATTCATAACTTAACCTAAACCCCACATATCAGTCAGCGGGTACCTGGAACGGTAACGATGCTTACAAGTGGTTTCTGTATCACTGTGATGGGATGAGGTGTCTCTCATCTATAAATTGTTTTGCAGCACAGCTGTGCCCTGCTTCTGTTAGCAAACCAAACTCAAGCAGGATTAACATCTGCATTTGTTAGGACTATTTTCAGCTGTGGATTTGGTGCAATAATGAGTATTTACAGCGCCGGGAAGGTTTAGACACTGAATAAAGTACTTGGCCTGCGTTTGTGGTTATCAAGGAACATGGCACACAGTGTAATTCTGTGGCTCACTAATGTGTTTTTAATAGTATTTGAACAACAATGGATGTCGAGGCACAGAAGAACAAGCTGTATCAGGCTTTAGGGAAATAGTAGGTTATATTAATTGTTGGTTTGAGTCATCTCACAGGATTTGCTGACAATAAGAACAATACTGAATATCCCCAGACTAACATTAAGATGGGACACTGATGAGGAAATAGACCTTTGAAACTCGAGCAGGTTTTCAGTGAACAGTAATGCCCACTTGATCACGTTATTGATCAACGGGATAAGGGAATGTTTTTTAATTAATGTATTTGCTAAATCAACAAACTTTCATGAGTGTATCAGCAAAGTGTACGCACATTCCCTCTAGATTAAAAGTTTGTTTAGACGCACAGTAAAGGGTTTTTTGGGGGAGTTTTTCCTCATACAAATTCAAGGGCTAAGGATAGAGGCTGTATACTGTAAAGCCCCTTGCAGCAAATTATGATTTGTGATTTTGGGCTGTATAGATACAACTGACCTGACTTTATAAATGTGAGAGACCTTGGTGTGAACTATGACATAGGACATACACATGTAGTGTATTCACATTTAACCAAGACCATGATCTTTCCCTAAACTCAGACCTAGAATGTGAATCCTGGTCTCCAGCATCAAAATCCTCCACTTGATCCACCGACGATCCCCCCCATACATCTCCCTACAACATTTTTTTTCACTCAACATGTAATTGGTCAAACAAATCAGTAGTATAGTTTTGCCCAATTATCTGAGTCTATAGTTTCTGTTTCCAGAAAGTTAGCTTACTCATGCCACGTCCAACGAGGGACGGTGACGTGATCGTGATGGTAATGCAGATGTGCAGACTGGGAGGAGAATACGTGTTACTGGACGGTGACAGCTATCGCTGCTCAGAAGCTGACAAGGCAAATCTGAGTCATAGCTGCGCCGCACCAAGCTTTCCAGAAGTTTCTATATGATGCAGTGACTTTCATTATAGACTAATGTGTGAGATGCTGTTAGAAACACAAGCTCAGAATCTCAGAAATAAAAGATGAAATTGAAAAACTAAAAGCAAAGTCAATAGACATTAATCCATGTATATGTCTCAGTTCAACATTAAGCTGATTCTATGAGGCTTCAAAAGGTATAAAGATATATTCATTTTCTAATGAGCTTCTGTAAATCCAATCTGACGCCCTACACTTAAATGAGAGTGTGGCTGCTCAAAGGAATAACTTTCTGTTTCTGAACTAACGGTCATGTATAGTGTAGGTTAATATTCAACAGTTAACATCAACAATATAATGCCAAAATAAGTCAAAAGTTGTACTTTTTCATCTGTAAAGTTTACCTACAACTCAACTCAGACTAATTAGCTTAACATGTCTGCTTATCTAATGCGAAACAAGCTTAAGAACATCAACAACGACCAATACCTCAAACTGACTGAAACAAGCGAACTGAAAAACAAAAATGACAACTTTCATTCATACCCAAGCATGTGTGTTGAATTATTTTGGTTGAATCAGCCACAGTTTCTACACATGGCTCTGCTGCTCCAAGAGTGTGCTGCTCTGAACAACTCAATAGTATATGCATGGTGCTGTGGCAGTCGGAGTGACTAATGTGCCACTATGTTAGCTAATGTAGCTAATGTAGTAAAGGTACAGAGATGAAGATAACACTGGAATGTAATGAAGCCACTGTTTGATAGCTACACTGGCTGACACAGGCAGTAGCAACACTAACAATGAACTGAAAAAAATGGCTTCAGTTAGTTTTTTGACTGTCCAGCCAAATGTGTTAGTCTTCTTCTTGTCTTCCTCCTGAGAAACTTTAAATCAAATGAACTTTCTTGTTACATTTAATCACATTAGTTGTTTAATTATTTGCATGTTCAAAAAGTTGAAATATATAAGTAATAAACATCATTTCAAGCAATCCTCAAGCATCGTTTAGTGAATTTTAGTATACTTAGGTTTCTTGTTCAATTTACCTAGACCCATTTTTTGACTTAGATTTTTGCCTTCATACAATATTATGTTTGTTGTTATGGAGGTCCCTGTGTTAATATAAATAAATATCCATTATATCTATGGTACGAAATATTAAAATTGTTGTAATACCTGCTGTTTAGAATATAAACTGAAGTTATACTAATTATGACTTGGCTATAACCATGTAACATCAATGTTGTACCATCTGCTTCCTGTAACCCCTGAAATATAAGTGAGAGAGGAGACTGGTTGTCAGTTTGTACACTAATGTCAGTGTACTCCTCTGTGCTGTCTAGCTAGTTTGTGCCAGCAAAACAATTTTCAACTATCTACTACAATCATGTGAGCTGATAATACACAGATGAAGTAAGTGCGAGGTCCCTGTGGGGAAAACAAAGATTCCCTTCTTTAGATTGTCCTGAAATCAATATGGGATTTACAGACACCATAGCTTTAGTCGCAACAGTTTGGACGGCTGTCATGCATCACAGTACAGGCAGTCGAAGCTCAGAAAAACACGAGGGAAACTGCAGTAACTTCCCTGACTGTGTTTTGCCTTAGTTCCTGTGTTTTTTATATCCTTTATTCTCTGAGAAAAAGCAAGACTGAACTTAGACAATTTCTCACAAGATAAAACAGACATTTAAAAGTTCAATCTGAGTTGTAACTCAATTCTGACAGAAGTTGTAGTTGCTGCGCTCTGACTTTGTGCGGCAGGATAAATTGTGACAGTTCTTGTGGTGCCGACTGACTTTTATTGTCAGGTATGAAGTCAAGTTTTGGATCATTAGGCAGACTAAGGAGCTTAGTCTAACAGCCAGGTGAGAGGCTTAATCTCTAAGCTGGTTAGAGGTTTTTGCCATTGAGGAAGTCAAAGGCAAACCATGCTTGGCACCGTGTGGCGGGGTGTCCGACAAGGTGTGTGACTATCCTCCAAGTGCTTCCAGTTTCACCACACCGGCACGGACTGAATGTATATTATTCCTGGCAGGATGTTCCTTCTTCTTCTGTCTCTTAAGTCTTGTATGCCTAAAAAAAACGTACCGACTTTCAGCATTCAAATAAATAAAACATAAAAATCCATCCAAGTACTCATCTGCTGTCGACCAGCTTGACCAGGTTTGATACGTTTTTCCACTTGCTATTTTGTCTCTTCCAAGAAGCTGCTCTCCTCCCTCCTTTGGGGAAATGGGCTCTGTTACAAGCACCGGCCCGGATGAAAAATGTAGTCACGGGTTTAATGCAGGACCCACGTCAGTCCTTACATTAAAGAAGTGCTCATCGACCCGTGCTGACAGGGTTGAGCAGCGAAGTGTTGTTGTGGATGGAGGATGAGTGGTTTCGCTGTAGACGGAGAGGGTGTCAGGCGAGCGCAGACAGGTCATTTCCTATCCACGTAGGGGGCAAAAGCTGCAGATTCAGCAGTCCTGGATTCAGATGATGATGACAGCTATGGATGCACCCGGTTGGTTCCTCCACAAGGCCATTCCTCCTCATCAGCTTCTCAGAGGGAGAGTTCGGCCGAGTCAGCACAACACAGATAAAAATGTCGCTGTGTGGCCTCCTCTCTGTGCTTCGCTCTCGCATTCCTCTCCGCGGAGCAGAGGAGAGTGTGCGTCTGAGAGAACGAGAGAGAGAGAGCACAGGAATAAAAGACAAAGACAAAGCGGCAGAGAGCAGAAAGGCTATCCTTGTGGGACACACTCGCTCCGTCTCCGTCTCTCGCAGCCCCTGTTGCTCATCGACATGGCGGGGCACATCTGCGGTCCCGCGTCCCCAGCATCGGATTGCATTTCCAGTTTTCTCTGACAATATTTTCAACAAACGCTGGTCACAGCATGCGGCAGTAATGGAATCCAACCTTATATTTCAATGGATGCACTCGGGAATTCAAAGGTCTCAACATGAGCAGCGCCTCATTTTGTCAGACGATTGCATTCACTTTACAAAAGCTCTTTGGTGAGAGTTCTTTTAGCGTGCTTGCACTAAGAATGCTCGGGATGTTTTAAACATTTGATTCAGCAAGACTCCGACTGGGTCATGAGGAGGTAACAGAGTGAGAGAAAAGAAATAAACCACTTCAGTTTCTTCACATTTTGAGTAATGGTTTAGACGGGGAGATTCTGTGTTAAATTAACCGGTGAAGCTAAGCTTTGCCTCCAGGTTTATAAAATACAACCTCCCAAAATATTCTCTCTCTCTAGCACACCTGATGTCTAGAGTATCTGTTGTATCCAATTTCATGAGAGTTAAAACATCTGTTTGGACTGCCGTGTGCATTTATTTTCCAAGTGATGTAAATCCAGTGAGATGCATCTGTCTTGCAAATATGGGGATAATAAACTTTTTTTTTTCGTCATGATTTTATGAACATCTGTTCGAAGTGTTGACGTCTAAGGCCCAATCCCTATTCACCCCTTGCCCATACCACTTAGCCATCCGCCTCCGTTCTGCACGTTCATGCTGAAGGGTAAGGTGTCACGACTCTTGTTGTGGAAAAGGGGAATGGTGTTAGAGCTACATGACCCTCCAAACAGAGTTTTTTTTTTCAGAGACACACTTCTAACCTTATGGGTTATGTGTGTCATGTGCCCTTGACTCCAAAACACAGCATCAAATTAAATCAATACTCTTAAACCCTTTAACCATTTCAGAAATTTGATCTTAAACCTCCCAACCACCAGCTGTAATTGTTTTAACCAACTCTGCTTTATTAACATTCAAATCATTTTAATTGTAACCATTTACAGGACTGTATTTTTGTATAACTTTGATTATTTTTATTCTATCCATTGAATTATCTGACAGAACTGCTACGTTTTTACTTAACTGAATTTTTTTTTCATATTATTTCAATTTTTATCAGAGTACCTAACTTATTTAAAGGCGTTGTCTTTTTACTAGCCTGTTGTCGGATGGCGTTTGACCATATTCCTCCCTGTTATTGTTCTTCCTTTTCTTTATTTTGTTTGACACAATGTAACTGTAATTGAGGGTTGCCCCTCAGTGATCTCTCAAGTATAAATAAAGGTTGGTTGATTGATTGATGGATTGATGGATTGATGGATTGGTGGATTTTTTTTTGTTTCGTTGTTTTCTCCCCTTTGTTATCATATGATGCCCGAAAATGAACTAAAGTGCAGCAGTGAAGTTGCTGCAGTTGATACCGCTCCTCTGATATCAGTGCAGACGGGCAGGGTAGGAGCATGGGTTGCTAATGTTAGCCTATAAAGCAATGTTGTGGCGAGTCATTGTTTGATGACTCGACTGATTGAGTGAAGTTGTGAATTAATTGTGAGCATCATGCTCTTCTTTCTCCATCAGATAGATTGCATTGCACTTATACTAGAATCACCACAGCTGAACGCGACATATCGGAAATGTCCGGTCGCGTCTGTTTACATAAAGGGTATCAGTGACTACTGATGACATATGAGGGTCTTGAAAGGCTGTCCCATCTCACAGGAGGGGATTACAAACACCACTCCTTGTAACTCTGTTCTGAAGGGTAAAAAAACAAGGGGTAGGGGTTAAAATTGGAAATGTGACAGAAACTAAAATGTGAGAACAACAGAGATGTTTTGTACTTATGCAAAGTAAATCAAAAAGACCTTGTAAAGAAGGCGAAAGACCTAAAAATGTCACACAAAACAGCTCCAAGTTGCTAAATTGCCATGGCAACTGCCAGTTCAACCCTGGCATGAAGATAACAAAAAACACAAACACTCATAAACTTTATGATAGAGCCACGGGAGCTGTAGCAGCCTGAGCAATCTGGAGCTTCTCTTCGACTCTCCTCGAACTCAAATGGTAATTCTATGTGCTGACGTACTGTATGGGGAACGGCTCACGGCGCCTGAATGCATGCGAGATACAACAGTGAGAAATGAGTCCCGCTCTGCCAGCTAGTGAGCGAGCCTGTCACTCACACATCAAAGATGATGCCTGTGTAACTCCAGATTTGGAAACCACTTCAGCTGGTGACAAAGCAATTCTTAACAGTTCGGTACCAATCATTGGAACCAGTAAATAGAGATGGGAAAAATAAAGGAACAGCATGGTAACAGCTGTTGAAGCTCTCGTGCTTCTTCGAGCTGTTGGCAAGACCAACAAACACAATTAAGAAGTTAATCAAATTCACAACGTGGAGTGATCTTTAAATGAGAGGGGCTAAGAGACCCTCAGCCTTGATTTGGTTTGTGATGGAAATGAGGAGTTGATTGTTTCAGTGATTGTTCGAATTCTTCTCCTTTTTAGTGCGTTAATGGAGGTAAATAGACATGAATTCAGAAAGAACACCAGTTTCTTCTGCTCCACTTTCCCACTAATTTCTTCTTCATTCTCCTCCTTTGCATCCCACGATCTTTACCCTCCTGTGTGCATCTGTGTTTGCTCTGGCCTGATAGCAAAAGTGGCATCACAAAACAGGGCTCCACCAGTTAGAGGTGAATGATGTTGGCTCGGTATCGACTGAGCCCGTCACGCGCTCTGATGACTCATGTTAAAGCGCTTTTTGACTAAAAGGATTTGTAAAAGATGTGTCACTCACAGAGCCTTTTTCCATTCCTCTATTCCCGGTGGTGGGCCTCTTCGGACAGGAACAGTCAAACCGTTATCTTTTCACTCTTGACTTATTGACAGGATGCTGGAAGAGGGCTAAATGGAGGTTAGCCAATTACAGCTATTAAGGTCAAGCACATAAATATACACTTCTCTGACGTGATGATAGGCAGTGCGAGGGCCAGGCTTTATTCCCCACTGGAAATCACACAGAGATCAAAGCTCCTCATACAGTGACTGATCTCGTCTTATTGAGAAAACTGTAGCCTTTTGATGTCAGGAGACAAAGATGAGCAGAGCTCAGGGAGAACAGTTGGCAGTACACAAGTGAGAGTGGAAAAAGCCCATTTATATGAGTAGAAAGACTATCACCGAACACAGGTCTGTGATGAGCCAGGTTCACAGCGGGGTGTCCGACTCTGATCGTTGCACTTTGCCTCTGAGTCGAACAGCTGCTACGTGATTGAATCTTGCTTTCGCATTTCTGGAATTAGTCAGGGTCTGTGTGATATTCACAGATCTGAAAAATGCTGCAGTTAATGTTGATTGTGTACTGCATAACCTTTTATCGATTAAGCCCCATCAAGGTGATAGCACGTTAGATTTGCACTGTTTGTACATTAAGAAAAAAATCATTCATGGTGAAATTGGACAAAACAAGCTCTCAAATTGAAAAATAGGTCATTTTTCAGTGCAAAAACGTTTCATAGGACCATCCTGACACTGACTCATATGATGAATAAGACAATCATTTCTGAATTTGGTGCAGTCTGTTTTGCTTTCTTGGTGTCTCCAGGTCAAATCTCTGGGGGGTAGCAGGACTTGTTTTTGATACAGGGGGCATGTTCATATTCTACAGGAAGAGTGAATGTTTAAGATACCATCTCTCCTTCCCGAGAGTCTAACCTGGTTTGTTGCTAGAAGTCAAACTGAAATTAAAATGCATATTTGCAACTGTTCAGAAAAACACTACTTCTCCATCTGAGTAGATGAAAAGCTTGTTTCTATGCAATATGTTTTCACTCCAAAAGCATCAAATAAGGCAGCATTGGTCAGTGACCCCAGCTTCAAACTATAATAAACTCTATAACATTAGTCGTGCACATTCATGGCTCCACTGTCAAGTTAGCAATAATAAATAAGCACGTCTGGTTAGACTATCGAAATAAAGATTGCTGACAAAAGTTTAAGATATTTTGACTTTTGGGCTGTTAAATGTATGAAAAGATCCCAGTTTTGGTAAGTTTAGGCAGTTAAGGGTCCAATTTCAATATCTTTGATTGTTAAGTCTTATTCCTGAACTTGTCAAATGTTGACGCTCTAGGTTGGTGGCCAGCTCAGCGTACCTACCCAAAGCACTGGAATTTGATGAGTTGGCATTTAAACTACTTGGTTAGGTTAGGGAAAATATTGCGGTTTTGGTTAAAATAAGTAGGTAAGTTGAGTCAACTCTGACGTTTGGTTATACACAGGACCTCGGACTTCTGGATGGAAATCCTGTGTTGGACCCTGACTGACACCAAATATGGACTTTTTTCGCTCTGTACACGACCACACCAGATGGGCGCCTCCAGAAATGACACTACAGGGGTGCCTACAGCATCAAGTGTTGGGCCTTGTGACTTGTTCAGAGTGAGAACAGGGCTGATCATATAATAGGCATAACCTGAAAAAAAGGGCAGGCACTTTCAAAAAATACCTAGCAGGTGATCGGACGTAATACTTCATTGAATCTGTTTTTCACCATCTATGGGTCTAAGTCCATCCAGTCAGATCAAGAGGAGGAGAGTGCTACCATCAGTGGAGCCAGTTGGTAAATCAAACACTTGTCTCGCCTTCAGTGATGTCCTCTGCTCTATTTTCAATAAAACACATAAACATAAAGCTGCTCACAGCTGTCAATAAAACACAGACACTCACTCCACCGACCAGCTCAAAGGAAAAGTGGCATTTGTGATATTTTCAGAATATATTTTTATAAACTGACAACACATTTGAAAAACATACTAATATTACTTTTGACTAAATGTGACTTCAGTTGAACTTTGCATGGGCAAGTCTATTGCAGTTTATTTTTATACACAAGCATCCCTCCAGACAATGCATCGATTGTGCGACATGTATCCATGACAACACTATACAGTATGTAATTCAGTAAGTGCTGTATCGTAGGCAACTGGACTTGTTTCAGTTTTCTTGAGGACGTTTCACCTCTCATCCAAGAGGCTTCTTCACTTCTAACAAACCGGTGAGGAGTTGCAGGCTTTTAAATTCTGTGTGGGAGTGTCCTTACAGAGTTGTTAAGGACACGTGTGAGCTCTGAGTTTCAGAGTTGTTAGGGCCGTTGACCCAACCGGACTTCATGTGGGTTGCTAGGGCTAGGTGAGCCCAGCTGTGAATGGTTGTTAAGCTGTCTGGGGAGAGAACTTAGTACTGCATTGTAGGTGGTTGATAAGTTATGTTGTAGGCTGCCTCCTCTGTTCAAAGACGAATTCTAGTATATGATCAAGATCATATGGGTGAGCACGTCAGTTCAGCAGTCTGCCCCAAGTGAACCTCAAACCACTGCTCTGTTGTTGACCAAACTCTCAAAACCTCCAAATACCTACTTGCTTGAGGTTTGAGAAAACTTACCTCAAAGATACCAGGTTGGTAGAGGAGAGTATGCAAACAATGTCTCAGGTTGGAACACCCAGCCATCTCCCCAGTTGCAATGAATTGTACAGCTGTGCAGTCTCGCCTCAAGGAAGTCCATAGGGATGCACTCATGTCACACACAAAAAGTTGCATCTAATAAAAAAAGCCTTCCTCTTTTTTGAGAGAGAAAAATCTGCCTACTTTCTCACCTCCCCTGGGTAGGATTGTTGGTTTTGTTATGTTATAAAATTTGCCAGACACAGCCTCCCCAACTGCGACAATGGAAAGTTGTGTGGGTTGCCAGTTTCCGACAGTGTTAGACAATTTGACAAGTACGTATTTTTAACTACACTTCACTTCCTCCGTTACCACTGAGACACACAGTCATTATTCTAACGACCACAAGACTTTGCCTTTATTAAGATATAAACATTGATCTTGAGGAAATAAGATAACCACAAGGTCCATTAGTTCTGGAGCATTTGATGGTGTTAAACGATGGTCTGCAGCGGAGGAACTTTGGCCGGTTGTCGTGGAATAGCAGACACAGATCGTTATAATAGGCCAGTGCTGTTCTTTTTCTGATGGGGACTGTTTCAATAGACTAACGCAGCGAGACACCATTGTCATGAAGAACAATGAAGGCAAATGACCTCTCATAAGCAGATGGTCTATTTTTTGCAGATCTGTGTCACTGATAAATGTTACATTATGGGCAGATGGCTGCGGACAAAGTTCTGTCAGGCAGAAAATGATACAAGGTATTTCACATAATTGCTACAAACAGATGTTTTGCTCTGTTGTCACCAGCAATGACCTCCTCAGACACATTATCATTAGATGCCAGCTCCTCTGACTGTGGCTGCCATCTTGAATTAGTGACGGCCTAGCGTGCAGAAGGCCTTCCTGTCTCCCTGTCATCTCTATGGAGACAGAGGAAGTGGATCTCGCCCACAGCTTGTGCCCACATTTCACATCTACTCAGCTTCACACCACACCATTCCTGTAGGCTGCTGCAGAGCACGATTCTGCACATGAAGCCAAGCAGACTTAATAAACATGATCAACTCTCCCATCCCTCTCCATTTAGGGCTTTAAAAGTCTTCAGATAGTCTAAGTACAACAGCGGGGGCGGCAGTTTGGCTGAATATGACATTATAAATTGAGGCGTAAGTGTATGCAGGCAAATTTGTAATTCAAATCGCAGCGTATTCTACCAAACATCTCTTAAGCTGCTACCTGGCATGCAGAATGTAGAGCTGTTGTTTCAGCTCTTACAATGTCCACTTTACAGCACTGCTCGCGGAAGCCAGGGAGGTAATGGACAAGGCATAAAACTGAATTGAAGTTTAATGCTTTTTGATCAGACGGGGAAAAGGCACTTCTCCTGTCGGAGAATTAAAGTAAAGACAACGTTTAAAGATTGTTCCCAGGGGCCAAATGATACCACAAGAGGATGCATGGTAATGAGTATGTGACAAAGTGAGAAAATCAGACATAAAATGGTAAGTTAACATAAGTACAAGTGTGTTAATTTAACCATGCTGATGAATGCAAGACAGCTCTCTAAGAATAATGGGTTTATCACACATGAAAACACCCGGGCTGACTTCTTTCATTTAATTCATTTAGACGTACTTATTTCCTTTGCACCTACAGTACTTAGATAAAACAATAAAGCATAACAAAGAGAACAATGCATCATTAGAGGGTAATATGACAGGCTGCATATGGCGCTGCAATGAGGAGCACAAACAAGGATTATTGTTTTGACAAGCTGTTTGATGCAAGTCAAAGACACGGGAGATTGAAGGCAGTCAGGCCGTATTTACCGTATATATATCAATCTTGACATTTAGCTTCCCTCTGTTTCAGAAAGCTTTATCTACTGTCACTGTCGAGGAAGTTCTCCTTTTCCAAGGCAGAGTTTACCCTGCTTGACATTTGAAGTCAGCTCCACGGGGAGCTCCAGGTGGATAAGGCTTAATGGGAATGCGAGTGGGTGAAATATGAACTGTGCAGGAGTTCACTGCTTGACATGGAGGTTGTAAATCTTTTTGCATTCTTGCAAAAGAAGTGGTTATATAGTTTGACTTTCTTTGAAGGGATGGATTGCGTGAATGAATAGTAGCAGGGCTGAGCGTAAGACAAACAAGCAAACTTCAGACGGCTAAAGACAAAACAGGCAGGATGGTATTCATGGAGTGTCTCTCTTCTGCTAAATAATTCTTTACAATTTTTTTGGTTTCATGCCTCTACAGCATTGTCCATTTTAAGTCTGCACCTCAGTCCCACCTCATCTCTTCTAGATGAAATCTTTTGCAACTCTCACGAGCATCTTTGTCTGGGAAGAAAGATACAGAGAAGAATTAATTATAGGAACAGTACACCATAAATCTGTGATTTGAATGTCAAGCACTCACTGCCTGTAGGCTTGCAAGGTGGCTCCCAAAAGTCTGGCATGCCTCTTTGAATAAATGACGGCGCATGATGACCAAAAACTGTAGTGTTACTAAAACATGTTGTGTTACAAAACTGAGTTGAGAAGTATTTTTCAAATATTGTTGACATTTCTACTTACCGGCAGTATTTTGTCTTTGGCAGTATTAGTCTGTCTTGTTGCTGGTGTATTGATTTGTGTGCATTGTAGCTTGCTAAGGCCACCTGTAGACCAGCAGAAAGCTATGCAGCAGTTGGCAGGACTGTGTTTCGTGTCACCCAAGACAAGCAAGATAAGCCGGGCCTCCCATTGCATGTATGTCTATCAAAGCAGGTCTATCCTTAAAGGTCCAATTTTTTAACAGGGGATTGTTGAGTCTCGCTCGTCAATTACTGACACTTGGGGTTGGTAGATCGGGCCGGCCACCAACTCAAAGCGTCTGTTTCGGATGAGTTGGGAATATGACTCAATAATCAACTATCTTATAAATTGGACCTTTGGATTGAAATCATCAGAACTTTCAGAACTTGTAAGTGGTTTGGTTTGATACAAATGCCAGATATGCATTTTTGATACAGGACACGTACAGTTCAACTGAAAGTCTGACTTTTATGTACATAGTAACATAGTACATAGTATTTCTATAATATAATGTTTGTATGTTTGTATGTAAAATCTGTATTTAGTTTCCATGTATATTAAGTACAATACTTAGAAATGTAAGTGTTTGGCTGCTATGATGTTACTTTGTTTATAATTTCAATACATTTGGAAATGGTTGCACATTATGTATATTGTGTGTGAAAATACATACTGTGTATCAGCAGGGTTGTACTGAGTTGTTATGTGTGTTACATGTAAAGTTAGTGCCATGAAACTTTTTTTAATAATGGAAGAACATACATTACCATTGCTGATTGACAAATATAATATTCAGCATCTTACTGATATATAACTTTATAAAATATATATAGGTATGTATATAAATATAAAAATATTCATCTTTTTTTCCTCAACCCAACATATCTTAAACTTTACTTTAGTATCAGGCCACCCTGCCCTCACCAGAACATAAACAACTAGCAACAAGCTGACTATGAGTGATAAACTAAAAAAAATATGACCATCTTGAGCATCTGGGCATACTGCAGAAATGAACAACAGATACGTGGAGTTAGCACAAGAGTGATTGGAAACATTTTGATAGATACTGTATACTGGTCCACTGTGGGAAACTGGGTCACCTTTGTAACAATCCATTGTTGACTGCCGATTACAACTGAGGTTCTTTGGGAAGAAGTGAGCAACAAATTGCAGGGCTTTCTTTCTTTCAAGCTTACGGTAAGTGTTATATTTAAAACATAGCTTTTCATTCATTCATTTCTTTCGGCTGACTCATAGCTCAGCACTGCTGTTGTACTTTCGTTGTTGCTGCTGTTGATTTGTTACTCTATACAGAATAAAATACAACCATACTGTGTAATTATATCATAATTTCAAATGTCATTCTAAATGTCAAGCGAAATTATTATTATTTTTTCTGTTTAACAACTGATTTGTCATGAAGTGCTCCTGAGTAAAAATGTAACACTGAAACCAGAATAATCTCATCTATACAAATTTCCCTTGTTGATGAACTCATAACGCCTCTCATGGCCATGGCAGACACAAGCAAACCCAACCGTTTTTGTCAAGGCTCTGGCATCTCTTTGTATGTAATTACTCATCGTCACACCACACACTATCTTCATTGTCATCTCTTTTGCCGGCCCGCGTGTCATCTTATCGTCCTCAGCCTCTGTGAACCGTTTCCTCAGCCTGGCTTTCCGAGCGCAGCGGGGAGTGGATATCTCAAACTTGCCTTGTTAAACACAAAATAGAAGACAGGCCACAGAAAGGCTGAGTGTCAGAGCCACTGTGTTTGTTCAGCAAACACCATCAGCAAGAAAATCTATGTTTGTGCAGAGGAGACGCTGACAATGTGTGAAAAAGGAGGATGGGAAAGGTAGGTACAACATACATGGATGGATGGATGGATGCCCCATGGAAGAAAACATAGAGGTGATTTGATGCCTCTAACACCTGGATGTCATTGTTATCATCATATGATTTGGGTTAAAACGAGTACTCTTTAGGTTAGGGAACCATCATCATCATGGTGACAACAATAAATACATGGTTAAGGCCTGTGGTCAAGTTACCAATAACAAAACATGCTACGTCGGGTCAAATTTTCAAAGTAAAGGCACCAAAACTATTTGGTTGGGTTTAGGAAAAGACAGTCTGATTTTGCTTAAAATAATTCCTCATAACAGTCACCACTGGCTGCCTCTCACAGGGCTCAAACCCTGGTCTCATGGGTCAAGGTCCATTAAATAAGCCACCCAACCATCCCTGACCTCTGACTGTGGACCTTCTGGCTCTTTGAATTGTGTTTGTCCATTGTTCCAATCATAACTGCAACCTGCACCTTCATACACGCCTGTGTTTTTTGCGCCTATGTAAGCCAAACCATCACTCCCACACACTGACCTCTCGTAGATCGTCTGGTACCAATTTGGAGTGACAATGGGCTGAACAACATCACCTTATCTCCTCCTTAGCTCCTGTCATTATTATACAGCCACCAGAGGGCTTTATCACCTTAAGTATAGAAATATTGTTTTGGGGCACTTGACAGGATGACGGCTGTTCTGAAGGGAGAAAGACTCAAGAAAAATGTCTTTTAATATAATTTTTTACATTCTAAAAAGTCAACACATGTCAAAACTCCTTAACTCTGAACCCTTGCACAACATTTCCATTTAATTCTGACATTCGTGGCGTGTTCAGATTAACTCCTCAAGTAAACAGGACCCCAGTTGAAGCCTTCAGTATTGCTGGTAGGAGGATTTCATTGTTGGCAAGTCGTCTGAGAACAGACTAAGGACCGAATATGAACATCCCTGGTATATAAAATTTTATCACACTCTCTTTTTGAATGTTTCTAAATATACAGAATAATTTGTTCAAAAATATAATGTAAACTACAGAGCACTAAAGAATTATGTTCTGGGTATGGAGGTGCTCCCTGTGATATTTTGCTTGCTATGCTTTCATATGGATCATTGCCTGTGACGGTGCCCATATTGTTATGTTCTTAAGAAAATCATGAACATGTTACAAAAGATGTTATATAAATGTATAAAAGTATTAGGGAAAGCAATGATATGGTTAAGTATCTGTTCAAATTATTGCTGCTTTTTTATCCTTGTTATTGCTATCCGAATAAAATAATTGTTTTTTAATTCTAATTATATGTGCTTTTGTTTTTACATAATATAAGCCTCTCAGGGACATGCCTATTCATGCCTTTTTTTCCCCAATAAGAAGTAACGCTTTGTGATGAATTTAAAGTATTCACTAGCTCTTCTACTCTTTCACTTTGTATATTCTGTCAGTGTCTCCCTAATCTCAATACTGCTTAAAGAAACAGCACACATTTTGTCTTTATGCTACACACTGTCTCCCTTTCTCTCTCTCTCTGTCTGTGTGCGAATGTACACGTGTGCGTCCATACGTAGACCAAACAGGAGCACGTATGGTTGTTATCCTTAGGGAAGCTGAGAAGAGATAGCAATAAAGCATGATGAGTGGGAGGTGTATGATGCTGGCGTGCCACATCTACTCCCCTGGCTGTGCAGATGACATCGGCCCAGAAGGCAAAATCTTGACACTGGACGTCGCTGAGTCATGGGGCACGGGGCCACAGCGAGATGAGATCTCTACTTCCTCACTGTGTCACACACACACACACACACACACACACACACACACACACACACAGTGGACTATATATCTACACTGCCAAGTGTGGACCTCTGTTTTCTGATCATTTTTTTTAAAAATGTAGATATTTTCCCATGATATTGCTACAGATGTGTAGAGAGACTTATGCGTTTTACCGTTTAATTAAAATCTTTGGTTGAAATTATTTAACTGGAAATACAATACATATCCTGCATGTAACCAAGGCCTGTATAGATGGACAACACCACATTTACACACCACACCACACACACACACACACAAACACAAACATATGTTTTGACTTTACAGTATGATTTTTTTTTTTTGCCTTTGATAAATTCTTGGCATTAATAAAGTTCTAAATGATCTCAGAATTGTTTGATTTTGTGTCATGTATATCTCTGTATTTCAACGATGGCTGTTCACCCCTAGAGGGCTCAATTTACCCAGACGCCATGCTCATTTACCCCCACCTTAGGGCAAGTTGTGCCATAGGACTTGTTCTGAAACCATCATAATTAGATAACCTGTTTCAATTTCCACAGGTACACACCAACCTGAGCTGTATATAGTAACTATTAATTGAAACAAATACACTTTTGTTTTTCAGTGAAATAATCAAATGTGAATGTGTCTTCATCTTACCTCGTTCTCCCCTTGAGTTAACAGGACATACAGATTAATAAAAAACACAGTGTCAGTCCAACTTTATGTACTTGTCTTTTTAAATTAAGTAAATTAAATGTGTCAAAGGACTAAAGCCCGTAATTACATTACAGCAATGTGTCTGGTTAGATTTGTTTGTTAATTCCGCTTGACATTATAGTTTTCACACAAACACACACACACATAAACACATTCAGTCAACCCTGGAAAACACTTTGAATTGCCTGTACACTGTTCTATGGTATCAGTTTCAGTTTTCAGAGTGAAATAAACCTGTATTTGTTTTATATGAAAAAATAAACAATATCAAATATACTGTATACTGTATCTTATGTCCATGTGACTGATTTTTTTTTTTTTTTGGTGAGAGAATGAATCATTTTTATTTTGGTTATAGACATTATAAGAAACATTATTTTTCCTGCTGCAAGAGCATTTTGACAACCACAATTTACAGTCAGTCTTGCAGAAATAGAAAATTCTCCGAAAAATTGAGAAAGAACTACAATAAGCGCCAAAAAGAGAGAAAAGATGATGGTGAAAGAGTATGTTTACATGGCAAAGTATGTCTTAAATCCAAGTTTCATCTGAATTCTTGTATTCATTATTTTTCAATACACATTCCTCCTTTTTCAGTAACTAAAAAAACACTATCAAAACCAAACGTAAAAATCTCTATTCATTTTTTTATTCAGAACAACTGCTTGAATGTCCTTGTCACATGTGAAAGGAAGGCCTCATGTTCCAGGTTTTGGTTTCCCTGCTCTCTGAAAAGTCAAATTTCATAAAGCCAATAAAGAGCCACAAAAAAACTAAAAACAAAGTCATTGTGTGTAGGCTGTTTCTCCTTGTATGTTTGCCACCATGCTCCAATACCAAGAAGTACCTATTGTGATGTATGATTGTGATTTCCAAGCTGCGCCATTGTATACAACACAACCAGTGATTGATTTCCCCGTGCACAAGGGGAATGACAGTAGGAAGATTATCAGTGTGTTTTTCTTCTGCCTCTCTCTTCACAGGTAATTTTCATGTTGTAAATGGAGGTATCGATTGGCGCTCTCGTCTGTTTGTCCTCGGCTCGGTCTATCATCTGAGGAGAAAACAGGAACTTGCGCGAGTTTGACTTCATAGCATGGGGGGATGTAATCAATGGCTCCAACGTTCTCTGAGGGAAGTTTGTTACACTTTTGTGATTTCATTAAAATACCACTCTGATCTATTGATTCAGTCTTTTTTAATATCCCCACTTTCCTTCAGTTCTCTTCAAGTGTGCTTTTCATCCTTTTGTTTTATAGAAAAGAGAGATGGGTCTTTGTCGTTATTTTTTTTAATTATCTCCTTTTACATTTAGTAGTTGAAGTATAAATCTGTCACAGACACAAAAGGGAAAATCTTAAAATCTGTATTCCTCATATATTTTCTTTGTAATAACCCAGACACCGTTGTTTCTTCTTACTCTGTTGATAAGTTATTTTTTAAAATGTGTTAGACTATATTAATAAAGGAGAATATTCGCACATCAAACTAACTCAAATGCAGGTGCGTTGGAAAGTGTCACTTCACTCTTAAAAAAAGTAGATCCCATTCAAAGCTCTTGCTCAGCATCACGACTTATACATTATGCTGATGTTGTGGTCCCTCTGGACCTTCCTCAAGAGTGTTTCCAACTAATGTTTTAAACAAAAAATCCTGCCATATCTTACTTATTGCCTCTTAATGATGATTGTGACGTATGTCACTACGAGCAACCTCTTCCACATCAAAATACTCTGAATGTACCACAAAAATATTAAATATTGCATCGTTAGTAAAAGAAAAACCTCAACAAACCTCTGCTGACATGTCCCCACCCATTATTTGCATGAACCATTATTTGTAGTAAGGACATCTTGCAAGCACTGTGCAGAAGCCCCAGTAAATCTAGCCCTAACTGACTTGCCAACTGTGTCTCCCACAAATGATGTTCATATACAACTAATTTAAATCAGCAAACCATTATGGAGGAAACAATGCCTGGGCTGATTGCAGCTGGGTGCTTTGTTGGGTGTCGAGCGAGCTTGTGACCGTAGGATCACAGGTTCAGTTCCCCAGTGTGGCAGGATAAATCTGGAAGGGGGAAAGTGAAAGGCAGCACTTGTCTCTCCCTGATTACCACCACTGAGGTGCCCTTAAGCAAGGCCTTTAAAGTGTTACCAATTATTAATGATGGTTGTTAAGTGTTCTGATCCTGATCACATTCAGACTGAGCAGCTCCACTGGAGTAGTTGAGGTAACTCTAGCCAAAATGCAACCTAGGCTTTTTTTTTCAAAATATACCTGAGTCAAACCTTGTAAAAGCATAATTACAACGATAAAGCCACTTTTAAGATTTACTGTAGTTTCGTTTTCAGGTCAAAATCATTTTCAATTGCATACTAGGGGCAGCTGTATGGTAGCATCAAAATCACTATTTTTAAAACACTAAGAAGACTCGACACAACATGAAACTTTGCTCGTAGTATCACCAGGGTCTCTACACATGAACACGAGCATTGAGAACATTGTTTGTGTACACAGAGTTTACTAAAAAGAAGGTTTTTGAACAACTCATCTGGCCGTCCTGCCAGTCGAGATGCGTCGATCCCCAAGTGCGGCGTAACATGGAGGAGAAAGCTCCATGTTACGCCGCACTCGGGGATCGAGTGCTACCATACAGCTGCCCCTAGCACGCAATTGAAAATGATTTTGACCCAAGAAAAAAAATACGGTAAACCTTAAAAGTGGCTTTTTCGTCGTAATTATGCTTTTACATATAGGTTTGACTCGGGTACATTCACAAAAAAAGGCATGTTGCATTTTGGCGAGAGTTACACTTTAACCTCAACTACTCCAGTGGAGCTGCTCAGTCTGAATGTGATCAGGATCAGAACACTTTACAACCATCATTAATAATTGGTAAATTCAGTTTATGAAAAATGAATGAAAATCTATTAATATATGTAAAGTTGAACTTTTAACTCTAAATTTACCATTCATTAATGATGGTTATTATAAAGTGTTAGTTGCAGCAGGCCATCTACACATACGTCCATATTTCACTGCATTCACTGGTAATTTGACGTACAGATTTATTTGGCTGTGCATAACTCGTCCCTTTAACGTTGCACCTTGGCATAACATGTCACTGCTATTGCAAAAAGAACATTTCTACTGAACATAGCTCAACATAGCAAATAATATAGCCTACAAGATTCTTGGCAGAAGATATCTATCAAAATCTATTAGCCTACATGAAGTAGATATATAATGAACATAATTTATAGGAGGCTGGATTGCCTTTGTGCCCAGGGGTATGTCCCAGTTTGATCTTTTGCTTCACTGACTGCTGCGGCCTGCTTACTCTGAGTTTTGTTTTCCCACCCTATGACCCTGATTCCCAAAAAGTTGGGATGCTGTGTTAAACATAAATAAAAAGCAAATGCAATCATTTGCACAAGAACTGCTTTAACCCTACAACAGTTTTCAGAAGTTCCTGAGCTCATGTAGTAAAATCCTTTATATGATCGTGTGTTTAACAAATTGATGAACCTCACCCAATCCTTGATCCCAATCATGATACTATCACCAGTTACCAATGAACCTGTTTAGCGGGGGAATGTTCCAAACAGACGTTTTAAGCATTCAACAACTTTTTGTTGCCCCTGTCCCAACTTGTTTGAAACTTGCTGACATCATATTCAGAATAAGCATATATTTACAAAAATCAATGACGTTTATTGACAGTCAAGGACCTCGCCTACGACATCACGTCAAAGATTTTCTGTTTAGCTCCAGTTGTTGAGCAGTCGGACTTTAAACAATGAAGAGTCTCCTGGATGCCTGCAACTTCATCAGTAAAATATTAAAGTCTAGTTTGGTCTGTGCTCACATTCAGCAGGACTGTTTGTGCTGAACATGACATGCATACATTTAAAGACTTTCTTTCTAAATGAAACATCAAACTCATCAAGTTTTGTTTAAAAACTTTGTTGTCATCCCCATGAAAACCTCATACATTTTAAGGTTTCAGTTGTATATCCTGAAAAGCATATATCATGTTTATGTTCATTTTGGGTGGTAAACTATTCATGTCATTGTTATTTACATAATATATAGTAGCTGGCCACATCCTCAGTGATCTTTTATCTTTTCTTCATTTTTTTTTGGACGTGGCTGAGTTTATGTAAGAGCATGTTTAACACAGTTACATAACACGCAGTAATAAAAGTAAGTGCGTAATTTCCTTCCGGCAACCTTGTTTGTGCACTTGAACTGAAAGAGGGAGCGAGACGGGAAAAAAAAAAAAAGGAAAATAAATATGTCGAATGCCAATCAAACGCCTGCTTCAAGACGTGTTAAAATATTGTGTTGAAAATGAGAAAAGATGTCCTAAAAGTGGCGAACAATACCAGAGCATGTTTTGAGTGAGGAGGGAGGGAGGGAGCAGTTCACTAACAGACTGTAATGTCATGCTTCAGTAAAGCTGCTGTGGTCGGAGCAGCCAGCAAAGGACAAGACAAGAAAAGCATCACCGGTGACATTATTTGTTGAATCAGTGATGTAAGATTTTGCAAGATGCAAGATTTTGTGGAACGCTTTCCCTCTGAATGTCCCGTACTGAGGCATGCCTCAAGATGTCCGTGGTTGTTTGTTTATTACATTATGTAATTAAGTACAGCCCAGTCTCCAGGATGAAATGCCGGCGGTTAACGTTTCTGCAACCCACTGATTCCTTCACTTTTGCACGTGTCACAGGCCTATGTACCGTATTTCTACACAACGTGTCACATCACATCACATTACATGTTTATGACCTGAGTTTCATGTTGGGAGGTGGAGCGGGCGGTGGTGGTTTCAGGTGAGAAGGCTGCCAAGCCAGTGACCGCAGTTCAAGACAGCGTTTTAACATTTGTAAACATGACACCACTGGATATTTTCAAGAAGACCTCAAGACATTTTCCAGTTGGTTTGTGGCGACAGAAACTGAATATTTTTAATGAAAAGTTTGAACATCTCGGCCCGTGTTTGAGGTGACCCAGACATGTATTTTAGGCCAATAACATGATGTTTTCCTGACCCTAATCAAGTGTCTTTTGTGCCTAAACCTAACCGGAGCATGAGCACAGCGTGACCTAAAGAAACGTAAAACTGCAATATAAAGAATTTTCAAATTTCAACATATCCGTGGTTTACAGAAACGTACATTGCCAACATTTAATCTAGTGACTGGGTTGATAAAGTAATAATCCGATGTAGGACGCTGGAACAAAAACGTGCTAAAACTCCACCAAGGACACTGAGGTCCCTCCCTGGACAATCAAATTGCAACATTTTTAGTATATTGATTCATCCAATGAGTAAAATGGGCATTGATGTCTGTCTCTTAACTCATTCACTCCCTGTTAAAAATATCATGCTGCATAAACTGGTGAAGTCAAATACTCTGGTGCTGAATTTAAGCCCAGGTGTTTAAATGTATTCAAAGTCATCTAGAATTCAAACTGAGCTTGTGTCTGCTCTATTGGATTTACTCAGTTAATTAGGAACACGGGAACTCCAGCAGCACCCTTTCAAGAAATGAGACTGAGCTTTGGTAACTTTTTCTTTGCTGTTATTGTATATTTCACTAATGGACAGCAGAGTGTAACAGGCTTTTCACCCAGGCCATGGCATAATCTTAAGTGGCGCAGCTGCAGTGTGAGGCAGCGAGGGAAACATCAGCTGTCTTAGAAGCAGAAAAGCGAAGTCATTCGCTTCTGACCCTTTCTGGAAATGCTTTACAATTTTCCTCAATGATGTAATCTTCGTATTCACTCCCTAGACTTCAAATCCATTTGTGTGAGTGTGAGTGAAAAGACAACAATTGTATTTTATGTAGGGTGGATGGAAATTCCAATTGCTATATGACAGTGATCATCTCACAAATCAAGATCCTTCCCTCCCTGATAAGCAAAGAGCTGTCAGAAGGGGGAGGAGGAGAAGTTGTGTTTTTTAAAAATTTAGCAGTCAGATACATCGAGGGACAGTCTCAACCTACTTTTTCTTTAGAATATTGTTAGATAATGCTAGATCTGATAAGAGTAATTATGCCACGGGCAGGAAATTAAAGTTTGTGGCATAAAGTTAAAGAAAGATCTCAAAGTAAATTGGATATGTCAAAACATTGTTTGGAGTGTCACTTAAGTGTAAAAATATGTATTAACAGTGTGTGTTGCAGAAGTTACTCAAGTTATAGTACTGTACAAGATGTTGGCATATGTATTCAATGTATTCACAAATATAGCATAAGCAATAAATATTCTGTAGCTCTCTAGTCATACTAAAGTCACACTCACATTTACAGTTGAACACATGGTCCATCACAGCTGCATTTAACTGATAAGGCACTTAAGGAACAAACCTGACGGCAGCGCTGAGACCAAAGACCAGTAAAATAGATTGACTGTATAAATCCCATGTGGAGCTTTCCATATCTTAATAGACCAGCGAGAGGGCAATGATTTACAGCACAACAACCTATGGTGGTAGGTTGGTACTATGCGTGTGTGTGTGTGTCTTTGGTGCATGTTTGTGTGTTTGGCAAGCTCAGGATTTTCCTGTGCAGGACGTCACATTACTTTTCCCGAGTTAAGAAATACAGCTCATGCTCCGGCACATCTGCTCAGAGCCACAGAGGGACCCGGTGAGAAACCAAACGAGGCTGTCTGCTCAGCCAACGCTCTCCACCCACTCACACATTTTCAACAGTCCACCAGCTACTTACTGTTTATACCTTAATCCAATCCACACCTGAGACTGACAGCAAATCCAGATGAAAGTGACACTACAGTTGGTGCATCGACCGGAGGATGGGTTTGACGTGTGAAGGCCCCACATCTCAATCTTTAAATCTCAAATTGAAAAAAGTCTTGTCACCTCTTCTCACCATAACTAACTTTAAAGTAATTATGAGTATTGTCATAATTTTAAGGGAACTTCTCTTACCAATAGAACGTATTGATTGCTGTTTGTTCGCAAATGTATATGAATTACCATAATTGATTAGCGACTGCAACAAGTCACGATTACAGACTATGAATTGGTAATTGATTAATTATTCAGCATCACTTAATCGCCTAAAAAAAGTAATATATCAACCTGAAAGTGCAACTGATGATTCCTGAATGACAGTTTGGAAGATGTTCAGACCCAGGGACTGCAGGTGGCTAGGCTGCAGGTGAGGCTGATGATAGGGGGGCTAATATCTGACCAACGATCTGACTTGTTTTAATGACCACGGAGGTCACTGTTATTATGTTTACAACAACTGTCATAAGATACCAGAAAGTATTAAACCACGTGCCAGAATAGCTTATTTGACGTGTAAAACTCACTCGCTTAAGGTGTAACCGAGTGACCTAACAGCACTCTTTCTTTTTTTCTCTTTTCTTAAAATCAGTTTTTTAAATGTTTCCAAAATAGCATTAGATTGGGCTTGAAGCGTGCATAAAAGCGCACACGGGACGAACAGTTTCTGCTGCTGGAGGGTTGCTGCAGGTAATGTAGGCTGATTAATATTTTCCTCGTTAAAGAAGTAGTATTTCACCCACAGCTCACTGTGGCCTTTTGGATATTACTAATCTTGCACTTTTTATTGTTGTATTTAGCATCTGTTGTTGATAGACATTTACAGCGAATGTGCTGCGTGCCATAACTGCTTCTATAAAAATTTAAAAAATGATGCTTTCTCATAAAGTAACTCTGAAGTCATGAAAATCAACTATTTTCTTAGCCCCCCAGGTAAAGCCCAGCCTTAGCACTGGCAGAGAGAAGTGCCTTCCATACTCAGACTAAGCCATCAGCTGGCTCATGGTTACATGTTTCTGTAATTTAGTCAACACTGTGTGGGCTCTGGCATACTAAACATACAGAGGTGGATGGGACAATGAAACTACCAGCTAGACAATCAAAAACTGCATTTCCCCACCTGTGTGTGATGTTTTTCCACTTCTTGTTCCGAAAGTTTACTCGATTTTCCACCCTTGAATGCAAAAGACTTGGCACTGGCAATGAGAATTGTCGGCATCGACTCCCGGGAAGCGTAACCACACTTTTGAGCATTTATTCTCTGTGGTATTGTCACAAAAGCAGGGTCTGTGTGTGTCTGTGTCTGCATATGTGAGAGACAGGCAGAGAGAGCTCCTCCAGCACACAACAGGCTCCAATAGAGAGATCTCCCTTCTGGATTGGGAATAGCAAAAATGCATCATAGACAATGTTTGTACTGACAATATCTTAATTTCTCCAGTGCCAAGAGCAGCACCAATAACGTAGGAGCATATTGATATTATGGTCTTTAATGATTTAACCTCAGGGGCAGTTTATTACCTGTTTTTATTACGTAGCCCTACTCCAACGTATGGGTGATTATATATTCCTTTATTTACTTTATGATCAAGGAAGTAAATTTAACTATATACTATAATTTTGATTTGACTACACACCGAAAAGCTTGTGGATGATGTGATGAAAAATTAAAATAGAATAGCAATTATCCAGCCTACCAGGAGGTCACCTGCAGGCGCCAGATTAAATAAATAAATAAATAAAAACCTTCACTCATGTGGCTGTTACCCAAGAGAATCTGTCCTGATTTTGTGAGACCTTTGATCTGGGATTACACAGGGGCTGCTGAGGAGAGAACTAAGTGTTTGGCCTGGGAGAGCTCGTGGTGCCGCCTGCGGTGGTCGAGGACTCTGAAGTCAACGCTGCTGCTGCGAAATCTACTGAGAACATTGAGGAAGGTTGAACTTTAATGTACAGAATATTCAGAAAACAGATTAATGCTGCAGGCCTGAGTCGAACTGGTTCAAATCATCAGCAACATAGTTCTTATTTTTAAGTATTTAAAATGTGTGAAAAATAAATGTATTTATTTATTTTATAAATCATCATCATCATCTCTTATTCACAGCAACGTGTTTTCTCTTACTTTTTTATTCAGTCAGAAAACTACTTTTGTTACTAAGACAAGAAAAAATAGTGTGTGTATATATATATATATATATATATATATATATATATATATATATATATATATATATATATATAACTACCTGGTTTTACACCTGGTTATCTTACTAATCAGGAAAATACAACTGCACACCTTCTGAATTCTGAGTTTCTCTTTTACCAAAGTCGAGCTTAATCACCTCAGTAAATCGTTGTAAAACACACTTCATTCATACTCGACATAAACCAAATAAAACTCACCAAAGCAGTCTTAGGTCGTCTGACACCAGTCACTTGTAGTTTGGTCTCAATAAATCCTCAAATCAACAGAGTAAGAAAGTAAAAGAAAAGTAAGAAAATGTTCCGGCTCTACATGCCGTTTTCATCCATGACTGATAGTCCTGATCAGAGACCCTGTAAATCGCCTCTGTACTATATCCCCTGCCTTCAAATCACCACCCCCCATCATCTGAGGCAGGCAGACTCCAGCTAGCTGATAGGGCCATTTAGCGCCACAGCTTACTGAGCTAATTGCTAATGGTAGCTAGTTGCTACAGCCAAACATGCTAGAAGCAAAGTATAGCAAGTCCAGGAAAGTTAGCAGCAGACAGCGTTTATAGTGCCCCCTATAGTTCTGTCTATTTCTTACTAATCGTACCTTTAAGGACCATTATGATCATTTACTTCAAACAAGTATTGAATTTGTAATGAAACACGAAAATAATAAAATCCCTAGATGGTTCTGTATTTCAGTTCCATTTAAAGGATTCGGGGGGGAAAAGCATTGAAACAGATGAAGCAGCCTTTCTCAAACAGCCTCGGGCTCAACAGCTCACTGTACTTTAGCAAGATGTCACCTCCCCTCAAACCAAAGGTGTTATACAAAAAATTGCACAATATGTGTGTCACACAGCTTGCCTCGGGTCCTTAGACTGAGAGGTGAGATGCCTGCTGGCAGCACCTCACATCACTGCACTCACTGTCCTCAATGAGGTGAATCCTCGGAGTAAAAAGCCTTTCTAATGTAAAACAATGCGTCGATGTGTTCTGAATCTCGCAATTTTCTTTTCAATTAGCCTGAAATGAAGTTACAGTGGGTTTTCTTCTTTTACCTAAATGTTTCTTTCCTCCGCCTTTCCTCTTCCCCCCCCCCATCAAAAAGCTTTGAATCAATTTCATGCCCTACAAATGCTGTTTACCCTCTTGGGTGTGAAACATCTGCTGCTAGCTCCCACTGGCTGCTTGAGCTCTCCTTGCTCTCTCTCTCTTTCTCTGGCTTTTTTTCCCTAAGACTTTATAAAGAGGCTTGTCGCAGTTCAGGCCCGCTGTGGAAATGGTCGATTGCTCATAATGTGCCTTCAAGAAAGGGCGGGTGTGGCATATTCATTTCCTGTATTCATTGATGAGGGACACAGCTACAGTCTATTGTTGATTCAAACTGCAGCATATTTTGGGCTGCAGTCTTCCCCTTGTATTCTCTGATTCCATAGTGTGTCTATTATGCTCATCAGAGCTGTTGAGGAAAACGTATCTCTGAGGCCCAAAAAAGCCTTTACAGTCAATAAAAAGTCCCATCATCTGGAGAAGTATTTTATATGAGACACTTGAACACTTAGAAATGCAAGATGTATTTATGAACACCCAATAAACGATATAAGAATGTCTCTCTGTGTCTTGCTCTCACAGTGTTTGTTTTGACTCTTGTTAAAGTCGCTGGTCTGGGGGCTGTCGGATTTGGAGTGATTTTTACGAAGCCTACAATTACCGACACACCCCAGGGTTTCCATGCTAACAACTGAAAAGCAGCTGCTTATGTTTATATTATATATTATTATCTGTAAATAGTTTTAATGTCCACTAATCTACACAGACATAGAGAGACGTGTGTTATTTGTGTTTAAAGGAATGTAAGAGGACAGTACATATCATTTAGCGTGTCTTCATCCAGAAACATATTATTGAAAACGTTATTTTTAAAGCCACGGTTGCAGCCTCAAAGGGGATTAGGGCCACAGTATTAAACAATAGAAGAAAAACATGTGAAAAAAGAAATGAAAATCATGTTTGGTGCCTTAGCTATCATGTGTGCGTTTACATGTCATTCTCCAAAAATGCCGATTGCCTTTTAAAGTCACGATATTGACCGTGAAGTCTCAGACCCGGTCACACTCCCGACGTGTGGAAAGGTGGAAGTTTTCAGTTGTGACTTGGCAATGCTACTCGTTTTCTCACTGAGAACTGACCTTTTCTCCTCCCAGCCAGAGTTTTCCATTAGCTCAGCTGGAGACTGCAAGGTTTCAAAACCCTTACAATAAATGTTCCCTCAGTTATCACAGCTACTCCACACAGAGGGTTGGCGGCCGGGTTCATATGACAGGTTTGTGTCCACAACCCAATTGTTAGATAAATGTCAGCTGTATGTTTCTGCAAACAGCAAACTTTACACTTGATTTGCTGGAACTTCACATTTCTTTATGTCGCAACTTTCCGATCCTTTATGTTTAATTTTCCATGTTATGGTCTGGTTATGTTAAGGCACAAAGAACAAAATACCTGGTTTTGTGCTCGGTAACATGGCGAGAAAATGATCTGACATCATCTGAGAAGCATCAAACAGACTTTATCTCAAACAGTCGTCTCTCACTTGACACACTATCACTGTCCTTCCTCCTCCTTGCATGTAAAGTCAGCTCATACACGTTTAATCTGAACATGATGTGACACATATTGTAGTAAATGTTATGATACATATAAAATCTACCAATTTATTGCATCGGTGGATAACAGAAACGTACAACTGCATCATTTTTTTCCAGGTGACCTGGCTGATTTCCACACAGTTGAAGTATGAAGTTGTGAGATACAATTATTGGGGGGGCAAAAGTGGTTCTTTTGATAGTAAAGGTTGCTGACCTCTGCTAAATAATGTTAAAGGTTAAAGGGGCAATCTATAATAATTGTCCACCTATTGACTTCAACAAATAGGGGCAGCATATCAGCAGAGTAACTGCTAACTGCTGCTAACTGTATTCAGGCTGCTGGGAGAAAGATATTTTCAGGCCTGTGGCTAGCTGGTTAGCGTGTTAACCTCAGTATCACTGCACCACAATACAAAGTTGTCTTTGACATATTGTCAAAACTGTTATTTCTTCACATTCTGTTAAAAATTATAGTAATTCTTTTTATATTCAAAGTAAAATTCTCACATATTGAAGCTTTAACATAAAACCACTACAGCTGACATGATGCAGATACACATTTGTATGACCAGCTGGTTTACATTAGCAATGCAGAGTAAATTGTTTGTATTACTATTACTCAAATCTTCCTCATGCATACACTGCACACAGGTTACTTCAGGACATCACAGACTCAAGTGCAAACGTCACACTTGGCTCAACTTTCATCACTCTAAGCTTCTGATTTTCTCTCTCATAACTCTCCATTCATCAGAGTCAGACTCAGATGACCATTGTCATCTTCAGCGATCATTTGTCAGCTTCAGCTGCCCCTCATCCTCCTCAGCTATACTTCATCAGCCTCGGCTCTACTCTGTCAGCCTCACCTCTTATTCCTCAGTGTCAGCTGCACTTCATCAGCCTCAACAGCATTTCATTACCTTCAGCAAGACTTCTTCAGCTGGTCGGGATGGATCAACACAGGCTCATCAATCTGCGTACAAATAACATGACTTTCGAATGGATTGAAGCGACTGGGCCGAATAGATAGATGGGTCAACAAAACATTGGATTTTTCTTTGATAGTTTTTGCCCCATAACCTCACGAAACCATAGCTGTGTCACATCATGAAATTATTTGCAACTGTGATGCGTAACGTTTTTGGAAGGCACAAAGTATGATTTTAAAAAAGCTGGGACACTGTATAAAACATAAATAGAAACAGAATGCAATTGTTTGCAAACTGTTAACTGACAACAGTTTGGCAACATGTTAATATAATATAATCAAATCACGGAAATGATCACGTTAGCTTACACAGCAACCCAACCTTTGTTGGAATTGGGGTTGGAGGCTACTTATCACATATAGAAATATGGTTTAACAAGCAGTTCTTCTTTTGAAGCTTTTACTGACTGTATTGACTGCACATTGCCCATGACGCCCTCCAACTAAATCAGGTGATCCCTGAATGTAGGCTTACTGGTGGCTTAAGTCAGCAAGTCTGCTAAGAAAACCACGGATGGCATTTATCTCCTTCTGTAGAAGGTGACTCCCCCAGCTCCTTTGCTAAGCTAACACGTCAAGGTTCAGTTGGTCCTCTTTTCCACTGAGTACATGTCAAACAGGAATGGAGAAATGGTCACATTCTGTTTTGTGTTTTACACAGCGTCCAAATGTTTTTTTTTCGAATTGGGGTCGTACTTAAAACATGTAGAAATACAATGTAACAAGCAGTCAGTCCGTTTTTATGAAGTGTTTACTGACTGTCAATGAGTAGCTTAACATTAGCCCTTCGACTAAACCAGGGGATTCCTGAAGCTTGCCAGTGGTTAATGCTAGCGAGTCTGCTATGAAAGACCATGGATGGCATTTATCTCCTTTTGTAGAAGGTTACTCCCCCAGTGTTATGTTCTAATAACATGGTCACACTGTGATACATGGGGTTTGCTGTATGTTGCTATATAGTAGTTAAGGTACCTTTAAGAGATGTGATTATTATGGGATGCTACGTTACGATTGGAGCGCATGGAAAGAGATAAGGAAGTGTTGATGTACACCTGAGACGGAGTAAAAAAGGCAGCCTATGTTCTGAAGCAAAACGTGTGTGAGTGTCAGTCTTTCACACATAACACCCAGCTCCTTTGCTAAGCTAACACGTCAAGGTTCAGTTGGTCCTCTTTTCCATTCAGTACATGTCAAACAGGAATGGAGAAATTATGTTTTGTGTTTTACACAGCGTCCAAATGTTTTTTTCGAATTGGGGTTGTACTTAAAACATCTAGAAATACAATGTAACAAGCAGTCAGTCCGTTTTAATGAAGTGTTTACTGACTGTCAATAACTAGCTTAACATTAGCCCTCCATCTAAACCAGGGGATTCCTGAAGCTTGACAGTGGCTAATGCTAGCAAGCCCGCTAAGAAGACCAGGCATCACCTCTACCTCCTTTGCTAGGCTAACACATCATGGTCCACTTGATGCTTTTACATCAAAAACGGTTACAAATATTATTACATTTTGTGTTATTTATGTTTCACATAACTTACAAACTTTTTGGGAATTGGGGTTGTACTTCTTCAACCTCAGCTCGCTTTTGTCATCAGCTGTACTAATCTTAACAGTTATTTAGCATGCTACTGCTTATCCTTAGCATGATATGCTACCAGCTGCACACTGTGTGTCTCAAATTTCAGATTAAAGTCTGAACCCTCCCGTCACTTATTCAAGGGACAAAAGAGTGATGATAATGCCAAAAAAAAACATGGTTGCTGTTGTTCTATTATTCTAGAGGATTTAGCCGACTTTACAATATGATGCTGATAAAACATTGCACCATCGGCCCTCTAAACCATCACTGACACACACGTTTAATCTTGAAAGATGTGTTTGATAAAAAATGCTCACTGTAATCCCAGTGATCACAGCTGTAGTGTGAAGCACAGGCGATAATGCTCTTATCCAGTAGATTAAGGTCAGACTATAGGCGTAAACATGTGCCAACATGCTAATGTGGATATTCCATGAGTGACACATTTATCCAATGCAAATATTGATACTGGGAATCATAACTCTAAACATTATATTCTATGATAAGTCAGATTTAAGTGTATAATCCTTTCATTTGTCTGATAAGGAGAAGTCTCCTCTGAACTTTTAAACCTCAACATATGTTAAAGGCATCCAAGAAAAACTAAGGGCTTATTTTTTTTACCCTTCTCAGAGAAGTGTTTTTACCCTGTGGTGTTATTGATACAAAATGGTTCATTACAGAATGCTTACTGTGTCTTGTGCTGTGAGTGTTGTGTTGCTACATCTAAGGTGGGCTGTTTCTGTTAACCCTTACCTGCGCCATAAACGGGTCACCACTCTGGGGAGGTGATTATTCTCTAGCCTGGCTAATGGTCCTTACTGACAGCACTTAATGAAAATTAATGACCTAGCTTTAGGATGCCTGCACACAAATAGGGCAGCAACTGTATTTTGCTTTAAGATCCCATATTCATAAGCCAACCACAGTGGATTTAGATAGATAGATAGATGCATCGAGAAATATAGATGGATTGGGTGCTACGGGTTTACAAAATCTTATCAACGCGTTCGGAGACCGTGCCAATGTGTCCCTCGGCAGAATAAACGTTCAAAAATAAATCAAACCACCCCGCAGTAATACCCCAAATTTACTTGATGAAATGAACTCCAAGATGTATTTCTGTCTAATAATAACAAATTTCAGATCCCGGCCAAGCCTCTGATGAACTACCTTGGCACCATTCTTGCTTCATCATCCACTCATTGGTCGGCCCAGCTGGCTGCGGAGAGAAAGCAACACCGGCTCTGAGAGATCAGCGTCAGCCTTAAGCCTGTGAGAATCCTATTAATGAGTATTAATGGATGTCTTGGAATGCCGTGATCCCCTCAACATGGATGGGATCTACAGCCTCTTAACCCGACTCAGTCGCAAAGATTAGGCCTTACTGGATTTACAGGTAGATACATTTTACTTACTGCCTTTGAGACTTCTTTGTCTGTACACAGGCACACAGCTGATTAGACCGAGTTGGTCCAAGTCTGTCTGTTTGTTGGACAGTGTGGAAGTCAGTAGATAATTGTCCTCCAGTGTGAGGTGTTTAATGATCATTTTGAGGATCAGAAACAGGAGTGTTGACATGTTGTGCTGGCCTTTAAATCATTTTATATACAAGCACAAAGTGGAAAAGTGGAATAATGTAGCAGTTTGCCATGACTTCATCCAGATTCACTTTTCTCTGAGAGGTTCTACATCCCCAACCGTCTCTGCAGAGTTTATAGTTTTCCATCATCTCATCCAATTTTGACTTTCTACTCACCATTTTGCCTTTTGCCAACTAAATTACCAAGGTTAACTGTTTTGGATCGATGTCTGTGTCTGATTTTTTTTAGGTGAGAATTCATGTTCTTGCTGATTTTGGATGGTTGTCTAGTAACACGATGTCAACCTGTGGTTCAGTTTTGGCATCCGCAGTGTTTTGATTTTGTTTTTCGATGGGTTTTGGGATTTGGTACTTACACAGTATATTAGGGATACACAATATCAACGCTTCATCTGCATCAGCTGATAAATTGTTGAAAATGCGCATGATGCAAACTATTGAAAATGTGTACAGTTTGAAAAGCCTTGTACATCTGCATCTGCCAGTGAGCCATCACCATGAAAGGAGTCAGAGTAATATGTTAATTCCACTACGAGAGAGACTTGATGATTTTTTGCAATTAGGTGGAAAAAATATGTCCACATATCAGCATTGGCAGTCAGCCAACATGAGATGATGAGTTGAAATGAGCAAAATATTGGCATATCTATCATTAAACATCCTTATTAAATACAACTGTCCTGTTTTTGTGCTGTTGTGAGACTCCTGTTTCAGATAGTGCTTCTGGTATTTTGGGGTTCTGTGAAAAAGTAAATTGTAACATAGGTCATTACAGAGATTTTTTTAAAATGTTTTTACACATTCTTCCTGATGTACAAAAATGCTGTTATTGTTTGACTGAACAACTAAAGTGAGGAGCAAACTTTAACCAAAAGTCAAAGATCTCTGTGTGCACAGGTATTAACATAGAAACAGGAAGGTTTACTGGTCCTCGTGAGGAGAGAAGTGTGTCTTTGCTGTGT
Organism: Pagrus pagrus; assembly: GCF_965226575.1. Taxonomy (NCBI): domain Eukaryota; kingdom Metazoa; phylum Chordata; class Actinopteri; order Spariformes; family Sparidae; genus Pagrus; species Pagrus pagrus. Next base: position 19,713,530 of record NC_140203.1, on the reverse strand, counting down.
GATTTTGATGAGACTAAAGTCCATTTCATGTTTTACAGCTCATTATATGATTATGTAAGGGCTATTATTTCTCAAGAAAAATGTCCTTTATATCTTGTACGTTCTTCTGAATAAGTTTTTGTTAGGAACTTGAACTGTGCTCTATAGAGGAAAACCTTACTGTGGCTGATTTTATTAGTGGAGCGTGGGACAGGAGACAAAGTTCTCTGTTTGCAATGTAATGTATAAAGTTTTGTTGACAAATGTCTCTCCAATGAAGTCTTGGAAGTTCATGTCTTTCAGACTAACAAAGGCTACTAAAATATTTCAACCCCATCTTCATAATAACATTATAATAACAACTGCGTACTAATAGTACGACTTTACTCTTTCAAATTGAGTCCAATTTTGCATATAGGTGATACACAAGGCCCTCCCTTAGGTCAGCATTGATTTTTGGTTTCACGTGCTACACACCATCGGTCTCCAGTGTGTTTGACCCAGTCATGAACCCCAACCAACGCCTTACTCAGCCTCTTACTCTGGGCTTTCTCACTCTTGCACTAGGTTGTACTAGGTTAGTTTTTATGCACGGTATGTGGAGCAGTCTGTTTTCCACAGAAGTTAATGGGAAAAGATCGGTGTATCACCTGCACACAAAATTGGACTTTGGCATATGCACTGCATGCAATTTGGCAGTCTAAGGTTGCTTTATTTGAACACAGATTGAAGCATGTGTATGGTGGTGGACTGTGTGTTGTTTGTGTGGTGCGTGTCTTTGCAGGTATCATCCATCCGACCTCGACAACTTACGAAAGGTGCATCACACCACTGTGATCCAGCTATTTCTCTTTTCAGCAAGGTCAGAATTATTGTCCCAAAAAGGACCACAACATTGTTGTCTTGTTCACGTTTCTCTTTTATACACCCTATAACCAGACGTTGATGACTCGTGGAGAAAGGATTCATCTCACCAACACGTTCCAGCAGGTTCAAAGAATACTCCGAGGAGGGCAGTGTGTTTACATGCCAAAACAAACCCGTTACAGATTAGCTGAGGGGCAAACAACATGTTTATCGCTACTTGGTTCCCTGTGAGAATACATTTTTCATAGAAAGTGATCTCCGCTCTGTCAGTAGTGAAGTTCACTGCCAACGCGCTTTTACATAAACAGCCGGTGTGTCGCTCTTTTAATTGTGATCGATTTTGTGCGCTGTGCATTTAAAATACTGCATAAGTGCTTTCATAACATGCTTGTTATGAAAGCACTCTCAAAGCGTTCCTGTTTCGCAGAGTCAGAGAAACCTTGGTGAATGTGCAGAATTGGTGAATATTTAGCGATTTAGTGCAGGAAAAAAAAGAGGTGTCGTATTCAGCAAGACAAACACCTTTCTTTATATGCAGTACACCAGGGCAAACAGGACATTTGCATGAACACGTACTGTACACAGACCACATAGTTGTACAGCATGTGTCACATGTAAACATGAGCATGCTTGTGCATTAAAATGCATGTATGTATATTGTTTTCCACTGTGTTCACACATGTCTGACTGTAGAATCACGGTGTCCCTCTGAGATAACAGATATTTCTGTGCGTCTGGTTTGCTCTTGTGCTATTCCACAGGGGCCCAGCCGAGATATTAGCAGTCAATACTTGCATGAAGCATCTGAAACCATTGCAATTTATAGGCCTTGTTTCTGCTGATACAGCCCGGCTGTCAAAATCATCAGCGTGTGCACACAAACACCGGCCCCTTCTCGAGGCACGGAAACGCATACAGAGCAGACGCACCACACACTCCGAGAACGACGAGGGTGGGTGGGGGAATTGAATCTCTCCCTTGCTCTGTCTATTTCTCTCGGCCTATCGTCCTCTTTTTCTCTGGCTGTTTATCTTTCCCCGGCCTCTCCCACCCCTCAATAGTTGATGCTTTTCAGAGATTATCTTGTTTTCCTCCTCTTGCACAGCGGCGAACCCCATCAAGCTGGGGTGTGTGTGTAAAGCTGCCATTCAAAACCTTTCATCCGTGTGTTTGCAAATAATCTATAGCATTAAAGGGGAAATAGCTGGGATTAATACGTGCATGCAGGATGGCGGTTGTAAGGTAGAGAGAAGATGTTATTCAGCAATGGTGGGAAGAGAGTTTAGAGTTTCAACTTTCTTGCATCAGGAGCGTTCAATTTCCTTGACAGGTTTCACTTTAATAGACACGTTTTTTCTTCGTTAAATTTTTCATCTGCTATGTCACAATTTGCGATTATTACCGGCACTTTTGCTTTTTTGGAGACTGTTCTTTGAATCTCAGCTAACCCTGTCCCCGGGGATTAGTGTACACATCGAATCTGCTCTTTCATATATTTCAATTGGCCACACTGGATAAGCCAAAACCCCACAGAGATAGATGAAAGGGGGCTGTTAGGTTTTAAAGCTATCAAGGACTGATAAGTCAAACTGATAAACCCCACAGTGGTTCCTCTGGTGGCCTGATCTAACATACCTGTTTGTATCAAGCCATACTGTCAATAGCACGCAGTGATTTGATCTCTGCCTCCGAGGCCTGTGATAATTACCCTGCGAGAGCATCAATGAGGATTTATTGGTCTCTGCTCCACAGTGCACAAAAGAGCCTGCCTTTAATCTTTGTGGGGTGAGAGACTTCGACTTGTTAGCAACGTGTGAGAAGCCCCCATCGCTTCTTTATCCTTGACTAATCATTAGTGGAAATTAGCATGAACAGGGATGGAGTGAGAGTGGATGCTGTGTGGAGGAAAATGTGAAAAAGTGAAAGGTACTTAGAAAGTAGATGGTCGCCATCCATAACAAATGAGCCACGTATGACCACGACAGGCCAAGGACAAGGCAGTCCATCGAGTGCAGAGGGAAACATTTCACTAATGCTGAGTAGACAAAGTCATTAGCGGAAATTTGAAAACGATTTTCATTATGTGCGCCGAGTGTGACTCTTTCTGTCATCTTTGCCTGTGTGTATGCGTGTTTGTTTTTATCTGTCTGTGGCCACATGTGGCGTCAATGTTGAATGAGAACAACCCAGTCGCCAGAATAAATGTTGGCAAGATATTTTCTGAAAAACACGGATATGTTGGAATGTGACTTTTTCTTTATGTAGCAACTTTACGTTTCTTAGGTTCAATTTTCAATGTTATCTTCTGACAACACTGTGCTTATGATGTGGTTAGGTTTATGTAGAAAAAACACTTGGTAAGGGTGAGGGTAACAGTCAAGAGGGATGTGTGTTTAAGTAATGTAACAAGTAATTTAACAACATAAATGAACTGATGTAATGTTCATTACGCGAGCGACATAGTGTGATCATATCAGTGGTTGGCAGAACATTAACTGCCAACATTTTACCCTGGCAACTGGGCTGGAACAAAACGAAAGAATCTTTGCAAGCATCAAGTTGTTTGTCCGACACTGATATACATGATTGTGTAACGGGCTCTGAATGCTGTCAAAATGGATGTTTTGTGAGTTGCTCACTAGGCAAATACGCCACAAAGGTTTTTCAGGCCTCTGCAGTTTTGGACCCACATATCATTGGCTTTACAATCCTTTACTGGCTGAGCTGGCACATATTCATGGCCTGAAAATCATTTACCGATATGGCTTTTTGAGACTTTGTCATTTTTACTAAGTCGTTGGTTCATTGTATGTGAAAAAGTCGTTTTGGGCCACTGGACGTTCAGTACTGATTGTGGTCTAAAATTGCTGCAGAGCTGTCCCTTTTAGCCTCATCAAAATGACAAATTTCCAGTCACGTTGTTGTGACGTCACGTCATTACAATAGCAATATCAAATGAGAGCACAAGCAGTTTAACACAAACATCGTCTGGTGAGGTATTCTTATTTTACTTGTTCTAATCATTTGACATGCTTCAAAGCTCAAATTTGTCAAATTTGGCGAGCTGTTGAATTCAAAGTCAAAACACACAGGTTGTAGCATTGCCCCAGACTGCTAACTGCTGCCAACTTTGTTAACTAGCTGCCATAAGATAGTTAGCTCAGTTAGTCCTGCAACTAGAAGTCTGGAGTAGGAGCTCAGAGGACCGGGGGACTGTTGTTGCTTACACCCCAAGCTCAGAAGCTTTGGACTGGGTCAGGCTGTGGCTATACTAGCTTCAGTATATATCTCTGGAACACAATACATAGATGCCATAATGTCAGAACTGTTATTGGTTCACAATTTATCAATCATTTTTGGCAAATTTGTAATGTTTTCAAGTAAAATAACATATTGCACCTTTACATGCAAAATGGCTCAGCAACACAGAGATATCCACCACAAAGCTCATTAGCTAACATAGCCAGCTGTAACAACAAAACCCCAGAGGGTAAAGAATGTAGAATGGCAGCAGAGTATTTATAAAATTATTTTCATTATCATCATTATTTTCATTTGTAAGGAGAATCTCATTAGTATGTTCACACCTTAAAGCAGCCAATGTTATTTTATTAACAATGGCTCATGACTGTGTAATGTAAAAGGGGTTGCTTGTAGTGATGAATCTATAATTGTAACCTGACTTTCAGCATCTTTAAACTCATTGTTTTACCACAGTCTGTAAATTTACAGTTTGGGTTGAGTATCACTGCTCCCATCAATGTCATTTCAAGACACAACAATTATTTCTGCAAATAAGCTCTGAGAAAGCCATGGCAGTAAGTGGTAGATGAGGTTAGCGACTAGTGAACATAGTAGGGATGGGCCAATGAACGATTCCATTATGCACTGCCGATGGCTGAGTACAATAGAGTGGTGTGTCTACTCAGACTTGCTGGAAGGCAAGAGTTGTTGTTTTTTGTGACACGTGGGAAAGAAAATGAAAAAAAAATTGTTGCTACTCAGTGCAATAATGTTATGTCTCCATGTCCAGGTTATTGTCTTATTAAACCAAGGTGCTGAGTTACTTTAAGGGGCAGCTGTTAATATTTTTCTTTCAACCTTTCTATTGTTATTCACATTTTCTTAGCTTAGGTTCCTCAGTATAGCTAGCTGGCTAACTGAGTTCAAGCTTCTGAGGCTGAAATCAGCTAAGTTATGGACATGTGGTGCTGAGAATATAACGTTTTTAAACCCAACAAGGGCGTTGTATGTTGGTGATAACAGGATACAGTTTTTACTGCTGGATGAGACAGTTGGAGGTTGCCATCAGAGTGACAGTGGGAAACTGCAGTGGTTATGGTGGTGAGTCACTGCTGTGACCCAACGATGATGTCATCTTCCATCATGATGTCTCACTGTCAACATTGTCTTATACCAATTTGGGAGAAAAAGGGGAGTATTTAGCAGCTAAAGAGCCAGATATTTCCCTCAGGAGTTGTTGAAGACCAAAACAGAAATACAGTGAATATTGGACTTTTTCACAAGTCCAATATTTTTTCATATTGGACACACACACACACACACACAATGAATGGTAATGTTTCTCCATGTGTAACTAAGAAAGTGTTGGATACAAAGACACTTCAAAGACAGGTGAAATAATAATGTCACTGAGAGTACAATGTTGCAGCTGGCCTCAAATCAGTTAGGGCCGTTTTAAAGTAAATCTGAGGTTAAGGCAACAGTAAAGGTTAAGTAGCGTCAAGGGAATGAAGTCAATAAAGTCTCCTCCGTGTGTGTGTGTGTGTGTGTGTGCATGTGTGTGGTAGACCGCATCTGTGTTGTGTATTCCCATACCATCCAAATCTAGGTCACATAAGCCAGTATGTTGTGCCCTTGGCCTAAGCATGTGAACCCTGAGGTCTGAGGAAGGTGACTCCCACAGTGTGTAATTAAACAGCAAACTGCCTCACTAAACATGGACGCTGCCCTACTGAGCGCCTCCTTGCTCTGGCATCTGTGCCCGACACCAGACAGGCTTTCTTCGCCCATTTTTCATAGCACTCTTCACGCTGTAAAAGAAGTCAACAAGCAAAACAAGGGGGAAAAGAGCTGCAGCGTGGCATCAACCTCAAGGGTTACGAGTCAGGAACTTTGGAAAACACAAAGAAAAGTTTGTTTCACCTGGAGTAACACATCTCCAAGCGCCTCATTATACTGTATATCCCACAACACTGAGGTGCCATTTACTAGATAGCAGCAAAGAGTACACTTTGAAGATGAGGTTTATGTATTCCCTCGGAAAAATGTCATGAAATGTCAGAGACAATAGTAATGAAAGAGGAAGGTCTCTCAGCGCCTTTACCTTATAGCTTCCAACTTAAATGCCATCTTCTAGTTGATATTGAGACATATGGAAATAAATACACTTATTTAATATTCATTTACACCACTAATTTAACTGTGAATATAAAAACATACTTTTTGCCCTTTATTAGAGCTCCTGCAGAGAAAATGTGAGATCCTGCAGAGTTATGTTTATTATCAGCTTGCATCAAAGCATTTTATAAGCGCTTGTGTCTCAGTGCTTAAAAGATTCATCTTAACTACTTTTACTGTGTTTTTACTGACATATTTTTGTTTACAGACAGTGACATAGTATTTTTTAACATATATAGATTAGTAAGTGGAAACACTGGATATTTTAATAAGAGGTCAGGACAATTTCCAACAGTGTTGGTGGCGACAGAAGAGAAAATTGAACCTATGTGAAGTTTAAACATAACTGTGGTTGGTTGGTTGGTTGAATGATTTGGTTGGTTTGTTGGTTGGTTGAGTGATTTAGTCAGTTTGTTGGTTTGAAGGTTGGCCGGTTGGTTGGTTAATTAGGGTTGGTTGGTTTGGTTGTTGGTTTGGTTGGTTGGTTGAGTAGTTGGTTGGTTAGTGATGTTTGATCTGTTGGTTAGTTAGAGTTGGTTGGACAGTTGGTTGGTTGGATAATTAGGGTTAGTTGGTTGGTTGGTTGGTTGGTTGAGTAGTTGGTTGGTTGGTTGGTTGAGTAGTTGGTTGGTTGGTTAGTTAGGGTTGGTTGGTTTAGTAGTTGGTTGGTTTGGTTGGTTGGTAGCAGCACAGTTGGCGGGGTAAAACTTTTTCTTTTTATGTTTCTGCAAACCACATATAAAATCACATTTGTGACCATTACACATTACATGTGTATGAGCTCACTGTCATGAGGTAATGGGGGTGGTGGTAGAGTGACAGCTAGAACAAAGGTTGGAATTGAAACCAGGCTGCTGCTGAAGACTCAACCTACATACATGAGTTGCACGCTCTGCCACCACTGGATATCTTAAGATAACGTTGGATAGATAGATATATAGATGGATGGATGGATCGATGGGCAGGTGGTTGGGTGGGTAGTTAGGTAGGTAGGTAGGTAGGTTTAAAATGTTGCTAAACACTGTTGAGGTGCTTTCTCACTTGAGGTGAAGACAATATCAAAGCCATTAAGCATAACTTGCATTCGTCAAGGGTTAATTAACCTCTGCAGGAAACTTCTTTGATGCCGCGCCAGCAATTAGAGGTGCTGCACATGTCACATGGCGCAAGCACACAGTGCACATTTGAATACAACAAAAAGGCCATAGCAGGCAAGCTCCAAATCAAATGCTCACTCGCCGTGCTACAAGTAATGAAACCTTATATTTGTGTGGGTTTGAAAATGATTCTGTGCATTGGTGTTTAACCACGGTCACCCGTATGAAATAGCCTGAGACCATCTGCGATTTATGATTCGCTCCCAGCCTCTGGCAAGCCAGGCTGAATAATTTACATTGTGCTGAGGTCTACGTGCCCAGAATGTCTGATGCCAAAAATAGAGGGAACGAGGGGAGCAAGCAGGATGAGGGGGACAGAGTCAGACGAGCTACCACTATTGTGGGGACGTGGCACAAAGTGGGTGTGTCGAGGAAAAGGGAGTGGGTAGCATGCTGAGTAATTGGCCAAACATGCTGAGTCACATGGAAGTGCTCTTCAGAGCCGGGCTAATCTGTGCGCCTCCAGTGTGTCACCATGACACTATAAACACTATGTGGAGGAATCTCTTTTCCCTTCCTCCTAAGCACTAGAAAGGGATGCTTGCACTGAGTCTGTGATCCACATGTCAACAATAAAACATCAGGGAAGGATGACTTTCCTTCATCTGTCAAATACTATTCATTCAGCTCGGGTGAAAGTCAAAAATGGGAGACATCAAACAAACAAATGAAGCTCTCGTACATAAGCCTCGGAATAACAAATGTAGATGAAAGAGAGGTATAGAAAAAAATGTTGGACTTTTGAGGAAATCTGTGGCGGTGTGCATTTGTATGTGTGTGCATGTTTGCAAAAAAAAAAAATAACGTCTGTTTTCTCCCCAAACGCCTCCTGGCTATAACCTTGGATGGCTCTGACTCTCTCACAGGTGAATGCACTTTAACAAAGGTGCAGCCCCACAGCTCACAGCCCTCCCAAAGGCCCCAAAAACTGCAAGATGGGGAAAAACCAAAAACACAGCAACGACCCTGTTTTTCATGGCTGTATGGCGTGTGTTCACTTAGCAAAGGTCACGAGTAAAAGAGTCATTAACATTGCTGGAATTATAGTAAATAATGAGATACAATATGATAACAGCTAAATGATATTGCCTCCACCTAAATGCTATTTTTCACTAAGCGCATAAAATGTGTCCTTGAGGATGCTTTTCTTGTGTCTTTGAACACAAAAGTAAGCAGGAGAACAGTGATTGCGCTCGGTGATAATCTTCAACTTGTGCCAATCAGCCAGCCTAATCACATTGGGGATTTAATGAAAGTGGAGGACCACAGGCAGCACAAAGTTAAACTGAAGCAGATAAGAAACTCCAGTGGCTTGTAATTGGACCTCATTGATCTGCTGGGTATATAGATCCTTATCATCTTACATTATGTAAATTCCTCCGTCTCTCAAGAGCATTAGCAGACATCCCTTGTGTCTCTACTTTTGACCCCACATGGTTGTAAAAGGTTCTCTAGAGGTTCTCTAGGTTCTTTCCGTCTAGTAGTGCCAATATAAGATCACATCAAAGCAAAGGAAACTCAGCTTTATGACTTAATTTATATATGTTTCCCCACCCTTAGAATAAAATCCTGATTATTTCCGTGGAATATCCCCTGAACTAAACTGGAAACTATCTGCCTACCCATGTTCTACCCATGTGAGCTTATGTCCACAGAGACCCCATGGGCAGTTGACAGATGGCAAGGCACTGCCATACACAGATGCCCACCTCTTATCTCGCACATCTCTGCCAAGACAAAACACATGAAGCAGGCATTGGAATCAAGCAGTTGGGGGAGCAAAAATCCGTGGAGAAACGGCGAAGCAAGATAGGCGCAGCGATTACACGACGAAGACGAGATGTGTCTGATCAGCAAAAGCTCCTATCTTTAGTGTTGTCACGTGTGGCACAGACACACAAGGATGATTATTTTGTGTGTGGGAATGTGTTTACGCAGAGAGATTTTCAACTAGAAACGATTCATGCTTTGAATTTTGTTAACATGAGGTGCAGACCTAACTTGATATATGACATGATGTGATAAAATATAGTGCAGTTACAGCTCATTCGTTAAAGAAGTTCCATCCCTCATTACCATTAACATTGCTAGAGCACCTTTGTGTTGCAGAACCACAAAGAGAACTCTGAACAGATATTCCTACACAGAGATTAGTGCAAGAGAGTCTAATTATCAGTATATGCCACTGAATTATGAGCAATATTACAAGCTTTGCAGTGGGTGGAGGAGAACTGCATAGGCAACATGATAATTGCCTCTAATAGTTCTACAGTATCCTCAGAAAATCATTATATAACACAATATTCTGTTGGGGAGGAAGGTACATAATGGCTGAACAGTTATTTAAATCACAGGGAGTTGATGTACAGGTTCCATTACGTAAATGTATATTGTGTATGTTTCACTGTAATCAGTCAGATCCACAATATGTACGACTGGAATCAACCATCTGAAAGGGGAGCAGTAGAGAAGGCAAAATGTTGCGTTTGAAAATTCTCACATAACGGAAATAATATAGTCACTTAAGTTCAGCAGAGACAGTTTTTATTTTCTTTGCTCATACTGCTTCACACACCAATCCAGCAGGTGCCAGAAATGCAACTGTAAATTTGCGGAACATAAATAAATCCAAATATCCAGTTATTAAATGTTTTTATGTTTCATGCACAGTTTACATTACTTTGTGTGTGCTATTAAAATCAGTAATTCATTAAATTAAAATGTCTGTGCCTTCGTATAAGGTGCATTATTGTCAATGTTTGATTTTGAAGTAATCATAAACTAATCAGAAGTATACAGATGAGATGACATTTATTTGTAATTCAATGTATTACATTACTGATTTCAAAAGTTGTAGATGTTGTGATGTCATTTGTATTCAGGAGCTGACTACATTTTGAAGTAATCTGCTTTACTAAGTGTATAACAGCAAAAAATAAGGCCAAAAAGTCAGCCTTTGGTTTGGAAGTTTTTCACTCACTATCAACAACTATCTTAACATTAGCCAGATCACTTGGTCACCGCGTACAGCGCTCCGATGTCCCATCGTCAGAGGTAAATCCCCTCCAACTCCAAACAAAATCAGGTGATTCCTGAATGATGGTTTAGAAGACGCTAACATTAGCAACTCCTTCAAGTGCAAGTGCTGGATTCAGGATGCTGTGGTGGAGACAGGTCTCTGTAAAGATGTTGGCACAAAAGTCTTTGATTTGCTGTTGTTTGGCCAGCCTGATTACATTTTATATCGAATTACCCTAAAAAAAAACATATTTATACATCATATATTTGATTAAATCAAATTACACTACAAACAAGTAACTGGGATAATGGATGTGGTTTCAAATAAAGGCTATATTTAGACTTTTTTAATGTAATAAAGTAATCCTTGAAAATGTAACTAATTTTATTAAATTTTTTCAAAATTTAACACACAGACTTTAGTTGCTTTTTGTAATCTGATTTAAAAAATCCAGATAACATGTATTCTGTTACTACCCAACTCGGCCTGCTAATACAGTATATTATCCTTTAATACATAAAGTAATAAAAGCCAGTGGATACCTGAAATGGTGGACAAAAGTATTCACATTTCTAAAACACAGCACCCGGTTGGCAAAATGGTTTCCCTTGATTTAACACTGGGATGGGTAGTCACAGAGCTGAAACATCTACTGGTGCAGTCCATTCACACTACATTGGAATTCTCCTCCTTCCCTCTGCGATCAATACAAAGAGTGTGCTTTATCCTGCTTGTTTAACATGTCTCAATCACTTTACATATGTCTACTTCCATGTACATCCAAGCTGCAAACACCTCAGCCCCAACCTGAGCTGCAGTCTGTGGAACACAGCTCTCCAGATTGGAACCCAGCTTGGGGTAAAGGTTAATGGAAGCGACCTGCAAAACAGAGATTTACAGCTACCGCATCTGCTGTGGCAACCTTGGCATCATAACATTCTTTGTACCAAAAACAACTTTTTAAAGGGAATGAGGAAGAAGAAAAAAAAAAAAGCAAAGGGAAACAAGAAAATGTTTTCTTTTCGCACGGCACAGTGTTGGCTGTATAAGCTGTCCCTGGATATTTGCTCGATGATTCACATTCATAGGTGAACTCGAGAAACTCAGTGTCAGGTTGAAAATTGCCTTGAGGCAGGTTAAGATGATTCTGCCAGGCTTAAGATCAGAGGAAATGGAAAAAGAAAAGAACACTAGAGAGAACAAGTCCCAGTCTAATGTGAACACGGGAAGGACAGAACGGAGCTGTCTCTCACCCTGGAGACAGCCTGAAAATATCTTCTGTTGTCAGAATCACTTAGACAGAACACACGCACCGGTGAAGGCCATACATTTACCCATACAGGTCGGTCATGGAACCATCGACAGCCTGTAAATCCACCATGTGTCCATCTATTTGTCTCTATTATCCTTCCAACATCCAAAGATTAAAAAAAATACATATACTGTATATATATATTTAATTGGCAATTTCTATTTATCAAAATGATGCTTTGTCATAGACAGTAAGCATGATAGACAGGACCACACACACTTTTCTATTTGGTTCCTTGCAGCTTTACTTATAAGCTGAAGAATTGCTTTCAGGCGATAAAGATTACCTCTATTTTAGTCACTTAGTCATGCATTCAGACATTTATTAAATTTGTGATTCAAGCTCTTTCCTGTTTAACTCTCACAAGAATATGCACATTGTGTGAATACTGCATATTGTCATTACTAAATTATTTCCATTTCTTTGTGCTGTTTTATCACAGGGGCTCCGATCGAGGGGAATTTGAGAGCATGTGCTGGATGTTTGTTCCATTTGATTCTATCAATAGCTTATGAGAGCGCTTTAAAAAAAGAAGTGCTATTGAAATCACCGAAGGCCTCAACATCCGCGACCTGAAAGATTATTCAACATGTGAACGTTGCCGAGCAACAAACACAGCTGCAAACAGGGAAGTGTTTTGGTAAATATTACCTATAAAGCTGTATTTTTTCTCAGGGGGACGCAATTATTCATCAAACTGACCATTTGCAGTTGGCAGTGTTGCCAAAAACAAGAAAAGCCATTTCACGTGAGAGAAAAGGATTCCTCTCCTCTTTCTTTCTCTTACAAATGCTGGGTCCTGCCCACCTGACAGACACTTAAACCAACAAGCAGAGGCAATTCATTGGTGGAGTAAAAAGGTGAGGGTAAACGATACAGTTATATTTCTCGAGGAGAGAAATCACTGCCGTAGCCTGTGGGCTGGCACTGTCTGTATCTCCATAACTTCACAGGGTATTAATTGTTTCAGCACCGTCAGCAGAATGGCCTCTGCTTGTTGAACCAAATCCAGAAGTAAAGTCATCAGCCAAATTGCATGGGAGCAGATACCGAGGCTGAGCCACAGGGCAAGATGCTGAATTTTAAAGATGGTGTTGGAGAACGTCTGGCTCCATTTTGAGAGGTGCAGTAAAAAACAGGTAACCCACACTGAGCAGAAGAACGGGTAAATACTCTGCAGGCTAATGGAAAATTGCTAATTTATCGGGATTACTGTAAAAATACGTGATAGGATTGTCGAAGCTGTCATTGCCATTCATGTGACACGCTCTAACCAGCACTGATTTACAGCAGTGCTTAGTATTCGAGACTACCTTATACCATTAGATCAAGTAAAGAGGGGCATTTGGTGCCAATCATGTCCCAGTGATTAGCTGAGGATAAGTGCAAGAGGTGCTGCGGGGAACAAGAGAGAGATTTTCATTTTCCAATAGTGCTACTTTACAGTGAAAGACAACCTACTTGGAGTGATGTTCTATTTAGCTTCAACAGGGTTTCAAGGCCATTCGGTTGAATACAACCAAAGGATTGTGGTGAAAGTGGTGCTCATAGTCTTTACTGAAGTAAAACTTAGAGTACTATGATGAAAAAGTGCTCCAGCACTGGTGAAAGACCTGTATTCAGAGATGGCATTGGTAAAAGCGCGAAAGTACAGCTGCAAAAACATACTTAAAGGGCAAGTTTGCCCACAAATGAAAATGCCGTCGTTATCTGCTCACCCCCATGCCACTGGAATGTCAGGTGAAGTTTTGTAGTCAATAAAACATTTCTGGAGCTTCACAGCAAAACAGTGAGGCAGCATTCTCCTAAACAACTGTAGTAGATGGGGACTTTTTTTGAGAAAAACAACAATCAAACATAAAAACAAAACAAACAAACAATTTAAGTAGATGGTAGATGGGGACTTGTATTAAGACTTACAAAAACAACAGAACAATGGCTTTTACACTTACAGTACAGGGACCAAACAAAAACCATCAAATGGCTCGGTACAGCTTGTCTATGGAAGCCCCGCAATCCCAAATTGATTTGGAAAGATGTTTCTTACACCCTCCACACACAGTCTAGCTGTGCTAATGCTTTTAGCTTGACAGCTACTGTGAAGAATTCAACTCAATAAAAGGTCTAAATAATATCTCCTCAAATCAATTTGTGATCTCGGGGCTTCCGGAGACTTGGATAACGTGTAAAAGCTTTTTTTAGTTTGTTGGTTTGTGAGCAGGATTACACAAAAACTACTCAACAGATTCCCATGAAACTTGGATGAGGGATGGGTTTCAGCCTAGAACAGAACTCATTGACTTTTGGTGCGGATTGGATAAAGAGACGAATCCGAGAATTTTTTTCTTACTTTCTTTAATATTTTGTGGTGTTTTGAAGGCATCTTGAGACTTTTACTTTAATTTCTCAGGGAATGATTTGTGGATCTTGATGCAAAAAAATCTGGCATATGTAGGTGGCTGGTATTTCTGAGTGACTACAGTTTGATGCAGATCCAAACAAGAATATAGATCTAGCGGAGGTAGGTATGTTTTTATTTTGTATTGGATTAGACTTGATTGAATTAAAGGGGACTGTTGGACCTTGTCATTGGAGTTATGCGCACTACAGAGTGCCATTATACGTAGTTACATTTGTGGGTTTTTTTTATCATTCTAAAACAAGTCCCTATCGTCTTCCGTTGTTTAGGAAAATGCTGCAAACCTGTTTTGCTGTGAAGATCCAGAAATCGGAATGGAGTAGAAGTAGATAAGGACTGAATTTCCATTTTTGGGTGCAGTGATCCTTTAAGTATAAAAAAGTAAAAGCACTTATTGTGACGTTTCAAGTTCATCCTTTTTGTTGCCTGTTTGTTTGTTTGTTTGTTTACCCGGGTCATTTAAACGTCTGTACAGCAGCAGATATGAATGGAAAATCATGATCTGTAAAGATTGTGGAGAATAAGTATTTCACCACTGAAATGTAGTGCAGTTAAAGAATACAAATGGACAAACGGGAAACCCCTGAGTAAAGCACCAGCGCCCCAGGTAATTGGTAAACAACTCATTTCTCAAGCAATTTCTTGTGCTGGAACACTATTTACAGATACTATGGCTGGAGTGTGAATTAAAGGGGCAACATAGATTAGTAACCCAGTGCAGATGCAATGCACATTAAAAATTCAGTTGCCTATTTCCTCCTTAAATACACCCAAGCTTTAAAAAGGCAGCTGAGGCAACGCAGAGGGAGGCCGCCGTCGATTAACTACCGTTGCATTTCCTATGCGGGTTAGTGGCGGAATGTTAAGTATAATTCCGTTTATGACTTCTGCTTCTGTCGTTTCTCATAACTTGTTTACACAGAGGCTAGGAATCAGTCCCTGGGCTGTTCCAGGAAATCAGCCCGCTTGTATTCAGTCACTCAAACGCACCATTTCAGCACCGTGGACAGCGTTCTCTCTGGCGCACAGTGTGTGGCTGCTGCTTCCTTTTTATTTCTTACAATGGAGCTCATTCTCACACACAGTGGGATTCTGTACGTGTGTATGGGCTCACTGTAACGACATAATGTACTTGCCATAGCTTCTAACGGCACATTTACGCACAATATGTGTCAGCAGAACCCCAGCCTCCATCCAAACCTATTTCCAACTCAGAGTTTTCATAAAGATGGCTCGTAATATCACTTTTCACCATGAAGGTCTCACTCTTAAAATGGTCCTCACACATATAGAGGAGCACACACACACACGCACACACACTACAGCAAAGGCGATTTCTTATGCAGGAAACGACAACTAATGAATTCCTCATCATCTACAAGTGCGCATGATGCATTCATGAACACTTCACCCTGCTGTAATGTGTGATATCATAATTCTTTTTAAAAAAATAAATATATATACGTTTTCCTCCATCCCAAGCAAATAATGACGCTGTTAAAACGAAGAGAGGGCGCTTTGTTCCCGCTCTGATGACAGGATTCATTTCGGTTTCACCCTTTCCCGTTTTCTTTTTTCTTTTTTAAAGCACCGTGCAAGCACAGTAACATTTAACTCACGCTGCACCCTTTGGACGAGCTCACGGGTCGCTGTCTCACCAGAAGAGGGCATTCCGATTCTGCCTGACAAAGTTGCCTTGACATGCAGACGTGATTAACAACAGCGTCATGCTGTATTTCAAACCGAGCCACGGCGAGGAGGAAAAGGAACATTTGGACAACGAGGGAAAAAAAGAGGGGAGATATTTGGATATTCGACTGTTCCGCGAAGACTCGGTGCCAGCGTTTCACGCGGACTTGTGGATAAACGAGCGCTACTTTTTTTTCTCTGTGCGCCATGCGCGGATCTGACTGAGCATCCTCGAGAAACAGAGACGCCGGGGTTGTACTTGGGAGAAAGGGAATCTAAAAGGGCTGCTCGACTCCTTTTTGGAAAGATTACCTCCTGTTTTTCTTTTCGGTTTTGCTTTTTGTGCGTCGTGCCGACGCATCTGTGAAGTTTCGTGACAGGATTTTTCGCGGAATCTCCATGCGCATGTGAGACTGACATGAATTACTTGGATGTGGCTTCGTTATCGTCTGCGCCTACTGCGGTACTCTTTTTGGCTGTAACTTGAAGAAAAAAAAAAAGAGAACGATTCATTTTTTTCTTCCCCTCCTGCGAAGACATGGATAGGTTGTTCTGAGCGGATTTTGTTTTTTGTGTATGTGTGTGTCACCCTTTTTAATCTGGAGTTGGAGGTAAATGACATTTGCCCCGGTTCAGTTGTGCGGTTATAGATGCAGAACTAAACCGGATAGCACATCCAGGTCCGGGAGAGTAGAGGGCAGGTGCGCTTTGGAGTCGGCGGCTGCGCGGAGAGACCGGGCTAGTGGATTAGGACGGTACCTGTCTGTGGAGAGCGCGTCATGCGGACTCGGATGTCGCGCACAAGAAGCCATTAAAACCTGTAGGCTGGAGCTGACAGATAAGCGGATATGGGTAAGTTCTGTTTATGTTACCATCTTTTTGAGATCAGCGTGGGTTGTTTCGAAATACAGTTGTCCTCCTTTCTCAGAACACGGCACAGAAAATAAAATGTCTCGCCTCTTCCGAGCAGAGCCTGGCTCGAGTCAGATCAGAAAATAAAATGCTCGTCTTTTCTAAATGCGCTGTTGGAACATCCGATCTGGGTTTTTTGGGGTGTCTTTGGCTAAGTGGTTCGAGGAGGGGGGGGGGGCTTGAGGAATGTGGCAGGAGCCTGTGCTGCAGAGCTGAGCTGCGATGTGTTTTTTTTTTCTCCTCCATTTCCCGACGGTGTGACTTCTATTTCCCTCTGTGGCTTTACATCGCCGTGCGCTCACAGATTTGCCTCAAAATCACCGGGCAAGGCGAACAAACCTTTAACGTCTCAGTGAGGACTGTCCCCCCACCCCCCCCACCCTGACTAGTTAGACTGGCTGCCTCATTGACATGGACCGAAATGCTAATCACGGGTAAATGTTGGAAGGCGGTCAACTTTATAAAGCGTGGCCCTGCATAATCATTGATTGTCCTTAATCTGTGCGCACGGAGCCCATTGTCCAGTTTGAGCTCGGTGCTGCTAACGCCTCCACCCCCCCCCCCTCACTTAAAAAAAAAAAAAAAACTCTTGTGGGTTGAAAGGCACCGGCTCGTGCAGGTTTTGCTTAGCAGACTGATTCTCATTCAAGAAAAGCCGTCGTGTTCTGCACCTGGCATCAAGAGCGACTCTCCAAATCCAGCATACAACTGTGCGTCCATCTATCACTCCTCTCTGTGCAGTCAAGACCCCCCCTCCTCCTTCATACCTCTGTGCCTCATGCATGTGCTCTCCCCATCTTATTCCCAGCTCTAGATACAATCAGAATTTACTCACAACCCCACCCCCTCCACCTTATTGGCCCCTCTTCCTCTCATGGAATTCAACAGTTCTGCACGATTCCCCCCAAAAATGTCAAACAATTTGGGCTTCTTCTCCATCACTCGCATCCTCCCCGGTCCAATATCATTGACTGAGGTAGCCTAATCTCCTCAGCCGTTCCTAACTGGCATACAGATGGCCAAGTTCACTGGTGGTGCTGTGCCATTAATTGCGAGGCCGCATGATATATCGACCCACAGCGGGTTACTGCACCACATCAATATAAGCTACAACGGCACACAAAGCCATACAGTACAGGCTGTGGGGGCTCAGGCGCAATTTATGTGCACTACAAAGCAGCCATATATGGTTTATCAAAGAAGTCTCCTGTATGGGCCTGCTTCTTAATTTTGATATCTGAGCACGTCACAAAGCCCTGCATACCTGGCTCACACACTGGTCGAGTGCAGGTGGGCACACGTGCCTGCCCACAGACACATCCCCTGTCCAGGTGCTCGAATCAGCCCGGAATCCCAACTTTTGTCGACCACACGGCTCCTCAATTATTCGAAGATTACATGGCGCCGTCGTCTCAGTAATCCACCGGTGCAGCTCACTGTGATGCTCTTCATTAACAGCATGCAACGCACTTATGTTTCATGGACCATATCATTAGAGATCGGCTTTGCAGCAGGAGAACAGTAGGGTAGGGATAGTGGAGAGCCTCAGCCCGAGATGCAGCTTTAAGATAAATCGAGAGACCACGCTGGTATTTTAAACACCTTCCCTGCGCCTAAAGAATGTTGTCTGCTGAAAAAAGAATATAAGCTCTTGTCCGAAGATACATTGCTGCCTTGTTGAAATGAAAATCAGCGTGATACCACCGGTCGCATTGGCTCGTCTGCTAGTTCACAGTGGCTTAGCGGAAGAAACTGATGACCTTCTGCTGGCCCTACAGCATCCAACAGGCAGCATTGTTGAAATGTCAGGTGAAGCAGGTGAAGGGCTCCGGGGATCAACAGGTCCTCGGAGGGCTGTATCTTGGCATTTGTTATTTACATTTGCTTTATTTTGAACACAAAAATCAATAGCATGTGAAGCACTCGGGATCCCAGCAGCCGTTATCTACAGTATATACAGATCCTGTTCAGGCTTATGGGGCTGGATGCACTGATACAGTACATGGTGGAAAGGGATGCCAGTGGCGCTTGTGTATGTGTGCTGACATACTCTAATGTTCAGCAATGTTGGACAATGGTTCCAGTCAAACAAAACTAGAAATACAGTTAAAAAGAAATGGTCTGGGATATGTTGGAAGTCACAGATTGCAAGTGAGCTTTGTTGGTAGGTGAGGAGGATGGCCCTCAGCTCAGCGGATGAACAACAAACAAAAACATCTATTATTGATGATTTAGTGCCACTCTGCAGTATGTTTATACCTCTATATTTGTAAGGTCAGTTACAAGCACAAAGTGTTTCTTACCCCCTCACCTTATCTTAAAGGGTAACTCCACCAATTTTTCACATTAAGTCTTTTTACAGGTCTTGTGGAGGACTACTGTATATGTTAAAAAAAGTACTAAAAGGCTTTTTCTGGATCCAGATGAAGCTGCATGTAATCTGATAAATTGCCTCCAGTGATGTCACTCAGTGGCTAAGTTGCATTGTGGGGAATGCAGGCGCCAGGTTTTTGAAAGCAAGAAAAATGCATGGAATAAAAAAGGCATCATCTCAGGCTATTCATTTTGATCATTTGTTTATAAAAGGTCTGTAATGAGGCCAAAGTCCCTTTTCGCATATGAACTCCAGACAATATCCAGAGAATTGGATCAGGATATCGTCCATATTTGCTTGTTCACACATGCAGCACACAGCAGGAGATTGTCCGCGTGAGACGCGTTCACACATGTTGGGAATACTCCGTATGGTTTGGTAGGAGGCTGCAAACTGCTCTGTAATGATGACGTCAATGCTACATGTATTTGGACATATCCGCAACAGTAACAAAAGTGTGGAAAGCAATATGCAGAAAGCTGCAGTATGTTGGATCTGTGTCCAGCAGCAGCGTGAATGGGCCATATGGAAGTGCGAGAGACCGAGTTGGGAAATATTCTGGGCAGTCGTTTTGCAGAAACTTTGCCGAACAGTTTAGGCACCGTTTACGCATGTCCCGGTGTACACTTGAATATGTGGTACAGCTGATTAAACCAGCATTAACACGGAGGATTACACGCTGTCGACGCGCCCACTCGCTCTCTGTGCATTGACTCCGGACTATCGTCTGCTCTATTTACACATGTGGCTCACTCGGACTTTGGACTAGGCAAAGTCCAGGACAAATAATTCAGACATTTGTGTTCACACATACAGCTCCTCCAGGTAAACCCAGAGTTACAGTGCATGTGTGTGAGGGGCTCAACAGTGTTGTAGTAGTGCAAAATATTACCCAGAATTCAACTTAGCCACCGAGTGACATGCACTGCTGTAACAATGTCAGAAAAAATGAGTCCACACATTCTTCCTCTGTTTCAAAGTTTGGGCCTGCGTTACCCACAATGCAACGTATCCACTCAGTGACATCACTGGAGGCAATTTATCAGATTCTGTGCAGCGTCCTCTGGAGCCACAAAAGGTTTTAACTTCTATTTTTCACATAGGCCCATGCAGTGGTACTCCCCAAGACCTGCGTAAAATGAGTTACCCTTTAATGACCATACAAAATCATCAATTTGTCAAAACAAGAAATATTAAGTAGTATATAAAATGGCCTAGTCATTTTTTAATTGGATTAATCAACTTTTATTCATCATTAACCATCACAACAAAATGGCCCCAACCTTTTCCTTAAACTCTGACTGAAGCCTCATTCTACATGCCTTTTTCCTTAAAGAGGCACTATGTAGTTTTGGAAAATAAATTCAAACTCAGAATTTTAATATTTACAATATTAATGAGTTAACAGTACAAACTCAGAAGTATTTATTATTTTTTTCCACAACTGAATAAACAAACTGTTCTCAGAGGAAAATAAGGTCCCCAGAACACAGTTTGAAGCTAGAAAGGTGGCAGGGTCCGCCACATATAAACAAAGTAAAACAGTATGACATTGTGTTGTCCTTTGTTTATTCAGTTTATTCAGTAATGGAAAAAAAGAGTTTGTTTATTTGTTTGTTTAGACGGAAAAAAAAAATTAAAAGAAAAATATATCCCCCAACACACACAATATTATTTCTTCCAACTTTCAGAATTGTTACTGTTGTAGTTTTTTGCAGCCCTTTGTCAGGACTGTGTTATCTGCTCAAAAACACAGTAACATTACTGCAGATTCGTTAGGTCAACTTGAGCAGGATGTTGATCTTTTGCGTGGTATCTTGGGTGCCACGGTAGAAGAAACAAAACTCAACCTTTGCAGTGACATACAGGGCTACAACGCAGTTTGTATTGAACTCAAGTACCTGGAACAGAATTTCTATTAGCACTGTGCCACTTAGAAATAATGATAAACACAAGGAGGAGCTGTCTCCTGGTTATTGTTTATTTACTTGCGCATTCACCCTCTGTTTTCCATGCAGGAATTCACCCACAATAATTTTATTATGGCAAACTTATTAACAGATTTATCAACATGCTGTTGTCACAGTAACAATAATGTAAAGTACTGTAGTGAACTCATTCCACTGCAGTACAGTGAGGGGTGAAGTCTCATTGGTTATTCTCCATCACTCCACCTGCATGGAGCTGTTACCACCGAGGGAAATCAGGAATCAGACGAGCTTCAAAAACAGAACAGTTAAAATATATATTTATATATTCTGTAA
The DNA here is from genome assembly GCF_965226575.1 of Pagrus pagrus. Lineage (NCBI taxonomy): Eukaryota > Metazoa > Chordata > Actinopteri > Spariformes > Sparidae > Pagrus > Pagrus pagrus. The sequence continues at coordinate 19,692,117 of NC_140203.1, read as the reverse complement.
TGTGAATATATATGTGTGTGTTTGAGTCACAACAACACTCCCTGCAGTGCCTTTCTATACCTAATCAGTGCTACAAGTACAAGACAGGCACCGGGACACAATGTTTTCCAACCACTGTTGAAATAGGTCTAACTTGGCAGGCCTTGCTATCATCTCAAATATAATTGGAGACTAATAGGATGACTTGGGCTGGTCTGGGGACGTCCTTCCCTGTGTGTTCGGATGCTGTCCAGTCTCTATGTGCAGTCAAGGCTGGGGCTGGTAGCATTTTGTCAATGACAAGCAGCAAATAGCAATGAGCCACTTGTGTGCACTCAAAGTGCACCAGTTAGCGAGTCCATTTGCCAAGTTATTAAGCTACATTTGGTTTTATTTTAGGTCAGCAGTAAAGTGCACTTACTCGCTCTATGTGTTGGGGTTGAGAGGCAGAAATAGCTATCTTCTCGTGCTGAGGACAGCAGGGCTGTCTGCTGCATAACTCAGCATTACGCACATGCCTTTAGACAAACTTCAGCTTTGACTTATCCAGCCATATTAGATTTAGACGGATACCTGCAGAGGGTGACAAAGAAAAATGAGAAGCACTTCCAGACATATTGTCATACCCAGCGCTGAAATGAAAGCAAGAAAATCATCTGGAAAGTTAGACTTGAAAGCCGGCAAGAAAGAAAGTCGGAGAGCGAAAATGAAAGTGAACGGGGCTGAGGAGTTTTTCTGACCACATGCATTAAAATACGCTTCACATTATCCTGATGGCTCGAGGGTTCAAGGACATGCATAACTAGCGTATTTTCAAAGGATGAGAGAATGAAACGGAGGAGGAATTGTTCATCTAAGAAGATCTGGCATGAGAACAGTAATGGCGAGAGGTACATCAGGTAACAGGTAATAGAGACACAAAACCCCATGAGTGACACCTCGGAGGGTGACTCGTGCTCCTTTGTGCATAAGATTAGAGGAGTAGTGGGGAAGGAGATGGCTTACAGAGGCATTAGCGCACAGAGCGCTCATTAAACCACATACAGTGTCAGTAAAGGGGAGAGAGGTGGCTTGTGAGGCAGGCTCAATCTGAAAGAGATGGCAGAGTCACTTCTAATAAAGCAAGCCTATTATGCACATGGGGAATAAAAGCAATAGGGGGCCGTTTCGACATCCTCCTGGGATTCGAGTCAAACACGAACTGTGGAAAACAGTCATGTTTTAACAGCCCACACAATCTGTTCCACTGTCAAAAGTGTTGTCTATTAAAATTCCCTTAAATGCACATGGAACATTACACATGGGTATTGTTCTATATCAGCATACTTCTGCGGTCTGTGTCTGTTTTTTCTTCTCACCGTAAGCCTCTGAGGCACGCTGTTGTTGGCAAATTAGTAAAAGTTACATTCAGCAACCTGAGAAAAACAAATTGGCTGCACTCAGATATACTGCATCCTGTGATCAGCGCCTCTCTCTCCCTTTTCTCTCTGCAATATTTATGCGGACGCGTCACAATCGCGCGATCCAAGATGCAGAAACGTGATTGATGTATCTGTGGGTATAATCAATAGCCAGCACAAATTATCTGTACAGTTCCATGGTTCCCTCCATCTGTAAGGAATGATGAAAGATTCCTCTGAAAACAAACAGTAAGTGTGTGTCGCTCGCTCTCTCTCAGTCACACTCTTAGACACACACTCATACAATACCCATATGGGATCAGCAGATGCTTGGCAAGGAGCGAAATGGCTATGTTAGATAGCATATGCCGTATGATGCCTCTCAGCCACTCTATGTCAGGGAATTATTTCTGACAAATCCTGCAAAGATTACGGAAAATACTAGAAATCTGAAATCATGCCTGTCGCCTCGACTGCAAAACAAGTTTTTTCCGAAATGCCCAGAGACTCCATGTTTTAGCTCCAAGTTCATCATCAAGTGTAACACGTCTACACGCAACACATTAATTTTGATAAGTTGGTGAATTCGCTGAACGCTTCATACATTTTGTAAGCTAATTAAAGTATGGGCTACTTCTCTCCTGACATATTAATCTTATCTCACTCTGATAATGGTAATAAAGTCCATACTTGATTATATTGCCTTGAGAAACGCACATAAGTAGTGAAACCCCCGCACCCCCCCCACAACCCCCATACCACCTCCTCAAGGGGAAATCAATGTATCTTAATGACAGATCATTAGTGGCTCTGTAAAGGGGAACGATTTTAATGGAAACAACTCTGTCTCACCTCAGAACAAGGAGTGATATCATGGGCAGCTACTGACCACTTTTCCGCACTTTTCGATCGCATTTAAAACAGAGAATCCACCGCACATGCAGTCATTCTCCACAGACAGGACGTGCTAAATTTGGCACTCAGGTGGTTGTTTACTGTGGCAGAGATGAGTTGTGTAATTCCATAGGGTTCATAGTGATTTTTTATTTGAACCTGTGGGAAGCAGGAGCAATGATTCACGTTGAACCTGCGCTGCTTTGGTTTGGGTAAAATACTGTCTAAATTGAAATGCCTCCGGGATTGTATACACAACCATCAGCTCTTGAATGTTAATTTGCTCTGTACAGGCTGCCTTTCACCACTTATCTGCCTCTGCCATTGGTGCAATGATGGCTTATGGGATGACTGAATATAAATACAGATAGAGATACGATTGAGTAAACTGCAAGTCGTTTTTGCTTCAACACTGGATGTCAGTGTGTATTCATTGTAAACATACAGTGCAAATTACATCAATCCAAACAGCTAAGACCATGTAATGGGGTAATGAGTCCACACAGTGTGAACTTCCTTTACATCAAAATAGAAAATGCTTTTTGTGATTAAACTTAAACTGAATTAGACCACTTAAAGGTTAACTCCACCAATCTTACACATTAAAGTGGACATACAGGTTTTGGGGAGTGCAAATTTGGAAAAGATAAGTATAAAGCTGTTTGTGGCTGCAGAGGAAGCTGCATGTAATCTGATACATTGCCTCCAGTGATGTGACTCAGTGGATAAGTTGCATTATGGGTAGTGGTTGCTGATATTAAGCATTTTTCCAAAAAAATCGGTATCAGTGCTTTTTCTGTCACATCGCTGATAAAATTTTGGCTCTGATGCAGGATCATCTCACACAATGTCCCATCCACAACTCTATCTGATTGTACTTAATTGTACTTAAGAACAGTACTTGAGTGAATTGAACTTAGGTTTATTCCATCACTGGTTGCTCGAAGTTTTGACACAAAGAGTTCAATTTCTATTGCACATGAGTACCGGTCCCAATATTTATTTTCAGTCTCCTTGATTTCTAATAATCGGTGTCGGTAACGGCCCTAAAAAAGCCATATAGGTCGAACCCTAATTGTGGGTAATGTAGGCCCAAAGTTTGAAACGGAAGAAGAATGCGTGCAGTGCAACGCTAGGTCAGTGGACTGTTTTCCCTGGGATGTAACTGGGGATGCCCTCTCTCGCTCTCTGAATCTTTTTTACAATTCCCAATAAGAGGTTATTAAGATAATATGAAAATCAATACATTAATCAAATCCCCAGGTACCCTGCTTAGGCTGGTCTCCTGATTTAGGCTATAATGTGTGGAGGTTGGCAAGTATGTTGTTTAACCAAACTTACTCATCATGATTATTATGACCCTGATACCTCTGGTGTGCAATGTCACAGAATGCCAACTCCTTAAATGCACCTGCTTCACCAATACCAAATCTCACTCCAGACTAAATAGAGAAGTTGACAGCACTGCACTTACTTACACTAACACAACACACTAACACTTTCAAATGTCGCACCACCACTCTGTTGTCAAGTGAAACCATAGCTAATCTTAAAGCTGCAAATTCAAGACCACTAGAAATAAAAATGCTTTCACTGGGTTGGAATTTCGCTATTAGGTATAGGTCATGTTGAGCTACACACAAGTCATGAACTTACTTCGAGCACAAAACAAGTCATGCTGTACGTCTGGTAACATTATTGTCACTGTCATGGGGAACAAATTGGTGTCAGACAAGCTGCTGTCCCTTTGGACCACCCACTAGAGATCTGACCATAAGGTTCACTACAAAGGCAGACAACATAAGAGGACTGGGGATACTGTTCTGGAAATAACAAAAACAAAAGCTAAGCTTATGAGGGGGAAAGTGTTATTAATGTATGTGACAGCCTTGGAGACTGAAATGAAAGGGATGCATTACAACATTGCTTTTAGATTTGAGTGAAGGTAGGGAGTTTCCAAGATACAGAACAAAAACGAACCTGAAAATCTGCAAGAGGAAAGGGCATAGTGTATGTGGATAAATCTAACAAATTTAAATATTGACAAAGGGAAGGGACTTGGTATGTAAGATGAATGAAGGAAGATATGGAAATTGAACAGAAGAATATGAGTCTGAATCTGAGGGACTGATAATCTAGTGCAGTGGTAGGATAGATCTCTGAAAGGAAGCCTGACCATTTTGAAAACTAAATACAGTCCTGAAGGAAGACCCAGTAGAGGGGCCCTCTTTTTTAAATTATGGCCTCTCTGTATCAAGTTGGATGTAAAGAAAAAAAGTCTTCCTTCCTTCCTTCAGGATATAGCAACAGTTATGTATAATTTTCTTGACTTTCAAAGTTCAGTGTTATGTTCGTTGGTTGGTTTGCTTTTCATCTCTGTTAATGTTTGGCAAAGGTGTCCTTCCCATCCTGAGTTCAATTTTCAGCAGGATTGTCATTTGATTAAAACCATCCAAATGTAGAAGCGTGGATACTTAATGCTTGCCTTGAGATACCTGTCCAGAAGTTGTAGCAAAACTGCCAAGACGACTGGGTCTCATCTTTTCGTGGGCAGTAATTCATGTCAGTGTGTATGTGTGTGTGTGTGTGTGTGTGTGTGCATAAATGTATCCTCTCATTTTGTCTTGTTTGTATCTTGCATGCATTGTTTACGAAAGAAAAATTTGAAATTATGAATAATTGTTTTCAGTTTGCGATAAACTCATCTGCTTAACTTCCTTTTCCTTTTCTTGTTTTCCTCTCCCCCTTCCCTTGCCATTCCTGTAGGCTCTGCTCTGCGGCGTCGCTGGCTAGTGGTCCAACTCCTGATGCAGGTGTGGCTGGCGGCAAATCCATCTTTGAGTGAGCGCCCATGCCCCAAAAGCTGTCGCTGTGATGGAAAAATTGTCTACTGTGAGTCAAGCGCCTTTCGCGATGTCCCCAAGAACCTCTCAGGAGGCTGTGAAGGTCTGTCTTTACGGTACAACAGCCTTGCCAGTCTTCGTGCAGGCCAGTTTGTAGGCCTCAACCACCTCATTTGGCTCTACTTGGACCACAATTATATTGCCTCTGTGGATGCAATGGCCTTCCAGGGGGTCCGCAGGCTCAAAGAGCTGATCCTGAGTTCCAACAAGATTACGTCGCTCCACAACACCACATTCCACCCTGTCCCTAATTTGCGCAATCTGGACCTGTCGTACAACAAACTGCAAGCCTTGCAGCCGGGGCAGTTCCAGGGCTTACGGAAGCTTCTCAGCCTCCACATACGCTCAAACTCTCTAAAAATTGTCCCAATGCGTCTGTTCCAAGATTGCAGAAATCTTGAATTCCTGGATCTGGGTTACAACCGCCTGCGCAGTATCACTCGGAATGCATTTTCAGGCCTAGTGAAGCTCACTGAGCTGCATCTGGAGCATAACCAGTTCTCAAAGATCAATTTCTCTCACTTTCCTCGCCTCTACAATCTGAGGGCACTTTATCTGCAGTGGAATCGCATTCGCTCAATGAACCAGGGCCTGACCTGGACTTGGGCTTCCATTCAGAAACTGGATCTGTCTGGGAATGATCTGACGGAAGTGGATGCTGTAGTTTACCAATGCTTACCCAATCTTCAGACCCTCAATCTGGACTCCAACAAGTTGACCAATGTCTCCCAGGAAGTTGTTGATGCCTGGATCTCCTTGACGACAATTAGCTTAGCTGGAAATGTATGGGACTGTGGCCCTGCCATCTGTCCTCTGGTGGGCTGGCTGAGAAATTTCAGAGGGGCAAAGGAGACCACCATGATCTGCGCCTCCCCCAAGAAAGCCCAGGGGGAGAAAGTGATGGATGCAGTTGAAGCTTTTGGTGTTTGTCAATCAAACCCATCAACAACTCTCACTGTGAGTATTCCTCCAACCCCATCCATTGTCCCTGTGCAGACTGACCGTCGCCCAGCCATTCTGGCTTCACCTACTGGCTCTGGAAAGAGAGGAGAAGGATCTATTAGAGGCCCTACATCGTCAGCTGTTACACCACCTGTGGCACTTCCTCCAGAGCAAGACTTGGAGCCCGTGTCCTTCCATAAGATTGTGGCTGGAAGTGTTGCCCTTTTTCTGTCCGTTGCGATGATCCTGTTGGTAATCTACGTGTCTTGGAAGCGCTATCCTAGCAGCGTCAAGCAGCTGCAGGAGCACTCGGCTGCAGCCCGCAAACGTCGCAAGAAAGCGAGAGAGACGGAGCGCACCCTGAGCTCTCCACTGCAGGAGTACTATGTGGACTACAAGCCCACCAATTCTGAGGCCATGGATGTGCTTGTCAATGGGACCGGACCCTGCACCTATACGATCTCAGGCTCCCGAGAATGCGAGGTATGACCCACACCACCGCCACTCCTCCTAAACAAAACTCTGTCCACAGCGAGACGACCAGAGGTAATTATTTACACTGCTTTGAAAGATGATAAGTCTGCTACTTAAATACATAGGCTTACAAAGCAGGTTAGGTAAATATTGTGTTCCCATGGACTATTATTGAATCAAGCAGAGGTGTTTTAGCATCACTTTATGTATAACAAGATGTCTCTTGTTTTTGGATAGGTGTTTGTATATTCGCTTAAACCGAAATCTCTGTTGAGATGCAAATGTTTGTTTTGCCTCAGAATTGTACAGAAATACAGATAAATGAGACTGATTACATTTCCTATTCTGCATAATCTCAAGCTTAAGCTATGCTGTTTGTGATAAGACGTTGGTGATTGTTTAGGTTTGCTTTTTTTGCTTGCATATCACAGGCTTTGTGCTTTGTGTGTTTGCTCGACTGCTATTCAGTTTTTGATGAGCAGCATTGTGTGGGAAGAATAGCTGAATAGGGGGAAGATTTACTTCCGGACACTGGATGTGAATGCTAATAGAGACTCTTGTCACTGAAAAAGCTTCCCTTGAGCTGATGAATTCACACTTTTCTTGACATAGGTATGAGTCAAGATAGTTGGAAAATATTTGATGCTCATAGTCCCCCAACAGCACTCCCATTCTGATTGTTTTCCTTCCTCTGTACATTGACTTGCTGGAGTTACTCGCTTGTTTACTCACCAGCTTAATTGATTTGTCACACATAAACCGAAATGCATACTTTCACTGGCCATCCGCAATTTACCCCACACTAATAAAGAATAAAATATGCATTGTATGATACAACCACACACACAAACACACACGCGCGCACACACACACACACACACACACACAGACACATACACACAGAGAAAGATGTCTTGTTTGATAGTCCCGAAAGGAGTGGGAATCCTTTGAAATGTTCGGTACACAGGCAAGTGAATTTCTTCAAAACAGTATTTACAGACTACAGCAATGTGGGAATACCACTTTTTTTCCTCTCGCTTTCAGCTTCTACAGTCTTGTGTACCTGACATACTGTACCATTCTTGGATAAACCTTTTATTCTACTGCTGAGTTTTTCAAGCTACAGCTAAGCAAGGCTTCTGTCGAAATGTATTTCTCATCACTGATTCACTGACCCTGTTATAACAGGGGGCAAAGGATGGGCTTAGCCCATCTGGATGATCAGGTAGCCCACCCAGCGAAACTGTAACCCAAAAGGCGTAAGACATATTTTGGTTAAGCTCTCTATATATTTTCACATTACCAGCCCACTCATACTTGGTCTAGTTCCTAGATTTTCTCTGCATTTCCATGGCATGAATTTCTGGCAGGCTATCTCTGGAGGAATGACTGTAAATGCAGAGGTTTAAACAGCGAGGAGAAGGAGGAGGAGGAGGAGGAGGAGGAGTGCTCGATCCTCCACATTCTTTTCCATTTCTGTTACTGGCCGTCTGGCTTTCCTGAAGGCAGGTCACCTGTTAATATGTAACAGTTGCAGGTTGCTCACAGTGGTTTGACTGTAAAGAGGGACAACAAATCACAGCTGCCATTTTGTTGTTGTTTGCCTTCCCCCACACAGGCTTTGAGTGCCTCCTTTCAACCTAGGGTACTGCTTTATGTTTAGTGTACATCTTTAAATGTAAAGTTCTATTGAAAGTGTTGCTGGATGGAAAGATGGGGAAAATAGAGGCTGATGTAGTAAGTTATTTCTGGAGGCTGTGCTTCATTCTATAGAATGCCGTCAATTTGAATTATTCGGTTTTCACATGACCTCATTTTGACAAGTCTTTTGTGGCTTCAGCACAGCACGCCATGCTGTCTGCAAGCCAACAAAATATTCTTATTTTTGTAGATCAAAACTTGATGCACAGTATGATCTCAAGCCAGCAATATGCAGAATGCACAGAGGCAAGATATGATAACAGTCCAAAATCCAGTATGAAAACATGAATATGCCTCAAAATTTAAGGAAATGCACTGACTTTTTGCGAGGTGCTAACAAAAATATAAACTTCACAGTGGAGTAGTTATTGTAAAGCTGTTTTGAACATCATAAGCTTGTACAGGAGGTCATGTTATTGAGGCAGGCCCCTTATGATTTAAATGATTAGTTAATCTAATTGGCATGTTAATTTACAGGAGACAGATGCTCACAGGAATCACACCAATATCAACAAGGCAAAATAATAATTGCAATAGAGGCGAACTTTAGGTAGAGGTCGTGAAGCCAGGAAATGGTATGCTCAATCGAACAGAAAAAACGTTAGATGAAAATTGATTTAATTATTATATTGTTTTTTATAGCAGGGCTGGTTCTAATTATAGGCAAATTGTGCCATGATTATGTTATATATATTCAAATCTAGTCTTGGTCCTTTTAATTATCTTCTGAAAATAATAACATATTTTGAAAATTGCAGTTTTGTCTCATATGGACAGCTGGATTATAAATGTGATCATTTCAGATTCTTTTTAAAACAGTTTGAGTTGTCATTAGGTTATTTTTATAAAGCCTCAGCAAAATTGCAGTATGGCCATGTGAAATGTCCAAATATTAGGAGTCCAACTAGAGCACAACCAAAATATTGGTTGACCCACTGACATATCGATTTGCAGATATTCAGCCGATATTGGACAATCACAGATATATTGGTATCGGTGTACATTTTGTCTGGTATGCCCCAAGACAATAATGCAAAAAAAAAGATGCTTGGAGTAATTTATGTTCATTAAAATTATCAGTGAAGTGAAAATTCCCACTGTTTCAGTGTACACATTTCATTTTAGATATAAAAAGTTTATTGTTAAAATCAAAAATATTCTGCCTTTGTTCGCGAATTGTTGACATTAACAATTCTCTAACTGACAATGGATGGCTGCACTGCACTGAGGATCATGAGGAATTAACAGCTCTAGAGAAGAGGGGATACTGTCACACTGAAGGCTGACAAAAAAATCCTTTGCTTGCCTTCCAGTATGTTACATTACAAGGGATAAAATGGCTGATTGTCATTCCCAACACTCATTTTCAGTCCCGATGCCCCCCGCCAGGAGGATCAGACTATTATCAGATTCGTACTGCACAGTCCAGGGAGGCCCTTTCAGAGACCTTATCTATGAAAGGTGTCGTCCACTTCCATTCAAAGGGACCGCACGCAAAATAACCCACAGCCTCTCCATGAGTGTGCGCTTGAAACAGGCCCACCGTTTACCATTGAATTCACTGCATCTATCATTAGCCGTTTTATCTTGACTTGATTGAACTTGGCAATTTAGCTGACTCTTTCATCCTGTGAGCCAAATAGAGCAGGAATTAACCCTTGCTTAGAGGGCCAAGGGCCAAATCAACATTACAGAGGCAGCAGAGTGTAACAAACAGGAAAAAAAGAAGGGGCTTGAAATATTTGAGATTATTCAACAAGCACTCGTATTAAGAAAAGTGGCAACAAAGAAAACAGAAGAAGAGCAGCTTACTTTTATCATTAAGGGCAAAACTAGAATAGATCTAGTGATGGAAGGGAGATGATAAAGACAAAGGCTAACAGTACAGAGGAAAAAACAAATAAAAGATATTCACAGCACTGTTCAGCTCCTAATATTAAGTTTCAAATTATACAGTTGTGGTTCTCATGAATAGCAATTTGAACACAGATTCTATATTCTCCACCTTCTTATATGAGACAGAGGGAGGGTAGTTGGCACAAACAGGTAAGGTAAATCCGTAGGGCTGCAACTAATCATTATTATGTCAATTATCTTCTTGATAATCAATTAGTTGTTTGTTATTTGTCACAATATGGAGAAAAATGTCAATCAGTGTTTCCCAAAGTCCAAGGTGACATTCTCAAACGCCTTGTTTTATCTAAAACCCAAAGACATTCAGTTTACTGTCACAGAGAAGTGAAGAAACCAGAAAGTATTCACATTCAAGGAGCTGTTACTTAAACCAATTAATCAATTATTAAAGCAGTTGGTGGTTAAAGGTGCAATAATCAAGAGGTTTAGGAGAAAACATCCAAAACTTCACTACAGTTAATGATAGAGTGTGAATAACAGTTCTGACGTTTATGTGTTGTGTTGCAGAGATAGTTAGCATGCTAACCAGCTAGCCCCAACCTGTCCCGCTCTAAAGCTCATGTGCTGGCAGTGGAAACACCACTGCTCCCCCGGTTCTCTGAGCTCCCAGTCCGGACTGCTAGCTGCACGGCTAACTGAGCTAACCAGCTAACGGCAGCTATACAAAGCAGCAGTTACTTTAGCGATACGCTACCCCCTGTTTGTTTTGAGCATGAATGCGACAGGTGGTCAGTTCTTACATTTAGCACCTTTAATATAACAGCTGACAACTATTCAAATAATTGACTGATGGTTGCAGCTATATGCAGCTCTACAAACCAGGATATTAACACATTATTAATCTTAAGAAGGTGAGATGTAGAGCCTTGACATTAGTCACGTCACTAGATGTGCTTTGTCAAGTAAGGCGAATCAACTCCAAGGCGTCATGCTACAACAAAAGCAAGCAGCTCTCTTTTTCCGTGACTGAACTATAAGAGAAGTCTGTCTAATTTCGTCCACTCTCAGGGCTTCTTGGATACATGGGAGTCTGTGTTTCTTGTGAGTGACATGCAGGCTCTCAGTGCAAAACGAACCACCAATCACCATCATTCTTGATCAGTCTATCCAAGAAAAGCAGGGCCTACTGTGGTTGTTTTGATAAAAGCGCTCCTCTACAAAATCACCCCAATCATTTTGGAAGGATTCATTATTTTCAAATAGAGTATTTTGGTTTTCCAATATGTCATTTTATATATCGCACAACTAAAATATTGCAGTTACTTACTGAGATGTGTTCATAACAGGCTGTAAATATAAATTAGAGTATATCTGAAGAAGTGAAGCAAAGCCTATTTCCTAAAAAAAAAAAAGTAATATGCAATTTGATAGGGAGCCCCACAGTGATGCTGACATGTTTAATATACTGTAACACAGTGTGGTTGTACTGTTGGAAAAGCTTGCGTTAATGTATTTAATGTTATTAACTAAGCTTTTGTCATATATTAAAGTTTAAACAGACATGTCCATTCCATCCCTGCTAATCAACTCAGCACACCTGTAGGGGATTGTGATTGCCATCAGTATTACATGTAGGCCTCAGGTGTCTTATAGCACTGTATAGCTGTAGCCATATTATAAAGCCATATTGCATGAATGTCTGTAAACATATGGAGGAAAAGTGAGCGAATGTCCAGCACTCTGCTACTTCGCAGTTTCCACGTCCTTCCTTTCCATCCCCACACTCTCCTCCTCCTCCATTTTGTTTCTTCAGATATCCTTGAAAATGCACTCTCTCCAGCCTTATCTGTCCCCCTGTCTCATCTTAAAACATTGTAGCAGGGAGACAGGAACTATCAGTCAGCAGTCCACAAAGTCCTGAGTTCATCTCGGAATGCGCTCCGATCTTGTTTCTACATTTTGTTGCTCCTGCGCGGACATAAATCACCCGGCAGCACGCAGCGGCACCTGCTGCACTCTCCTCCACCTCGCAGCACTCGCCGCCTCTCCTGTTCTTCTCCCCTGAGTGGGATTTGCTTATTCTGCCCGTGTCAGTCTTACCAGTTCTTTCATTCAGATCCCGCGCCATCATCATAACTCACCCTGGACCTCTTCACATGATTGTCCTTTATCAACCCCACCCGGATCCACCTGACATGAATGTGAGTTCGGCGGCCTCTTTCGAGAATTGCCTGAAGATGGTGCAACCCTCGTTCTCCCATTTTCAACCTTCCCTCTAAAAGCATAATTCCTATCATTTCATTTCCATCTACGTTTCATACCTTTCATGTGTTCCTCTCCGGCTGACACACTTGTGTCAGAACATCACTTGGCATCTTTCGCCGTTTTTTTCTAATCTATTTTGGTAGGCATACCACACGGGAACATTTCAGGCTTTTACCCTCCTCTCCTCTCATCTCCTTTCACTTTATACAATGTCTCTGTGTCCAGCAGCTCTATAATCATCCCCGACCTCCACCACCTTCTATCTGATTCTGCTCATTTGTCGTAGCTTGAACCTCGCTGCTCCGGGACCAACTATTAAGCAGACTTTGCCTTTTGCATCTGACACAAAGTGGCTCAAATGTTGTTCTTTGATGCACATTTTGATCATATTCCAGGCCTGCCCTGCCAACTACCCAGCAGTGCTCAACCTTAAATCACTCACCACCACCTCATCGTACCCAACTCAGACAGCCTTATAATCACCTCGCCCTCTTGACTCTACATCCACATCCCCTCTTTTCATAGCGCTGCTGACCTTTTCCAAAACTAGAGTCGTCCACTTACCATAATGTCACACTGCATACGGCTGCCTTTTAAGTAATTAATGATGTTCCTATTTTTAAGAAACCCCAACTCATCTGATGCTCAAAACTAGACAGGTTATATGGCTCCAACTTCTCCTAAATGTACTTCCCTTTCACCTGTTTTTTCAGGATTGGTCTTGCAGAGCAGCGTTTGAGAAATCCACCTGCCCACTGGCTTTAATACATTAATCATTCAAACTGCTGACCCGTGGCCTTGCATTCGTGCATTTTCACTCCGACAAGAATATCACTCAAAAGAGGAAAAAGGGAAACTGCCAAGTACTATCTGCTGTGTTCAAACAAATTAATGTATTGATTAATCAATTAGCTGGTCAGCAGAAAATTAATCAACAAGAATATTAACAATTGATTAAGTCATTTATCAAGCAAACCCAGTAAATGCTAAACAAATAGCCGATTCCTCCGCTTCCTGTGTCTCACATGGGAACATTTGCTGCTCTGTTTTGAATTTTAGTTTAATTTTTTGCCATTTATAGATTATGTAGATATTGATCCATGATGAAAGTAACTGTTAGTTGTAGCCCTGATGCTTTCAGCATTCAGCTCCACGTTTATTTTCCATTGTAGCGATCAGAAAAGAGCCAATCCTCACTACAACAACAACAGTAATCAAAATAGAACAACAGGAGGTGCATGAGTGAATATGAATATATTATATTTTCTTATTGTGTTCCACATGTGAGTAGGTACAGTATATAGTATGTAGTATAAAGGACATAAGGGGAAAAGAGAGAGAAGAGGAAGGGAAACTCTTAAGTGAGGGGTGAAGAGGGGTAGAGCCAGGACACGTCAGGACAGCTGGCTCAGTCCAGAGTTTTATTCATTTATGTCTGTTTCATTCTCCCTTTCTTTTATCCATTTATCTATTTTGGTTTATTGTGTTTTGATTTGTTTGTTTTTCCCCTTTTATTTATTTTCCTCCTCCGTCCTTGCTTTCAGACCGACCCAGTGGCCAGAATAAATGTTGGCAATGTACGTTTCTGCAAACAACAGATATGCTGCAACTTTTCATTTCCCTATGTAAAATTGTCTTTTTTATGTCAGTGCTTTACTTATAGTCTGGTTAGGTTTAGGCATAAAAAAAACACTTGGTTAGGAAAGGATCATGTCTAAGCTTAAAATATCTGTTTAGGTCACCACGAACACGGCTGGAACAAGGTCTCCTTAAAAACATCCAGTGGTTTCAAGCTTACAAATGTTTAAACTCAGTCTTGAACTGTGGTCACTGGCTTTGAGGCCTTGTCGCCCAACTCCACCACCATCCCCTCCACCTCCAAATATGAAAGTCAGGTCATAAACATGTAACGTGAACGTGATATGATACGTGACGTAGAAATGTCAAGATGGTGTGTATGGCATTTACAAATGTGAACATATCAGTGGTTTTCAGAAATGTTTCCTGTCGCCTCGGTTGCCCAGACCCGTGGGAGGTTTCTGGCCCGACGTAGCAGCATAACGTTGTACTATTCTTTTTCTCCTCTTGTACATTGAGATGATATTTTGAAAGCATGCAAGGCCAATTAGCAGGAGGTGTAAACGTGTGATTTTAAGTAGTTGATCACAACCACTGGTAGACATGTACCTTGCTTAAAATCTGCTTGCTAGAGTGTTAATTTTCTCAGTTTTGTCAAGACTTTATACGAGGCCTGAATGAATTAATAACAAGCACACACATTTTTGTAAGATACCAATATTTGGAGGTAAAAACACAGTTGCAGTGTTTCCCTGCACCGTTGTACCGGCTGTCTCTAAAGGTATAAGGCAGCTTCCCTCTCTCCCTGTTTCTCTCTCCCCCCTCCTTTCTCTCTACAGTCCAAGGTCACGGTGTCAGATTGTTAATTGCTCAGAAAAAATCAACACAAACACTGGGAGGCTAGCCAAGGGCAAGTAAGCTATCTGTAATTCAGTGGGGAGGCTGAACTTCTCGATGCTAGTGTCTTCAGTCGACAATTAGCCATGTGGGAGACTTCAAAACACGCACTGCGCGTGAGAGAACATCTCTCTCATCCGCTAATCCTGTCTGTTTCACACTCTGGTTCCATGCCGCCGCTTTCTGTACTGCCGTTTGATCCATGCTTAATGAGGGTGTTAGATCACCAATATAGCAATTGCATTACCTGGAAAAGAGGCAAGACTCTTCTGTCTTTCCTCGCAGTTTTCACAATGCAGCCCCAGAGCGTCGTTAATGCTAAGCTTCCTGATGCACTGCCTCTGTTATCGTCTCTCCTCGTCGGCGATTCTCGTCTTAAGATCTTCCAAAATTTATATCTGATGTGGTTTGTACGTACTCGCTCAGAAATTATTATTATTCCCCCCCTTCCCCACTGGTCTGTCCAAAGCAGTTTTTCAAAAGCTTTGCATGGTTTTGTTTCACGCAGTTCTCTTGCCCCCTTTACTACCTCTTAGTTGCTTCCCTACCTACTGATTCAAGTGCAGCTGCTTTTTGAATGGACAAAAAAAATGATGTATAATAAAGGAAGCCCAGATTACTGACACGGAGCCACGCACGCCCCTCTTGCCCAAGAGTGATCCGTGTTAGGCTGTCTTCCCATTTTTTGACAGCACCGGCAACGAAAAATGTGCCTCGACTAGCAGCCAGCCTTCTACTACATTTAAAACTCTCCCTGTTAGAGAAACTGTGAGGGAACGGTGCACCAAGCACATAGCAAACACCTTCATCCTGTCAAGCCGGCTCTCTCTATAAGCTTTACTTTTTTAGAATAACCTGCACGTACTGCAAGAGTTTTACCACCCTGAATCTTCTGACTGATGTTCTATAGTAGGGCTGGGAAATACCGTTATATGGATATTTATATGAGACTTGTATTGTCTTAGATTTTTGATACTGTTGCATCAGGATGTTGCATAAGTTTTGTCTCTTCCTGGCTTATAAGGCTGCGTTACAGTAAAGCGATACTTGATTTTGTCCATTTAGCCCAGCCCTGTTATAGACCCTTTTCACAGCAGACAGTTCGACTTGTCAAGGCAGGAAAAGTACAGGTGCGACTAATAGCGTTAACGATGGCTTCATTCCATTAAGCTCCGCAGGAAGTCATGTCAGTGAGTGAGCATTCACAATAGCAGAGCCCAGGAACCGGCTCACCTGAGTAGAATGCAGCCATCATTAGTGTTTTAGATTCCACTTTTCCACTTTTGTTTTTACTGCTTTTACAAGTCAAAATGTCTCCCGTGAAAAGGTTCTGTAGCCTACTGGTACAAAGGACATGTATATATATTTTAAGAGCCTTTTATGACTGTTCAATGCAATTGGAGCTCTAAATTGATCTAAAAGCAATTTGGTTAAAGTGGACTCAAAATCTGACAGATCTGTCGAATGTAAAAATCAATTAAATCGAGCGTGAACACTTCATAATGACCATCATTATCAGTGGTTAATTACTAGTTAATTACACTTTAGTTAATAGTTATTTTACTGTTAACAAACAATGTAATGCTTTATAAACATCAGTTGCAATTTTATAATAAATAATTGCTCAATAAATGGTTTATAAAGCATTTCATTGATAGTTAAAAGTGACATAACTATTAACTATTAACTACTATAAATTAAGTAACTATTAATTTTGTATTCTAAAGATCTTAGTCAGATTTTTAATCAACTTTAAAGGGGCACTATGGAGAGATAGTTCAAACTCTGAATCCAAAACTGAATAAACAAGCTGTTCTCAGAGGAACATAAGGTCCCAGAACACTGTTTGAAGCTAGAAAGGTGGCAGGGTCCGCCACATATAAACAAAGTAAAACAGTATGAAATTGTGCCGTTTTTATTCATAGGCCATATCGCCCAGCCCTATTTGTTCCTTCCGTATTGTAAAACAAGAAGAAATAAGACGTGTCATTGCATTACATTAAACATTTCCTATGAGACAATGACAAGTTAAAACCATGTGACTTTTTATGCCAATCACCTGCCAACTCCTGTATATAAATGACATGACTTCCATATTCCTACATGGTCTAATGAAGCCTGGAAAGACGGAAACGTCAGCAGGATAAATTGGTGAAAATGAGAATTGTCAACTCTTACCTGAACATTTGTGTGTATGCTACCTTTATGTCTTTGGTTATTCAGCAGTTGGAACAAATAGTGTATAATATACAGTATAGTGTATTGAGATTTAATGATTCCTCTTGTGGAATAAGTGGCATTTCACGAAACAATTTTAATATTTCTCATTGTTTATTGAAGGTGTCATGTGTGTAATATTGAATGCAAAGGAAGCTGTGCGGACTAGAAGGAAGGTTAGAGGACTTGAGTGTGGATCTAGCCCGCTGAAGCACTCCTTTTTTCTCATTAACTACGCGATCATTTGCCGTAAGGTTGGACAGCCTCACTATCACCTTTCCCATTAGTCACTAAATTCAAATATGTGTAAATCAGTAGGTATGAGGGAAGAGTGTGAGTCATTCACGGATCTGCATCTGAATGCGCCGCTAAGTGGCTGCAGCAGTACATCTGTTCACATCTAAAGTGCAATAAAATGAAGAAGTAAAAGGCGAGGGAGCCATCCCCGTGATGGGCGTTTTTAATCACTTTCTTCATCCTAGGAACGCTCGCTGTTGAATGAAGCACTTCTGCTGAAGTTGTGCAGACTTGTTCACTCTTACCCGAAAATGATGTGCCATTTAATGAATTGACAATGAGTCTAGTATAATTAGCCTGTCATCCTTGCATAACGCCGCTGTCAGATGAAAATATTTTAGCGCTCCAAAGTCAATTTTATATTTCTATTTAATAGGTTTCATGGGGCCTAGTGTCAAGAAACTTACTTGGAAGTGAAGACCGCATCTTTCAAGGAACTTAAACTCTCCATTCATTACTGCAAGGAAGAGTTGCTATCTGATTCTATAGCCCGTCCTAATTAACTAACTACTGTAATTAAGTGGAGCTCTCTCCAAAAAGAAAGGGTAGAGGCCTTGTCTCTGCACTTCTCTGTGGGTGGACAGAGTATTAAGAGTCAACAAGACCACAGATCTGCGTCTCCAGAGGGATTTCTGTTATCTGGCCTGTTTTTCTTTATCTCTTCCTAACTAAAGAATAAAGTACATGATCTTTCTGCTGACATTTATGTTTCTTGCAGTGGCTCTTTCACATCCATTAATGAAAAAAGTCAGTATTTTACAAGGAAGAAATAGAGCAAATAGATAGGAACATCGACAAAAAAGATGGTGCCTGTATGGCAGGATTTAGTTTGTTCTTACTTCCCAACCCAGAAGTCATGTCTGGACCTCTTGTAGGGATCGCCGCTGCATTCTGTCCTTGGTGCACCCCTTCTGGTGTTTTCACCTAACCCATTACACCTCTTCTCAGCACCACGTGGGCGAGTACATACTGTGCATGATTGACATCTCCCTGAATCTCCTGCTGGAGTGCTTGCACCTGCTATGATGTGAAAATGCACCTCTTTATCATTTCTATTCATGGACTTGGAATGTGACCGTTCCCATATGCACGAGGTCACCAGCCTTCCATACAATGAAACTGCCCCAAGACAGGGATGTAATGTCAACGGTCAGATGCAGGTAATAGACAGATATTAAGCGATGTGTGACAGCAATGGTGCAGTTTGTAGTCTGGCAGTGTTATACAAAAAATGGCAGTGGCACGTTGTTGGAATAATGACAGCGCATCGATGTCTCTAATGGCCGACTGTAAAAATTCAGTCAGAAATCACCTTGAACAAAGGTGACACATCAATAAGGATGAGTCCACTGACTATACTGCAAAGAAAATACAGCACACAGCATTCTTAAAAAAATTAAATAAATGCACTGTTTTAATTGTTCTGTATACATTATGCATTTCAACCTAAGAAAATGCCTCCTCTTTCCCAGAGCTCTGAGATGTTTGTGCTTTTATTGGCGCTGACAACGCCGTCCTGTTCAGCAGATTCAACAGGCAGCAGAGATAGAGCTGCACTCGGGGGGCTGAAGTCGAGTAAGACAGGTAGGCAAGTGAACCTGGCAGAGAAGCACGGCTCGACAGGACGAAACAGCCGACAGGCGGACAGGAGAAGTGGTTAGAAAGCCACAGAAATCAGGCAGTCATCCAGACTCGACAGCTAGATTGGCAGGCGTCCGTCCACAAAGACACACAGGGCTTTGTCCACGGACAGCTGTCCATCCTCTGATCGGTGATGGCTCAAAGCTTTTTTGAAGTAAGATAATAAGTCGACGAGGCAGGGCCCAGCAGAGTGGCATGTTTTCCTCAGTGGTCAGATCAAAACTGCTATGCGCCGAGGATGGTTTGTGTGTGTGTGTTGTCAGAGTTAAAGGGCGCTTGTGATCAAAATTGTGTCAAACTGGTTTGGCTGATTGTGTGAGATGAAAACAAAAGGGTGCAAATGTATTTACTGCTGGACTGTGTGATAAAGACTGAAGAGAAGAATCACCAGATAAATACAGTGTTCCTTTTCATTATTAATGATTACCTTTGGGTTTTCAACTGTTGGCTAGACCACAGAGCTAGAGCCCAACCAATAATGGATTTTTGGGGCCGATGCTGATACCAATAGTGACATTATATATCTCTTTTATACACATAAGCGCACATTTTTTTTGCAATAAACTCTTAAATGTGGTTATCAAGCACATGAGACAAAGATAGGTCACTGGGAAATTCATAATTCTAAATTGTAAAAGGTATCTTTTCTGCAATATCATTGAGAGCTTTTGACAAGCTTTTCATGTCAGCACATATCGGACAACATATAAATACTGATATTTATTACAGGCCAATATAGCCGATAATATCAGCAAACGGATATCCATGAGTCCCCTGGGTAAAATGATTGTGGGTGAAGTATCATAATAACTGACACACTGGCAGCACTTTCACGGCTTTACAAGCACAACCTAAAAGGGGTTAACAAAATGCTAATATTGGTTAATATAGAGTTTCATGGATGGAGATCTACAAAGATCAGCCACAACATTAAAACCATCTGCTTAACCAAGAGGGAGAGCCAAGGTTTCCTAGCAGAATATTACATTGTGAAGAGATGATCAATGTTATTCACATCACCTGTCAGTGGTTTAAATGTTGTGGCTGAGCAGTGTATACGTGGATCTATAAGAAAGATCTTAAGAAAGAGGATTAGCATCCTCCATGGACAGTTACGGTTCATTGACAGGAGGCGCTACAAGTTGTGCCACAATTCACGCAATAATTTGCGAAGGTATCATAGTGGTAACCAAAGTCCAAGCAACAAAGACAACAAAAGGCAACAAGAAGAATCCAAGAAAACTATAGCGTTACACAAAAACGGAGAACAGACATAAAGCCATGTGGAACAAATCAGGAAGACGGGGAACATACGAGGACCGGGGAACAGACGCAGGAGGAAAACAGGACTATGGTGGGGAAACAGATGGACCGACAAAGAGCGAGGGAACAACACAAGCTTGAAAACACAGGGAGTGATCAACTAATGAGACACAGGTGCACACAGAAAAAGGGCGGGAAAACAAACAATGAGAAGAAGCGCAAAGCAAAACATGACACACGAGGATAAACTTTCAGCATAGAACAGGAAATCAAACTAAAAGCCCAAACCATAGGCTGGATATCAGTTGGGCTCAACCATTCTAATCACACCAAAGCTGTTACCTTGAAATTTCCATTTTTAACTCTGACTCAATTATATACTCAATTATTTGCCAATTAATCCTAAAAACAATAGACTAATTACTTCATAGAGACAGAAATCATTTGTTGTCATACCATCATTACAACACTTACAAAATACTGCGTCGATGGCAATTAAGAGATCTTTATTAAAGTAGCATTGTGAGCGCAGCGTGATTATCACATGAATATTATGTCTATTAAAAAGATTAAACCCTTTAAAAGAGGACATTTCAGCTGCAATTATAGATGAATGTATCATTTATATTTCTGACATTTGGAAATGTAACCAATGGATCTCATGCTTGTGTGATTTGTTAGCAACGCTAAAACTTCAAGTCTGCTCTAAGGATTTCTCTTTTCCTTGAGCTTTTGGTGAGAGTTAGAGAAATTCAAATTGACACACATGATTAACCTCCCTCAGTTTCATCTTGCATTCAAAGAAATCACGTTACATGCATGGTTTAAATCAAAGGCCGTCATGTGAGTGCGCCATCCTTGACATTTCCACAAGTTACGGCAGTCCGACAAGAATTGTAACACAGTAGAAAAAGCAATCAGACATCAAATTTCCATTGCTGCTGTGATGTGCTGCCAGTCTTTTATGCTGGATATATATAGAGAACTCACATGAAGGGGTGTGGGTGAGTGAAATATATTGATGTTGAAAATCTAATGAAATTTCCCATGCCTTTCAAGTTTGATCCTTCTCCAGCGTGTAGGTGTCGGAGCGGGCTGGCTGCATGTGCTGCATCCACTCATGCCTGCATAAAAAAGTAACCTTCATCTCCCTGGCTCGGATATTCTCGGAGGTTTCACTCCGTTGTGTCTCCTGCTCCTCTTCAAGCCCTTTTCTCTGCCGTGTCAAGCACATATTATTTTTAGTTAATTACCTGTCTCTGTCAACCTCCAGCATCCCACTCTGTGGCCTCGCTGCATCAGCTGGGATGCAGGTTGTCTTCCACTGCAGGAAAATGTACACCTCTCATGATTGATGACTTCTATTCTCCCACAGATTCACTTTAGCAGTCTCAGCCTCGCAGTCATGTCCTAGCTGCGAAGAACATAATATGAACACATGCTCTAAGAATAAGTTCCGACCCATGGTCAACTTTTTTTTTTTGACATCCCAGGACGTTTGTGGAGGGAGAAGCTGAAGGAGAGGGCAAGCGCAGTGTTGTAGCTCCACAATGCACACACTCAAGCAATATCTGGCCTACGTTGTAGCAAATGTCACATATTTAGAGGCCATCTTTCACAGTAAAATATAATAGCCCCTCTTATCGATTGAATTAGCAAGGTGATAAAAGCTCTGTATTGACAAAACTGACAATGGATAGGTTGGGGATTGATTGTGCCATGAAGCTAGTGAGGCTACTTAGGGACCAGGACCCCTCTCTGCATTGATCGACTGTGTCTGGAAATGTTAAAAAGATCACAGATAACGATGATCATAAAAAGATAAAATGAGGAAGAGAGCAAAACCCACCTGAGCCCTGTGTCTGTTATAAATCATGACATCTGTTATTCTGCATTTCAAATGCATGGGCATCTTTAAGAAATACAAAAAAATGATAATAATTCTAATTTGAAATGATAATTCACATCATTGCAAGTGATAATAATCAAATTGCTGTCAAGCTGAAGATCTGACTCTGTTTTTCTAGGATACCAGCATGCATGTTTATGTTCAAGGCTAGCTCAGTTGTTCTATATATAGCACTATGTATTATAACTGTTTGACTTGCTCACAATGAGGAGACACGGAGAGTCAAATTAGAGCTTAAACTTTTTTTTTTTTTTACCCACTTACATCAGACTTTCTCAAAATTTCCATTATTACATCATCCAAAACTGGAACGCTGGCTGAATTTCTACACGGGAACACTGTGTCTAACTTCAGTTTTAGCCTTTAATTGCTTCCAGGTGCCAACGTCTGTAATTTTGATAGGCTTTTACACAGAATGTGTGAGCAGCTCAGAATACATTTGAGGTGTGTCTGTGTGTGTGTCGCCTCTAAAGGTTATGTCGCCTATTGCGTATAGCAGATTTTTATTTTGCCCTAAAATTCTACCTGCTCCCAGTTTGCTGTTTGTCTTTTAGTCCGTAATAATTTGACTAAACACACATTTATTTCAGGACATGTTCCATGGAGACAAAGTAACAGGAATGAAAAAGTGTGAAAGGGTATATTGCTTTTTGTAGCTCCGTGATGCTGTGCAAACTCTCGTTAATTGGCTCAAGGGACGTCTCTTAAGGTTGGTCGGTTCAAGCTGAGATTTAGAAGTTTGAAAGAGGAAATAATCATTCGGGGCTGGAGTTAGGAAGGAGTGAGCTGCTAAGCAGACTTAGCTCACAATCTCCTCATGTCTGCCATTGACATATATAAATATGGAAGACACGTCTCCAACTCCTCCCACTTTACAACAATGAAGCCAGATATACTGGTTACAAGCACTGCCGTATTTGCTAATGATGTCTTTTGGAGCTAGAGTCTGTGCAATAGTGAGCAAAAGTGGGCAGAGGAGCCAAAGGATTGAGTTCCCACTCATACACCTGCCGGCTCAATTGCGAACAGGGCTCGGCTGTCAATCATGGCATCACACCCCCTTATAATAGCATTAAATTATCAGAAAAATGAACACTTGAACATATTTTAGTACCTAAAATGTTTTTTTGTTTTGGTGAAATTAATCTGACGTGTACTTTCCAATCAATAGCCGGCCTCTGTAGGGCAATGAAGACGTTTTGGATTCACTGCCATCGTCCATCTTTTATATGCCAATGGTCTCTGCTTGCGGCTACTTTAGCAGCTAATAACATAACAGACCCCAATTCTCCCATCAAACTCTCGATAAACAAGATGCATCATGGGTAATGTAGGTTTTGGCAAGCGTTCATTGATTTTGCATTAAATGTGGGGGTTTTTTCAACAATGTCTATCCTAAAGGGTTATGGTGCCCTGGGCAAGGGATGCCAGGTTTATAAAATAGCGTGAGGTTCATCATATTTAGTAATACTGCACTACATTTTCCTTAAAACTCCTTCAGGAGCTGTCATGTCGTCCATCTGTATTTACGCATTGATGTCTGCTTGAGGCTAGTGTTTCGAGGCTACAGTATCTGCTAATAACATAACAATCCTTGAATCTCTGACAGTAGAGATGCATTGTGGGTAATTCAGGCACCACATTTTGACAAAGGTCCATTGAAGGTTCTGGATCCCTTAGATGATTCCCTTTTTTTTGCCTGGTTTGTGATACAGCCTGGAGGAGATCAGATATTTAGTAATGCTGCAGTGCATTTTCCCTAAAAGCAAACATCTTTTTAACTATCATGTATTTCGTGCAGTAGTTAGCCGTGAATCATGCCCCATCTGAGCGGTTTAGTCAGTTTGGAAAAGGAAAAAACTGTTTTATTTAAGGACTGAACTCCAAATGCCTCCTGTTACCCTCATAATGACTCATGCAGTTAAAGACTAGTATGCCCTAAGGGCTCGAAAAGGGCGTTTTAAGTACTGTTTATTGTTAATGAATTTGAAAAGGAAACTAAAAATCATTCAGAACAAGCGTCTCCAAGGCTTTGTGAGTGTTGCACAGCTGTCCTATCTTCACCACAACTGTTTCAGCTCATCAAATGTGAGGGTCTACTGCAGTACCCTGTCTTGTATTATTGTGAATGTCACGTTTTGGAGGTTTGGACTGTTGGTCAGGAAACATCGGATTCATCGGTACTGAAAATAATGTTGGTTTGCAACCTAATTGCACTTCCCATGTCTCAGCCGTTCTTCCTCAACCTGTCTCTCCCTCATCTGATGTGTAAAGTGGATTATTCAGTGTCTGAAACCATCAGGAGACTTCGGGGCCTTTTTCATCTGCAGTGTGTCTGATATTTCATTCATTCACCTTATATGATATGCAGCCTTTGAGATATGATCCCCACTGCTATTCTGCCACTGATTATAACCATTAACAAGCAGTCTGCCCGTGAATGAATGGGGTCACTACCCTCAGCATTAAAACATTCATCAGCGAATGTGATTTACAGGGCGCTCGCACCGAGTGGGAGGATGTGCTCTTTGTAACGCGGACATTTTAAAATGGGATGCATTCCAAAGTGCATCACAATCAATGCAAATAGAAATTTTTAATCACCTCGGCCATTCTCCTTCAACTCTATTCTGATCTATTGGATTGCTCACCTCTGCAGCTAATGCACGCCTGATTTGACAATGCAGCCCCTGTACTGTGACATAACCGAGCCCTCACGCGTCTAAAGAAAGATTTCCAACCTTTAGCAGAGTGCTATTTTCAGAGCAGAGAACCAAGACTGAAGTAGCTGTGTACCTGGCCGCTGATAATTGAAATTCCGCTTTCTCATATTTTTCTAAAGGGATGAGCCGCCCACAAATTAAACACTTGAGCTCTTTTGTTTCTCGACTCTTTTTAATCAAGGCAGGTGGGTCTTTCTATTTTATTTTCGCATATTAAGAGGCCAGTGCAGGCCAGTAATCAACATCAGGCTAACCAGATTTGGGGTTAACACATTGATGTTTTGGACCTGCGACTGCTATAGCTGATGATGATGGTAGAATAATCTGCACAGTGCGCGTGGGTGCTCAGGTGAGATTAAAGTGGTGGGTGTCAATCTGGTTATCCTTTCAAGTGTGAGTTAAATCACCTGCAAAAAGGATAAAAAATACGCATGGAGCCATGCGGGGAATCGTGACAAACACAGGAAAGATACAAAAACAATCCTCCGATCTCCTTTCTAGGGGGGACATTTTACACTGTCGCCTATATTTACCAAGTCAGCTGCGAAGGAGAGCGTGATCAAAGAAAGGGCACCGAAAAGCAATGGAAAATCACAAGTTGAGCCAAAAGATAGGAGTAGACAAACTGAGAGAGGAGAGAGAAATGGGCACCTGGAGTGGTGTGGGATTTAAGGACAGAAAGAAATTGATAGTTGGAAGGGGAGAGTGGGGAAGAGCGCACACACAGTCACTCTCTCAGCTCTCTCTGACCTGAGAGGCACAGCCTGTTTGATTTAGTGCCAATCAGAGTTTTTAATGTCTGTGCAGCGCATCATAATTTATTAGGATTATCATAAACTTGTGCGGGGAGAAGGAGCAGGGGCACTTGTGCCTCCCTCTCAGAGTGAATTACGTGCTGCGAGCTGGAGTGTCAATCAGGCCAGAAAACAGCGACACCAGCTTTTTTTCTGCCCCACGTTGTTTTTTTTTCCTCCAACCTTTTTTCACGCGGCCCATCAAAGCCAGGGCTCACGATAAATATTCATCCCAAAATATTCCACCCTCGATGGGGGGCCAAGGATGTGAGGTGAAGGAGAGCTGAAGGCAGGTTTAAATTGCATTCTGGACTGGTGGGGAGCGTCTCTGTCATCAACAGCGGGGGGTGTTTGGATTCATTATATGGATATATGAAAAAAAATGTAATAAAAATGCACATACAGACTCACTAGAGGAATTTGAATTTTTTAAAGGAGACATTTTCAGGTTCGTGATTTAATTTTGGTTTGCCACTAGAATAGGTTCACAATACTTTTGGTTCTGCAGCACTGTATTCCCCCTCAGTCTGAAACGCCCCCCTCCTGAGTACATAGTCTGCTCTGATTGGTCAGCTCACACACGCCTGAGCCGGAACCGCTAACAACAACAGAGCAATTGTGTTAAATCAATTCTCATACTATAGTCACAGATTATGCTAATGTGTCACATTGCGAAGTAGTGTGATGTCACAAAGTCATGGAATTAAAGGCGGGACTACTGACGAGGCATTTTAGGAGCATTTTTCTGTGGGAGAGAGGAGCTTCTGTTAGTGCCTTTTTTAAAATATCAAGATCTTTTACATGTACATGCACAAGAATGTATATAAAACAACGAAAAAGCATAATAGGTCTCCTTTAAAGCAGTTTGGACTACTACAGCATGAGTAGAATTATTGCTGTTAATGCAATTGATAGTCAGTCAATTGTCACAGCTTCACCCCACTGCCCCTCTGAACCCTGGGTAAAGGGGACACTTGCCTCTTTGTCTGTTGTTGTTAAGGCTGAACTGAAGACTCCTCATCTGCTGAGCCTTTTCATGCCATTTCGATCACACAGTAGATGGAAAGCGACATTGAAAGAATCGTCTTGAATATGGTGGTGAAGCTTTATTGTGTCAGTCTGAGACTAAGAACCCTGTTCACCTACTTTAGGCTCTGCGTCACGATGGACTGGCATTGAATTAATTTACTCAGGACAAGAACTGGGTGAGTGGGCAGATGATGTAACTCCAGAAGTGTGTTAGTTCATGAGCTTTAGCCTTTTCTTCTGTGTCAAGAGGTGAAGTAAATACCAAGTGTTAACTTATTTGGAGTTCATCCACATGCACGCTTGCAAGAACCTCAAAGTCATTTTGGTCTCAAATTAACTTTTTAAAGTTTTCCTTTTAAAAAAGTCAGAAATAACACACATTGTTGCGGTCCACAGTTTAAGCTGAGCTTTGTGTTACAAAGTAAATGCCAAGTCCCTCGACTCGAGTATATTTCGCCTTATTGCAGATTTAAGCATCATTAAGCAAATGTGGCTCACAGTAAATTTCATGCGCGCAGGCAAGCACAATCTATCCTTGCAAGGTTATGTCTGTTCTCCTTTAAGATGTTTACTGTAATTTACCAAATTTACACCGTAGCTTTTAAACCCTACGGTGGCCCTGCATAGACGGTGAAAACACACATTCCGCTGAACGAATGGAAAATCTGTGGAACAATAGATGGGCTGGCTTTTGGGAGTTTGTCTGGGGCCTGTACTGGCATGAAGCTCAGTGGGAGTATGAAAGGCAGGCAGACTGGAAGCCTAATTAATCCAGCCTTCCTTAATTAGTCTCTCTCCCGTCCATGACGCACTCGCCAATCTTCTGATGCTCCCCTTCCCTCCTCTACTCTTCCCGTCTTCTCTCTTTTTCCCACCATTCACCTATATTTCTCTGTCTCGCCCTCCCTTTCTCTCCTGTCTGGTTTGCCATCGTTCCAGGCTTGACCGAGTGGTGACAATATGTTCCGAGGTGATAAACAAGCACACGCTGCTGCAGAGGGCAGCTTAGGCAAAGCTGTGGTTGTCTGTGCCGTTGCCTGCGTTGCCACTAGAGGACGAGACAAAAGCCCAGCTGTAGGCGGCAGAGATTGCCTGCACCACATTGTCTTTAGAGATACACGGTGCACCTCGCAGTGCAGGTGGTCACTGTGCGGCTGGATGGCACCGTGCCCCGGGCGCTGCACCTCTCGCACGCGGACAACGGCCGTAATCTGCAAACACTGGCACAGGAAGACATTGGACGCATCCCCCCAGCATGGCGGGACAGCAGGCCATGGCAGTAGCTGTAACCAGGGCCAAGGCTGCTATGCTCAAAGATGCAGACATTAATGACGCTGCGCAATGCCGAGGCCCGGCCCACTCACTCTGTGCCCAGAATAATGAGGCAGTTATTCCACGAGTGGCCATGACCATTCAAAATGACTGCACTGTGAATACTGATCGAGACTAAATGTTGACATTCACATGCACCATGCTGGCTTTATAATGAGCCGCATGATGAACTCATCAGGGTTTGCTTGTCTTTCTTGAGGGAAATGTAATGTAGTCCTCTTCAAACGCAGGGATCAGTATTGTAACCAAGCAAAAATGGCCAAATTATGACTGGTTAAGATAAAAAATCTGAAGAAAAAGGTTCTTTAAATCATTTATTTGGGGTGGAAATGTTGGTTATTTAAGTCCCCACGTTCTTAAATCAGCATTAAAGGTCCTACAAGGAACTTTTAACTGGTTATGGTCACAGTCTCAATTTAATACTAATGTCTCCATATGACCTACACACAGCCTGAGGAAAAAAGCTGCTCTGTAGTCTGGTGGTACGGCACTAAAACAAGGTTTGATTTGTTTCACCTTCGTCATATTACAGTTACTCTTACTTTGCAACAAATAGATTACATTATCACATGCATCCTGCAAGTAGTTGTATTTAAAAAGGAAAAGGATTAAAGATGTTTCCCTCACTACCAATACAAAAGCACACGCTAGCCAGATCAAAAAATTTATGACAAAAAAAGCGTGCGCATACTGTTTTTGTCCACAGGGGTCGCCAGAATCAAGTTCCTTGTAGCTTTAAGTAAGACAATATTTTTAAAAAAGGGACCCTGAACTATTTATCCGCAGTGGAGTTGTTGGCTATTTTAAGTTCCCACATTCTTAAAGATGCTTTAGGTATCAATGTATTGATTTTATATTACCATTGGAGTGAAGGACAATGACTGCGAACACCGCAGCCCCACAAAGCCTTTTTACCTGTTGTTTCCAGTCTTAATGCTAAGCTAAGCTAACTGGCTACTGGTGTAAATTCTCTCGTCAGCAAAAAAAATTTATGAACTTATTTTAAAAAATGTCCAAGGATTCCTTAAAGCAATGCTGAGCAGAGATACACTTTAACCAAATGAATAGACTACCCCTGGCTAAACGCTCATCTCACACATCCAGATTCTGATCATTTTTCAAAGCATCATTAGACTTATCGCTAAAAGAACACGCTGAATCGCCAAATAATCCAATCAAGACTGCATGTTAAGAGAAAAATAAATGGAGTTAGGTTTGCTGTGATTTAATAGTCAGCTCCTGCACCTTCACTCCGTCAAAAAAGCCTGATAAAAAAAATGATAGACTAGAAGGTGATAATTACCTGAAGCAGATCCTCCAGTGGACCATAATTTGATAAATATCTTCAGGGATAATATCGCATCTTTTTTCTTTTTTTTTAGATGTAAAGATGGGCTATTTGTGTATCAAGGTCATCTTGCATCCCTGCTGCTTTTTCCGCAGAACAGTTGCCAATTTTTATCTTTTCCTCTATCTTTTTTACTTTCATCGCCACACTCTATCTTTTCTTTTTTTTCCCTTCACTTCTGACCTCTCTCTTCCACGGGGGTAGGACACGGTCTGAAATAGAGACCAGAAAAGGGTCGAGGTGAAGTTGTCTTTTACACTCCAGAAGCTAAAAATCCCTTTTCTCCTCCGAGCTCCCCTGTAATAATGCCTCAAATGTCAAACCTCAGCGTGATTGCCTTCACCATATTAGATGAGGCTCGGGTGGCATTTCGCAGAGAACTCGGTTTCAGATGAGATCAAAATCCTTCCGATTATTTCAGGTGGCATTTCTTTAGGTTTCGGGTGGGAACTTCAAGGTTTTACGAGATTGAAGCGTGCACATTTTCCAGCTGCTGCTTCAGCTCACTGTAAGTTAGAGCGTATCATATATCTCAGCTCCGGGAGAAAACCCGCGGATAGTGAGTGAGAAGATGGCGCAAGCACAAGCCGGAGTTGTTAGTGTGGTTTCGGCGTAACAGCTTGCTGTGTTTGTCTCTAACCCTGCCTGTAATCCCAGGTTACTCCCAGGCTGTGTGGGTCTGAGATCTGGGAGCTTTCAAGGTTCTGCACTCTAACTGGTGTATACAGTGACTCACCGCTACACTGCAGTGTGCAGACTTAACCATCACAGTCCCTGAGCACCGAGCATAAATCTGTTTAGTCTGCTCCAGTTTAACGTTTCTTCTCTCCCATTTCTTGTGTCTTTCACGCTGTGATTCACCAGCTTTGCATCTCTTCTTTGTGAATATCAGAATATTTCTCTTTTTTTTTTTGGCGCAATTTTTTTTCTTTTTCTTTTTGGCCTGTTCAGTGTGGCCCATTTCTTCTGTGTGGGTTTTCGGTCTCTTTGTGCCTTTTCGTTTCTATAGCTCTCTCTCGCTCTATCCCAGGGCCTCCTCGGCATCATTTGCATGGCCTACTTCTCTGCACGGGGTTTGGTTAATACCCACAAGTAGACACTTGAGGAGTAAACAGTTTCGATGCCGTGACTACCAGTGGGCTTTCCCCGAATGAACTGATCCACTTAAGGCTTGATCTCTGTAATGCCTGTTATGCCATCCAGGACAATACTTCCCTTCAGGATCTTGACGGAGCAATCACACACCTCTGCGGGGTCAAATGTGAAAGAGAGACACTTAATACAATAATTACATCAAATCAGTCCTCCTCAGCAGTAATATATAATCTGTACTCTATAATTACCAACCTGCTACTCCAATCTGACGGCTAATGCTGCTAATTTTAGTGTTTCACTCTTGCCAGCACAAAGATAGAAGAGTGAAAATACAGAGTGGAATGCTGTGTGGAATATGAGTTGCCTTATCAGAGAATAATGAGAACCTGCCTTTTGAGGAGAATTTCACAGAGATAGGGAGTGAACCATGTAAGCATAAGATGACTGACAGAGCTTTATCAAAACACTCCACAGGGAAAAAAGGAGAAGCGAAACCCTCCAAGGCGTCTGCTGCTAATTAAGGTTATTGACCGTGCCCGACGCACTAATATTTGACGTACGGTTTGTCCAGGTTCCCCCAGAACGGCGTCTCGGAAAACAGTGCGGCGCGATCATTTTCACCTGTCACAGTCGCTTTCAAATTGACTTTCAGATGTGCGACAGCTGAGTCTAGTCAAGAAGAGACAGCTGCGCCTCTTTCACTTGAGAGGGATCTGTGTTCCTGCTCGCGTAGCCATGATTTGTTTTCCGCTGTGCTTATTCTGAAGTTCCTCAAAAGATGTTCAAAATATTTTGGTGCGAGATGATTTGCGATTGTTCCCACTTCATATTCCCTCTTTATGCAGACACCTGCACAGAAGGCGTGTGCACTGTATATACACGCATGCACATAAATTGTATTTAATGTAACTCAAAAAAAAAAAAGAAGCAGGGGAACTACATATACATTATAAAAAAAAAAAATCCTCACGTCTATTACAGTCTTCACCTGTCAACCTGAGTGTCACATACCTCCAGGGTACTTCAGTATTTCCCCTTAATACCTTCCCCACAGAGATAGGGAAAAAAATATATACCCATATGAGTCAAACGCATAACTTCATAGCGAATGATGAGCGGCATTCACTCATTTGCATGCATTTCTTCAGCATTTGGAAGAGGGGGGCAGAGAAAGATGAAAAATAAATATATAAATAAAAGATCTCAGAAAGCTAATCTCCCACTGCATTTGCAAGGCTTTCTGGGACACCAGAACCCCAGGAGGGAGCTGCCTGTGCACTATAAACAACTTCTCTGAGTTTGTGTTGGGGTTTCTTTGAGCGAACAGGAGATAGACACGGAGGTTTGTCTTCCTAAGATGGTAGCAGCAAATAAAAGATGGGAAACGGATGAGAGGTAGCGATGGGGGAGCAGGGTTCATATATAATGGCTGACTGGTAGAGAATGAGAATTGGCTGTTTTTCATTTCACCTGTCGTTGCAAAGGAAGCGCCTGTCACAATGAGGGCAATGTCACCAGGACCAGGACGATGTTTCCATGACAACCGGGAATTTTCCCCCGTCTTCCTGATTTGTGTCGAGCTGTTGCATGGGATAAGGTCTTTAAGCGGGGAGGTGCTGCCCCAGCACAGAACGCAAATGAGAGGGAGCACTTGCTCCGTCCGTGCCGGGGAGCGATGTTGTGCCTTCCTCTCCTGTCGTTGTCGCACCGCTCTTCAGATCTTTTCCCTCCACGCTGATGTTTTATTCCGCTCATATCAAGCTGTGCCTTTTGATCGTCACTCTGCTTGTTCTACATCAAACGCTGTCAGTGTGAGAAAAATTATAGTCTGCTGCGTCGTGGCGCCACTAATGTCTCACATCTGTGTTTAACATCTTGGCGAAAGTCAAAACAATCAAGTTGTCATTCGCGTATTCATTCAAAGTTGGGGGGAAAAAGAAAAAAAAAAAGGCACTGGAGATTCTTCTTAGTCCGACAGAGCAAAGAGCAAAGCTCACAGGTTAAGATCCAAAGGCTGCCTGTAAAGATAACAACAACCCGTCGGGTTCAGGACGTTTCCTGTGCTATCCATGAAATCCCCAGGATGAAATGTATCAGCGCTGTGATCCAGGATAAGGCGGCGCTGCATACTGACACACAGCAGTGATTCAGTTCATCCGAGTGGTTTATTAAGTGTTGCAGAAAAAAAGGGGACATCCTAAACCTCTGCTCACGGTTATCATTACTGTGAGTGCGCGTGTAAACGGTCGGTTCACTCAGTTCACAGAAGGGAAAAAAAAGATGTTTTCTCACTCACCTTTCGCAGTATCTGAGATGAGATAAGATAAACCTTTATAAATCTGAAAGACATTCAGGTGTCATAGGAGCACCAAGATAGTAAGAATAAAAACACATATAAAAAGTAAAACTAAAGATAAATCAAGTGAGAAGTGAGCAGTTGGCTGTAGATATCTGCAGTGGATCTCATGAGTGCATGAGTGAGCATATATACAGTAATATCAATAAATATGAATGTGTGCATACATACAGTCTGTCAGTCTGATGGACATGTATGTGTAAGATATATCAGTCAGCTGTTATTATCAGTCAATATTGGCCTATCTGTGTTTATGTTGTCCTATATGTGCCTATATAATAAGACATAATGCTGAAAGTGATGCTTGAGGCAATGAGTTATTATTGAATTTTAGTATTGTCACAAGAAAACACAAAAGAAATGTCCAAGTTCGATACTTATGGTAATCTTCAGTATCATTTTCGATACCATTGGGGTCTGCAATTGAAGTGCACCGCATGTCATATTTTTCAATAACGCTTACTTTTAACATCTAAAATATCCTGTCTACATTGTAAACCTGTCTTTGTCATAAGTACAAATGTGTATTGACCAGGCTGTAGCACAACAATTAGGGAGAATATGAGAGAATGAACATGTGAGTCTGCAAGTGTGCAGAGGCCATGGCCATGCACATAGTGTTCTCTTTATTCAGTCAATGCCATTACCCAATACAGTGAACGTGACTCAGATTTCTTTGTGATGCTCAAAAAGTACATAAAAACACAAGAGCCAATATAATATGCACTGGATTCTCCATAAAACAAGTTGTCAATGGAGTTTGTAGGGACTATTTTTTTTAAGTCAAAAGTAGTTCCGAGGTTAAACGGGGCAACTTCATGAAAAGACACATTAGTGTTGAATGTTTCTATTCAAATGTTTCCGCACTGAGAAAAAAAAGGCTGAAAGGAAACATTTCCAAACCTCAGCTCAAAAAATCAAAAACTCTCTGCATGCCTCTAGAGGTAGCTAAGAAAATATATTTTCTTTTGTAATTTGGCTGAATCAACACTTTAAGTGGAGTCAGCGTTTGTGTGAGGCTTTTTCTATTAGGTGGAAGCTGTAAGCGATGGCACTGATTCAGATAAGATCTCCCATAAAACACAGTACAAAGTGTTTTGTATCGCGGAGACATTGTTGGTGTGAGCACACTCAGACCTGATGTAGAAAGAAGAGGAGTTCTGGCAGAACCAGTGGCCACTTTTCCATTGTCACACAGTTGGAAAATGATGACGCCAATCTGCAGCATGCGGCGAGAAACAGTCCCCCTGTAGGCTTACTGATTTTAAGGCAGTACGTTTATGTTATGTTCCACCAATTCTCATTTTGGGAGCTGCAGGTGGGCATTTTTATTTTTTTTTCCGGGGGAACAGATTCCCTGTACCGACAGACCCACGGTAGCGTGCGCTGTTTTCAAGATGTATTTACTTTGGGCAACGGCTATACTCGAGGTCCATTTCACCTTCAGTGAGGCAGATTATTATGTGCTCTAAGAATATATTGTGTTTTGATTTGAGAATCATTTCTTGGGTATCACATACATTTATCTTCCATAGTGAATGATATTGCTAAGAAAGCGAGGCGATGGAATGATGTTGAATTTAATGCTGTGAATCCACTGAAGAATGACGTCTCGTGGTTCCATCTCCTCGGGGACGTTTCGCTTTCAGTGTTCAAATCTCAGGCTTCTTTTAAGTTACTCTAAAATTGACTTAATTAATCGTTTATTCAATAATGATAATGCTATTTTGAGACATCAACATGTTGGTCTGTGACAATACACAAAGCGAGGGAGACTGTTGTACATCGCAGAGCTCCTGCTGATGGAACGGTTTTCAATTAAAGGCAGACATCGCTCTTTGCCAAGAAACTTTAGATTTCAGAGTTTTTCTCCAACAATCACGTCCAGACTGAAACAAGGCCAACGCATTACTCATTCCAATTACTCATCAGTCAGTTTCACTGTTAATCAATGCATGGATGGATTTTTATTGAAAAGAATGCCATTCAATTGTACAGTACATGCCGATCTGTTAATTTTACTACCTTCATTACATGCAATGATAATCTATGAAGCCATGTATATACACATGGTCGCTTTCCATCTTCCTAGAATAAAAAGTACATTTTTAGCATTAAAAGGTCCAGTTTGTAGGATTTTGGAGGATCTATTGGCGTAAAATGGAATTCAGCATTCATAGTTATGTTTTGGTTAGGGGCAGCGGTGGCCTTAAGGTGAAACAAGTCAAGTCAAAACCCTGAAAAGTGGGTGGGGAAAGTGAAAGGCAGCGCTTGCTACACCCTCATTACTACCCCTGATATGACTGCTTCCAGGTGTGAATGGGTAACTGTGTGTGATCAGGGCGTTCCTGGGGCATCGAGGGGTGTTTTATTGTTAGTTATCTGCACCCTCACCGGTAGATGCCTCTAAATCCTACACACTGCACCTATAAGGACTCTGTACTTGCCAATGTCAGCAATGACATTAATGTGAAACGGCATGCATGTTTAAAGCATGTTTAAAGCAACTTCTGCTGACCCCCCCACACTGTCTTCGATACCACATCAGAATCACTTCCTGGTTTCAATATTAAATGTGATGAAAAACAGCAGAGGTACAGTCCATGCAGAGGTCTGCGGAGGCTGTCCACGATGCTGGTGAAATATTTAAACTCTTAACTATGTGAACAGTTTAAAATCCTTGAAAGCCTTGTAAACATTGGAAATATACTTTTCGTACATGCATTCACATGAATTAACTTTCCCTAACATTCGCTCCAAGATGTAAGGTTTGAAGGACTACCAGCGGGTCAGCTCCAGCCTACAGATATCTGGACGGAACATGCCTCAGAAGTCTGATTCAAGGTTCATGTACAGGTCCCCAAACTGATTAATTATAGTTCTGGCCATGTTCATTTGCATGATGTAAATCAGGCCTATAAATCATTTGGCCAATATTGGGAAATGTATATTTTTGCCAATTTATTGATATGAAAGTACATCAGATAAATAGAGCCGGTAATACAACCCTCAAACTGCTATCATCGACTTAACAAGCAGCATGCTGTCGTCAAACTGCTGGGTAGAGCCAAAGTGTAAACTGGAGCTTTGGTTCCACCTGTGGGTCAAGACCCCCAAATGGCTCAAGAGTTAATTTCCTCAGGTCCCCTGATGGTAGTGGAGGAAACAAATTAAAAGAAAAATAATCAGACTGGGGAATAGTTTTGACATTAAATTGCCTGTACCAGTGATAAAATGCCCTTTAAAATGTATTTTATTGAATGTGTTTGTGGGAGTCAAAGCCTGTGTGCACGAGTTCTGATTGGACACACACACACACACACACACACACACACAAACATGTTGAGCCAAACGAACCAGTACTGAGGGAGGGTCGTGAACTCCACCAGTCCCTCGAAAATGCTGAGGACCACTGGACTAGAGAGGCAAACATATCGTTGCTGGTGTGAACATTTTTAACAGTTTCAGAGGAAGGCTGCGGAGAGGAGAGACAAGGTCTACATGACTTAACACAACAAATCTTATTAGAGCTAGCCTCTCATACCCTCAGGTGTGCAAAAACTACAGGTTAGGAACTTCTTTTTAAAATACGAAAGTGTGAAATTATGCGTTTTTTTATTGGTATCAGCCTCGAGAAGCAGGTTTTTATCGGTTGTCGTATCAGCTGAAAAGAACCCACCTCACATCCTCAGTATGAGGAGACGTCTGAGGCATAATTTACAGTAAGCGTAGCTCGTGCAGGCACTTGGCTGTCATGAGAAATGCATGAACCGTATGGGTGCACCGCCTCTCCGACTCTCACAAGACCAGGCATGCTCGATTCAATCGGTCTTGGGCTGGGCTGTCAGAGCTTGGGGTCATGGTTGAAACAAAAGTCTTAATGACTCCCTGCAGAGACAACATTAGGCAGTGGTCTCTCACTTCACCATGATGCAAATACACTGGAAGCATGCATTGATTTTCCCATCATGTCAGGACTACTCAGCAACGCCAAATCCTTTCCCAGTCTCTCCCAATTAGCTTTCGGCCTGGGGAACACTGTCGATCCCCA
Organism: Pagrus pagrus; assembly: GCF_965226575.1. Classification (NCBI taxonomy): domain Eukaryota; kingdom Metazoa; phylum Chordata; class Actinopteri; order Spariformes; family Sparidae; genus Pagrus; species Pagrus pagrus. The sequence goes on along the minus strand of NC_140203.1, from coordinate 19,655,175 downwards.
TCTGCCCATCTGCCTGTCAGTGGCTTCATTCCACTGAAGGACCGAGATAGGAAAGGGGAAGTAGGGGAGGAAATGAGCGCGAGAGCAAGAAAGCGATGGATAATTCTGTGTTTGGCGGCCACAGGCGAGAAGGCTTGGCAGATTTGTCCAAAGCCAAAGCCAGTAGGGGTGGTTTGGAAGCGGAAGGACTCCCTGAGAGAGATACTGTTGTTTGGATGATAGAGCGAGGCACAATGCCCACTCACTCTCTCTGCAGCCATTTATCAATGAAAACACAGGACTCGTTCTCCATACAGCCTATGCCAGAGAGGGATGCAGATTTCTCATTTCTGTCTCGGTCTTATACGTCTCGCTTTCTGTCTATCTTCTTATCTCCCCATGGGATGGAGCTATCACTGCGCTGCCCTGAAGGTTAGGGAAACTGGTCCAGATAATGGCCTGTCTAAGAGGACTTCAGCTGAGTCTTTCACTCTCCCAAAAGGCCTTGGCGCTTGAAGTTGGCAAGCCAGACGGACGTTCTGTATGATTGCTGACTCATCATTCTCCACTGGCTTCTTCCGCTCCTAACCCCTGCAACGGAAGCTAGTTCCCCTTTGAACCGACATGAGTGACAGGATGTATCCTCGCAGTCGCCCTGCACGCAACGTCGCTCCGTATCTTCAACTGCCAAAAATTGGCCACATGCCACATTTGTCAATTTGGGAGCTGGAAATGAGAAATCTGCGCAGAGAAAATGAGTTAAAAAATTGTTCTATCTGTCAAATTTAATTTGACAGCCAGTTTTCTCCTGGCAGGGGCCTTTTGCCTTGCCCACCTCCCACAGCTGAATAGTGTGTAATTTTATTTGTATGGAATAGCTGTTATATTGCATTGGCCATGAGTGGTTTCATCCTCCTGAATTGGCTCGTCGCTCACAACGAGGCTTTGTCCAGGCACATATAAATGAGAGTCCATGCTGTTACGGCAGCGCTGTTGTCCTACCTCTCCTCACTCATTGGTATTCCTCTTCACTCTTTGTCCTGATGGGTGGTGTAATTACTGAAGCAACAGGGAGGCGGCCGTATTTTATAGTTTGTGGAAAGCCTGCTGGGAGCTGCCCACTAGTGGGCAGGAAGAGAAATACCTGACAACCATCCGTAACCTCATCAACCAGTGGGCAACAGGCGATAACACGGAAAATTTAATGAAAAAAAGAATGCACGTTCACGCACTGATGTTGAGGCATGATTGGCCACTATCATCCATGCACACAAAACACACTGAAAAACACTCATATAAATGCATGCTCACACAGCTGGGCATGTGGACACACATTGTGGAAATGTAGCTGTCCGCCCCGGCACACAAACAGATAAAGTCGCCATTGGCCCGGGCTGCAGGCCGATAAATTTCCCCCCACATCCCTTTATGGGTTGTGCTTTTTATTTTGCTGCTGGGGTTTTATCTGGGGGCAGCAGTAGCTGAATCCGCATATCCTGGGCCCTGGCACAGCCAGGACTTCGCCTACAGTGCATTAGTTCTCACATGAGGAATGAGTTTTTTGATGAAACGGCCCACTATTCTCAGTCCTGATGGAACACCACTATGGGTTTACCCCTAGTGATCTAATCCACAGCTGGGCCCAGACACCGGCTGATATACTAGTGCAGAGAGACAGGGAGAGATTGAAGGAGCTGAACAGAAGAGATGTGGAGTAAGAGCGGGGGATTGAACCAGAATGAAAAGGATATACTCTGCGAGGAGAATCAGCGTGAGAGGATCCTCCATTAGAGAGTCCATATTTGGCATGTGTACGTGCAAGTGTGTGTATCTCAGCCATCTCGCTGGCAGATAAACAACTCAGTGCATGGCTGCAGGCATACTGGTGGGTCAGTATGGTTTGTTTGAGGGGGTTAGAATGAGAGAATAAACTTCAATAACAACAGCCACAGTAAGCAACAACAACAACAGCAGCGGCGGCGGTAGTGTTCTCGAGAAACCCACAGCAGCGGGCCTGCAGGAGCAGAGGCTGCATTCAGGAGCGTGGTTATGACTCATTGGTGGGCTATAATGACCACAGATGGCCATTAGCGAGGTGTAAGGTGAACAGCGTAGGCCCCGGGCCCCTCGCGCCTCAGAGGTGTGCATTGCTTGCTTATGACAGGCTCAAACTTGATGCCTGTCTAACGAGCCCCCTGGTAAATTGCGCTTGTGTACAGAACGTCTCCCCTCTTCACCTGCCGGAGAAAATGCTACCAACAACATTTCCGAAAGGCAGTTTCCATATGGCGGGGATCATTTACTGACCCGAGCTCGTCTGGACTATACATTTCTACACTGATCCCCTGGCTGCTGACCAATTACAAATCGAGTTTGTCACATACTCAGCTTTTCAATCAAAATTTGCGTTTGGAGTGGGATTGAGTGGGATAAGCTTTTCTCTACAGGGTTCAAAGTAATCCTTCACTCACAAATTACAACGAAATTCTCAGAGTTTTGAGCATACTTGAATCAATTTAAAGGATAAGTTCACTGTAAAAAAATGAAAATTCATCATCTACTCACCCCTATGCCAATGGTAAGTTGGGAGAAGTTATGTAGTCTTGCAGCATTCTCTTCAACAACTGAAACGGAAAAAACAAAAAGGTAGGTGCTAAGCTAAAGGCGTTAGCATGCAGCCCTGTGAAGTGGGTGCCAAGCTTGGCCGCATGTAGAGGGTGTAGGTAGATGAGGCGGATGGAAAGGCGGGTGAAGTTCTGTAGTCCACAATACATTCCTGGAGCTTCACAGCAAAACAGCGTTGCAGCATTCTCCCAAACAACTGAAGAAACTGTGGACTTGTTCTAAAAGGTTAAAAAAACAACCAAAAAACAACATAAAATGGCTTTGTTGGGTGTGATCCAAGTCTCTGAAAGCCCCAAGAGCCCAATTGATTTGAAAATAGGTTATTTACACCCTTTTTTAAGACAAAATCTTCACTGCAGCTGCTAGAGCGTTCTAAACTTGACCCGACTTTCCATTGGCATGGAGGTGAATAGATAATGGCTGAATTTTGATTCCTGGGTGAACCTCTCCTTTAAATCCATTTCTTATGTTATTGCCATGTCATTATGTTAACTACGCTCGGTTTCACAAACAGCAGTCACTCTGAAATAACTGTAAAAAAAAAAAAAAAGATCTTTTTTCATTGATAACAAGAACAAGAGTTAATTTAGGACTTGGGAACTTTCAGAACAGCAGACAACTTCCCTTCCATCCTTCCTTCCTGCCCGTGTTTGAATTTGGCATATTTTTAATGAATGTTCTTCTCAAGCCTCCCTCTCCTTGGATCCTTTCCTCCTCCCTCATATCATCTGCTGTGCAAGAAGAGTCTCAGCGTGCCTCGGCTCACTCATGGGCTCAGTGGCACTTTAATTCTCCAGGTGCACTCTGTGTAACTGTATGGGAGGTGCTCAGTCCCTCTCCTTGGGTGGGTGCTCAAATGCTTCGAGGACTTTTGGGGGGAGCTTGACGCTTCCTCCGTCGTCTGCAGTTCATCCCACGTCCCTCCTCTCTCCTTGTCTCCCTCTGTCTCTCTAAGCTTGTTAAGAATTCCCGCCACGTTCCATTGTGGCTAAGCTGAACAAATCCCTGCATATTTTCCTGAAAATTGCCTGATGGAAGGAGGGCTGGGAAATTTGGGTTTTATTTCTCTTTTAAAAAAAGTTGTTGAGGGCGGAGAGGGAAAGAGATTTATATATGGATCTGAAGGAGTATTGGCATACTACGTGTTCTCTTTTATGGACTCACTCTTACTTAAAGGAGCATTTGTGTTTTAAGTCCTTTATTCTGCACTTTTTCTTAGTATCTGTCTACTTGTTGTCTGCTACAACAACAGGTAAACCAAAAATAACTAAATTATGAATCTACCACTGGCACTTTGTGTGGCCTCAAGGTGAGCATTACTCACACAAATTGGGATGCAGCCTAACGCTGTGAACACCAATCCTCTGCCCTGCCACATACTGGGTGAAGCCATGTATTATTAATAGGGTACATTGTGCTGTGTCTGGGACAGTCAGGGCCACACCAGAAAGTGAAATGCTACAAGTCCACACCATGGACATTACCGTCCCACATCCTTATTCCTGGCCTTTGTCAGGTTGAGTTTGTCACATTTTCTGGTTGCACTGGTCATAACTTGCATTAAAACTCAGTTCCACAGTGTTCATTATCTACTGTTACACAGACCTTTGTTTTGTGTTGCTCTCTTTGCTTTCAAGTCACCTTATTGTATTCTACTTGTTGCTTTTAAGAAGCATAAACCTCAACCTATTCATGCATTGTGCATTATCCTCCAGCATATTCAACTCGAAAAACCTAATCTGAATCGTTGCAGTGAAGTACGGCACAGGATTCACGAGCAGTGGATTTGTCTTGGAAAGTTGCTCCAGCTAAGCAAATGGAGCGGTTACTAATGCAGTAATGATAATAATTGATATTTTCGCGAGCAGGGTTAGGCAGAGGACTAAGTATAGACACATTGCTTGTATGTTATTTCCTGAGTGATGAAACATGAAGATAAATGTTAGGTGCAATTTATGTACAATGTACATTAAAGCAACATTATGTAGAAATTCCTATTTTTTGCGATTTGGCGCCCCTTACTGTTCCAGAGTGCAACAAAACCGTTGCAAATACAGATCTGAGGTTTCTGTAACAATTTGTCAAACTTGATGTAAGAACAGGTGCTACCTATAAACAAAACTTGGCATGTCGTAACGATGCTATGTCCTGAAAACTTGCTGTATGTCTTGAGGTGAACATGCGTGCTCAGGCTATTCAAATGCAGCAAGTCTTGAGCTGGACAGCGTTTGTCATTGGCATCATGCAGCCTTTTATGCAGCAAAGCTGTCCCCGAGACTCTTGTCTTCTCAGCTTCCTCCATTAACGTCCTCGTCGGTCTCTTCATCTCTGTGATGATGCCTGTAGAGGCTGCCGAGCCATGTTCTGCCAGTGCCAGAGACACCATTCTCTGTCTATTGCAAGTCATTGTACTATCATAAATGATTGTTATTGTTATTGTTATTTTAAGCTGGGATAGTTACATAATGTTGCTCTGATATAAATAGTTTGGATCCACCTGCAACAAAAACTGTGATACAGTCAATACAGTCTTTCAGGCTTTTTGGTTAAAGTGAATCCTCTTAACAAATAGATGTTATTTTTATGAAGGGTTTGACAAAAAAAAAACAAAATTGATGTTTTGTACATGGAGAAAGAACTGCTGCACAATGGTTCAACCTGACTGACAACTGAAAAGGCAGAGAGGGACCGAGATACCCCTGAGCAACAGTTTAATAAGAACATAAGAAATCACCAGTCACTAGGGAAAGGAATTGGAAGAAACCTGTGCTTATTTAAATGGGAAGGGGTTCCTTCCTTTCAGTGTCAAGTGCATCATAATGCCAATAGCAACAACCAGATTTAACAGGCGTGTCTCTTTAGCAAAGCTATTCTTAAAACTTCAAATGGAAATAGAAGATAAGTCGAAGGTAAGCACTATTGAAATTGGATCACAGACTATCAGCCGTGGGAACAACAAATCACAGTTTAAACCTATTCAATCTAACCACTGAGTAGACTGCAGACGGCCCAAAGAAAAACAGGTTCCCGAAATATTTAGAGCCTGGCTGCTAGCACCGCTGGGGTTTAATAATATCACTTACGCTTTTATGGAGTGGAAAACAAATTCAAAGTCGAAGGGAACAAATGGCAACAGCAGCATTCTCCCGTGTCATGCAACACTGTGGGGACGATGACTAAATGGAAGTTTTAATCATTTAATTGTTCTTCTTTTGGGGCTAAAACTTTTGCAAATGTAAAAAATGCATTTGGTGTCTCAATTATACTGTTTTTATGTGTGTTAAAATAGCCGCAATTGAAGAAAAGAAGGCAAACATGAATAAAAACGGATGTCTCCAACCATAAACATACATTAGCATTGTTCGGGTGCCAGGTTTGAGATCATTTTGGGGGCGTTTTTTCCTCAACACATGATATAATTAAACACATTCTGTTTCTGGGGACATGTAGGAGGGAAAGTGAATGAAAAACAGTTTTGCTATGCTAGGCAGCTACACTGCTCTTGAGTATTGCTGCTTTTAGAGCCATTCAGTTCCCAGAAATAGAAGACAATGGTTAAACCGGGCAGCACTCATGTATGGGAGGTTCAACAATGTACTTTATAACCAAAGCAGTCCTGCTGGGAACAGAACAAGCGTGTCCATTCAAATTTCTTTTTCTAATTCCTGTTAGCTCGTGCCAAAGCGTTTCCATAGGCGCAGATATTTCTTATATTCCAGTATGGTTAAAAGGCTGTTTCATAACTTTTTTCCATTATAGTGTTTTCCCTATGGTGTTGTCGCAGCGGAGGTGTCACACACACACGTCATTTTTGTTTTTTTGCATGTAAAGTGCGACGTCTGGGAGGTTTCTATTTGTGTGGCAGCATAAGGGCTGTAAATACATGTGAGGTGCGAAGAGACTGTTTTCTAAACTCATCTGAACATTCAAACATGCAGGGGCGAAAAAAAAAAAAAAAAGCTTTGGAGGGGACAATTGCATGACATTTTCTCAAGAGCAATTCCTGAAGGGGACACCATATGTAGTTCTCAAAGAATAATGTGATGCCCTTCCAGCTAAGATAAACTACATTGCTACTGAAGGCACTGCCAGTTGTGTTTACAGTGATATACTGGAGGGGGGAAATCAGATTTTCCCAGGATGGGGTGGTTGAGCCCCCCTGGGATTTAAGCCTATGTGATTTAACAAGCAAGCTAGCCTATTATTTTATGTGTGACCCCTATCACCCACTAGATGCTCATTTACATCCACTGGGTGTGGCTACATGTAGCTAGCTGTCAATTATTCTTAAATTTAATTGAATTTAACTTAATTGAATTCATTCTTAACTCTTTTTTTTTTTAGAATGAACTTGCATCACCACAGTGTTGTATTATCAATCATTACTGCACGGTGCCCATTTGTATCAACATGGATCCACCAAATGTTGTTTATTTCACAGAGTAGTTTTTACACGCATTTTCCCAATGAAAGACTGCGTTTGCTGTAACGTTACTGTGCGACATTCGTGAAGTTGCAGGACAGGTTTTTTGTTCTGTGAGAATGATAATCATGCATCCGTCTTCAGCATCGCCTGCTTCAGTGTTGACATTAACCTGATACTTGTGGTTTTAATCAATGAGCTGACATAAGCAGGTAAGCGCAAAGTTCCTCGTTTATATGCTGAATGCTTTCCTCGCGTGTGTGAAGTGGTCTGGATATGAAGCGTCAGTAGTGAAAAAAAATACAACTTTATTTGCTTAAGTTATAAGACAGAGTCTATGTTTCTATGCTTTACTGACAAAAGTGTGTCAGCGCAAAATAACATAACGTTAGTTTCTCAAGTTAAATTAAGTTAATGCTTCCTCTCTTCTCGGCTTATATGCTTTTACTCGCAGGTGTGTTAACTGACCTGTAGCTATATGAAGCATCCGTAGCGCAAAATAATATAAGCCGACTGTAAGATAAAACGCAGCCCTCTCCACTCTTCCCCTCCTTTCTTCTTCTATTTCCTCCTCCTCATTTCAGCAGTGGAGGCGCGCCGCTGCTAGATGCATATACATGTCGGGGGAAACACTGCATTAGTGTCTAACATGACTCGGTTGCCCCTTGTACAGGATCAAACACTTCTCATCTGCCGCATCCTTTTTCCTAAAGCTCAAAACTTCTTCAAAGAAATGCATCGCAAAGCAAGACTGTTTCCAACTCCTCACACTTTGATTTTTTTTTTTTTCCGTCCCGTCCTTTCTTGTTAGTCAAAACAAGAGTCTGATCCCCGGGAGACTGCTAATAGGTTCTGGGCGTCCTTCGTGGTCCTTTATGGTGCATCGGGCCAGTGATGGAGCGGCTTTGCTCGACTCAGCAGGTATCTGTCTCCGACTCCTCCTCTCAGAGGGAGCTGGACACCAGGCAGAAAGGAGCCCGTGGCAGGGCTGGAGAAAATGGATCACATAAAAACAACACAAGCTGACTGTAAATGAGCATGGGAGCAGACAGCGGGGAGTGGGGCGGGCACAGACTGGTGGCTGGGTGAGGCGAGGAGCCAACAGGCCTCAGACCAGACGCTCCGATTCAACATATCCAATCATTCACACTGCCTTGAGCCACAGCGGGGTATTATGGGATTCTTCAGGATTTTTTTTCCCTCATTGACTCTTTCTGTGACTGACAGCTATCTACATTGATTGACACTGAGGGAACTAGCAGCCCGCTGAGAGGGGGGGCGCCAGGCTAATTGACTGTGTTCCAGCTGCTTGATGGCTGGCTCCGGAAGAAACGGCAGGCCCGCCGCCCGCCACCATTTCTCCCCGCAGATAGACGGGAAATGATGAATCCTGTCGGAATGTTTTGGCAGAGACGCCTGAACCCCGGCTAGTCGATTCTCACTTTGTCTTTCCCATAAACATGTGGATGTTGAGTCACCGCCACTAACACCCTGGGTGTGCAGAGTTTTCTTTGCCGTTATAAATACTGTCTCCACACTCCAAAAGGAAGAAATTAGAATTAGATGGAGCCGAAGGGGTCTACTAAATAAAGCATTTTGGTGGCTGAATTATTGAACAAATAGAGATGTATACCTGCAGCAAGACAGCGGGGCCTGATGGTCTTGCAGGAACACAGCAGCAGAATCAGTCATGAATTAAATTACGTGTTCCAATTATTTGCTCCAGCCTGCAACATTGGACTAGGAGATTTTTTTTTAACAAGACCATGATTAGTAAATAATTGATGCCGCACATAGAACACAGACTCGCGCTGGAAGTGAGGACAAAAGCCTCGGAGAACCTAACAAGATAAAGGAGGCAGTTGTGTCAAAGTGTGGGATAGCTGGCCACAATGGTGCAATAAAACAAACTCATTTTGGATGGAATATTGTACTTTGCATTGCGTGTGATTTATTACACATTATTCGAATTGGATCACCAAATGTAATAGTCCACTTTGGCCTCGTTCATAAGCAACATGAACCGAACAACAGATGTTCTCTTTTGCTGCTTTCCTCTCCACCAGTTAGTATGAGTAAATTTATTTCGTTGATCAGATTGAAGTTGGGGGGTAACAGCATTCACGTCCATCAGAAGTAATTTATTTTTCTCATCTTGCTTCAGGACTGTCTCCTTTTTATTCACAGTGCAGCACTCTAAAGCAAACTTTCCGAGCCAGGGGATAATACTGTTGCAACAACAACGCCATTTCAATACATTTTAAATATCCTCTTGAGTTATGCTGATAAACAATATCTGATCCAGAGCTGATATCCATTTTAATTTGCGGTAGATACACAATGTCTGCACTGAGGTCATCCTATTGATTTAACGTAAGCCACTTCAATGGGAAAAATGGCATTCACTGAACCTCCACACGCAGGGTTGAAATTGATTTTGCGAGAAGACACAGTCACCGTAACGTTTCTGCACACTCCCAACTATAGAATCTTTAAGACAAATGAATATGTTGGATTTAACTAAGGCCGTGGAAGATTAATCGTTAAGGTGAAGGCTTGATGAACCATGAAAACGTCCTCGTCAACTCTTATGCATGCCACTTGTCATTGTGACGACGGAGTTGAGAGGCAGCTGGACCTTTGCTAATGCACCGAGAATGCGTCTTTGCAAAAAGGGAAAGTGGCCAGTGCGGTATTTGGATGGGCCATCCAATTTTCTGCTCCAGTAGATGTCTGTGGGTGTTAGCTGTATGTATGGAAGGCCACGCTTTGGTGGTAACACATGGAGACTTCGGTCCAGAGTCAGCAAGGAAAAGACGTAACTAAATAACTAAAAGATAGATAGATAGATAGATAGATAGAGAGATAGAGAGAGAGAGAGAGAGAGAGAGAGAGACTGTATGGAAGGCAGTAGGCTTATAAAAAGAGTGTGGTGTGTGTGGTGTTGCTCCACAGCTCTGGCTCAGGCCTCGGCATTGACAAGCTGTCCACATCTCACTGTAATTTAGAGACCTTACCCCAGAGAGCGAGTCTGAGTTATAACATTTCTCTCAACCCACCCTTCCTCCCCTCTCGCTCCTTCCTCTTCCCCTCTGCCCGCCCTCCACTCCTCTCCATCTTTCTTTTCCCCGCTGTGATGCTTTTTACCCATCGTCATACAATTCAGTAAAGGACAATTTGGGGTTCTTGCAGCTCAGATCTGTCATAGTTATAGCTATCCGTCCTGCTGGGAGTACTCAGCAATTTGCTAAAAGAAGTCCAGCTGGGTGAAAGGCACTTGTTGTCATACACGTCTCTGACAACTTTGACCTACCATGTTTACCTTGCAAGGATCATGTGATCATGCAAATCCATCTTGCCAGGCTTCAAGCTATGTGCTTGTGACTGGGCACAGGAGTTGTACCAATCAGTGTCCTATCGGGAACTGCTGGCAGCTACGGATGTAGATGACAGATGTAGATGTGACAACCAGCTAAAAAAGTGACTGCTCATTTAAACACAACAATGGCTGCTCCTCAGGAGGAGCTGCCGTAGTGTCAAAACTCTTCACTGACGGAAGCGAAAAGATCGGCAGTGAAGGTTTATTTCTCAATGAAATGATGATTTCGCTGTTCTCTCGATTGACCGCCATAAAAGTTTTGATCCACTGCTGCTAGAACTCTCCTACTCTTGATCTGATTGGTTGAGGTTAGTCCGTGATAGACGTTGACAGTCAGACTGTTCGTCCAATCACCTGCCAAGTATTTTTTGAAAGTTCCTGTCTTTGTCCAAACAGTTTCTAGCAGCGCCTTTCCAGGTGGCATTATCTAACAAGCAATCTCACGCATTTGGTTACAGTTTCCAGGGTAATGAAGGATTTTGGTTGACTTCCAGTTCTATCTCCAATTAAAAGGACATGGATCATCTGGCTAAACTGCTCAAACCCCAACCCTTACTCTTACCCTTACTCCTAACCCTAATGCTTACCCTTATCCCAACCCTCAACACCTAAACCTTACCTTTACTCTTACCCCTAACCCTGCTCAGTAACTACTTTGATGAGTGCAAATGATGGCCAAAATGGGAAAAAACTAAATAATTACCCAGCATTATCCTTTCTTTATCTGCACCACCCCATTTTCTTCAACGTTCAGTTCACTTAAATGCTAAATATCTTCCAGTTTGTATTTGCTCCTCTTCTCAGCACCTCCTATTACTCAACTCAGTCCCATTATCACATTTACAAGCCACACCTGACCTCTGTTACTACAACGGATGGTTGTGACCCATTCTCCTTTGGCCCCAGCAACAGCTGGCTCGGTTGTATGCTCACGAAAAAGATGAATGTTTCTCTGTGTCTTTTTATGTACGTTTAATGGAATTTTGAATTGAATTTTGGATTTTCTCCAATGGTCTTGCATCATCTTGACATGATATTAGACAGATGGTGCTGTATCAAATTGCGACGAGTTGATTGGAACGGAGAGTTTTCTGTTCCTTCCATTTTTCAGGGGATACTGCAGAGGTTAGTAATTGTGTAAGCTTTTCCCATTTTCCTCACAACTAAATCCATCCTCTGTGGGTTCAACCTTCCTTAAAAAAGCATATGTTTCCAATCAGCTTGTCCTTGATCAGGTGTCCCACAAGACCCGTTAGAAGTCGGTTTCTCTACACATGACTGCAAAACAATTACACTAAATGAAAATGGACGTCCCCTTGGATGCTCAAAAAGCAGTTTATCAAAACTCTAATTTTCTTCCAGCAAATTACAATGTTGTTTTGTCCCCTGCTTACACAGATCCCTGTGATCAGCTTAACAAGAATTCAAACAAATCCTATAGTGTTCAAAGTGGACAAGGTAAGAAGTCAATTCCAGAGAGGTTCCACGTGCCTCATCACTGTTGACATTTCCATCTGACAGCGAGAAATTAAGACCGGCCACTTTAGATGCTAATTTAACGGCTTAGCACATGATTTCCCTTTCTCAGTAAAGCTTTACTTCCACCATAAAGCTGTCGCACTGCCGTCGCATCCCGCTTCCTTACAAGCGGCGGTACAGAGGTACACAGCAGTCCTCTTCCCCCACTGAGAGGAACAACAACCTTCATTATGTTTGGTTTTAATCACTTAATCTGTGCTTTAATACAGAAGTAAACAAATAAAAGCACATCTAAGTAAATGAACAGTTGGGGTTGTTCTGTAATAGCTCGTAAATCTTTCAGAGTTCGTAATGAGCTCCTTTCTCCTCTGGGCTCAGCAGCAAGAAATCAGCACTTCACACACGAGTGAGAGCGGCGTGCGAGCAGACTCCCACTCTAAATGTGTACTATTGAGAGACTTGGGGGAAGATTGGTTTGTTTGGTCGGGGAAGTTGTGTTAATCCGTATGTGAACTTTCACACTCCATATTTGATCAACAACAAAAATCTGAACAAATATGGCTTTGTATCACACAACAGTTGAGATGTTTTATATTTTGTTTAATCAACTGCACTGATGAAAAACGTAATGTCGTGCTTTTGCAGAAATCTTCGCACCGTGCATGTACACGACATGACGAAAAACAGATATCTCTACTGTCTATGCTGTGAAAATCGTGCATTTCAATTTAAGCATTAGATACCTAGCAATAAGATGAGATGACCACCCTTTTCCCTGTATCTAGGCAACAAGAAAACCACATAACATTCTCTCTCTTTCCTGCTCTGTCTCTAACTCCTTCTCTCTTTCGCTCCAGGGAACATCCCGTCTTACTTTTAAATTAAAGACTCATGTAGAGCATATATATATATATATATATATTTCTTTGGCCTCAAATTTGTGCCGATCTCTTCCGACTTCTCCCCTGAAACGCTGAAACTGTACGCCGGCGGATTCCTGGGCGCATCATCTGCTCAGCAGTGACTGTGTTTTATGGCTCTCCTTGAGGAGTGATGAAATGTTTACCAGTGGGTGAGGAGCAAACAGGCCGAGGAGGGGGGTGTGTGATGTGTGGGAGGATTGGCTCACTCCGACCACAGGAGGGATGGGGAGTGAGGAGGAGGAGGAGGAGGATGAGATATAGGTGGAGTTTGATGTCATCTAGGCTCAACCCCCAATGAGATAAATCAAATGTGCGTGCGGAGTTAGTTAGAACGCCGCGTCTTTCTCTGTGTGCGGCCATGTTGTCGACATTTTCTGCTATGTCACTGGACCGGTTTGCCGTTTCTCCTGCTTTACATGTTTCTCTCCTCTGCCCACCAGTCTTCAATTTGCAGTCATTTCCGGGAATCAGACTTATATAACCTTCATTTACCCAGTGATGTCTGGCATTCAGCACTCATGCTTTGAAATCGAGTTGCCACAGAAACAGTGCTAGATTTTTTACTGCTGGAGGAGAAAAAAAAAAAGAAAAAAAGGATGACAGCTTGGAGAAATAATTGTTTAATGCACAAGGAGCTATTCATTGTTCAGAGTATTATGATTAATTTCTCGGTGGCTAATTGTAAGTAGTTATCTGCAATTAATTTCTTCAGCGGGATATGACATGTCAGCCTTGAATACACATGTGATAAAATGGCTTTATGTGAATTATACTCTGCTTTCAACTTTTCTGTATTTTTTTTCTAGTTTTCCCTTCCAGTACATCTTTTTTCTTTTTTATTTAACCATATTTCTTAAATAGCTCCTCTACTATCAAGATTCCATCACTGACCTCTTGTTTTTCCATCATTTTGACATTTTCAAATGATAAATAAACTGAGGATTAACTAGTATTAAATGTCCTGATGCATTATGTATTTTTTGACTTTGTTTATTCTACCACAGAAGCTTTTAATAGTTCAATTTGATGCATTGGTGGAGTCGCTATGCTGAGAGATTAAAGAGTTCATTTGTCTTTTTGTTTCTTGCCACTGCAATCCCCTGGTGTGCATAGCATAGTACTAAGTGACACTGTACAGTATCTGGTGCGGTAAAATGACAGTCTCGAGAATATTATTAAACAGCCTACAGATGCAGGGAGCTATTTTCGGCAATGGTTGCTGTTGTAAATACAGATATCTCTGCTTGTTTTCAACAAGTGCAGAGAAAAACGAGTTGTTGTTTTTTTTTAAATAGAATCAATGTTGATGTACAAAATACCATACTGTTTAAATGTAAAACCCATTCTCACTCCCAACTTGTCGAATGGTGCAGCTTGCTCATTGGCCTCAATCTTTAAAATATGATGCTCTACTTACCCCACTAGTACCAGTTTTACACATGAAGGGCTCCATGGTCAAGTTAGTAATAACACATTGTAGGCGATGTCTGGTTAGACTTTTAAAAGAAAGCTTGCTGACAAACAGTTCACTCATTATGACGTATATGATGTATTAACATAGTAAAACGGTCATGGTTTGAGTAGGTTTAGGCAAAAAGCTACAGCCAGTTAGCTGTTTTTTACGTATTTTAACTGACTGTTGTAACATGACTTAAACACGACTTAAACACTCTTGGTCAGAAACAGCGCACAAACCCTGATCTCCAGTCCATTGAATGGGTTAGGGTTGTCCAACCACCACCTGACTCAAACCTTCCTCACTCTTTATGGTACTGTACTAGATTGGCGTTCCAAGAAGTGATGCTAGAGGAATACCCACAATGTCAAACTGCCATATTTGACGTTTTGGGATGGCCTGAATGTATCGTGTATTTTTAAAATAGCCCATTCACTTTTTGAGTGAAGCATGAACAGTGTAAAAAACAAAAAGCTGTGCAGATGTAGCTGTAGGTACACAGTCCACTCTGGTTTAATTTATTGCTCTTGCAGCAAAATAAGTGCACATGCACCTGCTTGAGTCCCAGAGTATCCATGCTTTTAGCTTTTCCAGGCATTTCAACTTTGACAACATGGTGGCTGCGGAGAGCTGAACTGCTGCTGCACTTCTAGCAAAATGTATTTGAAAAAAGGCCTGTGCTACAAAGTATACAGCAGGAAAGGGATAGGCAGCAATCTGAGGCATGTTATAATTTTGCTTGTTCTCTGTTGCAATATTTTGCTATAGGATGCATTATAAATACAGGATGCAGCTAAATGTGCTCACTGACCAGATCAGTACAATAAACTGTCAGCACTATTGCTTATGCAAGTATAGTCAAAGCCGCAATAATTGTTTGTTGGCCTCTAGGGGCAGAAGGGCTCAACATCAAGCTTACAGTCACATAACCCTGACTTATGACCACCATATAAAGCTGTTAGGACCAGCATGTTAGCAAACAGTTGCCAAATTACACATTGAACAACCACAAAGCAACATAAGTTGTCATCTCAAATGATGGATGTGAGTCCAGTTTTGCTCTCCTCTTAGCTGTATTTTTAATCTCAGTACATGGATCTTAGCTGCTATGTTCCACTTTCTTCTTTAGCTAACTTTGTCTTATGTTTGGAGCTGGGAAGTTAGCCTACAGCGGGTTTACCAGAGTTAAAAAGATTTGTTGAGCAGCAGAGTTGGGGGATAATTCCCTTTAATTCTCACTGTGGGCTCCCTTTTCACATTGCACTTTGTCATTTGGATGATATTTTTTTATCTACATAGAGAGAAATGTAACTGGGAGAACACTTTCCTTAGATTTGTACATTCTGCCTGCACTTACTTTTCCTCTTCATCCTCAGGAAAGCAGTAAGGTAGCACAGGACGTAGGCTACAGAGGGGAGATGAGACACTGACTCTGGCTGATAGTTCCACATGATGGATGTGGCTCACTGGTGACAATTCATGCTGACACCCCCAATGACAAAGCCATGCTTTATAGCGGCCGACAGACTACTACCTACAGCCCGGCCTCTCCGCCGATGTGACTTGATATCCTCTGCGGTGTAAAAATCACTTGTGCCACACCGCTAACAATATTATTGAGAAGTGCACGTAGAGGTAAAGCGGGGTGGTTTCTAAAAATGTCTCATACCCAGCCAGGGTCAGCCCGTAGTTTGATTCCCTGCATGTTGGAGGAGTAGTGAGCCTCGTGGGCAGTCTTACAGGGAAGAATTTACTAGGCCAGTTGTTAATTATAACTACGCTGCATTGCACAAGCGAATGTTCGGGCACCTCTGCGCTCGAAGAGTGTGTGTGGGGTGTGTGCATGTGTATATAGAGAGATATTTTGTGCATTTAATGTTTGTGTGACTTTTCTTGAGGTTTGCTTGGAAATAGCATTAGCATTAGCACCGGTATGAGAGACATTGCTTGCCACAGCAGATACAGAAAGAGTTACAAACACAGCAAAAATTGACGTGTTAAATACATATTTCATATAGGAAAAACACGCAGGGAGGCAAACAGTTTCCTGTCAATTCTTGCCTTTTGTAGATTCATTTCGCAACCTTATTCTCCCTCTGAAAACATCCTTTCAAGAGGAGGAAACCTGCAGGGGAGAAAATGAAACGTCAACACCTTGTTGTCTTCTTCTCCATTGTTCCGCTGCTTTTTCTTTTTGCTCTGCATGCACCATACTCTGTGGCAAACTGAGACTTATTAGAGGGCATGAGAAGAACTGAGTAAGGGAAGATAAGCTAAGACTCCCCTTTAAGTACCTCTCCATCCATTAAGATGGAGATTAAAGTTTCAAAGCTAATTGTTTTTTTTTTTCCTGCTCTCCTTCTTATTCTTTTCATGGAGAATGTGCAGGAAATCAAGTAGTGTGGCCCTTTCTTTTCAATTTCCCTCCTAATAAATTCCCTTCTTTTATCCCTTGTCCTAATATAACAGCAAATTAAAATTCATTGAATTTCAACGTGTTCATTAGGCTCTGAAGGTGAGCTCTCTGTGAGAGGATGTGGTGCTTTAGAGGCACTTGTCTTCCTCAGTATAAGTGAATGACAAATAGAGATCGAGTGTCAGAAGTGAATGCAGAACGAGGTGAAGGAGCCGTTGGATGCTTCATGTTCACTGAAGGATTTTCACTTAATGTACATTTACACTGTAGCGCTCTAAACTATGGGTTGCTGAAAGACAAGGGACAGGCAGCACACAGATCCATTTATAATGTTCTCGTGAGGCACGAGAGTCCAGTCACTTAGATGACAACGGACAATTTAGTTGCAGTCATGCTGATAAAAATAAAAATGGTCTTGACAGCTGTTGAGGATTCATGTGCAGAGCAAACAATGGGTCAGTAAGCATGACTTGTTCAAGGAGAGACAGCCTGCGAGCAAATAGTCACAGGGTCCGCTGGGATAACGACATACCTGACTGTGAAAACCTTTTTCCATAGGAAAACATGCAGTATGTGTATAGTGTCGATAGCAGTCCTGTCTGATGTCACTCACCTCAGTCCTTCGTATGTGGTTACACATCAGTCTAGTGGTCCTTCTATTCCACCGCTGCTTGTTACTCTGATGGCTGAACAATTGTTTTAACCCTTTGATGAACAGGCTATGCGAGCCCCTTCTAATGTACAACACAGGTCAGAAATAACCTGTATTCATTTATTATGTAATTTCATGCATGGCTGAGTGTTTCTTTGCTCTAAGTCAAATTAATTCAGCATTTACTATTCCAAGAATTCATTAAATTTCTTGTTTGTGATGAGCACAAATCATTATTTTGTTTTTTGCCTTTCCTTCTTCACCCGTCTTCAACCCTGGCCTTTTCATCAGCCATGCTGTCACGGCTGATGATAAGACCTACATGCATCAGATGTGCAAAAGTAGCAGTGTTGGGTTGTGAAATGTGTGGCAGTTGAACAGTATTCTGCGGTAAATATGTTCCTAAGTTTAAACATTTCAAGTTAGAAATTTTTGGCCCTGTGTGTGTAAAGAAACCTATATTTAAGCATACAGCAACAAATGCAATGATTTGTGGTAATCAAAAGCAAGCTATTCAGTGAATACCTAGAATATAAAAAATAATCAATGCATTTATTTCAAAGATATAGCAAAGACACATATAAGAAATGAATACGGTCATTTTTTACCCTGCCACCTTTCTAGCTTCAAACTTCTGGGGACCTGATTTTCCTCTGAGAACAGCTTGTTTATTCACTTATGGAGAGAAACAAATATATTTCTGAGTTTGTATTAGTACCTCATTAATATTGTTAATATTAAAATTCTGAGGTTGAATTTCTTCTCAAAAACTACATAGTGCCCCTTTTAAAATCAGGATTTGTGATGAACAAACCAAGTAAATTGAGGAATACCTGGAGTACTCAATGATGAAATGAATTTATTGCACAGATGTGGAAAATGTAAAACTCAGCCGGGTCATTAAGACGATTTCTTTTAGCCTCTTTTACAATCTTTAAAACGTCAAACATGCTGGTAAAAAATAGGGTTTGATAAAATTACACTTCCATTGATTACATGATTATTCACTGATGTGAGTGGGTTGACTGTATATATGCTGTAGGTAGGAGTACTGTATAATTCCACACACCATAAATATCTATCACTTGTCTTTTCAGGTTTGTCTTTTTAGCCTCATACAGGTTCACAAGGTGTTTGCAGATGAGAATTTGGGTCACTTATTAATATATTGTACACCTGAATTAACTTTAAGTGATTGTATTTGGTTTTTCAGGTCAGTACAGGACAATGAGTTGAATCCCAACTGGTGACACAGTTTGCCTCTGACTTTAATTAAATGCTAGTGTCTGTGTGTTCTCCAGACCCCTCTGATGAAGTCTACACTTTTCTTCTGGTATAAACGTTTGAATTTTTACATTTTGAGCCGTGCACTCAAAGAGCAGCATATCACTTTCACTTCCACTGAAGCTCGTTATCGCCACCACCTCCTGAACTTAAGAGTAACTAAAGGTTAGAAAGTTCATTTTAACTCGACTCTGTGAGACCCGTACGCAGCCAAGATAGCTGCGCTATGACTGGATGATAACAATAATGCGTTTTGAATCATTGCAGACGGCAATAAGGTCATGTCTATGCATAGTCATTACTCCTAAAATTGGTAGAAAATGTCATCATGCTTAGCTCTGACTAAAACCGCCCAGGAAGCACATAAACACTTATTAGATTCCCGGTTTCATTCTGACAGATTTGCTTCTAGTCAAGCAGTCATTGGTTGGGAGATGTATGTTAATCCTATGTTCTACTGTCTGCGTGTAACACAGTCCACACAATGCAAGTGTAAATACATCAACGCAAATGTAAAACAACCTCAGTTTAGACGGATAAGTGGTGTAAGTGCTCGGAGATAACAACACCCGGATGGATTGATATCAAATCTAATATTTATGACATGAATTAAGTATATAGAAATCCCAGTGGACGATCACATATATAATGCATCTAAGCAGGGCCATTAATTCTCTCTGGAAGCTTTTCACCTTCTTGTTTTTTTTTGCCTGAAGGAGAGACAATGACAAAGAGAGCAAGAGAGAGAAGGAGAGGGACGGACAGAGAAAACAACCGAGTTCATCAGGTCTTGGCCTACTGTGAAGTGAGCGTATGGGGGGTGGGAGAAGAGTGTGTGTGTGTGTGTGTGTGTGTGTGTGTGTGTGTGTGTGTGTGTGTGTGTGTGTGTGAGAGGTTGGAGGGTGATGAGAAAAATCAAGGACAGCCGCCTGTGCCTTCCCTAACTCTGTTAGGCCAGACTGGCATTTTAATAAGGGCTGCTGAATACCACTGCTTCATCCCCCAGGGAAGCCGAAACACACACACACACACACACACGCACGCACGCACACACACACACACTCGCTCACACTTCTTCGGCCACATGCGCACAAAGTATACAAAGGGAGGTGGAGGCACAAATCATGCGTAGGTGTAGTGTACACAGAATGGTGTCGGGTGTATAAAAAAACCTCCATGAATTATACAGATATCCAGGCACGCTAGCCGGTGAATGCGTTCTAGATATTAAATTACTTCAAAAGTAAATCTATAAATGGTAAATTAAATGGCTGGCAGAGATAGCCACCGGGGAAGCTCTTGCCCACATTGTATTGTAATGCCATTACCGTCCGTACAAGAGCAGCAGGGGTGGGCCGTGTGAATACAAGAGGGCTTTCACATTCTCACACGTCATTGGCAATGAGGGGTAGGGGAGGGTGCGGGGAAGGGAAACGCCACACGGGGCTTATATTCCCCAGCCTATCAGCCACCAACCGTGGCATGATGTGTCACATCCAAGAGGTGCTACATCAGGCGACTCATCTGTGAAGCGTAATGCAGACGGAGGACCGCTGCCCCCTTATTGACCAATGCAAATGCAAGCAGAGCCGTACACAATGTTTACACACACTGCGACCGCTCCCGCGATCGATCTCGAAGTGTGGAAGCGGCCGGCGATGCACACTCTTCGCAGCTTCCCAGTGTCGAGACGTATATAATGCATCTCATTCGCCAGCTGCGGTGCAGTCGGCTCCCTGCGCTTTGATCAAAGCCGGGCCGCTGCATGTGTCATCTGCTGCGTATAGAAAGTGCAGAACACTTCTATAGAATTTGTGAATAGCGAGTGCTGACTTTGTATGACGACTGGAGCGACTCGCGAAATGCAGTTGGATCCGAACTAATATGTTGACCTTTTAAGCTGACAAGTGTGTAATGTGATTGCATGCGCGCGGCTCCGTTTCTGTTTTCTTGAGACTTCCTTTCACGCAGCGGGGCGAGCAGCTTGCGAGGGGGATCAGAGTGGTTGCGATACCGCTCGGCCTTTTAGGCAAGGAAGAGATGAAACGGAGCAACGTCCTGATTGAAGATAAATCCAGCCCTGATTAGCTTTGCTGTGCTTCCTATGTTGTTGTTTCCACTCCCCACTTTCTCTTCCTCTTACTTTTCCCCGCCGCCGTTCCCACGGAAGTCCAAAGACTGGCATAAAACACTGACACGCTTGCGTAATTATTAACTCTGTAGAGGCTCATATTGGACTAAAGCTGGTTTCTAGACATCCGGAGCTGTCTTTGTCCAACGCCAAGGAATAATTTGTTTTCAACTAGCAAATAGGTGTGTGAATTGGCATCCATGCATGCAAGCAGGGGCATGCATGAAATGTCGGGAATTACCATATGCATAACTTCAATTCAATTATTGGTATCCCCCTAAGTTAGAAGAAAACATTATTGGATTCCCCCTCTACGTCTTGATTTATTCATTTTTCATTTTCCCACCAAGAGCCGGAGACAGCAGCAGTGTCCATGCCTTCCCTTTAAACATGCATGCAGTTATTGCCTCCGTGTGGTCCGTACACATACACCTATGCATAACCCCAACGTGTATAGGCTCCGGTTCGTCCCTTTACATTATTGGAATTGCCCAATGGGCATTGACAGCGGGGGTTTAATGAATTAAAGTGGACATAGCTGACTCAGTTCAATCGATAACTGGTCCCCTGTGGAGCCCTCTGCTCCGTGCGCCAGGAGCAGCAGAGAAGGGGAGATGGAAAGACAGAGATAGAGTGACAAGAAGAGATAAAAAAAAAAAAAAAAAATGAAAGAGTGAGAGCAGAAAAGAGCACACAAAGGGGAAAGAGAGGAGGGACTAACCCTCGAGAGGGATGATGTGGAGGGGGGCGAAGTGAGGATGGAGCTGAATACAAAAACGAACGGAGGCGATGAATGAGGTCCGGCTGATGAAAGGGTTAAGTGTTTTGCAGTTCCTCACCCTAATGGCTCCCGTGGTTTCTCCTCAAGAGGGCCAGTTTGTACTTTATCCCCCGAAGATCCTGCGAGATACACACTCGATTCCTGCCTTTTTTTTTTTTTTTTCCTGCCCCAACAGCAGCTTGTTTGTTCTTTACAGCACAAACAAACTGGGACTTTATAGCACATGTGGCCTCATTCAGTCCAATGCTCGTAGAGACAACATTTGTCTTGCTCTTCGTCGTGGCGCTGAAATCATAATCGTCGTGGCCTTTTGAGCAATAAACACTGCTCGCCGCCGCGCTTTGTTTCGACGCGCGGCCTGGCAGCAAGAAAAAGTGAGTTCTGCTGTGTTTTGCATAAGAAAGGGATTAAAGAAAAACTGCCGGCCTTGAGAAGAATTACATAAGATAAAATGCAAAGTGTAACCATCTCGCAAGGCTGAATGATCTTTCTCTCCAGGGTCCACATTGGCTGATGTCAGGGATTCCAAACACCCACCATTAAATGGATTTTTATATTTCACTGGTGTATGCGCCAGTAGATGCCACATGATATCCAGCAGAGCCCGCTCTTGAAATAAATGACATTCGGTCATTGGCTCACACCACTTGAAGCAAACTGTGTTTTGGTTGAATACCTAATAAGGAGAGACGTTTTGTGGTGCCTTAAAGGGAAGTGGAGCTAAGTAAAAAAACACATTTAAGATGCAGCACAACCGCACACAGTAACAAAATGAAAACACACACCTCTGACATATTGTTTCCTCATAAAAATCGGTATGGCTCGTGTGTGTAGCGAACACACCCAGCAGACATGAAGCACTTTTAAATATTTATATGGGGTCATGATTCATGCCCACGATGAATGTGAGGCGAATATTAACTCCGCTTGTAGCTCTGATGTGTTCGCCATCATAACCATGTTTGTTTGATGAACACAGCTGCTTGAGGTTGACCAGTGCAGTAGGACTGAATTATGCAGTTAATGTGCCATTAAACCAAAACAACATGTTAAAGAGGCTTAAAAGCCACAGAGGGGCTGCAGAGCTGACCCACAGAAAAATAAAGAAAATATTCATTAGATGAGCTTTAAAGGTGCAATATGTAAGACTTTGCCACCCAAATAAATAGGCCGCAGCATGTTAGCTAGTTAGCTTAGATAGCCATGCAGCTAGCAGCTCAGACTGGGACCTCAGAGCACGTCGGTCTAGTTTAGATCGCTACCACAGGAGCTTTTGCAGGAGCTTGTGGTTAGCATGTTAACTTAGGAAGAGATCTCTGCAGCTCAATTAACATTTAAGACTAATATTCTTACATATCGCACCTTGAAAAGGTGAATTATAAAATGTTCGCTGCCTCTTATTATAGCACCAGAGCACCAGCGTCTCTGACCAAAACAAATGCAAGCGTCTTCACACAATAAAGTTTGGAAACAGCATCTGGACACACACTCAATGGTTTCAGAAACATTTTAGTGGACTGCTTTAATAAGAGAAAGTTGGTCACCAGATGGCTGCCATTTTGTTTTTTGCTTCTAAGTGGAGCTCACTAAACTGAGATCAAACTGTAAAATAAGGCAGTGCTGATCAAACATGAATCTATGGCATAGTTCTCATTTCAAATGGTTTCAGAAACATATTTCAGTGTTTAGGTATATTATGATAAAGTGTCCTACCAGGCAGTCATGAGGAAGACGGGAGGACTCACAGAGGGACACAAACTCCACTAGGAAATGGTTGAATCCCGCTATGTTAATGTTTTAAATACTCTTTATATGTTATATTTAACCTTTAACACTAGGAAAAAGACAAATATTAGTGTTACAGAGATCCTTTATTGATGAGAAGAGGTTTCACTCGAAGAGGAATAACTGAACTGAACTAAACTGATACTGTAACATTGCCGTAGATCCTTGGACAGGTTTGAGACACCAAACTTTGTAACAAACTGAATTCTAATCCTATTGTTGTTGGATCACTGAGGGCCGGTATTTTTTTTGTTGAACTCTGGAATTTTTATTTTTGGTGAATATTATTCGAACTTGTCTGCAAATAGCACCAGGACGAAGTCAAGCCGTTGTTGTACATTGCCCCTATCTTTTTAAAGAAGTGTAACAATAGCATAGCTGTCAGTGCTGAACATTGTTTTTAAATTGAAAATTAAATTAAATCAAATCAAATCAAATCGTGGATTTAAAGAATTAGACACCCCTTGTATGTAGTTATGTCTGAGGACTTGTTGGGATATCCAGGTGTAAGGGCTGCAAAGAAGATGCATTTGCGACCGGTGAAATTCATCCAAAGTGATTTTTCACCTTCCACATTTCTGTCCAGTCTGAAATGATTGCCTCTGTCTTGCCTTTCCTTAGCATCTCCACTCCTTTCAATCACAGCTTCTCTTTTCTCACATTCTATTATTTTTGTTTTAGCCTACCCCCGCCCTGTGCTCTCTTTTTGTATTTTTCTGCCTTGACAGGGAACGGTTTCGCCTGTCATGTCACACTTGTGACTGACTGCGTGATGGATGGTATTCTGGTTAGAGCTCTGCTCTGTTTAAGGCACACAGCGGGACAGAAGCACCCCCCCTCCCACCTCCCACTCTACCTGTCACGCACCGCACCCTGCTCACGTCACCCCGTATTACTTAGGATTTTCTCCCACCGCTTCACCTTTTCAAAGCAACCTTGCTGAGGCTCTCCATCCATTTGTTGGCTTTTCACTCTCGCCTGGCACTATTTGTCTTCCTGCTGTGAATCTGGCTGCTGCAGACAGTCAATCATTGTCTTATACTTTACACTGTGATTCCTTCCACATTTGCATTTTGTCATCATTTTGGCACGAGGTAATATCGTTTAATAACACTGTCTCCTCCAGTAAACAGGTTAGCTGTCTGGTGTTTCGTCACAGGGTTTTTACATTTCCTATTACTTCTCCGCGGTTCAGCACTCTGCACTATTGTCTTTCAACAAAGACAATTTAATCTAATAGCACACTTTTTTACACATTTTTTCCATTAGGCTCTCTGTTCTACCATCTTTTTTGCTCCCAATTATTCCCTCGCAGAAGCCCTAATCATAGTGTGTGCGGATGGACAAAGTGGTAAGATTTAGTTATGCTAACAAGGAGCAGGGCAAACGCAGCCTTTTCAGGCGTTGCTCCGGTAATGGGTCCTTGACTGATTGACAGGCCTATTCTCTGCTCCTCCTGAGTGACAAGTCCGCAGTCGCCGCCGCAACGTGGGAAATGAGAGTGGAATTACAATACCAACCATGTCACCTCCTCAGGGGACAGGAGAAAGGAAAATACAATCACAGTCTCCATCAAACACACACACACACACACGCAAAGTGCATTCTCCATTTGGAATCACTCTGGTGGAGAAAAAACACACATACAGTACGTGCAAACACACACACACCCAGACTCCAGCAATGTTGTTACCTGCTATTATACTGGCTGCTACTTGAGCTTGATATGACATCCACCCAGCTGTTTAGGCAGTGAAAATGAATGAGAAGCTGCTTGTTACTCATTGGATCATGGTAGTTTATTCCTATAAAGTCAGCCCATTCATTTGGCGGCCCACGGGCCACATCTGTACCGGAAGCAACCTCCAAGTAGGCCCAGAAAACACCAATCTGTTTGTGACAAAATATGTAAATGACTATATAGTGTAGTATATGTTCATGTATGTCTCACAGGTATATGCTTATAGATGTGATGTACATAAGTTATCATATATTCATATCATGTAACTCATCAGATTGTGCCCAGAGGCACATATGCAGTACCGATCAGGCAGGATGTACGGATCAGGCACTTTCACAATATTTTCTCATGTGATGCTGTTCTTATACGTTACAATAAGGTGAGAGCTAAGATATGTTTCTGTAAACCCTGAAACAGAAAAGTGACCATGAAAAATGTCAGTTTAAAATGACATCACTTTACTGTAATGCAGCCTTTAGAGCAGGCAAAGATAACACTTATGCCATATCACCACATAATGATATCCAAAATCCAAGAAAATATATAGTCTGCATATCACGATAACGATATATATCATATATACTGTTCAGCCCAAACTACCAGGAAAGCAAAGAAGGCCACTTTGCAAAGTAATCTACAATGAGTGTGTTGCAGCAATCACCACATTGAAGCACACACAACTGTCTAGAGAGACTTGGAATGAACATTACTATTTTTATGACATTTGTTTGCATTTGTTTAAAGCAACATTATGTAGAATTGACATTTTATGTGACTTTGCCAGATGTAATTTAGGTGCTAACAACAATGTTATGTGTTGAAAACTTGTATGTTGAAGTAAACATGTATGTAACACTGTGATCCTACCCTCTCACTGAAGTAACATATTGCAGAAACAAGTGATGGGGGGGGCAGAGTGGCTGAGACAGAGACACTATTCACCCTGTTACAAGACACTGTACCTTCAAAATGACTTTGAAGCTGTTCATGGTTTAAAAAAATGGTATGCTAAAAAAGTGAAATAACGTTGCCCTAAAATTTGCCTTTACCAAAAGCTAAAAAAAGCTTTTAACTAGGCGGCAGAAGATCGAGTGTCAGGAGAAACCTCAGAAGTATAATGGCCTCACACAGAGGCAACACACTTTATTAAAGGACTAACGTTTTGACACCATGTGTCATCAGAGTCAAGCTCTGATGAAGTGTCAGACGGGCTGTCCATGTGAAGTGCAACTCGTTAAACTTCTTCCGTCAGGCTGTCAGGCCCATCTACATTTCCGGGGTTTCAAAATCTGTCCCAATTGAATTTGTAATTGAAAAGCCCCCGCATAAGTCATTCCAGAGGAACATTGCTTGAAATAAAAAAACAAAAGAAACTTCAGAATTCAGTCCATTATGTTTTATAAATTGAGCCGATATTGCTCTGCTCGGAGACGTCTTGGGGCCTCAGCTTAGATAGTTGAGAGGAAGTGACAATGTGAATACAAGGGGAGGCTATTTTATTTCATCCACATCCTCCTGTAAGGGGAGTTTGAGATGCGTGTGTGAACAAGTGTGGTTTTCTTCGAAAGGGACTGTGAAAACACCCTTAATATTTTAGGTTGTCCCAGGGATTTGTTTAAAGAAACTGTGAAAAAGACTGAAAAGTCTCTCTGTCGCTCTTTGCGTATGTGTGTGTGTGCCAGAGAACAAGGAACACAGAGTAAAAAATAGCGAGCGAGGCCGTGAAGGAGAGCTGAGGTATGTTTTCCTGTTTACGCCGCATGAGAAAATGCAAATTTAAATCCGCAGACTCCTCTTCTGTCAGTCAAGTCTAAGTAATATAATCCTTGTAAGCAGGGGGGCGGGGGAATGACCGAAGCTTTAACCACTGATTGAACCCACAGGAGGAGCTTTGTCCAGTCCATGCTGTGATTTCACCCAATGCATCGCTCCTTCACAGTCATTAACAGGTCTGGTTAATAGTAATGCTCGGGCAGATTAAAGTCTAAGTGGGGACATTTCCTAGTAAAAGCTTTCTATTATGTCTGCTTTTACATGGAGGCAGCCACCGGCCCAGAGTCTGTTTGTGCTGCATTTACTGCCGTTCCCCTGTCGCTCTGCCTTTACTGCCTGTGGTGTGAGCGGGGGTGTTTATGAGTTTATAAAGGCTCATGACGCATCATCATGCTTTTGTAAATTCAGACATGAAAACTCAGCCCACACGCCCTTTCCCTCTTGCACCCCGTCGTCAACCCCCCATCCCCCTGGTTCCTAACCATCCCAGCGCGCTCATTTAACCTTGTTAAACCCTCCAAGGCGCACCGCTCAAGGGCTGTTACATGCCACGGCAATCTCTAACAGGGGATTCATTTCCACCGTCGTTAAAGGGAGAAACTGTTCACATCAGCCGTATATGATTTACAGACAGCGCGATATTTAGAGATGGTTATTGTTGTGATGCCTCTTGAAGATGTGGCCTCGAGGGCAGCGATAGAGACAAGAGGCCGGCCGGTTAGTGCTCGGAAACAACGTCGGGGCCTTTTGTGGCGTGACAGGCCAACACGAGGTGAAGGGTGTAGGGCTGTAGGAGCAAAGGAGAGCCGTCGGCGGAGGGCGAGAAAGACAGATCCACGTCTTTAGCGTAAAGCAGCAGCTGGACGGGTGCAGCCCCGCCATAATGAACCCTATTGAAGGTGAGCAGGAGCCAGGTGGCCAGCCTTTCAGGGGTGGACAAAAGGCAATCAGCACTGTGAACCCTTTGTTTGTGTGTGTGCGTGTGTGTGTGTGTGTGTGAGTGGGTGTGTATGATGCACAGGCTCCTGTACAAGTGAGACGGGGATCAGTCAGAGAATGGAATTGCGTATGGCATTGAGAATTGCTTTCAGGGGAGCTGGAGTGTGCTACCGTAGATGGACTGGTATTATAGCCCCAGCAGACATCTATTGGAAAATCCCCTCAGAATTCGTTGTGGTTAGAATAAAGTCCTGGTGTCAAGCATAGGGCCGTTCAATAATTCTCCACTGTAAATTGATAGTTTTGAGTGTATTGCACCTCATCGTGTCACAGGGCTTCTGGAATTGTTTTTCGTTGAGCCGTGGGTTTCCAATCTCGCCGCTCGCGATACTTGTGTTTTATTCTTCCAAACGGCAGCCATCTGTACCCCTGAGTTTTGAACGGGGGGCTCATGAGTGCACCTGTTTGAATGAATAATGGCCGGTGCAATATTGTGCTGTTAAGGAGCGTCATATGGGGAAAGAAATGATGATTGTTTCCTTCCAAGAGATGTTCTCGGCAGCCACAGCATGGGGGCCCACTCCATAGATAAACCGCCAGATGTTTCAGTGCTGTAGATTCGCCTATGAATCTCCTTAACTGCGGCTCAGCCCCCTCGAACGACAGAGCGAGTATATGGTCAAATCACTGTTTGTGACAGCAGCCCACAATTTCTGCTCTCTTAATAACCGCCATTGATGGTTTTCCTTTACTCATCCCCGCCCCTCAATTCCGCAGCTCTTCTTCACATTTTCGGCGGGGTTCGGCTCCTGTGGCACGTGGCTATATTTCAAGCCGCGCTGTTTGCCGGTGCTAATGCATTTAGTATCAATGACTAATTAAAACTGCAGGATCGCTTTGGTAAAACATCTGTTCCGCTCTTAATAAGCAGGGCTGTCTTCAAGCGATTGCGCTAAGTGTCATTAAGTGCTGATCAAACGATGCTTCCCGGTCAGTGGCGGTAAACGTTGCTGAATGCTGAGTTGTGCATGCCCTGAATTGAAACACATTCCACACCCCCATATTCACAGTATATCTTCCTCATGTGCATGTGTTCTGTTCTGTCTTTTGCTTGGTGCTTGTTGATTTCGTCCTTTAAATATGAATATGAACATCTGTTCAGGGTGAAGTAGGAGCCTTCATTGCTACCCAGGCTCATGTAGAGTTTTTGTGTAAATCAGAATTCAGAAACAAATCTTGAATCTTATGTTCACCTTGTTCTGGACTCCTCATTACTGCCGCAATTTGCCTGAAAATGTAGAAAAAAACCTGTAATGATTTAAAGGTCCCATATAATACTCACTTTCAGGCTCATACTTTTATTTTGAGTTTACATGCTCTTATCCTGAAAAAGCACATGACTTTTCTCATACTGTCCATTGCTGCAGCACCTCTATTCACCCTCTGTCTAAACGCTCCATTTCAGTGCCTGTCTCTTTAAGGACCCCCCTCCCAAAAAGCCCAGTCTGCCGTGATTGGTCAGCTCTCTCAGGCCTGAGCAGGCGTCGCCCGCCATGTTTCTGCATCTGCTCTGCCAGTGCTGGGGGCATGGCAGAGGGAGGTGACTGTTTAGCTGCGACATCACAACCTTGAGAAAGTCCCAACAGCTTGTTTAAAGGCATAGTTTCTGAATATGTGCCGTGTGCATTTCTGATTGAGCATATTGATACTTTCACACTATTTATATAGCACCTAGACCTGCTTTATGATCAAAAATTATCTGGAAATATAATTTTCAAAGTATGGGACCTTTAAAAAGCTTTTTTTTTAAAAAGTTTTTGTAGTAGCTGTATGATCGGATTCATGCTGATGCTTGATCGTAGGTGTTTTGACATAAAAAATGGGGATTTTATAACTGCTAACCAAATTAAACCTTAAACATGAAGCTTCTTGCTGTGTTCCCACTGTGTTATGTTGACTTACTGTTGGTTAAAAGCAACAACAAATGCTTCTCTATCTGGGGCATCCATTTACATTCAGACAAGAAAGAGACAAGTCAGAGAGAGACAGAGAGACGACCAAAGATTATGCATTTAAAAGTCAGAGAGCAGAAAGAAGAAAACCTCAAAAGGGAAGGGGATTTTAAAGTGTGGTGCGGTAGACTTCAGAGAGACTGATAATGTGTTTCCTAACTAGGTCAGACAGAGGAACCCATGACATCTGACTGACCTTAATGGTGGATACGGTCAGATAATGCAGTTGATAATCTTCTTCTATCCAATACTGACTATTATCAACATGAGCCTTCCCTACTTCTGTAACCAATGAGAGACATTAATAAATGCATAAGGAACTGAACAGTCTTTCTCACAGACAGAGTTTAGAATTTTTTTATTTTGGATCGCCAAATAAATTTGCAGAATTTCTTCCATAGAATTTTAAAGGAGAAATATTATGCTCATTTTGAGGTTCATAATTTCATTTTGGCTTACTACTAGAACAGGTTTACATGCTTTAGTGCTCAAAAAATACATCGGTTTTCTCATACTGTCCACTGACGCAGCACTGTATTCCACCTCTGTCTGTTTTAGCTCCTGTCTCTTTAAGGCCCCCTCTCCTGAATATCCAGTCTGCTCTGATTGGTCAGCTCACACATGCCTGACCCAAAACCAATAGCAACAACAGTGCAGCTGTGCTAAATTGACTTTCCCATGCCAAACTAGCCAAATTACCACATGCCAAACTAGCCACTACCCCACATTATGCAAATGTATGACATGGTGACGTGGTGTGATGTCATGAAGTCACATAATTAAAGGCGGGACTACTGGAGCAGTGTTTTCTGTGGGAGAGAGGAGCTTCTGTTGGTGCGTACTTTGACCTTTTTTAGCTTTCAAGATCTTTTACATGCACAAGATCATACAATATTTAAAACACTGAAGGAAAGGAAAAAGCATGATAGGTCTCCTTTGAGATTTATATCTGCAGTACACCTCTGCGCCACTAAAGGGAGCACGTTGGTACAACAACTACGCCTCGCCATTTTCAGCTCTCTGCAGCCAGCCACAAGAAATGGACTGCTACCCCTCAGTGCAATGTGCTTCTCGAAATGGATGTATGGTTAATGAACCAGATGAAGCTAGAAAGCTAAAGCGAACGTTCCACAAACACCTGTCTGTTTTGTGGTTGAGAGTTCATTTTACAAAAGAGAAGAAAATGCAAGAGCCTGTTCCCTCTCACTCACACTCATTTTGTCTCATGAAGTATTTAACGTATGTTTTCAATAACACTTGCATAAAAAATGGCAGTGAAAGTGGCAGTAAAAATGGTCAGGATTGTTCATTTATACACAAATTATAAAGCCTATTGTGGAACAGAAAAGTTTGTGAAAATGCTGCTCTAAAATTGATAGGTTTGTCAATTTCTTGAATAGTTACGTATTCTTCAGGTGAGCTTTCACACAGATTGTTATCTTTTATTTAAAAGTCCAATCTGAAAGATTAAAGATTATCTAGTGGGTAGCGTATTGTACTTTGTTGAACCATAAAAAAAAACAAAGTGAGTCATGTCAAGGTTTACAGACTCTGTGAAGTTTATTGCTCTCGTGATGCTCTCTTTATTAAAACTTAATGGATTTGGCTGGCTGGTACAAATCTCCAAGGCTTTTGTGTTTCTAAAGATTCTCATTTTCAATTCAACCTTACGTGCTCTTTTCTCTCCTGCACCAGCCCTGCCCCGAATCGCTCCGCTCTGAATTACTGTATTTTCTGTTTTATAGTCTTTTCTGTGCATCCCTCTATGCAAGTGCTCGGTCGCTTGTCCCCATATAATGTCTAAAAGGCAGCATTCCAAGTCCTATTGTGTAAAGCATTGGTGTGCATTGCTGAACTAATGGCTTTTAAGATGTCAAAGGGAAATGTAGCGCACGGAAAAAGAAAACTCCTTGCCCTGTGTGGGTTTTCTTCTAAAATTGGTTCCTGTGCACTGTGCACTCGGACGGATGCCATCCATTCTGCAAGAGACCTTTCCCTCTCTCTCTCTCAAAGAATGGTTAACAGCAGCAGGCAGCGGCAGGCAATTCAAGTGGATGCATATTAAATCCGCTAATGTTCACACTGCCTTGACAACTTAAAAGCATGGAATACAAAACACGTTCCTGTGTCTTCTCCGGCGGTGTTTTTGCAGCGTGCATCTCTGCATCTTGCACTCACGAGGGTGTAAAGAGTGAGTTTCTGCCCGTTAAACTGAAGCAGTGGGATGGATCAGATTGTTAAAAAAAAAAAAAAAACAGGGTCCAGTCGGCTCTCAGGTGAGCGAAGAACTCTCACAACCGCTCCGGTGGCAGAGAAGCCATCAGCTTATACAATGCTTCTTTGCTCTGGTAATCTTTTAGCCGGCAAATAAAGGGCTGTGCGAGTTTTATCAGCGCCGCAATGCTCCCTCTGAAGGCTTCCTCTCAGGAAATGGAGGAGGAAGTGAGGGGTTGTGCACCGTCAGTTATCAGATATACAGTAGTTGCTCTGGGATATTACTCGCTGATAGATTCTGAACAAGACATCTGCCAAAATGCTTGGAGAGTCACTTCTCGCATAGGTGCTTTCGCGGGAGAGCAGACACTATTTGATTCCGAGATTGGAAATGCTAGAAGTTGCAATTGTTCCGCTGCTTATCTGCCGCAACATAGCGAAATTGCATACGGCCGCACTCATCCTCCCCCCCCCCCTAATTTACCACGCCATGTGGGTTAAGAGGAAGTGTAAGCAACAGAGGAGGACAACTCTACTATATCCACAACACTTGCACCGACACGTCTGACAGGTGCTAAAATGAGACATAAGGGCCTGTAAAAACCCAGACACGGAGAGCATGGGAGCTGAGAAGCTGCTGATTCTGAGAGAAAACACAGAGACGCTGCTGTCTCAGGCCATAACCCCGACAGCATCACTATGTCCCATTTGTCTTCATGGATATGACAGTCCTTAATTATTTCCAGGGGAGGCTGAATGATTTGTATTTCAGTCGATGAGCTACGGACCTGTTCTTCATCTGCTGTTAATGATTTAACTAAGTGCCTCTCATGTGCTTTATCTGCATATGAATTCTGTTAACCATGTTTTTGAAGCCCGGCATATTCTCACTGATAGCTATATGATTCTCTCTGGCTCCTGTTTAATTATCATTATCGTTAGAGTATAAGGTAATTGTACTGCTAGCTTTGCTATTGCCTTAATTGGCTTTATCATGTGGTCTGATGGCTTTGCTGTTTTCTTTTTTTTTCTTTTTTGAAGAGGTGTCCTTCAGTCGACGATATGCTAAGGGGAATTCTTTGTGAAAATCAACCTGCGCGCTTTGAAGCTCCGCTCCTCGCTTCATTTCGTGTTCTTTGTTTTGTTTGTTTGCCTTGTACATTGGTGAAATCTTTCCCGAAGCCTTTCCCCCCCTCCCCGCTCTTTTCCCCTCCTATTTCCCAAGACAATGCCGCTGTAAATAGATTTACCTTTCCCCATAGCAAAGTCCTTTCTGCATATGTTTATCCCTCCCCGATTGGGCCTTTCATCCCCGACTATCTGACTCTTTCTTCGTAACTCGAGACTAAACTGAAGGGGCGGATTGATTCAAGGTGTCACCGTAATAACGGTCCCCCTCTGGCATCTCAGTGTCGCCATTAGGTTTGGTTCCATTTATATTTCCACGCCATTAACCACTGAAGCCTGACACGTTGTTTTATATGCGTCTAGTCAATTGTGTATTTCCCGCTTTTTCATTAGAAAGCAAATAAACAAACCAAAAATATGTTCCGATACCAAACTTCTGCATGCATCAAATGGAAAGGTGTGAAAATAGCCTGTTTAAAAATGCATTAGCACACTCTGCCATCATTAGTGTCTGACTAAGCCGACAGTGTTACCTTTCTATTCATAACATTTAAATCTTCCTGCCATATGACAGCAAACAATGTAGGAGTGGCTTCCAAAATCCCCGGTAATCCATCTTCTTAGTGATTAACGCAAGAACTGGCTCTTAACTGCTTGTGACAGCCAACACGAAACGCCGAGACAGATGTCATAAGTTATTGTCGTTGGCAGTCAAGAGGCATTATGCAACTTTAATGACGACTTTCATCAAGCTTCACAAAGCCCCGTCGACTCCAAACGGGGATGCTGTGTCGCTCGCTGTGCGATGTCTCTCCAGCCCCGAATCCGCCATCCGAGAGCGTGAGCTGCAGCTAGAAGAGCATCGCTCCCAAAAGACTTACTGGAGCGTGGCCTCGAGCCACCTTGAACCATACCACCGCTCCTCAAATAACTCAAATGGAGGTCATCCTGCAGAGTGAAGTTACTGTAAGCACAATGGAGGTACTCAGTGTGCAGCGATGGCCCGAGGAGTCCGAGAGCGTAAACGAGGCCTGCTGCATTATATTTCAATCTCTCCCTCTTCCTCCTCACTCCGTCATTAGTGCACACACACAGTATGCCATCTCGCTGCATTCCACTTTCTCTCTTCCAGGTTTGCTTCTCAGAATAATTCGCAGTGATGGTGGCAGAAGTCCACAAATTGCAACTCCTACTCGCATCGCTCTGCTCGTTAACGTTCAGACAGCGTAGTTCCTGTTCCAGCTCCGGCTCCGCTCACCCCCCACCAACGTGTCCCTGACTCTCGCTCAGCGCCTATTTTCAACCCCATTTCCCACGCCTAAATCCTTCACCGTAGGACTGGCATGTCCCACTGTCTCACATTACCCTCAGTTGCCCCAGCACCGTTACGTGCAGCATCAGGAAAACCCACTCATCTACGAATGTTTCCCTTTTTTACGCATGGTTACCGGCCGGCCACAGAGACATAATCCTCTTCCCAACTCATCAGGCTGCTTATAACAGTAGTCTGTCCTGACAAGCCACCCGAAGAGAAAAAGGAGCGAACCAGGGCAGTGACGGGTTTGGGTCTGGGGAGGAGCAGACAACGAGGTGGGGAAGCGGATTCTCTTTGAGGATGAGCTGGCTTCTGAACTCGGTGAAAAAATGCCATGTGCCAAAGACCACCAAAGTGTAATGTGCAGCCTTAATGAATGGGAATAGCAAATGAGGGACTGGCATATACAAACACAGGCTGTCTGAATAATTCCATTAGAAAACAGTCAATGTTCATTTGAGCCGTAATTAGGCCCCCTCTCCCAGAGACATGCTGGCCTGATTGATAGTCAAATTGCAGGAGATTGTGTTTACTTTTTCATCCCATCTAGTTAGGAATTCTTCCTACGTCTCATGTCTCATGTTCTCTCTTTCATCCCTCCCCCAATTCCCCATCCGTCTCATGAATAAACCAACAGAATGGCCGCAGGTTGATTCTTGGAAACAGGAAACACAATTATTGTAAACTCTTCGTACACCTCTCTGAAGGGAGGATTGGGGGCAATATCGGCTGCATTTCATCACTATGGGTGTGTGTACGGACGTGCGTCTGCATGTCATGTCCACGGAAAACACTGAAACATCCCAAAGTCTTTCACTGCTCAGGCATTTTTGAACGAACCCAACATGTTTGACTTATCTCTCTGATTCAGCTTTAGTGAGAAATGTTTGCTTTTTGCATCACTCATGGTAAAACACTTCTCCAGCGGAGAGGGATGGCATCATGGTGTCATCATGTTCCTTGAAATCTTTAGCCAGAGGGCAGCACATGGTTCCTGCTGTGTTACAGTGTACTTCACGTTGCTTTAGAGCGCCAAGTGGGTGGTGTTGCCTGTCCTGCTATGTAACTGCTGCTAACTGTAGATGCTATTTAGCTTAGTTAGCAGTGCTGCTAGCAGTCTAGACTGTGAGCTAGCTGGTAGATGTCTCTGCAGCACAATACATAGGCATCATAACATCAAAACTGTTAATTCTTCTTGTCTTGAATGTTTTAAACTGAGATTCTTACATATTGGACCTTCAGGATAAAACTGTTGCTCCTGGGGAGAAATTCACAAGCAACCCACAGTATAAAACCTGAATTCATATAATATATATAATATAATTCACATGAGCTTCACCTTAATGTCAGTCACATTTTTTTAGAATACTGTTGAAAAGCCTCGAGTATGGAATTAGGACCGTAGCCATTTTGGTTCTTTGGAGCCAGAAGTTACCATATTAGGATGAGAGGGTGGAGCTTGGGGAGAACACGCTATTAAAGCAGCTCACCAATCGGAAGCCAACCATGCCTCATCATCATCTGTTTTACTCGAAACAAGACCATCATTTACAGAATGAACATCGTGCTGTATTGAGGAACGAGCTATCAACACACGCTAAGAAACTGTTTACTGAGGGAATAACTCAAGTGAGAAGTAGAGTCATTTTCTCATAAGCTTACATGCAGTTAAGGTGCCTCTGCATTGGCTTCATTTTCAGACCTGGAGGCTCTGTGTATATTTTACACAGTCAGTGGCTTTAATATGAAAGTGATGTGCACATTAATGCATCGGTAATTTAAAAAAGACAATTTAATATATGTGATTCTGAAATAGGCCATTCTGCATGATGAACACTTTTACTTTTGACCTTTTAAATTGAAAACTTTCAGTGGAGGACTTACCACACTGTGGCATTATAACTTTCACTTCCGAGTACTTCTTCCACGTCATACCTTGCCAAATCATGATCCCACTTTTCTGAGCACCCTTTGCAATCTCAGAATCCTGTTAGATCCAAATTAGATCCGCTTGTAAGGTGAGTCAGTCAGTCTACATGCAGTGATTGTAATAACCTGCTGTTTGCCGTTGCTTGGATACAGTTTAGAATATTCCTCCATCTTACACTTCATCTGCTTCCTATTTCCTGGATCCCTACTCCCTCATTCATTCAAGAGTGGGATCATATAGCTTCCTGTACCTCTCTGTGGCTGTTCTGCTTCCAAAGGGCCTGTGCATTTCGCGAGTGCCCACGACAGCAGTTTTGTTTTCTTTATTGTTCGCTCAGGAGACCAGGCTGATGAAAAACGCAGCCTGCATGATCCAATGGCAGCACACTCACCCTGGCAGCCATGTGCGCAATCGGAGTGTGCTGGCAGCGCCTGCAGTAATGACTTAATATCAGTCCTCCCACGGCGGAGCAGATGAGAGCACAGGTGTGCAGATTGTCCCCTGTCACATGGCACTGCGGGGCCCACACACGCCATTCTCCATTAGTTAACCCACCACCAGGCCATTAATACATACACTGACGTTAACATTACATATACGTGCAGAATATATGTAATGCTTTAATGTCATTCCTTTACTAAAAGTGGCTGGCTGTTTTTCATGAGAGGCATGCGCGGCATGTTGCTTCTAATGTGCACAAACATGTGACACAATCCTACCATCAGGAGAAGTCATGCACATCTCTGTACCTTCCTTTATCTTTCTCTCTTGCCTGCTTTCACACTCCCTCCATCTGTCTCTTTCTCTAACACACCCACACTCTCACATGTGCCTACATAACCACATTGTCTCGCACAAACACAGTAGGGGAGAGGAGAAGGGGAATGGTGATGACTAGTGATGGGAATGTGCCTTGGCTTGAATCTCATCCGAAAAGTCGCCCCAGCTGCCCCCCGAACACGGCAGACGGACCCAGCTGCTATCACGGGCGCGCATGCACAGCTCTGTCAACAGGTCAGGGTGTTCACTGGCTGCACTCCGCTTCGTCCTCGCTAACTGTAGCAGCTCTTTGTGCCATAAGAGCGGGCCAGTTTTAATCTCATTTCACTTCTGCTCTGTTGTGAGTTACTCATCCTGAAACACAAGTCAACAACATTTTTGTTACAGTTTTTGAGGTTGGCTGCAAATGTGAGCAAGAAATCACTGTGCGCAGCTCAAAAATTGGAATGCAGACACATTTGTTTTATGCAGGACTGAAACGATAACATCAGCCTATTACAGGGCTGCAGAATTAATTGAAATTAAAAAATGTAAATGCAGTACGAACAAGTGAAGTTTTCGAATCGCAGTAGCTTTTTTTGGTGAAGGTAAAATGTGTGACCAAACAGACTCATGATGAAGTATGGTTGTGCTGCAGAGATGCCCTAATGGAGACTCTGAAGGGCAAGTGAGGATTCGTCATGATTATTATTCCCTGGTTATTGAAGTATGATCTGATTTTTCACTTGTGACACCGAGTGAAAAAAAATGCAGGAGTAAATTGAGGAGATTTTATTTTTCAATGTGGGAAATCAAGTGAATATCCCCCGAAAAATTCTCCTGCCAAAACTTTTTTTTTTCTTTATCCGATTTCACCCGTGACAAAAAGAAAAAAAGATTCTACTGAAATTTTAGAACATTTTTATTCTTCACAAATACTCGTGAAACCAAGTGAATTTCCAAAAAGATGTTTCCTGTCAAAACCTTTTTTTCAACTCTGAGGAAAAAAATGTTTCACTCGGTTTTACACATTTCTCCGGCAATAAAAAAATTAAGAAAATTCTCTTGAAATCCTGAAAAGTGAATTTCCTCAAAGCTTTTTTTTTTTTTACACATGAAATAAAAATGATTCTGATTTATTTTTTCACATCTTTTCACAGATGGAAAAAAAAGGAAAGATTATTCTGGCAAAAGTTTTTTCTTTCCCGCCAGCTCGCAAGTCATAAACACAGGAGAGACTTAGAAAATGAATCACCAGAAAAAAAAAAAAATGTCTCCACTGGCCCCTCAGGGCTTCCATATGTGCTGGCCTACAAATCTTTTTCTCCAGATATAAGAAAACATGTTTGTTTGATACAAACACTGAACATTTTCTCATCATTACGAATTCAATAGTTTTTTTCCATTGAAAATGAAAACTGTGATGCAAAAACAGTCATTCCCACAAAACAGAGAATCACACTGCAACCGTGATATCTGTCACAATAATCATAATATGGTTTTTGTACCATATCGTGCAGCTCCATCACAGCTTGAGTTTTATTTTAGTAGTTCTGGCCATTTTCTCTCTTTCACACCATGATAGACACAATGTTCCCATATCTCAGCTGCTACTTTGATGAGTACAGTGTTATCATAACTGTAGAACAGACAGCCAAATCTTTTTATAATAAGCTGTAAGTTTTTAATAAACTAGAATTATCCTTTACCACACTTCATTTGACACAGCTGTGGCACGCCGCAGGTGTGAGATGTGGATTTAAAGCGACAAGACACGGGCGTACACTATTCATCGATATAATCTCGAGGGTATAATTTTTGCGTGATGTGAATTCAAAACCCCTCAACGAGCTGATCTGACTAGCCGGTATAAGCCAATTACGCCCTCTAACACATGACTAAAAATATTAAAAATGAACAAACTCTGCGTCACAGCATGGATGTGTCATTTGGGAAATTATAGAGCAGAGAGAGTGTCATCCTCCTGGGATGTAAGCAGCACTGTATAGTTTTTACATTTGTCTTTCTGCACTGCAGCTCCTGGAGGCAGCTACAGTGTGTTGGTCTCAGCTGACAGTTCGAAGAAAACACATCAAGGCAGTTTGACTCGCTGCTGGACACCAAAACCCTCACTGTGTTTGAGAACAAAAAACTGACTCTTACAGTGTGCCTCTGGCTCTACGTCTAAAAAACATCTTTTTCTATAGATGAGAGAGGAGTAGAAATGCAAAGTGAGAATTTTATGGATCGGACTAAGAAGATTGTCACACTGACATTGAAAACCATTGGTAATTGACTTAGCGGGTGTAACACAGTTTTCTGCTTTGCAGAGCATGATAATCACTTATAGATTGCGAGTAGATGCATTTAAAGCCATATGCAGTGGTTTTAGGTGCACCTCACAACAATAAGATAGTGAAAAGGGCAGCTCAAGACAGTATTGTGATGCTCGAAACAATATCGTGTCGACACAAATGCCTGCATGATGAGGAGCCAAAGGTCAGCTGTAATGTATTAACCAGCAGCACAAATGCTTAATTTCCCTCTTTGATTTTCTCTTATCATCCCGGGTAAAGATTAAGGCAGTGCTATTGAATTTTAAGCATGTGTTTGAAGTCATTAGCAGTGTCAAGATGATTTTCTAAGCAGAAAATGTTGCCTCATAAAAAGCAGGGTCTCAGCCAAGGAGCTAAAAATGTTCAAAGCAGTGGACGTACAGTTCTTACAAACATTTATTTTAAGGTTGATGAGTTGAAAAAGTCCAGAACAGAAACACGATTGGTCACCCGTCTGGCAACGGCTACAAATGGTTACTGTGGTGTCGCACGAGGTCTGTTCAAATCAATAAAATTAAGTGATAAAGGTAATTCTTTTATTTCAAATGTAAGCACAGCTGACCTTTCGGCCGAACATTGATTTTTAAGGTGATGAACGCCGTCATTTTCCACAACATGAAACAGAACCTAGCTTGCACTGTGTCAGTGTGTCTTCTTCTCTGTTACTGAAGCTGTTCACTCAGTTTTCTCCCATCACTCTGAAAAGGCAGTAACATGTAAACATGCTATTTTCCTGCTACGTAGCTTCAAAGAAGTGCCATCCATGTACGGACCTCTTCTTTTAGCTTGTCCAAACATGTTAAAGTAAACACAAGGAGCTGACTCATTTTCTTCTTTGTTTGTTTGTTGTTGTTTTTTTTTTTTATTCTTCTTATTATTTCCCCTATATGTGTGTGAGCGAGGATCCCACTGGCTGCTGCTGTAGTCTTTGTGTTGTGGTGTTGTGATGTTATTTTCAGACTTAAAACATTGTTCAATCCCTTTACGAGAAGTTAAGTACACACATTTGCATAATCCTGTACTTAATCTAACAACAAAAATAATATGGTTTTTAAATTGAGTTCAATATGGATGTACTTTAAAAAAAAAACAAAAAAAAACAGGGGCCACAGGAGCAGAATAGGCAATTTGCATAAAAGCTTCATACTGACAACAATCTTCTCCACAGATATTAGACCGTTTATGTTTTGATGAATCTTATGTTAATTATTTGATCCAGAGATCACTGGGTAACTCGTACAATATTGTTCAATTTCACTACTTTAAAACTTTCACCAAGTCGCCAGGATAAGACGTTGGCAGTTAACGTTTCTGCAAACCACCGACACATGCACAAATTGACATTCTTACAATACGTGTCATGTCACATGTTTGTGACCTGATTGTCATATTGGTAGAAAGGGATGGGGGTGGAGTTACAGGCAAGAAGGCTGCCAAGCCAGTGACCACAGTTCAGGACTGTGTTCCAACCTTTGTAAGCATGAAACCTGTGGATATTTTTAACCAGACCTCGAGACAATTTACAGCTGTGTTTGTGAGATATTTTTGATTAGAAGTCGGGACATCTCCAGCTGTGTTTGTGGCAAGTATTTTAGGCGAAAACATGATCTTCTCCTAACCCTAACCAAGTATTTTTTGTGCCTAAATCTAACCAGAGCATAAACACAGTGTTAGTACGACATGAAATTAAAACACCTGAACCTAAAGAAATGTAAAGTTGCAGCATAGCTGTGGTTTGAAGAAATGTACGTTGCCAACATTTATTTTGTAGTTGAGAATTTTCATCATTTTAATGTTGTGTGTTGAATCTAGTGTCAGCAATCATTATTGTGTTATTCCCATTTAGATGCATAAACAATGCAGTTATTGATTCTTTCTTTTTAAGGCAGAGGTAGAATACGTTTTTGAGCGAAGTCAGTGACGGACTTGACACCCACATTCCTGCGATGGGAGTAATGGTATTCAAACGTTTGCTGTTAATTTGGCTGACCTTATGACATGTTCACAACCTCGCAGCATCAGAAATGCATGATTCACATCATTTGTAGCAAAGTTGAGTGGATTGTGGGTGGAGAAGTAGAGAGAAGTGTAACAATATGAAATACTGGGTGTGCACTTCATTCTTGTGTAAGTTCACAAATGGCACTAAAACATGAATAAAACTGAGCTACTTTTGCTAACTTTTCTGGTCAGATTATAGGAAGAATGACATTTAAAAGTGAAGTGCAATTGGAAGGAAGGCTCGATAACTAAGTTAAAACCCTGAAAATGCAGGTCGCATTTACCCACAAAAAAGTTAGTCTTGAGTTATGGAAATTCCAACATACTGCACTTTGTATAGAAGAGCAGAGTGTATGTGGAGTCATAAAATATACATTAGGTAAGATCCTATAAAAGTGACAGAAGTCTGGTCCTCTGAAACAGATAATGTCAATCCTGTCCCCGGGGGCCACCTGCCCTGCATGTTTTAGCTGTTCCCCTGCTCCAACACACCTGATTCAAATGTTCAGCTCTTCATCAAGCTTGATAATGACCCATTTATTTGAGTCAGGTGTGTTGAGGCAGGGAAACAATTGAA
Organism: Pagrus pagrus; assembly: GCF_965226575.1. Taxonomy (NCBI): domain Eukaryota; kingdom Metazoa; phylum Chordata; class Actinopteri; order Spariformes; family Sparidae; genus Pagrus; species Pagrus pagrus. The sequence goes on along the minus strand of NC_140203.1, from coordinate 19,613,137 downwards.
ACTTGCAGGTATATTAAGCCAAAACATGATCTTTTCAAGTGTCTTTTGTGCCTAAACCTAACCATAAGCACAGAATAACAGAAATTGAGAATTGAAGGACATAAAGTCTCAACATGGATTGCAGAAACATACATTGCAAACAGTCATTCTACTGATTAGGTTGGAAAAAAAACAGCATTCAAAAATAGAACAAGATATAAACTTACAGTCTGTGATGTCTCCATGAAGGTTATAAGGATTAAATTTCATTCAGTATTTATTACCATTCTTGGTGTAGCTGGAGGGTATTAAGTCATATTTTCCACTGAGTGTAGATAGTGTTAAAGAAAAAGCTCATAGTTGGAGGGCTTCTCTGGAGCAACCATTTAGTGATAGTTTTTTTTTTTTTTTTTTAGCTTGTAGCCAAATAGATATTTAAAAGATACATCATTTTCACACAAAAATCCAGAATAGCAGTAAAGTGATACAGGCAGTCTTGGATGTATGGATAAGGCCAGTGGGTGTATGGTCATGGTCCAGTGCTAATCCAGGCTCCCTCCTGCAAGGGTACTGGGACCCAGTGCATTTTAATTTGTGCTTGGTAGATATGAAAAAAAGAAGTAAGTTCATAAAAAAGATATCTCCCCAATAGGGAGTTGGAGGAGACGCGCTGCCAGCCCTGTCTCCAAGACATTACATTTTTTATGCTGTTAGTTTGCAAGAAGAAGTACATCTTGAAGGACATGTGACTCTGCCCACGTTACTTTTTTTACATTTTACTTTTTTAAAAACCTATTTTAATGGGTGTGTTGAGGCCCCCTGCACCTCATTGAGGATGATGGTGTTCAAGTTGACAGTTGAAGTACAACTCAATGTGTAGGTCAATGATCTCCTAATTGTGTTCCACTGGTGGGCCGTGACAGGTACTGCAGGTGGGCTGCTGAAGGTCATTTACAGTAAATGATTAAAACATTTTAAATTTTCAATCGTGTTATTAAATTTGAAATTACCATAAAATATTCATGATTATTTTTATAGTGTAAATATTTAATCAGAACTAATAAGTTAAAGTACGTTATTCTCATTGATCTTTTTATCCATACTTGTGTTTAAGGTGGTTTCTTATTGATATGTGTGCCGTCTCCCGACCTTAACCTGCATTGATGGGTGGACACTGGCCAACAACAGTGGAATATATTATGTTGCATCAGTGACAGGGAATTACAGGTGTATGTGTTTGTGTGTGTTGAAAGATATGCAGGTTTACAAATTGTTATGAGTTTGTGGATGGATTATAAACATGCACTGCCCACCTTCACATAGAATTGTTCTGTTTCTTCATCTTAGTCCTGTGTGTTGATCAGAGTTATGATTAAAAGTGTGTGAATGGCAGTTCTAGGTAATTGTACTTGTTTTTTTTCAGTGTGACCTGCTCCATGAACTCTTTGCTTTTAAAAAGAACATAGAAAATAATCAAGACAGCAATTACGTGTTCGGCAACACAAACAGTAATATATGAATGTAGTTTGTAGGGGGCAGGGTTGTAACCCTTTCATTTTTCTTTCCACTGTTGCTTTTGCACAATTAAAGTGGCGGCACAATAAAGCCTCTAAAGCCTTTGGTGTTTAAGCATTGAGTGTAAAACTCGAATGGACAATGAATAATTCCTGATGAGAAAAAAGTTTTATTTAACTTATAGTTTTCCAAAAATTCCGCCTTGGCTTGGCTATAAGAGCGGCAGATAACAAACACTCTCACACCGTATGAGTCATGTTGGAACGCTCTGACAAACGACCGTAAGTGTTTTATCGCCTGTGTTTGAAAACTTGTTTCAGACCTCGCTCTCTGTCTCTCCTCTCGCTTTGTTTCTCCTCACGTCATGTGGAACACGTCCCCCCACTTTGAAGTGACACACAAATCTTATCTTTTTTTGAGGGAAAATGATCGAGACAGTCTGTTTTCTCAGGGTGTAATAAGATTGACTCAGATGACACACCCGCTTCATCAGACTAATTGCCCTTTCTCGCAACTGCGCTGCGGAGGGATTTGTACGAAACCCACGGGACATCAAAGACAAGCATCGTCTGCTCATCCCCATATCCCCTGTCTCTTTAACATCCCGTCTTATAAAAACACTGGTCGGGCTTAATTGACTTGGCCCCATCTAGAGTAGCTCTTCCATATTACTGAAACCTAAGCTGCTTGTGAGTGTCATGAGGCAAGCCAGCAAAGGCCCGGGGAGGAAATATTCTGCGACAGCTTCTCTCCCCTGAGCCCTTATTGTTCCTTCCAGCAGCACCATTGGCTGAGAATGGAACATTTGGATGATTAAAGGGATTTGGCGGTTGCGCTGTGTCATGTTCCTGTAATCTCCCAGATGATGGATTAGGGGTCTGCCCTGTCATACTCCCCTAATCTGGCTGCGGTGACGTATGCGTCCCAGTCGCCTTGACACCCACGCCACCTTTTCCCCGGAGGCCGCCGCTGCCTTGGAGGAGCAGTAGTCGCAGTTTGACCCGGTCAGCCAGATTCCCGAATACAATAGCGTCGCATGAGCGGCTTATAGTCAGTGAATGCCTGGCAGTTATCTCTCTGCATTCCTAAACTAAAGCCATAATAGAGCGATTGTTAAATATCCTCCTTTTTTCTTCTCATATTTGATCCATGTTTCACTTTTCTTCCTTTGAGGTCAGAAAATGATAGGTAGAGCCAGATAATTACTATTCAGAATATCTCTAAACCCAAGAGGGTGTCACAATTTTCCAGCTGTCATAATGCACATTCTTACCCGACACCTTCGATTTGGCCGGGATTGTCTCACGGGATTTCTGAGTATGATAAAGTGGAGTGGTATTGAAATTAATAAGGTGAAATAGACAGATGTGAGCCTTGGCCTTTGCCTTTTAAGTGGCTGTCATCACTTTCTGAAAGGCTTCAGAAGGAGAGGTGAAGAAAGAGAGTGAGAAAGGGAGAGAAATAGAAAGGGGACAGAGGGGATGAAGCAAGAGAATAGCTTTCCGCTGCCGCCGCCCCTAACAATAGCCCTGTCATCTCCCTCCAAAGAGCAGATGCCCAGGTTTCCCGGTGGCATCTCCAGAGAGAATGTCAGGCGAGAAATAAATCTCCCAGCCAATTTATGTGAGGAAGGTGAACTTTTTACTAGCGTTCCGTGGTAAAGGCGAGGAAGGGAAATCACTGACAGCTCTGAGTGGAGATTTTCTTTCTTCTTTCCTCGTTGACATGGCATTTTTATTCATTGGACCTCCAGAATGCACTCTTGTGCAACGTGGGGGTGAAAGAGAGTCAAAAACAGTCCATGTGAAACTCCCCAGACAGCACAACGGTGAAAAGTAAAAAAAAAAAAAAAAAGTAAAAAATGTTTCTTTCCTTTTTTTTTTTTTACCAGAGAGCTCGAAGCACCGCTGATCACTTGGCTCCTTTTTTGCGCTGCGAGATCCCATTAGAGGCGAGCTGTAAATACTCAGGCGAGGGGCTGAAAGAGCACATTGCATTACCTATTTGCTGAACAAACATGTGACCCCCCGCGCACCTTTTTCTCCATTACACACATCTGCAGTACATGTGATGTGGCATTTACCTCAAGCAAGCAAAGGAACAAGAAAGTCCAACGGCAAGCACATAAAATTAGCAGTAATGGTGCATTTTTTGTCCTTCTTTTCCTAGAGTACGGGGGCCGCGATCTCACCCCATGTGATCCTGAAAAATAAACTGGGGATCATTAACGTGAAGCCAATTGGTTCCCTGCGGTAAAACACACATCGGGTTGCTGCAGGTCTGGCTGTCTTATTCATGTGTGCGCTCTTTAAAAAAAAAGCACACACTGTCACACGAGTGGAAAGAGCTCAGGATTCAGCGCACGTGCGGCATATTGATGTATCATTTCATGCCAAACAAAGCAGTTAATACCCTTGAAAAGAAGTGAGGAGAGAACCAAGAACCCTGCACATGTAATTTACAGGATGAAAGAGGAGTAGAAAAGGTTACAGAAATGTAGTGTTCATTTATATTACAGTGCCACCTCAGAAATGGCACGCAGTGGAGAGCACTCACAGTTACTCGTCTTGATATAAATACACTGGAAAAATGGTTTAAACTCTGCAGCGCTGTGGGGCTTGCTCATGCTGGCATGCTCATGTTTAGCAGGTGTAATGTTTGCTAACATGCTAACATTTCAGGCCCAACTGACCCGCCCGTCCACCGTGTCACTGTCGTCGATCCGTGATGACGACACAGTCTCTTCTGTGGCCAAGTTAGTGATAACAGAAGGTTTAATTTTCAAAATAAAAGCACCAAAACGTAATCCTCTGGGGACCATGAATGTCTTTATAGTGGGCCTGAAGGAAATCAGATTTTCACTGCACAATTGTGTTTAGCTCTTGTCCATCAGCTCCTCCAACATGATTTTACATGGCAGTAGTAGCCACACACTTAGAAGTAGCTAGCTCGGTACTGCGTCTTCTTCCTTGTCATTTTTACATTTTAAGGCAGGTAGCACCCAGCATAAGGGTGCATTCCAACCATCTTCTATGACAAAGCTAGAAAAGAGAGAAAAATTATTGACTGAAGAGACACTAGAGTATTTCCACAGTTTTATCATATGTGTATTATTAACACAATATTAGCAATATTTCACCCTTAATTTTTGGCTATCGACAATACTGGTGTATCACGACACCCCTAGTCTGTCCATTCAATATGATAATCCAAAGTGGACAACCTATTGACAGACTGACAGCCAATAAAGGTGAAACATGCCGTAAAAGATGGAGTTTGGAGATGCCTGGAGAAACTGAGACTCCCCAAATTTTGCAAACTATCCTCTAACATCCTGAACATTCTTTATGAATGGGACTCAAGCTCACACACAAGTGCCTGTGTCAGTATTTTAGTGTGTGTCCCTGTGTTTCCCCAGGTACAAACCAAACCGACAGCCTTGTATTTTACCAAAGGGGTTCGCACTGCAGAGGTCAGCGACTACAGTTACGACGAGATTTTGCACTTAAGAGCATAACTCTTAGGTCTCACGGCGGCACAGTGAAGATACGACATGACGATGTAGAAGTAGCAAGAAAGCATAATCAGAAGAAAAATGCTTCTCCATCTCCCTCGGTGACGGTGACTCAGTGGCAGTGGAAGCTACAAAACGAACGCTGTGGGGTGAAAAAAAAGATGTTGTGCCCGATTTCTTTACAGGGAGAATTTTTTTCCCTCATGATTTCAATTAAAGTCAATGTGAGCCTTCTTGGCCTCACTGCACAGGAGAAAAGTAAAGAATAATCTGGAAAAAATCATTAATCTTTGTGACACTTGCAGAGTTCAAGTGGAAAGCTGGTGCGGAGGAGGTCTTATTCACATCCATCCACTTCCATCTGTCCTGCTTGGTGGAGTCTCCCGGCCCCGAGGGGGTCTGCCTGCGAGCGTGGCACACAAGCTCGGCGCAAGGATCTGCAGTTCCGGCTGGTTGCCGGGCAGAGTTCAGATCTATTTCTGTCTGTTGCGGCGCATTTTGGGGTGGCTCCTCCTCGGCAGGATGTCAGCCATTCCTATAAGGGCGCGCAGCAGTGTGAGAGAAGCTGCCATGCCACTACCAGGAAAGTCCATCCTGTTTTAATGAGCCCGGCCCGTAAACAGACACATCACCTGCTCTGTCTCGGCAGTAGGAAGCTTATTACTATGTGCATTAAACATAAGGTGGCAGAGAGATCTACAAATGGTATGCCGTCCTTCCGTCCAAGGTGGTGTTATTATGTGCATATCATTCCCTCCTCGGCAGATATATTCAACGTATAATATTCAAATGTATGTGAACCAAACTTGAGTTAAGTCCCTTTCATCTTGTGAGACTGTCCATGTAGGACTGGTTAGAGGTTCTTGCTTTATCAGTTATACATCATGGCGACATATTTACAGCGAGGCCGAGGTTGTTTGGATGCCTCAATATGGCTCATGCTGCCTGGATGACAGGCTTATTCTCTCATACTCTGCCCTTTTCTCTTTCACATATCCACAGCGCTGCAACCATGGAATTCAGTGTCATTATCTATTGAACACTACAGGAACACTATCGACCTAGAACACTGGACGAAGTGGAGCAAATTTGCCGCCCACCGCATGCCGAGTTCAGCATTTTTCAACACGTCATCGCACCTAAAGGACAACATAGGTTCTTTGTTGTTGTCTTCCAAATGACCCAGACAGCACTGTTAAGTGAGAAAAAAAACAACTGCAGATGAATTCCAGAGGCTGATCTAAACCGTTTTCTCCTGTGTTTATGGCAAAGAAAAAGAAAAAAATAAGTTTTTTTTCTCCTCCCCACTCATGAAAACTTTTTTCCAACCCGTCTAACAGATGAAAAACATAATAAATAACTTATTTTTCTGCATGTCATAAACACAGGAGAGAGAGAGTTAGAAAATTGATCGTCAGACCTCCACTAGGGAAACTCCCACCTGTTTAACAGATGAAGAAAAATAAAATAAAGAACTTAGAAAAACTTTTTTTCTTAAGTTATAAACAGGAGAAATAAAATGTTTTTACATCAGAGTTAGAAAATGGATCATCTTTTCTTTTTGTCCGTTGCCTCTCAGAGCTTCCACAGCTCCCCCATCACAGTGCAGTTTGCTCCAATTCAAAGTGCCTTGTGTGCTTGGTGGTGACATGCAGGCCATGTTGGGACACTGTTACAGTAATTCTGTTGGTGGGCGCTGCATTTGAGCCGATGTCCTTTGTGCGTGTCTGTGCGATGTGTCCATCTGTGAACGGATGCGTATGCGATTCTCTGTTTTGTAGCCTCCGCGCGTGTGTACACATGTGTAAGTGTGCGTGTCCACTGTGGGACCGGGCTCTCTCCCGGACATGCCAGGGGGCGGCTCGGGTGATAGGATACACTGCTGCTGTCGGCCATCCTTCTGAGATAATGTCATAATGGGGGGGGACAGCTGGCAGCTTCGTTCCCTGTCGGCACAAATTTTCTACTACATCAATAATGAGCGCCACAGCCTAGCCATGAGCGCTACGGCTCAGTGGGCGCATGACTGTATTCTCATGTGTCCTCTCGTTCTCTCCCCCGTCTCCTTCTCCTTGTGTTTCCTCCCTCTCTCACTCCTTTTACCTTCCCCAATTCATCTTGATTTTATCTCCTTCGCCCTGTTTTTTTTTCTCTCACCATCTCCATTCTCATTCATATGTGTTACTCCTCATATCAGTCTTTTTCCTCCTACACAAATGTGTTTGTTTTTATTCATTTTTCCAGATGCCCTTACATGCTAAATGAAGCATAAAAGCAAGCGAGGTTCGCTGTATCTCAGAACGCGGTTCCGTTATTAGACGGGCTTTTCCGGGACAGCTCGTGTGCAATTTCAGTAAATATTGTGATATTCCACGACATATACAGCGACGCTCTCATTAATACACAGATGATGTGACCTATGTTTATACGCAGCCAAACAGAGCCTCTTGAGCTGTCACTTAAGGGGAAAACACAACCAAAGTGGAGATTACTTATACCGCGGATACCTGAAAGCCATAAACAAAATGATCCGCATTTGCTGGAATGTAAATTTTGTTGCTTTTGGCATGCTTGTCTAACCCGCAATTTTCTTGGTTTTCAAAAATAATTTGCCTGATTTTCTGCAGTCTTGTAAAATATGTGCCGCATAATAAAACAGCGATAAAAACCTGCATCCATTTTACGGTGCTGTATAACAGACAACGAGGGTTCTGCTCTCAAAGCTTTGTATAAACACAGGCTGTGGAAATGACAGGGCATCAGGGAGCAATGGGTGGCGTGACAGTGAGCCACTTAAATGTAGTTCAGGATTTCACGAAGACACATCAAAGCCTGTCTTTCACTGAGCAGGAACAAAATGCAAAAAGTCAGCACGGTGATTTTAAGTATTTTTAATTAAGGGAGCTCCCTGCATCAGGAAATCATCAAAACGAGATTTCTGTGACATATGTCCTTGTTCTTTTGTCTATTTTTTGCATATTTTATTCAGCATGGAAGCCTCGTGAAGGAGCGTCACACTTAGTCACTCATCAGCAAACAGAAAATGGTTCACATCAACAACATATTGCTGTTACAATTCCATCCGTTAATCCTCCTCTGGAAAAAATCATCTCCGTGTAACCTTTCGGCGTAAACCCCTGTGATTAAATGTGAACTTTGGCACACAGAGACCTGAACATGGTAACAGTCAGATCTACCATTATGTACCAATCAGCAGAGGGAAGCCTCTCCGCACTTCAGACATGAATTTTAATGCAGGTTGCTGCATGGCTAGAGAACCGTTCCGATCACTGTAATTAGCAGAGCTCGAACGTGATTTTGAAATGTTACATCTACATATATGTGCCGGTTGGCGTATTCGACTTTCCTGTAGGATGCAATGCAGAATCAAAGGGAACATTGTTATATTTTATTGTGTCTGCTTGTCATGTATCTGAGATTTAGCACAGCAGCAGGTAATGATATGTAAAAGGTCAAATTTGTAGGATAGTTGATTATTGAGTTATTCCAACTCGTCAAATAATGTGCCTTGGATCAGCAGGTAGAGCCACACCCATGGTGTTGCAAGTGTTTCCTTGACTTTGCCTCTAAAGCTCCATGAGCAGGTTATACTTCATCGTCATTTATTCCTATTTCATTGAGTTTTGGCTGTTTTGCATTCTCTTCTAATCATCGAATGTTTTAACCTTAATGAAACTCACTAAAGCACTTTGTAACTTGGATTTTAAGAGCACTTTATTCAAATAAAACTCATTTTGATTAGAGCTAGTCAGTCCATTATCACCACTTTGGTCTTAGTTATACTGGCTGAGTAATGACCTGGCAGAACCTGTTTTTATTCCTGTGTGTTTTTGTTAAACTAAGAAAGACTAATCACTCCTTCCAAATACAGCAGTGTTGAAAGAAGATTTAAAGACCTAACATGCAGGCCTGCAAACTGCCCTTCTGCTTTAATTAAGCTAACAGTTGTTTAAAACGGCGCAGGCAGTTAGTGCTAGATCAAACTGTCGGTTGTAGTTTTCTGTCATAACTTGCTAGTATTCTGCTGCTAGCTGTGCCGCTAGCTTTGTTGTTGTTGCAGATTGCTTTGAAAGTGCTGACAAACAGTGCCGAGCTGAAGGAGAGGTAGCCAGCCAAAACCTGCTGGAACCAATGATGAAATTATCTAGAGTCAAACATCTGGTGAGTTTGACTACAGTTAGGCTGCCAATGCATTCCACTGATGTTGTTTTCTTTCATTGAATATTGGAAAGTGGGCGGTCGGGTGGTCCACTGTTGATATGATGGAGACAGTACAACTAGACCAACGTGTAAATCTCTGTGGTAACATTCCTTAATTCATGCATTTCATCAACATATTCTACCTTTGTAAATGTTTTTGTGGCTTCCATTAATCACTGAATACAGAAATTGGGCAACCTTCCTTATGTATTTTATAGTGATGAAGTATTCATAGCGTTTAAGTACTGTCTTGGTGTGTCAGAGGAATGTTGGTTTTGGTCATGGGCGTAGGGAGCATTTAAAATGTGGGTGGGACAATCTAACGAGGTTCTGGGGATTCTACCCTAGAACATGTTTTCCAGAGTAGATGTCATTTCCTGTATTCTGGTTCCTTTTAACAGGTGGATTGACGCTTGAAGCTAACAGTATAGAAATGTATTTGATGACTAATTTTATTGTAGCTTTGTGGCACAGGCCGCTGATGTATCCTGTTTTTTGACTAAAGATATAATTGCTAACATTTCAAGTAGCTTCGCAAATAACTTAAAATAATGTAATGGTGGCACTGCAGTTACAATTAAAAGATTCAGAGATAATAAAAAATAAAAGCGTATAGCTAGAGCTCCCCTCATTGATATCCTTCATCCTTTTTTGTTTAGTCCATTTCATCCCTTCCTTTCTCTCCCTTTTCCTCCCTCTGTCACACTCATGTCACACTTGCCACCTTACTTCCCTCCTTCCCCACCTCGTATACTCTCTTTGATCAAGGCTTTGTGTGGTGACAGCGTTTGACCCACCTTAATTCAGCTTCCCTGGCATTTGGGCATCAAAGACTCGTTAGTGTGAGCGGTGGGTGTATATCTGCGTCGATCTGCCGGGTGTAAAGTAGCAGTAAAAACGCGGTATGGAATTTCATTCATTTGGAAGCTCTCCCAATAAGAAAGCAGAATGGATTAGATGAACACTGACGGTGCGCTCTGAAAAGAGCACCGAGTGAGTAGACTGACGCATTTTCTCCATGGTAAAGGTGGGGGAGTGAAACTAATAATCTGAAAAAATGGTTGGGACTTGTCTATGACGGCTCTGACAGCCAGTAGAAGCACAGAATTCTTGACATTTTATTGCATTGTTGAATTTCCATTTTTTATGATTCTGCTTGAAAAAAAGCCATTAAAAAACAACAAAAAGCTGTAGAAATTTAATGACGGTTTCTGCTAATACTGTATCATTTCTTGAGTACGATTATTCCTGTCCTTCCAAGTTAGTAACAAGTCAGAAGGAACACTTTCTTATCCTGATCAGACAGCTGCAACATGTGGTTTTATGGCCCTTTGATGCCTCTCTGAGCAAAACACAATGCCAAATGATTGTGCCAAATGAAGACCCGGTGTGTCGTATTAAATTCAGCAAAACCCTAGCTGTACAAGCACGCCACAGAGAAATTTGAACATTTACAAGACTTGCTATGCATAAACAGTGTAGTAATGACAGCTACTCCAGGGTGCCACACTGTGATTTCAAACAGCATTTCACAGCCACAAATGAGGCAAATCATCACAGTAAGATGGCAGCGAAACCCTTTTAACAAGTTTGCATATTTCCTTTTTAATACACTCAACACGGACATATTTTTTTTGTTATCTATTTAGCAAGAATAAGCTGTTTTCCAGTCCTCACTGCCTTTAAAGTTACTCTTTAAGATAAAAAGGTAATAAGCTGTAGTTGATATTCTGTGTTCGGGTGAAGTGTGTGTGTTCTAATATAATCCATTGTTCCTGTGATTGCAGGAAACTGAAACGCAGAGCATTAATTGAATTGACTTCGCATCAGGCACTTGTGAGGACTTTTTTGATATGTGCCTGTAGAAAATCGCCATGGAAACAGTAGTCTAAATGCCCAGGACATGACCACGCAACCAGACCACTTAGCACGCAAGTCAGAGGAAGGTGATTCTTGGCTCCCTCCTCTCCCTGTAATTCAGTTACCACTAGGCTGTCATTTAGTTCAGGCAGACTGACAGCGCTTTAAAAGTAAAGGAAGGAACAGCAATTACCCCGGGAGAAAATGCGGTAAAAAGGCAAGAGTCATCAGGGCGCTTTCATGTCTAGACTAACACACAGGAAGGGAAGGAATGGCTCCATGTAACACATCAGTGAGGCTGAAGAAAGTGTCCTCAATCTTTTGATTCAGGTTTTTTTTTTGTCTTTGTTCTCCGTATAGCACAGTGCGCTGTATTTTGAGGCTTTTAGATGTGATAAGACTCTTGTAGCATCATCAGTAGACTGCATGTCATGTACATCGGTGTGCTGCGCATCAAATACAGGCAGTATCTGGCATTTGATAAGGAGATGATTCAAATACAGAGATATGTCTGCCCGAAGGCGTAAATCTGACACATTCTGTCAAGTTGATGATATTTTTTTGAAGCAGATTTGTCTTTGGAGCGCTCACATCACAGACTGGACCTTTAAAACTCTGCACTGTGCATCTGTGTTTCACTTCAATCTGTATTTTATTTATATCAATGTTTAATCCATAGTGGCAGGCTACAACCGCACGTTCTGGTGTTCGCTTCTAGCACCCAATTAGCGCATCTTGTGACAAAAAACCCACACACATATCTGTGTCAGCACCGAGTGAAACTGGAACATACAAACATCAAACATATCCTGTGAAAATCAGCAGGACTTACTCTTAACAGTGCCAGATGACTTTGATGTCTAATGAGGACAAAATGCTGATAATCAGCTTAAAAATCACATATAAAAGACACGTCCTATTACTTCACATCTTGCTTCATAGCAGTCAAATTGTCTTCGGTCTTCATTCTTCCCTTATTGTCTGTGGATCCATGGTTACAGTACCTACAGGAACTGGTAGTGGCTGATGCAGCATGACTTTAAAGGAGACATATTATGCTCATTATCAAGTTCAGAATATTATTTTGGGTTACTACTAGAATAGGTTTACATGCTTTAATGCTCTAAAAACACATCTGTTTTCTCATACAGTGCAGTGCTGCAGCACTGTATTCCCCCTCTGTCTGAAACGCTCTGTTTTAGCTACTGTCTCTTTAAGGCCCTTCCTCCTGAATACCCAGTCTTCTCTGATTGGTCAGCTCATACATGCCTGACCCAGCACTGCCGACAGCAACATAGCAGCTGTGCTCAATCAATTGTTACATGCCAAACTAGCCGCGTGGCATAAATTATGACAGGTGGCATTGTGGGTAATGTCCACTGGTCTACCATTCCAATTGTAAAACACTGTTAAACTCATTATGGACAGTTTAAAAACAAATTATCAAAATGGATACAGCAGAACCAGGGACATCACCTTGTTATGCCACTCATTCTTCTTACTTTTCAAAACCTGGTGCTTACATTACCCACAATGCAACTTATCCACTGAGTGACATCACTGGAAGCCTTTATCAGATTACATGGGGCTTCCTCTGGATCCTGAAAAGGCTTTATGCTACTTTTTTCACATACGCACTAGTACTCTTCAAGACATGTAAATTCACTTTAATGAGTAAAATTGGTGGAGTTACCCTTTAAGCAATGTCAATATAATGACTTACCCTTACAACGCCTTACCCTGCTTAGCTATGTTGTGACAGTGCCTTAAGCCTGGAAGCACAGGGACAGACGAAAAAAGAGAGCAACAATGATGATGATAAAAATCCAGCATTTGAGTCACATTTCCACAAATAACCATGCAGACACAAGCTGTTGTGTAATTACTCAACAGACAAAGAGTTTTACTGTGTTAACTTGTGTGAGAACTGTAACTAGGACAGACACCAGAAACGGGCATGAAAGTAAAATCAAATTACCCTCAAATCATCTCATACTGCTGCAACCACACGGAAAATAAAAAAAACACTGGAAGATGTTTTATTTTCATGTTTTTCCAGTGTGAGAGATAACGAACTGTGCTGACAAGGACATCCAAATACAGTCTATTTAAAAAGTCTGACACGGTCTCAATAGAGGCTGAAGCTAGGCATTAATATTCCGGTACAGTATGATCATGCCCTGAGACAGTTCTGGGAGTATTAATGACTTTCTGTATTCCTCTAATATCCATAAACATAAGAATTTGTCCGTGATTCCATTGCGGAGAGATAACTGACTCCACCAAGAACAAGAGGGATCCCTAAGGTCTTCATTACTTAACTCCGAATTCCTGTCACCTATCACCGACCATGGTCCATTATGGGAGCTGTTCCCACAGATTGGCACTGCATAGGAATGTGGGGGATGTTTGATTTTGCAGTCAGGGGAGGGCAGGCCAGTTATTTTACATCTGTCAGCTTTAAATTCTGCTGAAGCACTTGCCAGGATACAAGTGGAGCTTTTCCTTTGTGCGCTTGGTTTGTTTGGGTGTTTAGTTGGGGGTTCTGCCAGTCATCAAAGTGTAATTTTGAGTAGAGCTAAACGAAAATGTTATGCGTCCCGGAAAGGGAATGTAAAGGCTGCAAAAGGAAAGGCATAATATGAATATAGAGAATTAATTCAGGACTGTTGACAAAATGGCTGAATATGTTTGTCCACTGGGCTGAATGAGCGATTGATTGTCAAATTTGCAAAGACAGCAAAAACCAGTCAGTTGTGCACTGGCAAGCTGACTGCCGCTAAGAGCCAGATGGACTCTGGAAAGCTAGTTTGGGCTGACACTTGACTTGGCTGGGAGCGTTGTGGTAAAATGCCTCCAAGCTGCAGCTCAACTATTTATTGTTTCCAAGCACAAAAGATACTTTATAAAGACATGACATCCAGCAAAGTGTGCTCACTCGAGTCACTTTTATATCTGACGCCTCTTAACAACATGTCTTGTGTCGTCTGCAGTCTGCCAGCTCATTAGTCAGCTAGTCACTGGAGGACAGGCTTGTCAAGTTTGTGCCGGCGTTTCTCCGAGCCGAGAAAATTAAATCATGACAACGATTTACCTCAGATGAAACATCTACAATTTGTCAATTTGAAACTTTGTCTAACTTAAAAGTTTGAGGAAATGTGTCCGTGGGTCATTTGAGGATCACGTTAAATAAGCTGCTGCAGCTACACAACCTATAAAACTATTAATTTAAAAAATAAAATAACAATTTAAGATTTAAGTGTCATCCTGCAGCCGGCTCACAGTAACTCACAGCTGCAGGATGACACTGCATACTTTGTCTGAAACCAGACCAGAAGTTGGTTTTCATTTTTGGTTTTCATTACATGTGAAATCATTATTTTTGTGTTTGGCATTAACACCGTCCATCATCAGCAGATTTTGGTACATGTGCATTAAGTTTAATAGATTTATCTTTTTTTTCAGCAATCTAAAGGTTAGTCAGGGTAAGAAGAGCAAATTATGTGGCACATGGAAATGACACGAGAAGCCATTCAATTACAATTATGTGTTAAGGATAAAGTTAAAATCTAATTTCTAACAATAAAATCAAAGCATACACTGTAAATTTAAAAAGTCAACTTTACTTTGAAATTTAAGTTGTACGAGCTAAAAAGTTTTAATAACTTAAAATGATCAGTCTGCTTTACTTGAGATAACCGTTTTGGAAAAGATACTAATTTGTATTGGTTAGTATTAGTTTTCCAAGATCATGTTTTGGCTTAAAATACCTCTTTTGGTCGCTATAAACTCAGCTGCACATGTACAGAGGTCTTGTCTGAAACAAATGTTGTTGTTGTTTTGTTGCTACAAATCCTTAAAAATATACAGTGGTTTCACACTTTGAAATGTTGAGACACAGTCTTGAACTGTGGTCATTGGCTTGCCTGTAAGTCTACCAACATCACCTCCATCTCCTAATATGAGAGTCAGGCCATGAACATGCAATATGAATATGATATAACATGTTTTATAGAAATATCATTATGGTACGTAGCCTATGACGCGTACAAATGTGAATGTATCTGTGTTTTTGTCATTCACTGCCAACATTTCATCCGGCCGACTGGGCTGCAGTTTTCCTTTAAAGGAAAAAAAATCGATGGACTTGAAACGATGACCACATACTTAGCCTGTCAAGCTTTGCATATATTCAGAGACATCTCATTTGTACAAACTGAACAAAACAAGAAAGGAGACAAGATGGCAGAGGCAGGTACAGATGAGGGAAAGAGAGAAATAAGATGGGGTAAGAGAACGACTCAGGAGCACAGGAGGGAGGCGGGAGACGGTGACAGGGAGCCTGACAGTGCATGGAAACACATTGCTGTAGGCTTGGACAGACTGCTGGTCAAAGTGCACCAGACTGGGGTATTTTGCTGTTAAAAAATTCTGTCAGGTCCGGATCCCCCACGGAGCACCCTATTCTGGTTGTGTAGCCTAACCTCATCTGTTAACAGAAAAGTGCTCTGAAATCCTGCAGTGCCCCTGCCTTAAACTCCTCAGGTGGTGCAAGAGTCATTTTATGGTTTGGAACTGAGAGTGTATCTGAAATATTAAAAAGTGATGCGGGCATGACAGGGCGATCACTCAAACCGAGTTTTAGATAGAAGATATTTCATTCAGACGGACGGACGAGTGCATTTTTTATCTCCATCAACACTTTGTTCATGTTGTATATTGCTGTGACATCCATCCATTCATTCATTTTTCATGCACGCTTTTCTTATTACTTAGTCATGGAGAAGTAGGTGCTTGTCCCAGCATGCATTGGGTAAAAGGCAGGGAATGAATCACTGATGTACGGATTTTTGGGGTTTTTTTTTGTCCTCACACAGACTTACAAACTTGTACACAGAAAATGTGTTTTTTTGCAATCATTTACATAAATAAATGTGTTCTGTTGTTTATTTTATTGTATATAACTGTAAAAACAATGTTAGACAATATATATTTGTGTTGATTTGCTCAAATTTGTACATTTCTGAAGAATATTCTAAAAATGGCGCAAATGTGATCGTTTTGTGTGTATCTGCGTCTGTGTGCATGTGAATGTCTTTGCACAGCCCGTCCATGTGTCTGCAGGTTTGACATCGCGGATGGTGCCATCTGTGTGTTTAAGTGTGTGAGGCAGAGCGGGTGGGTGGATCTTGAGGTGTGTGTGTGTGTGTGTGTGGGGGGGGGGGGGGGGGCTGATAGGGGTGCTGCAATGATTTCACTGAAGGCAATTTGAATATTGTTGCTCCATTTCAGTAGCAATCACCAAGAACCACCTGATGAAATATTTATCAGGGATTTGAGGATTCAGGCAGTTTTAATTACCATTTGCTAAACAGGCACCTCACAAGGTTTACTGCGGTGCCATCGGTGCTGCCATTCACACTGTTTGCTTGTCTCTGTTTACGGCAACATGATTTGCTCTCTTCTCCGCGTGCATTACAAGGAAAGACATACAGTAAACTCGCGTAACATCACGTCGAACCATCGGTCTGACTTCTTAGCCGACAGCTTGGTTTCCCTAGTAGCATGCATCATGTCGTAGTACAAGTCTGACTATGGCTTTGATCAAACTAACATTCAGACTTCAGTAAAATCATAGTGAAGAATTATTTATTGACAGCTAGACCCCTTAGTAACGTCATCCTATTTCAAAGGGGGTGGTGGAGCCGTCGGTGGTAGGTTGCAGTCCGAACACTGGTCGGGTGGTGGTGGGGGTTATTGAAGCTGAGGCTGGGATCTGGAGCAGGCTTCTGGTGAACTAGTGCTGCGATGATGAAATGGAGGTGTAAAGGGTGGAGGGTGGTCGCGACAGTTTGCACTGAAATGATAACTGACAGCGATAAAGGGAAAACAGAATTACATTTTGACAGCAAAGACGGGATTGGCTGATAGATGAGCCTGGTGAAATCTGGTTGGTTAAGGGACTGAGCGCCCCTGTGATCGAATTATGCTCGTTTTCAGAGAGATGTCTAAATTCATTTGCACATGGCTGCCTTTTTCTTGACTATCTTAAGCAGGACTAATTTGCTATGAATTCTGGGTATATTGAGACTAAAAAACATTTAAAACATGTCAAACTGCTCAGCTGTTCACTGTTCTCGGCGTTTCCTCTGCATCGTTCAGGAGTGGAGGAGTACCACAGTAAGAGCATTACCACCCCCAGCTAGATAAAATGGGAAATTGAGAAAATCTAATCTAGATAAAAAGACTAAACACAAAACACACAAGCATAAGGCCTAGTGTGGAGAAGAGGCCCTTCAATCATGATCAAGTACCCACACAAATACCAGAAAATGATCCCCTTCCACCAGCTACAAGACAATACACTGCCCTCCGGAACAGCTGAACAGTTACTAGACATTTTGCCATGAGCATTCAGCAGAGGCAGTAATACAATTCAGAAATACAGTTAAACTTCCATTAGCATATGCCAACCTGTGGCAGAGCCAAGATGCTGTAGCTTCTTAATGTGGCAGGGCTCAGTACTTCTACTAACTCGTCAGTCAGGATCAGGAGAGTTTCTGTGGCTGAAATTTAAAACACACTGTTGCATATTTCCAACAGGTTACTGCTCTCTCTGAAAAGTCAAAGAAGTCAGTGTTTATTTTTGTGAAAACTGCCTTTTACACTGGACCAAAAAAACGACTAACGCCTACTAACACTAGCGCAATCGGCATTCACTACCGCGGCAAATGACTCCGCGGTAGTCATACATATTTATCGGCTCTGGCTGGATAGGCGGTGATGAAAACGCAACACCCTGATGCTAATTGTCGCCCCCTTTCTGACGCAATGCTCTCACACGTGTTGATGTTTATGGAAGTTAGGGACACTGGCTCGGTGTTTCCCACGCATATATTTTACTTGGGTGGTCATTTTATACTATGTCACTATACCGCCCGAGAGAACAACGTCATCCACGATCTATTAACTAGTAGACAATCGGCCACATCCTTTGCCTGCTGCCAGATCGGTACTGCGGTAGAGAAAGAAGCAAGATGTCTCACTATTTCGCCACTTCCATCATCAGCTCTGTGTGTCTAATTCAAAATGTTGTTGATTAAGACTTTAGAAACAGGTTTAACATCTTGTGGATGTAGTCTGATGAGGCATATGATCTGCTGCTTTCTACTGTTCCCTGTTTTTCTGGCGCATTTGTGACATTGAACGTGGCACCAGAAGAAACACAGAAAGGCAAAACTCATCCACTGGCAATGGGGAATGAGTCATCTGCCTGATTATATTATTATCATTTACCCGCATTTAAAAACTTGTAACGTTGTTAAGTAAGTAAACTCTCCCAGACATGCAGCAGGTCTCATGTGTAGGGAGTGGGCAGAAGCAGCAGTAGTTAGATCACAGTGTAGAGAGACATACTTAAAATCTACAAGCAGGAACATAGAGTTAGGAATGCAACAAGGCACTTGAAATACAGAACGAGAAATGCAATACACAGCCACAAACTATAAGATAGCAACGCTATGAAATAAAAACCAATTACTGTGGGTCAAGTCAGAGATCAAAACTGAAGGGGCTGGTAAGATGTAAAGTGTGGGAGTGAATGATTGATGGCCTACAATGACGACTTTGTGGTTTCTATTCTAACATTATTTAGGCGGCGCTGCAATGCAGTAAATTGAAAACCACTTGATAAATCGTATATAAAAAGATAGGAACAAAGACACAGGTGAATTTATAGTCCTTGGTGGGGAAGTATCAAAGTAAATGAAGCGGGGTGAAACAGGCTCCAGCGTACACCTCTTGTCAAACAGCGGTGAGGTGATCAAAGAGGTGATTTGCCGCAAACTCTCTGTATTCCAGATGTCTACATTTCCGAGAGCCGTCGAGTTTAGTTCCATTTGCATTGCTTCTTATTGAAATTCAGACGAGAGATGTTCGAGCCTCAGAGGAACTGTCTGGTCAAGGTTTCTCAGTGAATAGGTTCTCTCTTTGGGGGATTTGCTCTGCCGCGAGTGTATGCAAAACCGTCCCCTCAGGGACTGCCTGTAACGACCTGGATTTTCCCGCGATTACTTAAG
Source organism: Pagrus pagrus (assembly GCF_965226575.1). Classification (NCBI taxonomy): domain Eukaryota; kingdom Metazoa; phylum Chordata; class Actinopteri; order Spariformes; family Sparidae; genus Pagrus; species Pagrus pagrus. Next base: position 19,593,970 of record NC_140203.1, on the reverse strand, counting down.
CCCTATGGCTAATTACCTTTTCAGATGAAAACATACGCCTCCTCATTAATTCAACACTCCGCAATCTATCATAATTACTGCCAAGTAAGTTGTTGTTATCGCTTTAATTTAAATTAGTGGCTGTGATTCTACCTCAAAAAGAATTTTCATGTACTGTGTGCACATAGTCAAGTGAAATAAATTAGTATTTATAAGATAGAACTACTTGATATTGCATTTTCAAAGTGCGTGTGTGTTTTTTAGTATCATCTCCAAAGATTCTACTTTTCAACCAGGCAGGATTTGTATAACGCCACCCAGTAGACTCTCACTGTAACATAAGCTTTCATCTTTTTTTGACTGACAGACATAAACTCGACATAAAGGCCACTAGGAGTCACAAGTAAACGTAACGGTAAATTACACCCTTCCACTGATAGTATACAGTTGCAACTGTATCTGATGGTCTAGTCCGAAGCCTGTCAATCACTTTACAAGTATCATATGCCTTACACCACTTTATAGTGCTAGCAGTCATTTGCTCAAAGCGTGCATATGATTTAGTGTAATTTTTTAATAAAATTGAGGGGTTGTATATTATAGAAGAGTCAGAAACAGCTGCAGACTTTGAGGGGCAAGGGCAAAAACAATAAAAAGGGCACCAGCTGTATGAAGTGGGGCACCCTAGTGGGCACTTTATCATGTTTTACCTACCATAAGTGCATCCGCGAGGGCACATCCGCTGAATTTTTTCCAACGTGGGGGCACCTGGGAGGACGATTGCCCCCTCTGCATCCCCCCTGAGTCTACCAGTGATCAGAAGTAAACATGCAGTGCCTCTGTCTGTGTTCCTTCTCTGTAATGCAATCCTATAGGGACCCAGGAGCAAGGGAGAAGGAGAATTTTGCCAAGCAATAATTAAAATAAACTGGCATTTCACACATTTCATGAGGAAACAGAATGTGTTGATTTGAAGAGCTGAAACTGATGAACTACTAAAAAAAAGTTAGAGGGAAAAAATTATGTTCCTGACCTTATCTAAACTTTTAAAATACCCATACAAGGATAAAAAATCTGAGGGGAGCCAAGAGAGAGAGGGAGAAAATGATTAACCATGAAGGCCTCACGCTGCTATGAGATGCCTGGCGTTGTGCGCTTGCATCAGTGAATATCTAGCTTTGTTAAAAGGCCATCTGTGTCCGAACACTGTTGAGGCGGCGCATGGTGAGTCAGGATGGGAAGCAGATAGGGGAGAAGGTCTGCATATCAGTTCTGGCTGTTGCCCAGCTCTCTTTGACATGTCTTATTAGTCGGGTCTTTAAAAGCCTCGGCCTGCCTTCCCAGGCACACTCCTCCCCAATATGCCTGATTAAAGTGCGACTGACGCTCCCACTGTGGAGCCAAGTTGGCCACACAGCGTTTATGTTGGGTCATGCTCATTACTCAGACACACTGCCAGTGCCGCCGCGACTGGAAGCAGCTCATAATGCAAGACACTGGCAGCCAAGAGATCCTGGAACTTTGAATTCAATATAGGACAGCAGAAATGAAACTACAAATTGTTCTCCTTTGACACAACCTGTCACTCGGCCTTCTTAATATGCATTTAGGCAGTCGGCAATGGGTGGAAGTGATTTACTTTATAAGTGAAGCTGGGGGCAATTTGAATATGTTTGTTAAGCCATGAAATAACATCAGCGTGCCCTGACTCTGATCATTTGCATGTATATAGATAACATAAAAATAAAAGGACACATGTCCCTGCTATAAGTTATATTACACCACACAGATTTAATGTCACAGATGAGTTTAGAGTTCAGAATTGCAACTAATAAATGGAAAAAAAAATAATAATACAAAAATAATAATTTAGTCATAATGATGTTTAAGCTCTTCTGATTATCAGGCCTTATCTGTGTTATTGCTAAACCAAGGACATAGATTTAGTTTAATTAATACAAGTCGCACTGTGATATACTGCCTTATAATTGATCTCTAGGAGAATGTTAACTAAATATTGTAATTATTTTTCTTAACTCTAAGTCATGCAGTGAAGATGAACACAATTTATCCGTAAAGGTGCAATAGGTAAGCATATCGCTCACACCTTTAAAGGTGCAATATGTGAGAATTTAAATGTCTACTGAAGTTAACATGCTAATCAGCTAGAACCCACCTGTTCCGGTCTAAAGCTCCTGTGCTAGCTGTGTAAACACCAACAATCCCCAGTCCAAAATGCTAGCTGCACGGCTAACTGAGCTAACTAGTTAACGGCAACTACAGCTAGCAGCAGTTACGATTACTCTAGCGACATAGCCTACTGGCTCCGATTAGTTTTGAATTCGACAGGTGGTCAATTCTTACACACTGCACCTTTAAGTACTGTCTGCAGATATCACCCAGGGCCTGTATGTCGCCTGAAAGATAAAACCCTTAAATGAGTCGAGTACTTTTAAGTAAATCTGTCAGTTGATAGAGAATTGATCTACAATGCAAAACAAAAAAACACCGAACATCTTCCAGCTTCTTAAATGTGAGAATTTGCAGATTTCTTTTGTTTTTCATCGTTGTGAATTGAATATCCTTTTGATTTGAATTGTTGCTCATACAAAACAAGCCATTTGAAGGCATTTCTTAAGCTGTCACAAACTCTGATGGCCTTTTTCCTCACTTTTGAAAGTGATTGAAAAAATTATGAAGAGAACAGTGATGATAATCATGAGTTGCAGCCTCATCTGCACAGGCAGAAGTGTGACTCTGAAACAAACTGAACAACAGTGAGCACATACTGTACACTGCAGGCTTTCTGTCTCATTTCCATTGTTCCGCAGATTCTCAGCCCCCGCCTTCATTAGTTGTGGTAATTGCATGTTAGTGCTGGGTGTGTGTGTGTGTGAAAGCAAACCGGGCTTAGGAACGTGTTGAGCATTGAGTAACATTTCACGGCCCATTTGCTTTGGTCTGCAGAAGCTCCTTTACTGTACGTACCGTAGAGTGGGAGGAGGTTGTGATGAGCCGACGGTGGGCACGCATTGGTGCGTGAAGGGGGCCTCAATGCTGGTCTCTGTCTTTCCCCAGTTTTCTCTCTGACTTTCCCTGGCTTGAAACCAGCTTTTTGCATAGAGTTCTGCATGTATTTGTTAGTGTGTATCTATCTGTGTGTGTGTGTGTGTGTGTGTGTGGTGAGCCAGAGACCTGTAATCAAGAGTCACTGCACATAAAGGGACCTCCAGTCATTAAGGAATTAGTGGGAGGCTAACGGCTTGTTTAGTGAATCAATTAGTTTAAAATGTGGACATGTGGGCTCATTTTCGCACACAGCACTAGCAGGGAATGTCAAGGCTGTACATTCTGCCTCTGATGTTAACTGACCCTTTATGACTCTAGCACCAGTACAGTCCTGGGAGGCCTCTTTAATCCCAGTCAAAGGAACTTGGTCTTAAAGACACAGTAAAACAGAAGTTAGAGCATGTCTGGCCTCTGTAATGTGACAGATTTCCAGTTGAGAATGGAACGGCAGGGTTATATTTTCAGGAGAGATTTGATCGGGTCGCACCTGATTTGATGCAAAATGGGTATTAAGTGAGCACCACAGCGATTCTTAGGTATTTCTTCACTTTGTCGTGAAGGAGGGTGTTGCTGCGAGGAAATGCTGATTTCCCACCGCCAGCATCCTTTCATGCAGCCTTCGATTATGTTAATTACCACAGATGTTAACACAGAGACAGATGTGTATTACTGCACACACACGAAAGTCTATTACACACACTTACCCATGCAGCTGGGAAGTCTTCCTCTCGGGATGAGCTGTCTGGAAACAAACTGATGGTGTTTAGCTTCACACCCTCCCAGACACGTCCATGCACACTGCTCTGCTGAAAACCTGACTGGTGGGCTCCGTGTCATTGACGCCCGCCTAGCAACATCTGTGCCGACTACCCCCGCATGCGAGAGCAGCATACATTTGAAAGACAACACTCACCCACACGGAGATGCACGGCCACGCACGAACACACACGTGCGAAACGACCGCGAGCGCACGCGTCCTTGCGCATGTATGCACACATGGAGTCACAGTTTGCAGAGGGCACATGATTATGGTTTAGTCGTTTCAATTAATGGAGGGTTTTAAGCGCTAATTTGTAGGTTTATTTTTTCACACGTTCACATGGTTAAACACATACAGTAACAAACCATTGATGAGCGCGAGATGTCTGTATATACATGGCACCCTGTGGACCTGTTAATACATATGCTATAGGTACATAGTTGCACACTTTGCATACAGTATGTGCTGAGAACACTTTTCTGTAAGCTGTAGTTGCTTACAATGTTTGATCATCTGTTTCACTGAAGTGTAGCCTGCTGACACAGGTACTGAGCAATGACGTGATGTAAAGCTTGTCAGCTGAGTTTGTGTGGCTGAGCCCAGGTTATACTGTTATATACTATCACCAGGAGTACCACTGCTTTTCCTACTATGACTACTACTACCATTTCCTCTATCACCACCACTGCCACTTATACTACTATTACCACCATGCCAGTACTACCATTACTTCTACTCCTTCCACATGCATGCCTACTACTACTACCACAACTGCAAGTACTACTACCACCATTACTATAACTCTTACCGGTACTTCTACTACAACTACCAGTAATACCACTACAGGTTCAGCCACCACTAATGCCAGTCACACATTGCCTGCTTGAGCAACAACTACGACAACTACCACCACTGCCACTACTTGTACCGCAACCACCACTATTACACTTACCAATAGGGCCACTACTGGAATTACTACCACCATCACCCCCAGTACCACTCATGTCATCACCAGTACTATCACCACGACTACCATCATTACCTATGCCACCACCATGACTACTACTACTACCACTGTGACCACCACTAGCACTATTTGTTCTTCGACTACGACATCAACACTACTACTACTTCAACTAACACCACCCCCGCAACTACCAGTACCACTTTCACTATTACCATTACTACCACCACTGCTACTACTATAACCGCAACTACCAATAGTTCACCTACCACTATTACAACTACTGGTATTACTTCCACCATCACCTTCACTACCACAGCCACCGCCATTATTGCCTATACTACTACTACTACTACCACTGTGACCATCACTACAAACACTACATCATACTTTAACCACTATAATATCACTACTACTACTTCTTCAACTAACATCATCCCCGCAACTACCAGTACCACTTTCACCACTACCATTACTACCACCACTGCTACTACTATTATCGCAACCCTACCACTAGTACCACTACTGGTAGCCTATGTAGAATCACCCCCACTACCTTTAATGTTATCACAACTACTACCACCACCGCCAACATTACGATGCCACTATTACTGCTACTACAACTACTGCTACTTTTTATCCTACCATTAATACTCTTACTGTTACTTCTGCTCCTGAATAGGAAGTTTGGTCATCTGAACTATATTAGAGGACCTTAGTAGAACTCATTATTCCTGTCTTCATAATATTAACAATCTGCACCCGTACTTTCTGATCACACATTCAATTCACAGTTATTACAGGGGCATGGTACCACCAATTGTAATTACTTACTTTTTCATTAAGCAATGTGCAAGTAAAAGTGAAGACGAGATGATAATGGGAAAGGAAATGATGTTGTTGTGGGTGGCAAAAGTATGAAAAACACGGAACACAATGCTCTCCGGAAGCTGAGATCTATTCTCAATGGCAGTAAGCACTTTGTACAACAACACAGAGCAGTGGCACACTGAAAGAGCCTGAAAAGCACAAACATTGAACCTTTACATCAAATATGTATCACAGCCCACTTTAAATATAGATGGACCAAAATGAATTATGGTAATATATCTCCAGACCTCTACAAAGAAGACGAAAGAGATAGGAACTTAACAAAGAACAGAGTAATTAAGCAATTATTTCCAGCGACTCTGTCATAGTTAGTTTAGTTTCCTCCATATGAATAGTGAGCCTATTAATAACGCAACATAGATGATAATAAACATGCTGAAAACATTGTTACAGAGCAACGGCAGTGAGCAACAACAGCTTTATTTAATAATGTATTTAAAAGAGAGAAGATTTGTTATATTTTGGGAATACTGTGATATCCACAGAGGGGGATGAAAGAGAACTTTCCACTGAAAACGATACAATAACTAACGATTCCCAACATAATTCATCGGTTTAGAGACATGCAAACAGAGCATTTATGAAAATATAGGACATGTAACAGCCTAAGACACATTTCAGAGGGCGTCCGTTGCACCTTCTCCTCGCACCGTGACGCTTCTGCTTGCGACAATGCGGCGACTTGAGAAAGGATCAAAATGTTTGGCTGGGAGAGCGGCAGACTTTTGAACCGTAATGCTCCAAAAGCCCGGGGAGGCATTAGCATTGTCTGCCTGTGGCACAGTTACTGCCTCCTTAGCTGCTCATAAAAGCGTGAATGCAAAAAAGAAACACAGCTCGTGAGGGGCACGGGAATACTGTAAAAGCTGAATTTATGGGATGTGGGGCTTTTTAAGGGACTCCTCTAATAAATTAGAGCTGTTGTGAGGAGGTAGTGGAGAAAGCACAGATGGAGGGAGGAACTCTTTTGCAATTCTCTGATCAGTTTTTTATAATGTCTGGTTATTAGGCAGAATAAGTGGTTCACACAGGTGCCACTTAACAGAGAAATATGCTAACAATAGAATAACAACAACTTTATTTGAACAGCACCTTTTCAAATCTCACTTACAAGCAAACGTCCCTCGGATGAAAGCCTTTTTAAGAAAAGATTTAAAAGGTGACACTGGCCTGATTGGCTTAATGTCCTTGGGCAAGTTGTTTCAAAGCTTTGGTCACCCTTGTGTGCTCAGGCGTACGGAGATAAAGATCCAGGGAGGAGGCAGGATGCCAGTCATTGTCAGTTGAGGCACATGCAGGTACCTGTGGCAGAGATCCAAAGAAGCAAAAACCCATGCAGCGGTGTAGCTCGGGGAGTTGAGAGAGGTTTTTATTGTCTTCGTGCAAATGTATTCTGACAGGTAGAAGCTGCAGTGTACAGTAAAGATGAATATTTATATAATACACAATATAGGATACAGCTGATCCATCTTAAGCTTGATTCACATGATACAGATAGTAAGCAATAGCTTTGCTCAGGGTAGGGCCACGTCTAGCATTGTGCCCTGCTCTGATTGCGAGTTCCCTCAATTTCAACTCAAACCGTGTTTGTTGGCGACCTTTCAGTGCACTCTCACAAAGACAGCTGTCCATGGCATGACCTGAGTGTACCTGAAAAAGTTTTTTCATGCACCAAGGCTTCCTGACCCCTTGGTTCTCACATCCTCCTCTCAGGAGGGGGATAATTGCCAGTACTTTTTTCTGTCTCAAACTGAAATGCATAATTCATAAAGTCTGGGATCGTTGTTTTGCCTTTCAGATGTCCCTGTGCTGTCCTGCTAACTGGTGCATGGTGACATGACCCTGTGCTGCCCTTTGTCCCCTGTACTGTACTCTGTGTCCCACCTTGCGTTTGTAAGCTCTTACCACCTCCAGCACAGCTCTGAGACTGTTAAAGTTTGCAAAAATAAAATCTGTCAAGTGCCAGTAAATGCTACGTTAGACCTATTTTCCACATAGTGGCAACTTCATTGGGCACCCATTCAGAGCTGAATATGTAAATGAGGTGCTCAAAGGTAAACAAGCCGGAAAGCGACAGACTTAATGAGCGAGACAGCCGACGTCTTTGTATCTTTATGTCTGAATTGAGGCTGCGTCTTCAGACTAGACCTCGGAACAGCCTGGATGTTCCTGCCTGCGTCTCAGGTTGCACTCACAGGGGCTTATCAGTAGAAAAGAGGAAAAAAATAAAAATAAAAATGTGTCCATACGAATGCTAATCACCAAAATATTCAAATCAGTTCTAAAGATGCTGAAATCTGAATTTAAACGAAGTAGCAGTTCTGTTGAGATGCCTTGCAGCTATGCATGACACGTCACTCCTCAAAACTATAATCTCTCCTCAGACTTATGCAAAAATCCAACCTGGATTTCACATTTCAACAACAGACGCCACATTTTTCCGGTTTAAACTTGAAATTGAGTGACATGTGACTGTTTTCACATATGAAATTGTGCAATGTAGATAGGCACTAGACCTGCAAGCAGGAACAGGATTTAATTGGTGGGTAAAGCATCAGAACGGCTTCAATTAGTATTAAAGTATTGTGTTTAATTAGTGATGGAGAGATCACAGACTGAAGAAGAATTGGTCTTGTGATGCTTTCACAATGTTAAAGGTGCAATATGTAAGAATTGGCCGCCTGTCAAATTCATACTCAAAACAAATAGTGGGCAGGATATCACCAGAGTCTAACTGTAGCTGCCTTTAGCTAGTTAACCAAGTTAGCGATGCAGCTAGTGGTCTGGACTGGAAGCCAGAGCACTGGGAAAGTGTTGGACAGGCCCGGGCTAGCTGGTTAGCATGCTAACTTCAAAATATATCTCCACAACACCATACATAGATGTCATGAGGTCAAAACTGTTATTTATGCACATTCTGTTGATAATTTTAGTGAATTTTTGATCATTTTCAAATAAAATCTTGCACATTTAAGATAATTAGATGAGCTAACTTCATTAAGCTAATGATTTGAGCTAACTTCCTGTCCGTTTTGCAGTTAGCAATCCCCTCCGTCCTCTCTACGTCTAAAATTTGCCCTGTAATGTTTCTACAAAGCGTTTAGATAAGCCCCAACTCAACATCTTTCATTCTCAAACAAACAGTGTATCTTTTGGAACATTTAGAAAATAAACCGTTCATTTTGTATTTTTGCTGGTCTGGCCAGATGTTATCATTTACATATTTGGCTGTCTCCTCTATGAACAGACGATTCAGTGTGAGGAATTAATAACTTCCTAATGCTGAGGAGCACAAAAAGAGGCTGCAAGTATTGCTAATGAGCTAGCTGCCCCTTGCAACTACATGGATGGTGAATATCAATAGCACCTTTTGCTCATGGAAAGTGTTTTGGGTCAGTGAATTTTTCCGACAAGCCAAATCAGCTTGTCCGATTTATGGGTCTTCCAACATCTTTTTTTAAAAATCTGCCTTGAATCCTGAAAATTGTAGGAAGATTATAAAAATGCTCAGCTTTTTATGTTCCTTCTCCCTCTCTCTATCCGTGCACGAATACGAGACACACATGCACACACGCACGCTCTCCACGAGGCCAGATTTATGCCCTGACAATTTGACAGAATCCACTGAAACGTTAGGACTTAATATCGGTTAATTAATTCGTTGGACCTGAGCAGGGAGCTGTGAGCTGAGGTGGACTGGGGTGTGTGACGGGAGATGAGGTGGTGGTGGTGGAGGTGGAGTGGTTGGTGAAGGGTTTAAACTGAAAGGGGAATGAGGGGAGTAATCCACTGAGTGCCTATAATGTAATGAGTCAGCCTCGCTTAATGGAGTCCATTTGAGGAGGAAGGAGGTATGGAGAGAAGGAAGGTGGTGTTTCTGGAGGTGTGCAGATGTAGCTGAATTAAAAAAAAAAGGCTGTGCTGGAGGACTGAAGGGTGATTTTCTAAATGCCCTGCCACCTATATTAACACCAGACCACACAAGCATGCTCTGAGCTGCTGCTTTTTTCATAAATGCATGACTACGACTTTGTGCAAATGCTGAATGCTGCACTGAATCATGAAGGCCTGTTACAGTAAAGCTCGAGGCTACAAGCAACACTATTTTTATCTAAAACAGAACTGGTGTTAATGCTTTCAGAGTAGCTTTATCTCAGCCCCGTGGTTCGGGATAATTCCTGAACTGCCAAGCCGCGTTAGCCCGGGCTGTTTCCATTTGACTTTGAAATCTGTGCTGTCACACACACGCATGCACACACACACACACACTATTCCCCTCCTTCCCAACCAGCATATATCTGCATTTCATTGACACAGACGGTCCTCTTTTCAAAAAAACGCCTGTCCTGAATTCACTTGCGTTCCCTCCAACGCGATTCATCCAATCAGAGTGACTTTCTGTGATAAGTTTAATAAATGTGCGAGGATATCAGGGACACGTTTTTTGGGTTACTCGTGCCGAAGACTCTTTTCTAAATCCACTTTGTTGATGTGTCTGCTCCTGCTCTGCTTCTCCGGGACATAACTGAGCGCTCACTTGGGAACAGTCATTTCTTATCTGTTTGCACCTTTTTTCCTCTTCCCTTTTTTCTTTCCATTCAAAGGATCAGTCCACCAAATTAAAAAGAACATTTTCTTATCAGTGGTATCTAGCCATGCAGCTAGTTTTGTTTTATGTGGTTTCTGTTTAAAGAACACCTGCATCTGATGTCTTCACCGACCATCTTCTTAGAGACCGGTTCTTCAGTAGAAGCCGTTCAAAGAAAAACCTTTTCTGTCTGTCATCCTGGTTAACTAGAAACTGTTGCTTTGGAGCTCTTTGACTGTCACTTTTCAATGCTCGGGTGAAGCGCAAATAAAATGTAATCCATGTTTATAGTACGGAAGTGACGGCGGAACAGAAGATAAAGAAAGATATCTCAAAATCTTAGCGCTTAACGTCAAAACTCTATGGATAGGTAGAAAAGTGCGTCCTTTATAATTGGATGAACTCATTTTTAAAAGGCATACTATGCAGGATTTGTTGGTTGCTCCTTGTAAACACACCACTCAAAAGTGCAATAAGCAGAAAGATAGTTAACTGTCGAGTCTCACTCCCAGGTCTTTAGCCCCATGAAAATGGATTGTTGTTGTTTACATGATCCTGTTTAAATCGATGGAAAATAAAAAACGTAATAGCTTGAGGATTCATTCTTTCTGCAGTAGGAAGCTTAGACTTTCATCTCCCACCTAATCCCATTGAACATGCAAGATGACGTTATGACGTGATGCGCGGTGGAAAAACAGGCGGTGAGGCGCCAGAGGATTGCCCCAAAATGACCACAGGACACGTTGTTTGCATGATCCTGCTCGAATTGATCTAAAATAAAAAAACATAATAAGCAGAACATTCTTTTTTCTTTTCCTATTTTGCAACAGGAAGCCAAGACTTGCGTCTATCACCTAGTCACGCTGTACGTGCATGATGATGTCATGACGTCGCGTGACGTAAGCAAAACGTGATGAAAACGTGCAGTGGTGCCAGTGCGTGGAGGGAGGGGGAGCAGAGAGGCAGGCTGATAGCTGTCAGAGAGAGAAATAGTAGCTTTGGGCATGGTGTGTTTTGTAGTAGTGATAAAAGTGTATGTTGTAGTTGGGAGCATATTGAGCGTGTGATCATAATATGCAGTAATACCAATACCAAATACAGTGCCTACTGTATTTCTACTGAACGCCTTTGTAGTCTGCTCATAAAAATGCGCTTATCTCAATAACTTAGATAAATACATTGTTCAGATGAGCTGTGTAGTATTAATAAATATTTTGTTCATTTTTCTACATTCAAAAATCTTTTGGATCAATAAACTTTGTTTTTATTTTGTAAAATTTGCTGAAAATTGTCAGATTTTTATATTTTTATTAATTTATGAGATCATTTCAATACTTTCCTAATTTTTTTTATTGTTTATTGACGTGAAATTCTGTCATTTCTGTGTGTATTTGAGGATACTTTCACAATAATCAAAAACACCACTGTTCTATTGCAGTTTTCAGAGGCCTTGGTTTGGTATTTGTCCACCTGGGACCCAGAAATGTCCTGCGCAAATAATAGAAAATACAGGCAGAGGGTCTCTGCAGATACAGACACCACACATTTCTAGTGATCTACGGTCTATTTCTAGTTCTATACATCTTTTAGGAAAGTCCTGACTGGTGTGCCAAAGAAGTGGATATCTGTATTTTATAAACCACCTGAGATCTCGTTCTCGAGAACTGGTTACCATCGCTGGTTAAGGTTAAAAATAAAATGTCAAGGATGAACATGAAAGAAGATGCAGTTGTGACACTTGCTCTGCTTCCAACGCCTCCTCAAGAGTCAGGGGTTGTATTATTCATGTCTTCTGTGTCGGTGTCATATCTCGAGCTCCTGCTGTTGTTGTGTGTTTTCTTGTCGCCTGTGTGTACTGATCTGTTGATCTGTCACTCTGCCAGGCTGTGGTGTTTAATCCAGGTCAGTTGCCATCTCACCCTGCTGTTTTCACGGCCTGTTAGAAATCTCTTAATTGGCCTACTTTTTTTTTAAGGGGAATAAGTGTGTGACTTAAAGTCAGGGAGACAAGGTGTCAGGAGAGTCTCATCTGTTTGCTTGGCGCCGTTTTTAAGGTTCAGGAGGAGGGAGCACAAGACTAGACACATAGCCAGATGTGACGAGCGCTCCTGGCTGTGACACAGCAGACAGAGTACGTGACATGGCACCGGAGAGAGGCCTGTTTGCTCCGGCTCTTGAACCAAAGGTTGAGCACAGAAGTGGTTTTGTTAAATGCATCTTGGTTTGTGCGTCATTCATACTTTCATGCCCATGTTCGCATTCTTCTGGCAGTCACAGTGAGCACTGTAGCACAAGTTGTGGGCAGGAAGCCTTCTGAGACGACATGACATGCTTCACACATCTGTAAAGAAGCGTTTGTGGCAGACGCTTCGCAGCACACATTTTGGAGGGTCTCTGCAGCAAATGAGTTTTGGGAAGCTGGAGGCTCAGGTGGTCACCATGTGAGGATGATTGCAGAGGGCCAGCAGTGAGCTGCCAGACTAACTGTCTGCTGAAAGCTCGGAGTCACACATGCACAATGAAATGTGGTGTAACAAATGAAGTGCATTGGAAAAATAACACAGAGTTTGAAAATATATAATATGTATTGGAAGAGTAAACAGCTGTGGCTGCTGCAGCTGCAGTTTACTGAATGCAGGGCTCATTATTTTTGTTTTAAACCTTTTTTTTTTTTTTTGAAACCCAGTAATTAATCATTGTTTATTTAAAAGGTCGGTCCACCAAGATCACATCATAAACACGAGCAACTAGGACTACACTCTACCACAGATATAATCACAATTAAAAAGCTGACATTGGGAGCATGTCTTTTGTTTTTCCAGTTAATCACAGGGGCATTTCGCAGTTTAGCTCTTCAAACGCAATTTGCAATCGCTTTGAAAACAAGTTAATTCGTCTCACCTTTTTGGGTTGAAAAACAGAAAGCCTTTCTTGTGACTTGGCGGGAATGTACCCTTTAAATGTCAAAAATCAGTGAGAGAACAATCGGCTCTGCAGAAATTAGGGTGAAAATCTGATTTTGAAAAGGCCACCGGGAGTAACCCCTATGTGCTTTAAAGCACCATTATGTAGAAATTGGCATTTTAAATACAAATCCCAGGTCTGTCGCAGTTTGACAGACGTAACGTGGGTGCTAACCGCAAACAGAACCCATGACGTCATAACAATGTTGTGTGTTGCAAGCTTGTATGTAACGCTGTGACCCTACCCTCTCACTGAAGTGCAGAAACAAGTGATGGGGGCGCTGAGACAGAGACACCATTCACCCTATCACAAGACACTGTACCATCAACATGATTGTGAAGCTGTTATTTTAAGTTGAAAAAGTTACATAATGTTGCTTTAAATGTCAAAAATGAGATGAATAACAGGTGTCAGTATCAGCTGCAGAATTAAGGCATCCTGTGGTTAAACCTTTGATTTCACTTTTAAATGACTTCTAATCGTAATCGTAATCATTGCAGCCATCAATCACCGATTTTCTGAGTGTCACTCACTGCAAGAGAAAACTGTTGACTGTATATTATTGATCAGTAGCCTCTTGTGGAAGGAAACAACAACTTGAGGCAGTGTGGGGACATAAATAGATCTCTCTAAACATCTCTTTTGGGTTTATCTGAAGGACACAGTTGGCTGAGAATTTGTATGACTAATGCTTTTTCTCTCTGTCCTCTTTTGTTCCCTCTTCTCCTCTCTGTATTTTCCTCACTCTTGTACCATCCTGCCCATGGGGCACTTACCCCGACTTCATCCTCTCCATCACATCCTCCTTCTGTCTTTTCCTCTATTCTCTCTCACTAAACAGGTCCCCCACCAGTTGGGTGCGCTGACCTTCTACCGCTATGAACAGCCTATCGTAGACTACTGCCAGGCCCATCAGCCCCTGCGGCTCAACATGGGCTACGAGGGACCCCCACAGGGCCTGGAGGGCCTGGAGGACCTGGGGCCATGTGATAGGGGCACTATACAGACAGTGGCGCTGCCTGCCGTGCCCTCAGCTGCCACAATGGGTGCCCCTTTGCCAGGGCCTCGCTCTCCTCCACCACCCCTCAGACCACCGAGCGAAGGTCCCGGCAGCGTTCCTTATCCTACCGTCGAGCGCACCGGCACACTCAAATTTGGACGCTAGTAGGACGAGCCTGGTTGTTAGAAGTGGGGCGAAGGCCTCAGATTCACCGTGACTTTGAAATGAAGGGGCAGGCGAGCTGGTTATTCAGTGGGGCCTTGTTTTCAGAACATGAGTATGTGAACTCGAGGACTAAATTTTTCTAATTCTGCCTGGAGGGATTTGGCATCTGAAACACACAGACACACTAATTTACAGTAGAGTGGGAGACATCTTTTGCAGATCATTTTGATTTCTTTTTTCCAAAGCACTCCATAGAGAACTCCGTACTACTAAATCATGGGAGGGAATCCGGCATCTGACAAAAAGCATTACCTTGTTTCCCAATCTGGTCTTCGCTACATCTCATGATAACATGATGGGGCACCTGTTCAAAGCATAACAGCAGTCCACTTGAGTCAGGAGTGAAAGGGAAAGTGCAATAAACACCAGTTCTGGATGACACAAAGTGAGAGCAGATAAGAAGAGGTGGGGCTGGACGTCATGTGAAGAGCAAGGGGCTTCATACTGTGATTATTATTAAAATATCTAGTCTGTAGTAGTTAACTAAAGCAAAAGCATATCATCAGTTCATGAACATGAGTCATTTTCTCAAGACAAGTAATCACACTGAATTTCTCTTTCTTTGTTTTCCTTTTCCTTTCTTTAGACGTGGGATCTCTGGCTGGATTCCATTAACGTGCATGTCAAACCAAAGAGTTATACTTTTTTTTTTTCTTTTAATGCACATGAGCTGCTCTAGCTGAGGGCATTCTTAAAATGCCAGTTGGTCTGCTAAACTAGCCTCTGCCAACTCACATTCACAATTACAACCAAATCCCCTGGCAGTTTCAGATGAACCGGGCCCGTCTTCAACAAAGTAATCACGCGATAAGTTTTGGAAGTGAACCTGAAATTTGAAAGGTATTCACCAGAATTATGTATTTTACCTCCCAACCTCAATTCAATGCTTTTACATGATCTCACAAAATAGATATTATGGGACGTTCCGTAAATGTCTTCTTGCAGGGGCCCGTTTCACAGCAGAATGGCAGGTCTTTGTATATGATTATATCCCAGCTGAATGATTCACTATGCTTTAAAGAGGTAATCATGGGGAATTTTTTGTGGTAAAATAAATACATTTGAATGCAAAGTATTGTACATATTCTTAAAAAAGGTCCGCATTACTGAAGGTCGAACCACTCTCACTGCCCCGAACAGTCATTCGAAACAATGTTGAGTCAATGTTTGACTTTCATCACACTGGACAATTTGGAGAGCACCGTCCTGCTGGGTTGGCAAAGCTCCGGCCATGTGCTCCCGTCTCTCCCCTCCGCCGCAGAGAACAACAGTGCCTAGTGGGGGCATGTTGAACCAGCACGTTGACTTCTCTTTGACCTGCGTATGAACCCATGGGCTGTACTGGGAAATATTGCCTGACATCTCCTTTTTTTTTATTTTCCAGAAAGCGCGTGCAGTGCAGGACTTTATTGCGCTTGGTAACCCTTTGGCCACCGTGTCAAGCACTGCTTCTCACTGACTTACCGAGCTGATGAGGACTTCATATACGGCTGTGATGGCCTTTCAAATATCATCTCCGGCTCAATCCAAGCAGTGCACTGGGGTCGTTTTCTACATGTCAGTGGTCATACTCAAGGGAGTTGCGGACATTGTGCTTGGTCCTCCCACAGAGCAACTGATTGATTAAGAGATGAAACTGCGAGGGGCCAAAATGTCCCACAAACGTGGGTATATCCTCAAGATAAGAGAAACAGTAGGGATTTTTTTTGTTCTGTTTTGTTTGGTTCCTTTGTCGTTATGGCTCGGAGGATATAAGAGACGTTTTTTGAGGTGTTCAAAGATGATGTCAAGAAATTCTATAAGACTAATCAAAGGACAAAATCGAATAGAACTTATTTATCGTGTAAATAGTGAATCTTTAAAGATGAAAAAAAAAAAAAGCGTATGAACTTGACTTCTTCTGACACACAAACTGCTTGTGAACAGAAGAGGAGCCTTATTCACTTTCCAGTGGGAATCTGTTACCAAGATGACTCGGTGAAGAGGTTCCTACTGAAACTGCTCCTGTTGTTTCAATGATAAATATTTTTCTATCTGCTCCCGTCACTACTCTACCATTAAACACCAATTACGTTTCTGAGGTTATTTCTCAAATCCAATCATTTTACGTGAAGAAGGGAAGATTGGGAGCCCCGTTGCTGTGATGCACTTCAAGCGTCCGAACCTCATAGAGATCCATATGTTCTGTTCTGACTTCAGACATGTTTCATCTTGCAGGAGGTGGCCGTACGACGTGTTGTTAGTCACATCTCAATCCGCTCCTCTTGTTTGAGAATTTCAACACTATCTGCCATTTCAAGGTCTACTCGGGGAGAAGAAGTGTGCTATTCTTTATACCAAGAGTTTAACTTGTGAAGGATGTTCTTTTTTCGATGTGCCATTATTTTGTTAAATGTTTTACCAAAAACCAGCCCCAAAACAACAAGTGACCCAAAAGTCGTTTTCATGGTTTCATGACTAAGAAGGGATCAGTCCCCTTCGTGTACAGGACAATGCATAAAAAGCAGTTGATTCGCTCAGTACGGTTGCTTAATAGTGCTGGTGGAGTTTACTTTGTAATAGCAGCTGTGCCAATGTCTTTATAATGGGAGCTCTCTCAATTCTATCCATGTATTGTCTTGCCTTGCTCTATATCACCCCTGCTAACTCCTTGGCCTGAATTTCATGTCTGCCTCTTGGTGACTCGGGTGAACCTGTTTAATGATGTTCTATTTCTGTCCGCATGCCGATATTTTGGGAAAAGTATGCCCAGTTAGGGAGGAGCGCTGAACCGGAGACAAACAGTACGGGAGATATTTCCTGTCTGGAGTGCCCTAGAACCAGCAGCACGTGTCATGGACAACTTCACTGTTTTTTACAGCACCTTGTTTGCTGACCCATTCCTGCCCCTTGTCTCGCCTAAGGTAGAATTCCCTGGCACTATATTGGCTGTTAAAAAGAGAGCGAGGATTTCTGTTGGGCACTTACTCCAGGGACAAACTTTCCCTTTAATAGCCTCCTGCTAAAGCCCCAGTACCCCCCATGTAGTAATTACTTCACTTTTCAGACAGTGATAATGGTTCAATTCAGCCTAAACACACTGATCAAAGCTACTTTGCCCTTCATGTGTAATTAGGAAGTGCTAACAAAATCTTCGTATGTTCACAATTAAATCAACTACTAATAAGCAATTGATTAATCACGACTGCCTCCCTGATAAAATCTGATATGTTCGGCGGAATGTTCGAATCCTGCTGCCAGTAATTATTTAGTCTTTTGTCCGTTTATTTTGCCATCAGAGAGCTGGAAGCACAGGCGCCGCATGCTAATGATGCATGTTTGAGCTGAACTCTAGGACCGTCTGCGCTAGCCCCGCAATGCCAACAGGCTTTATTTTCTCTTCAGCTTTGTTTGTTTATGGTTTTGTATACCCCGAGCTCCCCAACCCCCTTCACTCTTTGAGTTTGGGCTCAAGTCCCCACTGAGAACATTTCTCTCTCTATTATTTTTTTCTTTCTTGCTTCGGGTAGGGTGAATAAAGGTCTGAAGAATTGCAGAGAAAACTTTCATATTTCAGCGTTAATGCGCAGAGGAAGAGCTAAATGCAAATCTACAAGGGAAGGGGGGGAATGCAGAGACGACGAGGGGGGGAGGGAGGGAGCCAGAGGAGATGTACAATAGGGAGGATGTAGAGGGGACAAATGGGTAAGTGCAAGGACATTTTATTCTGTTAAAATGAAAGCTGTGTGATGTTCCTGAATGCCCCAGTCAACTTTATTTTAACTGTAAGAAATGACACAAACTAGTTTGGCTAAGCTCAGAGACATGCTAGTCACACACACGAGTATTCATTTGTTACATATGGTGCACACAGACAAAAGGCAATTAACTTGCACCCTCTAAACTGAATGTATTATGCATGCTCACATGCAAAGTTAAACCGACACACGTTTCACTTTATTCAAATTTAAAGGAGACATTATGCTCATTTACAGGTTCATCATTTTATTTTGGGTTACTACTAGAATAGGTTTAAATTGCTTTAATGCTCAAAAAACACATTTTTCTCATATTGTCCAGTGCAGAATCACTGTATTCCCCCTCTGTCTGAAATGTTTTAGCTCCTGTCTCTTTAAGGCCTCCCCCTCCTGAATCTCCAGTCTGCTCTGATAGGTCAGCTCGCACACGCCTGAGCCAGTATAGCTAACAACAACAAAGCAGCTGTGCCAAATAAATTATTTTATTAACTAGCAATGAGGCATTCAATTATGTAAATGTGTGACTCTGTGACATAGTGATGTCACAAAGTCACAGAATTAAAGGAGGGGCTACTGACGAGCCCTTTCCACAGCAGTGTTTTCTGTGGTCTATATAGAGAATATATACCACATAGATATGTATACACACACACAATGCAATATATATATATATATATATATATATATATATATATATATTTACATACACCACAGAACATTGCTCTGGAAATGGCTCGTCAATACGTATATGAACCTATATAAAATACTAAAAAGCATAATAGGTCTCCTTTAATTCACACTAAGAATCTAACTTTTAATTTCTCAGTCTTTAACTGCAGAGCAATTACGCATAAATACATATTCACATTTGAAAAAAACAAAACAAAAACACAAACACAGTCGATGCACATGCTGTGATAAATGATAATAAAGTACTCGAGCTTCTGACGCTGCCATCCATCCCAGTTCACCCAAGGCCATCTGCGACGGTTCAGTAGGTTCTAATCCATTACCTGATAAATAGATTTGAGAAATGAATTCCAAGCCAGACGTGGAGTTGCAGCTTTTCTTCCTCCGCCATACATCTGTGTCTTACCCGCAGGCAGCGCTGGGGCATACCCATACAGCACACAGTCATGACTCCAGACAGTCAGCACGTATACACATGGATAGGGGGCCTGAGCAGGAAAAAAAATCAAGCTAATACTCCCCATCTGCCACTTCCAGATTCCAAATTTCTATTTTTGTTAGTGTCATTAGTGTGTGTGCAGACTGCAAAGTGGTAAGAATTAATAACTTTGTCATGCAAGGCGTAAAGACAGACTGGAAGCATTGCTAGTGAGTTAGCTACCCCGCATGTACCCAGATGGCCTGTGTGTGTATGTGTGTGTATCTATAGCAGCACCTACTCCTCTACCTCCTCTGAACCAACGTCACCATTACTGATGTTCAGGCCAGCCCGGTCCCCATTGATTGTTATTGTTCCATGCTGTTTCACATTAGCAGGAAGTCTTTAACCTCTGACCGGCATTGTCCTGACTCTGTTTTTCTGCCATTGCTCATGTCAGAGGGGACACAGGAAGCGAAGGCATGATCATTAACCTCTGTCAGGGAAACACACTTTTTCGTTTGTCTGACAAAGCCCCGTTTACGCCCCTAATTGGATTTAATGTGAGCACTGAAGAAAGGAAGGTTTTTATTTAAATGGCCTGCATTCTACTCCTGCAGTCGACTTGAGTGTGCAGTAAGAGAGAAGGCAGAAAGGAACTGATAGAAAGCAATATCAGTATTGGCCTTTGTTTCCTCGCAGGCTCAAATCAAATTGCTGCCTCTTAAACGCTATCCATAGGAACCAGGGGATCCCCGCTGTCTCCTTCTCATCCATTTCCTGCAGAGAGCATTGATTTCTGTAGGGTGTAGATATGCGCTGCATTGTTTTCTTTGGTAGTTGGTTTGTTGTTGATTTTTTTTTTTTTTTTTCTTATTTGGATTTTTGTTCTTTTTACTGTATTCAGACCTAAAGCATTTTTGTGGAGACCTGGTCCAAGCGCAAAAATATGGCTCTTCTTTGAGTATATTATTGTCAGAAAATGTTTTGTAAAAATTTTGATGATGATATCAGAAATAAACATCTAAAGATGGGAGTTGTGGTGTCTTGTTTACCTGAAGATTGTACCTTGCATTAAAGGTGAATTTTACAGATTGTACACATCAAAAGTACTTTACTGTGGACTACACAGCCAGTCAACACAGTAATACTGTCAATATAACAGGATGACGTTTTGAGTGCTTATGAAGGAGATTTCGTGGGGGGAAAAACTATTATGGTGTCACCACAGTCATTCCAGGTTGGACTTGGACGCTACATATGTTAAATGGAATCCTGTATTATATATGTCAACTTTATGAAAGACATTTACCACCCACCCAAATACCGTTGCAGACCAAGGGTACCCCTCATGGCTGAGATATTCCTCATTGATAGAGGACCCCCCAAGCAGGACAGTGCGCCCCACCACACCTCAGAACTGCTCACGAATGTGAAACATTCAAACACCCCAGATCCCAATCTGATCGAGCATTCCATGGGATGTGCCAATACATGTACAATCCAGGGAGGCCCGATCTCGATTGGGATCAGGGCAATTTTGAGGCAAGGTTGATGCCTTGGATTGTTGCCATGAGGGAGTGTAGTTGGTCTGCAATGGTATTTGGGTGGGTGGTGCGTGTTAGCATCCACATGAATGCCAGGACCTAAGGTTTCCCAGTATAACATTGCATTGTTATGTCATGAGCAAGCTCATTTACCTCACCTGTCAGTGGTTAATGTTTTATCTGATCGTATATGATTCAGGGATTTTGGCACAACTCTGTACTAAAAGTTCTACCCTGATAGCACACATATGTCTTGCAGATGTTGGCCCGACAAATAGAAGTTACGCTAGAAAGACGTAGTGTGGGAGAGTTTGCTAATTGTAGACGTGGGTGAGACGTCAACCAAATGCCAGCGTCTCCCCAACGTCGTCCTAATTAGCAAATGCTCCCCATGCTACTTCTTCCCAACGCAACTCACGTCAACTTCTGCAAGATGGATGTTCCTTTCTTTTTGACATTGTGAAAGTGCAATGCTAAATCCATGTTTGTTCTTTGTTCTTTTAATAAGTATTCATGATATTGTCAATTACTGTAGCCAAAGTTGTCACATTGCTGTCACAGCACAGGTTGTACTGGCACAACGTTTTGTTGTTCAGTCTAAGGGATTCATTTACCACAAAGCTTTGTGGTAATTGAATCCAATTCAAAATGCAATGATAGCCTGCGTTTGCCAGCAATGAATAAGAATGAGGCCTTACTTACCTAAACCGCTGTTAGGTTGGGTATCTCACTGCTGCAACGCACCTCATTCTCTGCAGCATCTCTCACTTGACTGGCCGGTTCAAGGTGGAACCAGTGTTCTCCTCTTCTGACGTCAACCTTGCACATAACTTGACGTCGGTTTAAGTTCATTTAAGTTTCACGGATGAACACAGAGAGAAAAGGGTTATCATTTATTCATCATCACTGTATCAAAGAAAAGTTGCTCCTTGCGTCCATCTCTACTCTCCTCTCTTCCCTCAGACTAGCTCCTGTTAGGTAACACTTCTTGAGTTGTGCAGTCAAAAATGACACCTTTTGAGCTCACAAGTACCAACACCTTATTGAAGTACTGGAACATGAATCTAATGCATCAAACACAACAAGAATCCCAGTAGTCCCACATTCCGACTGGGAGATTTTTTCAGTCCTGATGCAACCATCCACAACTCTGCCATCTCCGTTGTTGTTTAAAAATCAGCCGATACCCCGCAGTTCATGGAATCATGATGAATGGTCCCTCACCACAAGGACTACGTGGGCAAGACAGCCTTACACAAGCAGCCAAGCAAAATGATAATTGACTGCTTTATTTAGTTTCATTCAATAGCATTTGATATTTCATGAAGATGACCTTTGGGGATGAATGTTGATTTTATAGCATAAGGTAATTCATGGAGAAGACGGAACAGCTGTCTCCCAGTGAGGACTTCGGCAATGATGGTCATTCTTAAAATTACAGTATGTTGCTGAACAGAAGGGCGCAAGAAGAAATAATGAAAATGTCCAGAGAAATGCAAGCAAAATCCATCGAAAAAAGGTTCAAGATTTGTATCCTTCGAACTGTGTCTGCCAGCATGTCTGCAGCTACTTTACAATTCCCGCCTATGGTGCTTGCTGTTGATGACTTAACCCAAAAACACTGACGGTAAAATATATGTTCATCCTGCTGTTGTTTCTGTGCCCTTTGCAGGATTTTACCAGCTTTGAGGTTTTTACAGAGGATCCAGCTCTGGCTGTTTGGGATAAGGCTCTGTTTTAGGTGGTTCTCGACCGATCTGGTTTCTTTATTCTGTGAGCTTCCTTACTGTTTGCACTAATTCAAGGGTGTAAAGGAAGATTTGTTTTAGACATAGTGAGATGTCCAAATATAGATAAATGTAAATTATTCCGGACTGGACTGTTAAGACATTTCAACACTCATCCAATCATCCGAAGAAATTCACAGTAATGAGTGTAATCTAGACCTTTCACCACCTGCAGGACTGCAATCACAGAGTCCAAAGAAAGGGAACAAAATCACCCTATACAGGCTTTGACAGCCTGTGGTTAGCCTCACTGGTGCTTCCTCAAAATAGCAACACAATCTACAAAGAACACCATAACAACAAGAAGAACAGACCACAGTATGAGACACATTGTGATCTGTGATCACACTGTGACAATTCCCTCACTATGTGCGAGGAGATTGTCTTCCTAGTAGCTGGAGTTTCTGAGAGGTTCCACAAGACATATTGTTGTTTTTTTTTTAAACCTGCCAGCATGCTGAAACAGTGCTTCAGGCTCATCAGTGGTCTATGTGACAAAACCCTCATGTGAGCTGTAGCATCCATGCTGTTAAGTGCAGTGAGGAGCATACATAAGAACCCAGAAACAAAGCTTTTTACTGACAGAAGACCTTTGACAAACAGGGCTTTATTCCACACCACAATGTAGCTGAACTCAGTGGAACAAAACATGTTCAACCCCTCAGTTAAAGTTCTAAGTATTTTGTTTTATATATTGAAGTTATCATCCAGCTAAAATGACTTGTAACCATATGTGATAATCAAGTTGATTTTATCCACAGCCCAGGAAGTAAAGCACAATCAAGTTTACCTTTGTGTTTCCATTGCTGCAGATGTAACCCCCGCAAGCTCACACATTAATTTGTTTGGTTTGGCCCTAAATCATGCAGTAAATAATACTTTATACCAGCTTCAGGAACAAATTGCAACATTCTGGTGTATCCAAAAGTCACTCAGAAATATGAATAAAAGCACTTCCCAGAAGCATCTGAAAGAACAGCTTCACACTTGCTGACAAGCTTCCTGCTGAGCACCAGCAGGGGTGTGGACAGAGGTGCAATAGACTTGAAACTTTCAACCAGAGAGGGCAAGGAAACTGTGATTTTTAGCCTGTTGTTAAGTCACTCTTTGAGGCTAAAATACTCTTAGATGCATTAAGGCTCCTGGCCGTCTAAGTCTTTGAAAAAAATGTTTTTTAAGTATAAAAATTGATGCAGCAGAAACATAAATGTTGATTTTTTATTTATATATTTATTTATTTATTTTGGGGGGGGGGGGGGGTATTATGAGCCTAAACAACCCATAATGCAACATGACTGTCGACTGTTTTAAGAGATATTGGGTGTGTTTTCTGGAGGCAGAGATGTGGAAGAGGCTACAGACGTGTAGCAGATTTCCAAACTTGTGGTCTTTAGCTCCAATTAACATGTTCTCACTCCCAACTTGTCATGGAGCAGCTTGGTCTGTGGCCATAAGCTTCAAACTATGAAGCTCTACCTACCCCTCTAGTGTCAGTTTTGCAAATGATGGGCTCCACGGTCAAGTTAGTAGTAATACCCATTAGCCGTTAGGCACCAAAACTTCTTGGTCAGGTTTAGGCACCAAAACAATGTGATTAGCTTCAGGCACTAGAACTATTTGGTTAGGCCCAGGACACAACACCCTGCTTTTTTTTAAAAAGAAAATAACTTGCCTGTCTTGAAAAGAGACCCTAACCCTAACCCACCCTCAAAGTCTGTCTTTCCTTGCTCTTTATAGTACTACAGTAGAGGGTAGATTCTAAATGACACAAAGGGGTAACTACAGTGTCAAACTTAGGGCAACTGACCGGGCTGGCATATTGTGAGAACAGGCTGCTCCAACAGATGCTTCAGAACATATCACTTAAAGAAATTAATCAGACAGTGTGCACACCCTCTCAAGAAACAGAGGCTTTATACATTTTTTTTTTTTTTTACGTACATGCAGTAGTACTCCCCAAGACCTATAAATTGACTTTATGTGTAAGAATCTGCGGAGCTCCCATTTAAGAATTTTTTGGGGGGAAAATGAGACCCTCTACCAAAGATATAGTTGATAGAAGGAGCAAAATGCAGTCAGTCTTAACTTTGTCAGCCAGTCCAAATTCGCATTACACCACTGTCTTGCCATTGACGTTCCTGCGACGGTGAGTCAGTGACAGTGACTCACCAAAATATCGAACAGGCACAGGCGAGGGGAGAAAAACCTTAAGAAAATGCAAAAAACAGCGGCGACATAACCTACATTTGAGAGTTTCTGTTTGTTTTCAAAAGTTTTGGGAGGCTGCACTGTCATACAAACATCAGGAAGTAAACTTGACGAATGCGGCTGACTCGCAGTGAACCAAATACCCTCAACGAAGGAGTACCGTCAGTGTCACAGAGACGGGAGATCTGTTTGCTCCAGCCCGCTGTCACTTCAGATGCACAAATCATGCCATCACCGCCTTGGAGGAACATGACAGGCCCGCTCACAGTCCGGCTCACAGCAGTTTTCAGGACATGAGGTCTTGCTATCTTTTACTCTTCCCCTCCAGTGATCACACACCCTCTGGAGTAACGTTAACACAGACGTCAAGAAATTACCCAGTGTTTATTCGTCATTCAACGTTTAAACCTGTTGCCAGGTACAGTTAGGTGACACACTGGTCATGACCCGTTCTGTAACTGCTTAAGGGTACTCCTAATGACGTGGGTAATTTTAGCTGTAGGACATTAGTGATTGTTAGCATAAGCTGGACTCAACACTGACTCATTTTTGCTCAATAAAAAAACTCGAGCAGTGTGTTATTTATCAAAGGTATTAAAATACACTATACGAGATTCACTGGCATGCTGGGAGCAGCATCATATCAAAATACACCGAACTGCAGCCCTTTGGATGGGTACCAGCTTTTGCAAAGACACACCTTATCCGAAAGGTTAAAAAAAAAAGGTCTGACATGGCTGAGGGGTCAGCCTCTTTCAGCTGATTGCACACAGCCAACCTCATCTCAGTCTGTGTGAAAAAGCCCGTGGCTGGTGGTTGATTGGCCAGGTCAGGTGGCTTGGTAAGTACGCAGTGTCTGATTCTCAGTGACCTTTAAAGCAGCGTGATGGTGGTGTGGGGCTGAAATTCTCGACTGGAAGGGAGTGGAAGATTCATGGGTTTGAGACACTCTAAGGTTGTGTCTCCGTGTTTTGCAACTGCAACTCTCTCTCTCTCTCTCTCTCTCTTTGTGGAGCTGTTATCCCTACCTCCACAGAAAGTAATGGAGCTCCTCGGGGATGTAAAATGTCTTGTCCTCATGCAACCTACACTGGCTTTCAGCGGTGTCCTGCCACAGCCTGGATCAACCCTAAGTAAATTTCATCCACAATTGTTGCCCTCTATGGAAAGCCAGAGAGAGCCCTTTTCCCCGTTCCCTTTGGCGCTTTCCTTTTACACACTGTACCGTGTCTTCCCCTTGACCTGGAATGAGCAGTCAACATTTAAAAATAGAGTTTACATTTTGCTCTATATGCCCTCTTTTGGTTGTGTGCTTTCAGGCTTTTTTTTCTTTGTGTGTTTCCCAATATACATGTATTTGCTTTTAGATGCTTTAGGTAATTTGTTGCTTTGTAAAGAATTGAAAGAACATTTTGTTGATGACCGCTCTGACAAATTAACTAGAAAACATCAACAACCAGACAGGAAAATAGATATGAGCAAGAGTGCAAAAAACACTAAATATTAAATGGAATTCAGCAACAACAAAAAAAAAAATACTTTCAATGTTTTGAACAGCACAAACAATTTGAATTTTGTTGACAGCCTGTATTTATTAGGAGAGTCACAGTCGGAGACACCTCTCCCCTCAAATGCTGAGTACAAACACATAATGAAAGTACAATAACAAATTACAGGATAGAATAGAAGTTATGATTCAGATTCAAATTAAAGTGTGTTTACAGGTCTTGGGGAGTACCACTGTGTAAGTGAAAAAAAGCATAATAAAGTCTTTTGTGGCTCCAGAGGAAGCTGCATGTAATCTGATAAATTGCCTCCAATGATGCCATTCATTGACAAAGTTGCATTGTGGGTAATGTAGACACCAGGTTTTGAAAAGGAAGAAGATGTGAGGACCAACAAAGGTGATATCTCTGGTTCTGTTGTATTGATTTTTTATTAGTTGTCTTTGAACTGTCTATAACAAGTCCAACAATGTTATAGGACTACTTTTCAAAACCTGGCACCTGCATTACCCACAATGCAACTATGTCCCAGAATGGCATCACTGGAAGCAATGTATCAGATTACATGCAGCTTCCTCTGGAGCCACAAAAGGCTTTAAATTACTTTTTTCACATACGCAGTAGTACTCCCCAAGACCTGTAAACGCACTTTAATGTGTAAAATTGGTGGCATCAGCCTTAAATCATGGAGGATATTCTATTTACAGTCACTAAAGTGTGTGAAGAAAAGTTTAGTTTTCAGCTGTTGTAACTCTAGGTTTTCTTTTCACACAGAGAAGAGGGCAACAGCGGACTGTTAGATGCCAGCAGGGAGCTTTAAGCGGGGGTTTTCCACCATAACAACCCACTGTTACAAGAGGCAGTACAGAGGGAGAGTCCACCCCCTCCGGTGACAGCAGAGAGCAAAGCCTGGCTGCTGGGCCTCAGACACAGACAGATTTGAGGATGCACATTCAAGGTCACAAGGGTTTACCGGACAAACTCTTAGAGCTTTTAGCAGACAGATGTTTATTTCCACTAGAAAGCTGGAGCAGCAGAGTGTAACAGAGGGAAAGCAGGGACGCCACGCAGCCCCCTGAAGGGAGGGCAACGAGCTTAAGCTTAATCAGCAGCCAGCACCACACACAGCGCTGCAGTGTCACATAATGAGAGGGAAGACAGTCGAGGATGCGGAAACCTAGAAGGCTCCTTCAAAGATGCTGTAGAAGTTGTATACATTTTGCACATGAATGAAGCTTTCAGAGGCTAGAGTTCACGAACTCGGGATTAGCAGTGAGCTTGACAGCCTGGCTTCAAGACATGCAATGAAATGAGGTTCAGTGAAGCGCAAATAGTGCTCTGTGCTTAAAAAAGTTAGAGAACAGCTCTCCCTTGCATGAACAAAGATTATGATGCAGTCACGACTGATCGGTGTCCATGTGGCACAAGACCTTGGACATGCTGTGACATGAGGAAGTCTCTGTAGCCTCGTGTCTCTGTATGACAGGAGGAGGTTTCACACCCTGAATACGTTTTGGAGGTTAGGATTTGATTTAGAATTTTTACATTTGTTTGAGCGACATTATTTCACAGTTTACAAGATTTAGCCTATTTATTATTTATTATTAAGTTTGTATAATAAAATGAAATCAAACTCAGAACTATTTACCTCTGTTAATATTCCCCTCGATTAGAGTAAGTCAAATGTGTATCTTACGGGTCATCACCTGGGTGCCAGACTGTCAATTAAAAAAATATATACTGTAATAATCATTTTAGTTTAATTAGCTTAAGATTGTTTGATATTTTCACTCTTGCTAAATGAATGTTTTATCAGCCTATATCAGTGTGAACAGACTCCTAAAAAACACAGAAAATCCATAATGATAACTAGATACTGAATGCTGTCAGACCTCAGCCAAGGAGGCAGTCAGTGCTCGATACAAATGCCGAAGTTCCAGGAAACAAACAAAAATACGTTGAGGCCCAATACAACAGTTGGCCAATAAAAATCAACCCAAGTGATGCCTCTGGCATCTAATAGACAAGCTCATTGATTTCGACCAGAGACCCGAATGGCTCAATGTTGGATCAACGGAGTACAAAGGATGGAGTTGGAGCGTTATCCAACTCACAGAACAGGTGAACTATAAATTCCAAACTTCTTGCTCGTTGCCACGGGTCTGTGAGTTTATCAACGATTCAGTCTCAGGACAAACTGGGCCTCTCGTGCTGGCAGGTAATGTCATATGTACATTACTCTGTTGGCCAGAAGGGAAGCTTTGGCCAGATGCGGCCACCAGTTGACAATCATTTGTGTAGGCTGTATCCAAAAGAAAACCATAGAGCTTAGGTTTCTACTTTTTCATTCATTGTACTGTTTATTGTATTAAAGTTAAATCTTTCATGACAATTTTTGCTGTATTGATAAGAGTCAACAACAGGCCACCCTAATCTGAAAAACTTGAAGAACAACAGCTTAATATGACCCATACTGTATTTATGTTTCTTGTTGTAGGTGGCGACCTCTAGTGGCTGTAGTAATTGTAACAGCGACAAAGGAGGAAGACAGGTAAAGTAGTATAAAGAGTGACATGTCCACATAGGGAGGAGGTCGGTGATGGGTGTTTGGCCACAACAAAGCACAGGACTTTGACCGAGGAGACCGCTGTTAGAGTCGAGAGTTAAAGCAAAACTCAACGGTGAGTTGTTTCAACTTAAACTTAAACCCAACCGAATTTTCTGTCCTAAACCTAACCAATCTTAAAGAGTACAACGAAGGTCCAGTACACTGCAAGTGTTTTCTCTAGTTTTACATTAAATATGTCTAGTAGTGCCTTTGCGTTGACTGAGTTTTGTCCAAACTGCTTGAAGAAACAAAGTGTTATCTAGTTTTAAATCGGTTAAACTACTGCACTCTCATGATTTGGAAAATGTGTCTCATCATAAAAAAACATTTGATCATCTTTCCTTGGCAATGTCATTATTTTTTGGTTTTGATGTACTCCAGTATCACAGTGATTCAGAAAAATCCTCAAAGCAGTGGAGGTGTTGCTTTTTTATTCTTTAATCAAATCCCCCCATTTAAAAGCATCATTACTGGACAAATCACACTTGCAAATCACGTGAGATGGATTCCAACCAGGAATCTAGTGAGATCCAAGCACAACTGCTTCATTTCACAAGCTCGGGTTGACAAGTCGGACATATCGCCTGAGGTTTCAGTGTCTCTCCTGGGTTTTCAACCTGCTTTTTTTGCTTTTTTCACTCCAAACCATCTTTAACTCCCTCGTGTGGAGGTTTTAGTCTCTCTCATGGGGTGCAATCACTCTCCAGAACTCGACTTCTCTTACCTGACTCAGAGCACTTCTGTCTAAATTGGTGCTTCATCCTGATGCAGAGCCTCCCAAGGCAGAATGCACACACACACACACACACACACACTACTTGTGCATTATTTGAAAATTTACTGAGGCAGGCCTGCACTAAAACCCACCATTGGGCAGGGCCAATTGTATCGAAAGGGAGGAATGGACTTCATTTAAAGCGAAACAAAGCAAAGTGGAGCACATCGGAGGAGAATGAAGCTCAGAAACATTAGGGAATTCTACATTTGCAATGAAAGTACAGATATGAACTGAAAATCTTCCAAGTGAATCATGGTATCGGACTCTTTGGATGTGGGGCAAATGGGTATTAGAGCTCGGGTTGATGGATGGGTCCATTAAACTGTAATTTAAGCGTAATATCACAAAGCTGTTCTCTTCTGTAAGTGATGTTGGTTTTTCAACACATTTTTCAGAAACAGCCAACAAAAACTTTGACGACCTTTTATCTTTTATCATGCCACAGAAAATAAATAAAAAGTCCCTTTTTATGCAACGTTACTACGGCCTTCCTGCATTCTTCACATCAGAGCTAGTCCAGATTGTGAAAAGCTAGGAGGCCTCGAGCCAGATGACTGATCTCTGCGCCATATTGGGTTGATTGGTGAACATGACTCGCTACAGTGTGGATGCGGGGTTTGAGGATAACTCATCTGAGGCTAAAGAGGACAGCAGCATTGCTGGTAAATTTAATCTGGACAGCTAATGCAAACGTCACATTAGCTCGATAAACATGGACGTTAAAAGTACTGACGGACGGTGCAAATGAATGAACTGAATATTCTCAATACAGTTGGAAAAAAACAAACTTTATTTCTGGCAGATTAGATGGTTCACAGCAGGTGGAACCACTTTGTCAGAAAAGTTATGTTTTGATTAAATGCTTTGGGCCTTTATTGGATTACTTTTTTTAACAGATTGGAATCTGTAATCAGAATGATTTCAACCAGATTAATAAAAATATTGTCAATGTCAATGCAGCTACAGTATTGTTGACCTAATCATAAATTAAATCCAAGTTAGTTTTCCTGTTAAAAGGGAACTCTACTTATTCCACACATCAAAGTTTGTTTACGAGTACTCCTGCATTATTACAATAATGCTTCAGAGAGAGCTCCTAGAAATCTGATTGCCTCGGTTGAGGTTGAAAACGTTTGAAAATGAAAATAACTCCGGGTTGTGGAGTTAGAGAAAAGTGAGCTGTCCAGACCTCTGTTGCCTGTCCAAATCTCTGCTGCAGGCTAGCAGCTCGAAGCTACATTAGCCGCTACTAACATAACATACCCAAATCCAACCGAACTGGCGCAGAGGGAGTTGAATTACAGGCACTGAGTTTTGACAGGAAAGAAAAACGTGTGGATTGAAAAAAGATAATATCTCTGGCTCTGCAGCCTCAATTTTAATGTTTTTTTTAACAGTCCGTTGTCCATTTTGATTCTTACATGCAAAGCTAAATCTGTGGAGTACTCTTTTAATAGAAACGCTATCAAATACGGTGTCCAAAGCACAACAGCTGAACTCTAAGAGGCATACAACTGTCAATACTGGGTCCAGAACATTATAAGTACAGTAACAACAGAAGGATTAACTCTTCATTTATGCCCTTTTGGAACCATGCTGTTCAACATAATAATCCATCTAGCTCTTTTTAGCAGCACGTTTTCAACCTGCCTCAACACAACCGTCTGAGATGATGGAAATGGTGAGTCCAATCTGTACTACTGAATTTAATTATCTGTAAAATAAAGTTAAGTTTCTTGCTATGGATCCGTATCACATATCTTTATAATCTTTCACGGTTCAGTGTGTTCAGACAGACTGTGCTGGTTAGAGGTCAGGGAAGAGGACAGGCAGCATAGCTAAGAAGAAGAAGGAAGTGATGAGGGATGAGAGTACAAATGAAAAGAGCGGTCAGAGTCATTTGAATTGGTTGCGTGCCCAGAACATAACTGCGCGAGTGTGTGTGTGTGTTGCTGTTTATCTTTTGT
Source organism: Pagrus pagrus (assembly GCF_965226575.1). Classification (NCBI taxonomy): domain Eukaryota; kingdom Metazoa; phylum Chordata; class Actinopteri; order Spariformes; family Sparidae; genus Pagrus; species Pagrus pagrus. The sequence goes on along the minus strand of NC_140203.1, from coordinate 19,562,285 downwards.
CTTCTGTAAAGCACTTTGAAATCAATCTATTTGTCAGGATTTGTCTTTAGGGTACTTGACTTGCATTAGAGATAAAAAACGATAGAGGTTAAAGGCACAGGAGAGGAGAGGAGAGAAGAGGAAAGAAGAGCGGACGTTAACCGAACTTGATAGACTTAGATGTGGCTTTTTGATAAATGGTTGACCTTGGTATTAAACTAAATTCTTTGAGGCCCCAAGAGAGGGGTGAATATTTTAAAAACTACAATACAGAGTTCAGTTGGGTCCCCGGGATGGGAATTTAATGAGAGACCTACTGAGGGTTTGTACTCAGAATTCAGTTTTATCCTTGGCTTTAAGTGCCTCTTGTGCAACAACATGTGTAGGTTAGCTTCCCCCTTAACAGCACTGTCCAGAGATGTACCTGAGTCAGTCTTTTCATGTTTTGCAAAGTGCTATTACGGCTTTTAATAGGCCTACAAGGGATTTTGAGTGAATGAGAGTTGAACTGTTCCATGATTAATGAGACTTGATGCCATTTGATCAGCAAACGGTGAATAACAAAACTGTCAGCAAAAGTCGCTTCCAATCATCTAATCAGTGACAAAGCGTGGCAGCAAAATTAAAATCTAGCTCTGGCAATTCATGTGCCGTGAACACATTCTGCTTTTCCCTTCATACTTCAAGCATTGCCTCAGTGGAAACGTGTGAGTAAGAAATGGCCAGAATTCAAAGGTAGCTTCAGAAATTTAGGGCAAAGCATAACCCCTAACTGCTGCTCACTATACTCTTTGCTTTTGCTATGCTTGGCTGTAGTGACCATGGTAGCGCCATTAGCCTTATGAGCTGACGGAAGTCTGACTGGACCTCAGATTATTAAAACAAGTACTTGTTAAGATTAGGGATTCTCCATTGTCATGATTTAATATAGACATATTGCATAACCAGGGGTTACAACCTGCTCTGCTCTCGTGTTTGCAGTTTCATGCTGGAATGGCTACCAAATCTCCACTGACCTACATAAAGACTACCTGAGTTGTCCCACTCTGCCTGCCAGCACACGAGCAGATCCATTTGCAGCCTAAAAAACATAACAAATATGCAAAAGTGAAAAACAATGGTGTTGTGACTGACAAAAATGCTTCTGCGGGAGCCAAACACAGTTTATTTGTTGATGGTTTATTTCCTGAAGGAATAATATCTGTTAGAATATTATGTAGTGTAGCCCGATGTGAGCAATACAGAAGCATAATGGGATAAATAGCGAATATTGAATAGCAGCAAAACACCCCACTCACAAAAAGGAAATCCTTATTTATGCTCTATTTACTGTACGTTTCATTTCTATCGCAGACACTATTGCGCAATCTTATTTCTCTCAAGGGGCCAATAAAGATAGACGTGCTGGGTAAAAGCCAAGCATGAAGATGAATGAATGAATCTCACAAACAGCACGGCAGTCTGGAATAGTAATCAAGCTGAAACACTGAGCCCCGGTGAACAAGTCTGATAATGAACTGTGCGGAAATCTGTTCAGACTCGTTTACCTCTGTGCATGCAGTCAAATCTGACGTCTTTTTCTACTGCAAGCGATCCTGAGGGTCAATCTGATTCTCTCTCAGCTTTTTCATTTCCATCATCACTTGCTTCTTTTTTTTCTGTGCGAAGAGGAGTTGGACTTATAAAATGGCATTTAGGCAGGGTAATGACAGACATCTTGCTCTCAGCCGCCAGCCAAATAGTGCAGTGCAGAGCGGCAACAGGCCACTAATTTACCTGCATAATGGGCAAGATTTATCAAGGCACATTGGTCTCTGCGGGGCAGGGACTGTGCTGGTGGCAGTCTAATGGCCTGATGGGAGGAAATTGTCAAAAAACGACCATGTGGAAGCTGCAGAGCCCTTGACCTCTTGACTCCTGCAGAGCTCAGGCAGAGTAGTCAAATTAATGCTTACCTTAGTTGTATTTAGAATTTCTCTCTAGAGAGGAAGGAAGCGGTGCATTATAACTTGTCCTTAATGTTTCCTCTTTCCCTTTCATAGGTGATTGAAAGGATGTCACCGGGTCTTTTGAAGCCCTTTGGTCCTACTTTCACCCGCTAGTATTCAGGCCTCAGCAGAAAGGGAAATAGATCAGATGACATTGATGTGTAATTCCTACATGATCAGCGTCCGTTGCGGCGAAACATTTCCATCGACATGTGGTTCAAAAGATGTAATAAAAACCTTTTAAATCAAAGCGATAGAGTGCATCGCGTCTCTGTTTTCAGGCTCCCGACAGCAGCCGCTAACTCATTCGTGGTCATCTTCAAGGGCACAAAACTATTCAAATCCCCTATCGTCCTAAATCTGTCTTTGCCAACAAAGCTCGGGAGTGCTCTCCTCTCTTCTCTCGAGCCATCAAAAAACTCAGTTCTCTAAAAATGCATGAGCTCCACGCAGGAAATAGATCTTCACTTCAATTGAAAAAAAAAAAAAACACAGAAAAACTTTGTCTTTGAAAGTTTGTGGCATGTTATTTTTGGTAAAGCCCTTGTTTGCATCAAGGCCTCTCACTTCTAAAGAACTGAATCACGCCTCCGGAGAGTAACAAGTAGAATTCAGCTCTCATCACTTCAGCATTTAAGCAGTTGCAAAGCTCAAACTGAACACGGTTATCAAACAGAGAGAGAGAGAGAGAGAGAGAGAGACTCTTTTTTGGACAGCCTGACTTGCAAAGAGCTCCGGTGCTGTGATGTATTTAAAAATGCATGCGAGTTTGGCACGCAAGTTTTCAGAAGTCAAAGCAAATAATATCTTAATATATCACACTCCCCGGAGAGACTCAATTGATTAATAAGCATTTGCTGTGGTTGTTGTGAAGTGCACAGATTGCAAATGTATCAGATTTTCCAATTACTGTAACTGCATAGTGTACAGAGCTCATTGAGAAAGCAGACACTACACCCTGTTCTCTGTAGTTTCTGAACCATTCGTGCATCGCTACATTTACCGAGGCAATAATGCTGCTCGATGAGCAACACTTCAACCAAGCAGTACAATGGTACAAATCTATAATACCCTCTGCTGCATGCCACAGCAGCAATATAAAAAGCCCCCTATACTGGGTGCTCTGCTGGTGGCCTAACCCACTGTTCTGTAATCCTCATGATTTGTTTTATTATACACCCCCCTGCTGCCTGATTTATTAGTTCGTTTGAAGCTATCCACTCATTAATATCATGCTGGCATCACTATGCTGATCACATATCAAGCTCTTACTTTATTCTATCAAATAAATAAGTGCAACAGAATCAGTTTACGAGAAGGGCAAATTAATGAGCATATTGGTTGGTTCAACAATGTACAGTCTCGATATATTGTTTTCACAGTGTTCATATTTAAGGGGTAGAGTACCAATTAAACACATCAAGCTCAGTTTACTTGTCACACAAAGCATTATAATATTAAGCCGATGAAAACAGGCCAAAATTGTCTATAGCAGCCATTCCCAAACTTAAGAAAGACATGGCCCAGTTTGAAATGGGAAAATCTTAATTACTACTCTGATCCAGTCAATGATGCAATAAGATATTTGCCGATGTTTTATGGAAGTCAAATATCTGTTGCCCTCCTGTTGTGTTCCCTGCAATTCCACCAACTGACTTTAATGTGCACCATTGTGTGCAGGTAAATGTCCATAGGTGGTACACATATCAATGGGAAACAGATTTAAACACAACACCGGATAAAAAGGTCAGATAAATGAGGAATAACAGGTAAATGAACTCCCTTGTATCAGTTCTGATTAGTGGTTTCATGTCAATATTTAATCATAGATATTTTAAAGCAATTTCAAACTTAACAAAATTGAACATTAGAAACTTGTTTTTTTTTCATTATAAATGACCAACGATCCACCTGCAGTACCTTCACAGCCCACTGGGGGGCCACAGCACACAATTGGGAGTTTACTGTGTATATCTTTTGAAGTGCTTCCCTGATGATGTCAGACATAGATGTGTGTTTCTTTTGTTTGATTTCTGGCTGCTATAATTAGCTTGCGGTAGCATTAGCAACATGGCAGCTGCTAGCAGCGTGGCTACTATCCAAAGCAAAAAACAACTGTAAGAATCTCAATTTTGGGTAGCTCAGTTGTTGGTACTAGTATGGCCAACTGAATGTTGTTTTTGAACCTGCACAATTCCTGGTGGTAAGGACTTTCACACAGCACAGGAGTCTCGTGGGTGATTGCCTGTCCGTTCCTTATGTTATGCCCTATGTTCCTTCTCGCACCCTGAGATCCCCACCTGCATCTTTTCTTGTTGTTCCCAGGTCTAGATGACTTCACAAAGGTGATACAGCCTTTGCAGTTAGAGCTAAAACTCAGTCCCATCTTATATATCACTTTTGAAAACCCATTTGTTTAAAATTGCCTTTCATTGATTTTATCTGCTTTGTTATTGCATGTTTTCTTATCGTGTATTGTTTTTATTGTAGCTTGTTTTATTCGCTTTGTGTTTTATTCAGTTTTGTGAAGCGCTTTGTAACTGTATTTTGAGAGGTGCTGTATAAATAAAGTTTATACTTTTATTATTCATTGTTCTACCTCAGTTTCTATCACTATCTTCGCCGTCTACGCCTCCTCTGTCAACAGGGTTCTTTTTATTATGAAGGGGACAGTTTCTAAAATGGCTTTGGTTTTTCCACCATTACCTGGGGATGGCAACCAATAGCTATCGGGAAAACAAGTGACTCTTCCAGGTTTAGTCACGCTATGGCAGACTTCGTGACAGAAATTGGTCCATTTTTCTGCAACTATGACTCTGCACAATCAAAATTGACATCATAAATTGGCTATTTCCACTTCCACTTCATGTCAAGTTTAGAAAAAAAAGAGGAAATTAAAGAAAGTTTGCATGTTGCATTCACTTTCAAACCCTAATGAATGTCCTCAGTTGGTCATCTGTTCATAATAAAAATATGAATCAGACTGATGCATATCTAACATCTAACAGCATGAATATGAGAGATCATATTCTTTAATCAACAATAACATGTCCCTTCCATAAAAATGTCAACCTTAATAATCATTCATATTATGTCTTTTTTATGTTCAGTGGACCCTTGTGCATATAGCTAAATTAATTGAACTGCTTTATTAATAAATCTGTTAATAGTCGGCTTCTCTTACTGAATGTGCGTTTGCTCTTAACTGTTATCTGATTAATCCTTCGTATTTGTTCATTATATGGAAATTAACTAAAACCAACAATGCAGCAGTGTTCATTGAGGCATATATTGTATGCACAGAGGAAAAAGACAGTCGACCAAGCAAGTCCCAGCTTGATCTGATAATTCCACACCCTTTCAGTTTTAATGGGCACATAAGCACTGACGACAGTTTCTGAAAATACGCCATACAAGTTGGGTAAGTTGGGTATTTGGATGGTCCCTAGTTGCAGTTTTGGTGAGGATATGAATATCTCAGGAGCAGCTGTCTTTCTCTGTCTCTCTCTCTCTTTTATTATTACCCTACTTACATGAATTTCTGTCTCTCTGTTGCATGTATAACAGTCGAACTGCCATCGGGCAAATTTTCCTCAAGGCAGTTTTTCAATTCAACTTTACTATGTTTTAATGAAATATTGAAATCCCCCAGTTTTTGATTTTACGTAATATTGTATTACGTCAGACTCCCTATTATTAAATAGGTCAAGAGAAATTTTGATGAAAAACACAGGCATTTGTACATGTAACTAACACTATAAAAATGCATTTATTTACGCTGTGTTTGTATGTTTAAACATTCAAGGAAATACCATTTGCTTTAATTTAACTTCACTTACGTTATGTGACAAATTCACTACATTAGTAAGTTAAAATGACTCACCACTGACTTTCGGTCGCACACTGGACACAAACAGTGGTTTCCTGGGTGACAGTCCTGTCCCTCCCATCCTCGACCCCCTCAATATACCGCCTTTATCTTATCTTTATACTACTTCGCCCAACCTCCTCCTTTGCTGCCGCAATAATTACTGCAGCCACTAGAGGTCAGCACCTAACAAGAAACGTAAATATGGGTCGTAATAGGCTGCTTTCATAGTCAAACTATGTGGTTGCTTTCCTGATGAGGATGGGCTGATGCCTTAAAACAATGATAGAGTACATTTTAGGTATACAGCAACCCCTGGCAGTTCTAATAATGCAAATGGGTGTCATGTATAGTTAATGTAAGCATGATATTTTTTCTTTTTAAACAGTTAGATAAATAAAAACATATTAAGAGCAATCATGGTGCTCAATAATACACAATATAAAGTCAATCACAAACCAGGCCATCGTGTATGATTGGCTGTCTCTTAAACTAAAGCTCTAACTATCTATTAACTGCATTTTTTTCCTCTCTAGCGCTCAGAGAGCCACTGTCAGCTAACCATGTTGAGAGTGACATTTTGTCTAACCACATCATATTATATGCTCCCACTAAGCTGAGACATGATGCATGAAGTTCTGGCCCTGCAGTGGTGGTGGGGAAATTATTTGAAATATTTGACAGGATGAAAATTAGTTCTGCACTAAAATACAGAGCTGAACTCGAAGAAGAGCGTCTGCAAGTACAGCCCCCGGAACCAGGCCAGGTTGTCTTGGACACTGCAGAGAGGAGAGAAAACAAGTAGGAAGAATAGAGAGAGAGAGAGAGAGAGAGAAAGAGAAAGAAGGATTAGTGAGAGATGGAGGCTGACAAGACTGAGACAGACAAACAAACAGCTCAACAGATTGACCGGGGATGGAGGGACAGATGAAAGCTACAGACTGAAAGAGTGACTCAGCCAAAATTCATAATCTTGCCACGGCACAGGGGAAACAGAGTTGTTTTCAAAGTTGATAACCTGTACTAAGTGCCTCAATCCAATATTGATATAAAGATCTCCCTTATGAGGAACGAAAAAAAGGGGAAAAATGGACTGCTGGCAAGAAAAAGATGATGTATTCCGAGCACAAGATACCTGCCGCCGCTTAATTAGAAGATCAGTGACTTAATTACTGTCTGTAATCAGCCAACAGAATGAATGTCCTTTCGCTCATTAGCTGAGGCATCATTGTTACAATAGACTTTTCACAGTGTCTTCCTCTGTGCACGTGCCAAATGAAAGGTGAGTCAATTGCCATCACTTGGGTACACATGGGCTGTAACTTTAACCAGCATCTGTCAGGAAAAAGAGAATGAGGAGATGGAAGACTGGAAAATGCCACCGAGTTAAGACCTTTGTTTACCATTCTGATCATAGGTTGCTTCTGCTTGCCTGATGGGATATGAGTGTTTTCTGGTTCTTCTGTTGTTTCTTTAAGTGGGTCAAAGTGTACGTTATTAGATCATGTGTTGTGGTTTCTAATGTAATTACTTTCTCCGTACGTTGAAAAAACGGTTTATTCTTGTATTCTAGAGCTTGCTGGCTGAATAACAATTTCTGCGAGGTGATCAACCTTAAAGTTTATCAGCGCCAACAGGGAGCACCCCGCTAGGATATATCATTTAATATAATTACGGTTTTCTTGTTGCTAAGGCAGCCAAACCAAGATGCTTCTCTATTGCAGCAGTCCTTAATCAGTCCACTGTACAGATGTGTGGCTCTTTGTGCGGCTGTGTTGGATTATTGACGGACGGTAAATTTAATGTGAGTGCAATTTGTAAAAAGAAGCTCTCTTGTTTCATTTCTTAATGGGGCAATATGTAAGAATTTTAGTTGACAGTATTTAAAAATGATCTGAAACTGTCAACAGAGTGAATTAATAAGCTTTAATGTCATGACGTCTATGTGCTGCAATAAAGACTTATCTATTGAAGGTAGCATGCTAACAAGCCAGTCTGTCATGGTCAAAAGCTCCTATGCTAGCATGCTAAGACCAACAGTATAAAACCAACCAGTTTTTCACCTTGAAGGCAACAGTAACCATGACAATGCAATCACTAGAATAAAAGTTGGCGATGTCTGTTTCTGCTAAACACTGAGCTCATGCTCCGGTTAGGTTTAGGCACATAAACTGCTAGGTTTAGGGGTAGAATAAGATCATGTTTTGAAATAAATTACCAGCCCAGTCACCAAAATATTATGTCAGCAGTTAACGTTTCTCCAAACCCCAGATACATCCAAGGTTGACATTTGTATCAAATGTGGCATATCACATTCACATTATATGCTTATTAGCTACCTTTCACATCAAGAGGTGGAGGGGATGTTGGTGGTGTTATTACAAGCAAACAAGGCTGCCAAACACCTGACCACAGTTCGAGTCACTGCATTGTATATTTTTAAGGAAACCCAGTGATATCTCCAGATGTTTTTGTGGAGACCAAAACTGTTTTTCACGGGAAGTTGGACCATCTCCATCCGTGATCATGGCAACCAAAAAAGGTATTTTAAACCAAATCATGATCTTGTCGTTACCCTAACCAAGTTGTTTTTTGTGGGTAAACCTAACCAGTCCATAAGCACAGTGTTGTGACGAGAAAGAAGATGCAAATTTTAACCCAATCCAACCTAAAGTTGTAACATAGATAAACCGTTTTACAGAAACGTACTTATAGCAAACATCTGTTTGCCCATTGGGCTGATAATACCTGCTTTGGTCACTACAAACAGCAGGACATGTTTTCCCACGACAAACACGACTGGAGATTCTTTTGTCGCCACAAACGTCTGGAAATTGTTCCAAGATATGTTGCAGTCTTGAACTGCCGTCACTGGCTTCAGATCATGAACATGTATTCTGAAAATAATATTACACATTTGTAAAAAAGTCAATGTGGTATATTTGGACATGTACAAAATGTGAATGTATCAGCGGGTTGCAGTTAACTGCCAACATTTCATCCTGGCGACTGGGCTGACCACAGACTTGTTACCCAGGCTTTATCTGTTTTTAAAGGTGAAACAAGTTGAACTCAGAACTTCTCAAAGCTGGGAGTGGAAAATACAAACATGTTTTGATGATGTTAAAGTGAGCTGATGTTGGAGACTGGAGCAATTATTTTTGACTGGAACTGTCATATACATCATCTGCCGAGTAAAACACCAATGGGACCACTTAACAGGCAGAATTAGCAATACAAAACGCTTGGCTGAAAATGCCAAACACCTAACTTCAATTTTATTTGCCGCTCTGTGTGGTACAGCAGAGGGAGGAGAACACCTGTTCTTATATTTGCTCCTACAGACAGGTAGAGACTCTGGAGACATAGCTGAGGTCCAACATCGGGTTGTAAATCTTACACAGTGTTGTTTTTTTTCCCCTTTCTTGTGCTGTTTCTGGAATGCCGGTGGATTTAGCTAATTAGAAGGAGCCAGGTGTTAATTAGCCAAGGCGAGCCGGGACGGGTTTGGTTCCGATCCATACTGCTGTGTCTCACGGAGCTCCAACTCTTTGATCTCCCCTGCAGGGCTGAACGCGCCACTGTGCTTGTCATTTCCAATTAGGATGTTAAACAGATATTCCATAGATATCCCCCCCTTGTTACCCCTTTCCTCATCCCAGTCAGATGAGCAGAACAAGAAGGATGACAAATCAGCGGAGTGAATATTTTCTTTCTGTCAAGTGTTCTCCTTTCAGCTGTGTGACAGGAAGCTGGAGCAGCGAGCGCAGAGCAACACCCGCTGAGGAGGACACGGGGAGAATATAAACACGGCAACAGTTTTCTGTCGCTTTGGATAAAACTGAATGAAATCATCGCCTTCTATCGCAGTTATTATTTCGCTGATTAGAGGAAAGACAATTCAGTAGTAAATTGTCCCTGAACACTCAGGCTGAATGTTCTACTTACACAATAAATACACAAGTTGTTAGGGGCCATTAAATGGATCATCAAATCTGAATGTGTCACGAGTAGAACTGAGGAGTAATTTAGGCCAATCAATCACCATAGTATGTTAATTAGGAGTGTGTTTGTTGGCACGGCCCTAAGAGGCGATTACATACAGTGTGTGCACACACTGCACCAGAGATGAAATACAGAGTGTACAGCCAACTGTGTGTGGGACTCATGGTGTGGGTGACACAGCAACTCAGTACCTCAGAAACCAGTGGTGGGAAGTAACTGAATTAATTTATTGAAATTTTGAGTTACTTATGTTTTACTTGAGTGTTTCCATTTTTAACTACTTTAAAATCCTACTACACTACATTTTATCAGGAAACATCACACTTCTTACTCCATTACATCTTTATATTCTCACGACCTCTCGGATTTAAAGCCTTTTCACTCCAAGTACGATTTTTGTCTGAAGATTTGCACTCAACTGTAATAAAACTGATTTTATGGGTTCTTATTAGCGTATGCACACAGCTGCGGAACACTCACGCAGGGCAAAAATATCTGAACGAAACACAGTCTCTTGATTAAGTTTCCTGTAACAAAATACATAACAAGCGAAAGCCAAACACCACCCAACTCGCAGTAAGTCACCCATCAGCTTTAGGTTGGATTCACACTGGATCCGGTGTTACAGCGAAAACGCAGGTTTCCCCATTCATTTTGATGAGGGTAGTCTGTTTTGGCTGCGGTGGTGCGTGCCCCAAAAAAAAAGCAGCTGGAAAAGTTGAAGCCGACTCAACTTTTGGAGAAACACAGCCCAACGTCACGATCCAGTGGACAATCACATAAGCTGGCACATAAGCGATCAGACTATGACTGAAGCCACAGTGGAGTGTAATGTAATGTGCTGTGTGTATTCACTCAATTTGGTTTTGTGCAACAGTTTAAAACACATCTATGGATGCGGACGATCTCTGTAGGACCGGCATGTTTAACCTTCTGTGGCAGAGGCATGACAGCAGATAATAAGCAGAGCAGAACGGGTCAGTAGCAGAGCATGTTATTTAGCATGAATAAATACTACAGAGGGACACAACAGACATTTCTCTGTGTAGTGTTAGTTTCATTTTCACTTCTGTTTGGTCTTGTCCCCCAGTTTAAAACACACAGTAATGATCTACCTCATCCTGGTTGTTTACTGTTATTTTTAATCCGTGAATGAGGACAAACAATCACTAGTAGCACCAGTGTGCCAGTAGCAGAACAATGTAGCAGCTTCGTCTTTCAGCAAACTGTTCAGTGGGGGTCCCCAACACGTCACACACACGGACCATGGAGTGACACTCCCCCACGGCTGCATAAACCTGCTGGGTTTCGCCGCACCACCAAATTTGGTGTAAATGTATCCTTAGTGTTTGTTGGTTCAGTGCAGCGTAGTGCATTCTTGTTGTTGTAGATTTTCTACATTTTGAGCAAAAGAGAATACCACTTGCTGCCCTTTGCTCTTGTCTCTGGTCATGTGGCACCAATTTCAAAACTATTTGCATCTTTCTACGGCACAGACAGACCAGTTTAATGCAAGGGAGATCTTTCCAGTGGGGAAATACTTCTCTAAGTAAAGGATCTGAGCAGAGTCCAAGTCAAGTCTCAAGTCTCTTATGGTTGTAATGAGCATTCTATCATCTGCTGCATGCCATCCAGTCTGCTTAGAACACTGCATAGTTATATCTTAGGAATTCAAAGCATGTACTGTATTATCATCACTCTGTTATCTATTAGCATAGAGTATTATCAGAATGTACTAGTTTGTTATATGATCACTCACTAACAGTCTATTGCAATGCAATATGAAACAAATGTTGCTTTGCTGTATTTTGCTTTGCAACATAAATACACAGCTACAGTAGTTTAATGTAAAATACTATTGCTGCCAAATTATCTGAAATATACTGCAAGTGCATAAACTGGTGATATTAAATCAACAGTTTTGTTCAAAATTGGCACCTTTCTTTGTGTGACAAAAATGATTCCTTGCATGAACATAAAACTCATGTTGAAATATCATTGGATTTATCAGCTATCTTAAGTTCTTTTCTTACAGAACAGAACATTTTTGTGGATACAATTGTCTGTGTTGTTTAACAGTAAACATCAGCTGACTTTTATCTCTGGAAGAATGTTTGTGTACCATGCTTTCCTCTTAGATGATTTGAATGCCATCAGTTCTAGGTTTACATGTAAGTAGCAAACTGTACTAAACGTGTGTAGCAAGCGCTGAGGTCAACTTTCACATTACCAAGTGAATGACCTATCCGGGTGAGTTTTCAGGTACCTGATAAAGTTTGATGCGGTCGATCCAGCATCCTTTATATTTACTATGCAAATGTTGCATTTGACCATTCTTTTGTTTGCACCTTGTGTTTCGTGCCTACAGGCAAAGTTTATGACAAATGGGAGAGCAGCAGCAGTTGTTGTGCTCGCCGCCAGTGTTGTTGCCATCTGTGGCAGCGCGCAGATCTCAAGTCCAAGTTGAGTCTCAAGTCTTTTGGGGGAGTCTCAAATCAAGTCTCAAGTCACTGAGTGTGACTTAAGTACGACTGGAGTCCAAGTCCTGAGTACTTGTTTCATTACTGACCAAAATGGAAGAAAATTGGTTGTTGCTGACCAGGTACAGAACAAGCTCTCTAACTAACAGGCAGCTTTGAATCTTTTCCATTGCCATGCATTATTTGAGTTCTACAGTCTGTGATACTCGAGTTAAAAGGATAACATCAATATTAATAGATTACCCAGAGAAAACCAGTGATACTACTCTTCTGTTGAAAAAACAAAAAACTGTTTAAAAATAGAAAATACTGAAACTCTGTTCAAAGCCTAATTTACATGAAGCAATGTGAAACCAGCAAAAGGAAGTCTGAATTTTATAAATGTTTGCTCGAACAAATCTTTGAGCTTAATGAAATGTCAGCTCAGGGCAGCTCAGCTGTTGCGCTACTCTGGTGTAAAACAGTGACAGAAACAGTGTCAGATGTTACCTCAGTCACTACATATGCAATTATGTTTTCTCTTAATCTTCCTACTTGTTTGTTTTCATTAAAACATTACGTGTCATCCTTTAGAGTCAGTTTGTTTATGCAGCCATGAAAACGAAGAGAGTTTGTTTATTTAGTTTGTTTATGCAGAAAAAATCATTGAAAAGGTCAGGGAAGATCTTTTTCTTCTGATTACAATTTCTTATCCAAAACTACAGATTGCACCTTTAACCACCATCTTTAAGATATTCAAGACTTAAAGGATAACTACCGTTTTTTACAACCCGGACCTTATTTCCAGCAAAATATACGATCATTTACTTACCCAGATAACTTTGGTGTCATTTGAAGTCGTTCGGACGAAATTAGATCCAGTGTAGCGCCGGTATATCCATATAATGCGAGTGACGGGGCATCGACACACAGCCTCTATATAACGCATTATCTGCCACGAAACTAGTTCATTTCACCAATATTTTGTCATGATACGCTAGTGCTATTCCCCTCTGAGTCCGGGCTCGTCTGTTATCAACATCCGGGGTCAAACTAGCAGTAGCAGCTACAGGTAAACAAGCCGGGCTGTCGCGGGTGCGCGCGCAGCTCAGAGATGACATCTTCCAGGTCAGAGGTAGTAGGTCAACCTACAGACCCCGGATGTTGACAACAGACGAGCCCGGACTCAGAGGGGAATAGCACTAGCGTATCATAACAAAATATTGGTGAAATGAACTAGTTTCGCGGCAGATAATGCTCATAGAGGCTGCGCTTCAGTGCCCCGATCACTCGCATTATATGGATATACGCGGCGCTCCACTGGATCTAATTTTGTCCGAACGACGCCAAATGACACCAAAGTTATCTGGGTGAGTAAATGATAATATTTTATGCTAGAAAGCACAATCTTCATCAAATCATTGCTCCATAGCGCCAGTGTTGCTCAAAAGCACAACAGGGTGCCTTGAATATGTAAACAGGTTCCAGATGTTTTGGTGTACATACATATAACAGTAATCTTTTAGTATTCACAAGCTGCAGCTCTCGGATGAGTAAATATTTTGATGAGCGAAAGCAATATAATGTGAGTCTTAATATAAGTGACGTGTTTGGTTACGTCACATCCTGTCATTGATGCCAAACTTGCTAATTTAATGGCCTGATGTCTTCTCCGTGGACATTTGTCCTGCTTAAGGCGATGACATGAGCTTGCTGAGGCCTTATCATGTCCTGACATGTTATTCTGATTTATGAAAGAGATGGCACAGTGTGAATATGCATAGAAAATGGATTAGTGGCTACAGAATTTTACTGGTGTCTAATTTGCATCTCTGCAGTGCCTCAAATATCTTGCAGCAGTTGCAGCGCTGACTCGTGTAAACACCTTTGTTTTGTGCGATGAAAGGCAGGTGGGGGGGGGGGGGTGAGGCATTTTCAGAACAGCATGCAAATACAGAATAATAGAGGATTAGAAGAAGCAGATTTGCATATGAGAAAAAAAGCGGTTCACTTATGGGGAACGCTAGATGCCTTCAGTCCATGGCTGAACACTCACATGAGTAATGTGTCTTGTGGATGAGCACGTGCAGGAATAGCTCATGGGTTTTCTCCTCAGTAGGATCCAATTGAATGGCTTACATAGAATTAGCCTGGCTCTGGAGCTATAGGATTTGGCTGCGACAAACGACAGGTCATTTAACATGCTGCTGTAATGTTGTGGTGTAATGTGGTAATTGTTTGCCAGTGTAAATATGAACCTGAGTGGTCCCAATTTGAACTGCAAATCTGTGTGAACAAACCACAGAGGAAATGGACGATTAATTGGATGGGTGGGCGCACACATATCCCGTGTTTGCATGGTGAAAAGGATGGATGGGTAACAGTGAGCAGGGAATTTCTGGCTACAGTAAGATGTGCAATTGCAGCTTTCAGGACACAAAATCTGTGTGTGTGGGAGTAGAGAGGACGCGGGAAGAAAAAAGGGACAGAAGGCAAAGAAAATCCATCAGAGATTGAAAGGCATTTCACTCGGCAGAGAAAGTCAAACAGGTTTATACACAGAGAGGATGACGAGGGGCACAAAGGGAGGATAGAGAAAGAGAGCAAGAGAGAAGGAGGGAGTGTGAGAACAAGGCTACAGGGGAGACCGAAAAAGGAAAAAGAAAAATATCTACGCACAGAATTGAATGATACTCCTCTGAACTTGATTTTGGAGTAAGGGAGCTTCAAGGGGTGGCATGGGGAATGTCGTTTTGGAGGAAAATGTTCAAATCGAGAACGTCAAAAACTGAGAAAACAGAGAAGTTGAGGGGGAGGAGAGTGAGAGGGTGAAGGGGAGGAAGACTCAGAGTAGTTGCCAAGACTACAGCACAGCATCAGCATCAGGAGAATAAAAGGAGAAAAAAATAACAATGACATAAAAATAAATAAGTTATTGCAGCACCGGTTCACTAACTGATCGCTGAGTTAGTCTCCTGGGCCCAGTATTTCAAAAGTGATCTGACAGGATTATCCTGGTCGGATTGGATTAAATCTAGATCTGATCTGAAAACTGGGTATTTCAACACAGATCCAGAAAATCCTGATCCTGAAGATCAGGATCCAGCTCTGGTAATCCAATCCTCCCTTGAACCCAGATAAAAGGCTGGATTTGGGTATTTCAAAACACAAGGCAGATATCTGGATCAACTTGATACCAAAATTTCAGGATCATTTGAATCCCACCTCAGAGGTGGATTTGACTTGGATTGACAAAGTTTCAGCTCCACTTCTCCCAGATATTGTTACTCAAGATGTTCATTACACTTAATCTAAAGTGTCAGTGTTGTACTTTTAACAAATAATTAAAGTAATTGTAAGAAATTTAAAACATAGTAAAATATTTTAATTTTATTTAAATCACTGACCAAGGTATATACTATGAAAGCAATGCTATTACAATTTTGAGCAGTTTCAAGCACTTTATTCAAACTCCAATTACTTGAAAACCTTAAATGTATCAATGCAATTAAAGCATTTCCAAGGATTTCCAGCACTCGCCCTGTTGTAGCCGAGTGTCCATGGCTGTGAGTGGACTCTGAAAGTAGGTGTGTGAGTATCTTAATCCACAATCCTACATTGTGTTTATGTACACAACAACATGACAACATCACCAGCATTACTGTAGCACTCTGACACTTCTGAGCAAACCGTGTAGTTAATACTCATACTGTGTAGCGTCATGTTTTCTAAGTACTGCAGCAGGTCTGTGCACATGGAGCCTATTTAGAAGTCTGCTGTGTTGCCAATGACGTGACGCTAACGACAGCCCGCTAGCTGCTTAACACACAAGTCAATGGAGCCGGGCTAGCTCCTGCTAGCACGGCCGCGGCTCAATTAGAGATCGCTACGGCCTGGTTTTAATAAGGTGACGATTCAAATAGTTGGCTTGCATGATATGTTGGTTGGCGTCCGTATGGTCTTTTAACCGCTGCACATTAGACGACGGTAAACTCAGACTTTTGACGTGAAAGTCGCGCTCTCAGCTACTCCTTTTGCGGAGTAGTCCGCCATGTTTTCAGATCGCGGAGGCGGAGACTTGAGATCTGGAAATCCGTATCCGGCCAGGTCGGGATCACGGTGATCCACCCTGCCAGTGTTTTGAAATACTCAGATAAAGTCAGCAGGATCACCGTGATCCATGACTGAGAAAAGCAGGATTTCATTATCCGGATTACTCTGATCCAGATTACAAGTTTTGAAATACTGGGCCCTGTAGACTAATTGCTGCATGAATTATGATTAATGAATGGAAAAAATGACTTTTTTCATACAAAACATTCTGCATGAAAACATGGTGGCATTTTAATGATTTATGCACAGATTTTAGGATCAAATCTTTTGCAGACAACCACATTGTCAGAATAAATGTTTCTGCAAATTACAAATAAGTTGAAACTTAACGTTTGAAACTTCATGTTGTGACAACCATGTGTTAATGGCCTGGTTAACCTCTTGGTTAGGGTTAGGAAAATATTTTGACCTGGTTCCGTCAACACAAACATGGCTGGATAATGTCACGACGTCTCGTGAAAATATATACAGATGTTTAAAAGCTGTCTCAAACTGACCCAGTGTCAGACAAAACTGTAATAAACCTGCTGGTCCAATGTGTCACTATCATGTTTGGCTTTGCCTATCTGTGAAAGCAACAGTCTCTTCCTTGATCAACCTAACATTAACACACATAATATGTCTGGTTTCAATTTCAAAATAAAAGCACTTAAACTACTTGGTTAGGTTTTGGTTTAGGAAAAGATCAAAGTTGCACTTGAAAAAAGGAACGATATGTCACTATTTTACCTTATATCAGCTTAAAAATTTTGGTTCAGCTACTTGTGGGTGAACGGTGTCCCTGTCAGCTCTACTTTGTGCCCGATCAGTTGTATTTGTTACCTGTGTAACCTTTTTCTCAGTCTTCTCGGGTTCGTTCTGATCAACTAGGTTCGGGTAAGGAGACTGGCAGTAGCACTGAAGCACGAGAGCAACTGATCTCCAGCCCACATAACACACAACACAGAATATGGTATAAATGTATATATTTAAATGTCAATTTCTCTCTCAACATAAAATAGTCAGCCTTACACTCATTAAATGAAATGCAGTTCTTTCCACATAACTTAAATTCACAGAATGAAATAAAATTAGCTGACCCAGGTAAGTACCGATATAGAAAAAAATAACAAAAATGTGTTTCTTTCCCCTCTAATGGGTTCAATTGTCTTTATTCTTCCCTGTTTCCGTTGTCTGTTCCAGTTTATTCATTGTCTTTCAGGGTCCTCCAAGGAGAAAAGTGTTCTTTAAGTTCCTTTGTCAGTTTGTTTGTTTGTTTTTTGCAAAGGGGTGAAAAAAATAATTTAAAAAATAACTAAAAAAATACTGAGATCTCAGAAAAAAAAGTGCAACTAAAATGTGTCACTCCTCCGGACTGAGCCGTGTCCTACCACACTGATGTCCACACTGCGGTCAGATGAACCAAGAGCCTCCATGCAGCATGGCGGGTGATACAGGTTGCAGTTGAACCAAGGGCCTCCACGCGGCAATGGCGGGTGATGTGGATCACAGTTGGGCCGAAGAACTCGTCCCTCAAAAAAAACCAGCCTGCATAATATGCAGCGTAATTATTTATCAGCTTAAATGACTCTCTCTTTACTTCTTCCAGTGTACATTAAACAATACAGCTTCATCACTTAGAATATAAACAGCTCAAATACAGAAAATAAAAAACACATGAAATACTGCATCATTGTGGTATCTGAGCTACAGCGACAGCTATGGAGCTACGCTCGGCCTCATTAGCAGGCCGCAGCTGAGCTAACAGCTCGTTAAACTGCTAACCGTTCGTCACGGTAACACACAATACAACATATCACCACAACATCACAAAAACACGTCTCAATACCATTAAACATTTATTGACTATCCTGACTGGCTTTTTCTTTATGTACTGAACCAGAATGATACTGCTAATCAAGCTAACGGTGCAGCTAACTCACCAGAATAGTTCAGAAAAGTTCGAGGAAACACTGTCGGAGTTGCTCCCGGGATCGACTTCACTTCCACCAGATAAGTATCTCTTCACACTCACTTCCTAACAACAGTTTTATCACAATATTCGCAACTATGATCACGTTTGGTCGCCGAACGAGGACACTTTGCTCCGCGGCTACATGAGGTTTCTCCTTTCTCTGTCGCTCACCTTCTCACACACCGAGAGCTGCGGGTGATGCATTCAGGTAAGCTCATAAATTACACTACTGGACGAAAAACAACTACGATGCATTCAAAGGGTTCTGTAAATTACACTACTATGAAACTAACCAAGGTTACACCTGCATGGGCAGGTGAAGAAGTGTGTGAAACTTAATGGCACTATGTCACACAATGTCAGTGAAACTGGATCATATTTTACGGAGAAAATATTTGCCTCAACTCAAATAACTCTACCTGCTTGTAAAAGGTCTGCAAAGTGAAAAAGCCACACCAAAGGAAGTTCCTCTCTCCAACAGATAACACTGCTCCTGCACTGCCTGAAACACCTGGTTTGGAATCCAGCCTTTACTTCCGTAGCTTATGGACATCACTATGTAACATGTGTTATATAAATATACATTTTTCTATGTATTTTAATATATAGTATACGACTGTACCGCAGCCATGGTGACCAGCTGTAATGGCGTAATTTTGGTGAAAGTCCTCATTCAGTCCTCGTTTTTCCCCTTATTATCGCCCCGCTGTTGCTACAGCACGTTCATTCACACGTGTACTTTACACGCCTAGGCGAGCTAAGCTGTCACCCCCATACACTGACCTCTAGTGGATCGGTGGTTATATTATAAGCTGTGCCATGAGACTAGGCTGCTCAAACAGTCATCACAGTGGCAGAAATTTTTATATGTTACAAAACATTAAAATTTTATGTATCCATGGTTTAGAGGAACTTACAATGGTAGCATTATATCCTGGCAACTGGGCTGTGTCAAAAAATATTGCTTCATTGCCGCAGAAAGGAGATCCTGAAGAGGTTATATAAACAAATGAACATTGTCAACATTCATTCCTACAGAATAAGGATGTGCAACAATAAACTACAAGTGGAAATCTCTCCCAAGAAAAAGAAAAATATTCATGTTTGTTTGAATGACAACAGATGAAACCTGTCTCTCATAGCCTGAATTTCCATTTCTTTGATTGATGTCTGATCAGTGCTTTTCATGCTGGATGTGAGAAAATAACAGGTTATGAGATCCCGCTGTCGTCATGCGGCCTATGTGTGACAAATGAAACTTAGACGGTAGGGGGAGGTCATGACCCAAGGAAGAGCGCAGCACTTGACAACGAAAGTTCTCATTCAACCAGCCATTAGATGCACACTGGAGACAAATGGACAGAAAAGACAGCACTGCCAGTAAAAGGCTCATTGTGACAGCCAACAAAAAAATTAAATGTAATGCAATAAGCACTGATGTTTTCCAATGGCCGATACAGCCCTGTTTTTTGTAAAGCCTGTCATTCAATCTGGGCTGGAGGCCCCGAAGGCTTTTATCAATCAATGTCTCTGCAGAAGCAATTATAAGAAGAAGCACTTCTGCTGTACACCCAAATCATCTTCATGCATTGCCTCCCAGTAAATGTTAGATGGCAAGGCTGCAATAGGTGGAAATTGAAAAGCACTACACAGTTATGCTTCAAGGACTGGAGAAGAGTTGTTTCATTCAATCAGAAAAAAGCACCCAGATGCTAATTGACACAGCATGAATTACTGCACTCTTGCACATAGAAGCTCTGAACCCCACACGCTAGTTACCGCACAATTCTCACAGGAGGTTCCTATAAACTCAGACATTTTCCATATTTCAAGCCTGTATCCATGTCTGACCATCTTTCTTCCTCTCTGGCTCTCTTTCTCTCTCAGTCAGTTGTGTGATAGACTGACCTGGGGATATAAATGACATGAATTCCTATCTATCATTCCTCCTCCGTTCCCTCTCCCCTTCTTCCTTCCTTGCGCTGTGGAAATCAAAGACTGCTGAGCCAAGGGGAAAAAAGATTCCATCAATCTTCGCCTGTCCCTAACAGTCACGTTTACCTGACAAAGTTGCACAGCACTCTGTGAAATGCGGTTCCTTCCTGCCAAAGCCTTGGCTTATGCCCCTGAAATACTGTTTCTTTCTTTATATTAAATTCTATTTAATGGGCTGCCTTGGTGTCTCACCAGGAGCGGGTGCATAATGTGAACTTGCAAGATCATGGAGTCTGTCTCATGACCTTCGTCACACGTCTTCGTCTCTCTATTTTAAGCCTTATTTATTCAGGGGAGGTTTGCTGAGCACGCAGGCTCGCTTTCAACAACGCCTTGCTTGACATTCATACAGTTACACGCATTTGCTGGGAGCTGCTGTGCACTGATACAGGCTTTACTGTTGGACAGTGAGCAGCTCTGGTGGTGCAGCTGGGACTTGGCCTAAAGGGTCCCTCAGTGATTGTTGTTGAGTTTAAACAGTACATGACTGCCCACGTGTCTTCTGAAGCTGTTGACATCCACATCCCGCTGAAACTGAATAGAATGGTTGTAATGTTTCTTATGTATATAACTATTATATTTACTTCCAATGTCTTTATTGTGGTATGTTTCTATAGCCTGTTATGGCCAGTGAAAGAGCTCTATAAAGAATTACTCAGGTAATAAGTACATACTTAAGGGATAATGCAAGTGGGAGTGCATTATGGGAGGGAAGTCTATTTTTAGGATAGATTTAATGGTGAACATGAATAACACCCCCAGGGCTTTTAGGCTTTGGCATAGCATTGAAAGTAGCATCACTTTTTTTTAGCTACAGGTTGCTTTCTACATTTTATTGGAATTGGAAATACAGTGTATAACAAACGTTAAGTTAATAATGATCTGTTCCTAAGCCTAACCAAGTGTTTGTTTGTTTTTGCCTAAACCTAACCAGACCAGAGCTCAGTGTTATCAAAACAAGAAATACAACATAAAGGCAGATGTTTTGTTGAGAAGTCAGGACATCTCTAGCGGTGTTTGTGCTGACCAAATTATCTTATGCCAAAAAATGATGTTATTCTTACCCTAACCAAGTGTTTCTGGCTTTTTTGTGCCTGGATGTAACCAGACCAAAGCACGGCATTGTCAAGTCAGGACATCTCCAGCTGTGTTTGTGCCAACCAAAGCAGGTATTTTATGCTAAAACATAAACTCTAGCCAAGTGTTTTTTGTGCCTAAACATAACCAGACAAAAGCACAGCATCGTCAAAATATGAAATAAAAAACTGAACATAAAGTTGGAACATAAAGAAATGTTAGTGTCATTGTGTACAATGCCAACATGTATTCTGGGGACAGAGTTGATGGTTACAAAGTACAAAATCTGAATCTTTTTACAGTTCCAGATTTAGATGTGCCTCATAAAGCAGCATATTTTTCGGCAGGGTGAGAGTTTTTATGAGGATTTATTGGAAACTGATCCATTATTACAGTCGTTTTAGTATGTAATTCCCTCTTTTTGTGTCTCTTGAATTATTTTCTTGCTGAGCGGTGGATGAGGGATAGCGAAATTAAGAGGGAATTTTGCACCAAAATGACTGCAACTTTGTAAGACACCAACTTGTTTTGTCCAACTAAGACTGCTGAAGACTCACTTAAACCTTAGTTGAACTTTGGATTGCATTGTTGCACAGAACGAACGCTGTGGATTCATCCATGCCTTTCCATTGGAATCGCATTAGAAAAGGGATTTCTTTCCAGCCAGTTTGGAGGAGAGGAACAATTACATGACAACTTTGTGAAATGTACAAACAGTATGGGCACGTGATTGGAAAAAATGTGAATCTATCCTTTAAATCTTGTATGCAAACTGTGGTGGATAATCACAGCTCTCAGCTGTTAAACTGGTTAAGAGCCTACAGCCCATTCTCCTTTCAAAACAATGGCCCTCCCCCAGAAACACAATGCTGTGCTTGTGCATTTGGTGTGAAACAGCACTGAGGCAGCCACACTCATCTAACGTGTCTGTCGCTATGCTATTTTCACTCTTTTCATTGAGAGATCTGTTAACTACCTGTTAATCTCTGTCAGATGCTGGCAATTCTGCGGGTATTCCACAACATTAGCATATTAAATCCTGCAGTAGTGCGAGCTTAAACACATCCTGGATGTGATTTAGTCAGACAGCAGTGTTAGAAAAATGCAATTCAATGGAATACCAGCATATATTAATAAAATCATTTCAGCCCACTTTGCCAATTAGAGGCAGTCTCACATTTATTTTTGGGGGAAATTGTGACAAAACTGCAACCTCAGAGGAGACAAAAATAAATGCACTGCACAATGTTCTGTTCCTGAATGTTAAGATTCATCATCAAACGATTTTTCACAACGGCAAAATACAACAGAGTAATCCAAGAAAAATGTTTGGATGATTGTAGGGTTTCCAGGTCATCTTGTTATTGAATTTAAACTGAATACTCCATTTTGTCTGAAAGAGGCGAAAACAAATCTGTTTTCGTCAAATGTTCTGTCCCCAAAATGTGGTTTATATCCCATTACAAAGAAAAATATATTTCATCAAGGATATATAGAGTTTCCTTTGATTAAACAGACGATTGGCACTGCTTTCTTCTCTAATCTCTACAAATTCTTGCCTGTTTTGAGCTTTTTTTCTGTTCAAGTACAGCTTATCTCCTCTCTCTACCATTGTTGCTGTCAATTCCCACCAGATGCTGGGTTTGAAGCTAATCTGGAAAACTTAATTTAAAGGCTTTCAAGTTGTTGGTTATTACATAACAATCCTGCGTGCACTGTACATGAGTAATTCTTCTCTGACATACGATATGGAGATATGAAATTGTCTCCAGCTAGCTACTGAATAAATTATATATAAAGGCAAATGTATTCAAAGATTGCTTTGCGGAGTCTCCAAAGCTGGAGTATATCTGTCCTCATTATTCTGATATGATATTGCCCTGAGACAGATCAGACAGTAGAGGCTAACTACTCCACTAAGCTTGAATAACCCCCTAAAATCTTTGCCCAGCTTTTTTTCCATCCCTGCGTTTGATAATGTTATTGCAGATATGCTTATGATGGTCTTACTAAGTATAGAAAGTTCTCTCTGTTTGGCTGTAAGCCTGGAGGATCAACATTATCATTGCAGGCCAGAGAAGAGCTGCCCAGAAGCTTGTCCCCGGAGGCTGCTTAATGAGAGGACAGAGAAAAGGGGGTAGGAATCGAAGCACCTGAAAGCCAGCTGTTTTTAGAGGAATGCCTGCAGTGAATGTGTTGACATCGCCACGGGGCCTCTCCAGACAATGTCTCAACCCTGCTCTGCCGCCCCCGCACCAGGCGGCAACGTCGTTTATCCAACCCGTAGCCACAGTTAGGGTGACTTAACACGAGATGACTCGGCAGCTAAGGGAGAATTCCTGAGGACGCATGCTTCCTGTGAGAAGATACTGGCCTCTTAGCGTCCCATTTATAGTGTTGTTAACATGACAAGACATATAGCCACCTCTGGAATACACTATGACAGGTGTATGATGTTATTGCTTAGTATCAGGGCCACACAGAGCATTATGAGTCTGCAACAGCATCCCTCAGGGCCTTGGGTTGCTGAAATAGTAGCCTCTCTGAAAGGCCAGGAGCTGCTCTGAGTTGAGAGTTTATTGGATAACTGCAAGACACGTACGTGTTGTTTAACCGCCATTTTATTGTACAGCAGCTGCGTGTAAAACACGTCATGGATAAATGACTAAGGGGAGACATGAGAGGTGTATAGGGTAAAAAATGCAAACTAACAGATATCATCATTGAACTTCCCCAGTTGATTACCTACATTAAAGGGGCTGTATGTAAGAATTTCAGTTGAAAACATAAAAACATAATTAAAATTATCAACAGAATGTAAAAAAGTAATTTGACATTTTCTCAATGTGCTGTGTTCCTCAGTTACCTACTGAAGTTAGCATGCCAACCAGCTAGCCCCAGCCCCTCCCAGTCCAAAGCTCCTGTGCTCACAGTGTAAACATTAACACTCCATTTGTGGCAATAAAAGCAAAGGAAAAGACAGCAATTTTTTCCAGTAATGGATTACTTTTATGAAAAAGTAACTTGAATTGCTAACGCGTTACGTTACTCATTACAACAAAAAAGTAATTTGAGTACTCTAATGGATTACTTTGCAACGAGTTCCCCCCAACACTGGTCATCAGTGACCTAAAACGTTGTTTACGTGTCAACAAAAGGCTAAAATGCATAGACAAAGCTTTGTTTTAAGAAATACAGTTGTACATGTGGACAGGGCTTAAAGGATAACTACCGTTTTTTACAACCTGGACCTTATTTCTGGCAAAATATATGATCATTTACTCACCCAGATAACTTTGGTGTCATTCGGCGTCGTTCGGACGAAATTAGATCCAGTGTAGCGGCGATATATCCATATAATGGGAGAGACGGGGCAGCGACACACAGCCTCTATATAACGCATTATCTGCCACGAAACTAGTTAATTTCATCAATATTTTGTTATGAAATGCTAGCGCTATTCCCCTCTGAGTCCGGGCTCGTCCGTTATCAACATCCGGGGTCAAACTAGCAGTAGCAGCTACAGGTAAACAAGCCGCGCTGTCGCGGGTGCGCGCGCAGCTCAGAGACGACATCTTCCAGGTCATAGGTAGTAGATCAGCCTACAGACCCCGGATGTTGACAATAGACGAGCCCGGACTCAGAGGCTAATAGCGCTAGCATTTCATAACAAAATATTGATGAAATGAACTAGTTTCGTGGCAGATAATGCGTTATATAGAGGCTGTGTGTCGCTGCCCCGTCTCTCCCATTATATGGATATATCGCCGCTACACTGGATCTAATTTCGTCCGAACGACGCCGAATGACACCAAAGTTATCTGGGTGAGTAAATGACCATATATTTTGCCAGAAATAAGGTCCAGGTTGTAAAAAACGGTAGTTATCCTTTAAGACAGTAGTTGTCAGTCCTGGTCCTGATGTGAAACATGCAGTGCAGGAGCACTGCATGTTTCACACATTTCCTTAATCCAACACACCTGATTCCAATGATTAGCTCGTCGTCCAGCTCCCCTGAAGCCTTAGAACGAGCTATCATTTGAATCAGGTGTGTTTGATGCAGGGAAACATCCATGCAGGACAAGGAGTGGAAAACACCGCATTGAGACAGGTATTTTCTGAAATGTGATCTTTAAATATGCAAGTATTATCTAATTAAATATGTGTGTATTCTTTAACATTTCCAGAGCTTTTTAATCTAATCACTGGATAAAGCCAGAGTCATTCCTTCATTCTTCTTTCACGTTGTTCACGTTAGAGCAAAAGGTTTCCACTGAGGGAATTTTGAATTCTCTTTATCACACCACAAACCAGAAACTACTCTCTAGATATAAGATCCATTTTCGCCTTGTTTTAGGATTAAAATGTTACATTAATCAGGCTTTGAAGGATATGTGAACAGAACCCTCTGTAAAAACCTTTGGCATATGAATAGGATTAAAACTAGAAAGTTTGATGTATGTGCATGCCACTGAAGTGGAGATTACAGGCTCAGAGTATAAGGCAAAACTCATTTTGAGAAAATGGCCTGGAAATATATGTATTGTGAAATTCTATACATTTTTAGATAAAAAATGGTGAATAAAAAGGGCACAATATCCTCTTAGTAGATATCACCATGACACTTCCCCAGGAAATTACTTACAGTAAGACAGTCATTATACAAGTTTTCTGAAATGTTGTGTTTAAATATGCAAATTATGCTTTATCTAATGAAATATGCACACATTTGCATTAATTACCAGAATAGCTTTGACTGTGAGAAAAAGGCAAATGGCACGAAATTAGCATATAGGTGGTAAAAACAACAGGAAATATGAGAATATTTCCATTAGTATATGTCTGACTGCCCTTTTCACTGAGCTCCAAAGGAGTGACGACCCAAGACAGTTGGTGTTCCAAGAAGCTTCGCCTGCTGCAGCATCATGCGAATATCTTAACAGCGGTCTTCATGCGTAGCACCAGGCCTCCTCTCATTGTCCGCCTCTGTGGCAAGGCTTTTTGTGGTATTGACATTTCAGAGCAGTGAAAAGAAGAACTGCTAGTAGCGCTGACAGGAAGCAGCTTCTCATTGTGTGGAGGTCTTGGAAACTGTGTGGGTATTATTTTATGCTGTGAAGTGGAAGGGTGTGAAGGAGCAGGGAGAGCACAACTAAAGTTGGATCCGGCCTTCTGTAACCTCTGCAGGAAATTATAATGCAATAATGGAAGTGCCCTCCTTTCCTAAATGAGAATATAAACAAATGATGGATAGCAATAATCTGAGCAGTCAGCAGAGCGCATCGAAAGCCCCGACGCCCACATGACCATGTAGAAACGTTCCCACAGAGGGAAAATAAATGGGGAGAGGACTGAAATTAACAATAAAAATAGCTCATTTTACAGAAATAACTAGAATTAGAGTGAGGTGAGAACTGTGGACCGGGAGAGAGTAAGAAGAAGGAAAAAAAATGCGATTTAAAAAAAAAAAAAAAATACCCAGCAGTTGGGGACCCTGTGAAAAGCAGCCTCCTGTTCACTGGTGCTGAATCTATTCTGTGTTTGCTGTCTGTGTGAGTGTGTGTGTGGCTCTGTGTGTGGGTTGGCATGGCTGGGAGTGTGTTTGAGTGTGTGTGGCTTGTCTTTCGTCTCTCTCAGATGCTGGTCCAATGCAATGTTTGTACCTGGCGGTGGGTGCAGGTGCAGTGTTGGCCTGGAAGTCCCATCTCACTGCTGCATCGTGTTATTTTTATTTTTTTGGTTCCCTGTGTCTCATCTGTTACTGTTTATTATGCTGTTTTATTCCAGCACCTATTGAACTTGATCTCCTGAGAAATACATTCATATTTGCACATAAATATATCCAGTCTTACCTAAAATAAAACATTTCAATGTGTAATAGTGGTTTTAACATTTAACAAGACAAAGACTTTACAGTCATGCTGTGTGAGGCTTCACTTAGGCAAAGCACTGTTTTGAGGTAGATGTTAGCATGCGTATGCTAACATGTTCACAATGACATAACAACATGTTGATGTTTAGCAGGTGTAATGTTTACTATGTTCACCAAGTTGGTTGAATTTTAAATGAGTAAGTGGGCCGTGTTAGCATGCTAACATTTGGTACGATACATTTGTTCTGGGGATGTCACTACAGAAAATGTGCAAGGATCAAGGCATACCATGACCAAACCCACCGTTCCTCCATGTTATTGTCGTGTTTGGCCTCGCCTATCTGTTTAAACAACCTTGCTCATGCTGGATCTGGTCTGGTTAGGCACCAAAACAACCCCCTTAGGTTTAGGAACAGATCATGGTTTTGGTCAAAACAACTTCCTAAAAACAGTCCTCACTGGCTCTGGCGTGATTCTAACCCTGGTCGCCTGGGTGAAAGTCCCATGAATGATCTACCCAACTGTCCACAACCACCTCCTGTTTGGACTTAAAGGTGCTATTTGTAAGAAAACTTGATTTTTAAGTCTCATTCCCAACTCATCAAAAATGCTTTGGAATGGCGGCCAACCCATCCTACGTCCAAAAGCGCCAGTTTTTGACGAGTTTGGGAATGAGACTCAAAAATCAACTTTTCTTACAAATAGCACCTTTAATGGCTCGTTGAATTGCATCATTATCGCCCCCTGCTGGTACTGCACATTCATACACACATGTGCCTTCGTGCCTAGTGGATTGGTGGGCCTATTATACACTTTGGCATGAGACTGGGATGGACTGTTAGTACCAAATGTTGTGCTCATACATCCAAGTAGATGTTGAAAGATTTGGCACAATAAGTGTTTTTAAGTTAGACAGACTGAAGGCGCCAGAGGAAAGTTCAGCCAAAGTCTGAGTTTAATCCTCTGGGGGCTTCAAATGCCTGTACTAAATGCTGTTCCAAGTCATGCAGTAGTTGTTGAGATTGTTCAGTCTGGACTGAATGGCTGACATCCTTGGAGCTAAGACATTACTAAAAACATTGACCAAAAGCATAATTTTCCTTTCTAAACTTACCTAAAAGTTGTATTTATCACTTTTGATTTTTGATTTTTGATTTAAACTGACTCAAGTGGGGAGCTTTTTGGCCTTTTTTTAGCTCATTGGTTTAATAGCACAAATACTATCTTGCAAAGGTTTTTGATTTCACCTTGGTCAAAAGGCAATATGAAACCAGCTGAAGTAGAACTGCACTATAGCCATTGCGGAACGTCCTTATTCAACAAAAATCACAATTAGTTTAACAACCAGGGCAATACGCTGACCTGCTGCACACTAAACCAACTTGACAGGATGAGAGATGACCTTAGCTAACCCAAGGTTTCTTCCAATTATGTTTTTCCCCTTTTACAGTAGGGATCTATGTGGCAGACGTGTAATATCTCTCCAACACTGTCTTGCCTGGGTTCATATTTTGTGATTGATTATCGATTAGTTCAATTGAGGTAGCGGGCGTTGTCCGAGAAAGTAATTCTTGAGGACACGCTGTATGAATAAATGACTGGAATCGACTACACAGCTGAATTGACTACAAGCAAGAGCACGCCCCTGCTGCTCCATCTAACTCTGACAACATGGGGCCACAGGGTCAGTGGTACCCTCCCCTCGGAGCCCTTTGACACCACCCACCAGCCGCCCGCTCACCTTGGAACGACCTAGTTATTATGTACGATTTGGAAGTAGACTTGTTTAAGCCATGTCAGCTGGCCTAAATAATGCCATCACCTGAACAAGCAGGACTCAGCAGAGAGATGGGGGGATTAGCCAGCGTGTTGGCTGCTCGCTGTCTCGCCTGCTGAAGGGCAGATGGAAATTACTTGGAAAAACAATCCTTTTTATCACCAATGTCAATATTAATATTAATCACCCAGGGAGCAATTCTGTGAGCAAAACTCAGAAAAAACAATGACAACAAAACAAAACCACAAAAAAACAAAACGTTAAACATACATTCATAGAAAGACAAACACCCAGAGGTACACACACAGAGACTTGTGCCCTGGCCAACACACACACTCACTGAAGGTCACTTAAGGACTAACCTGCAAAGGCTGCACGTAAACTGACCCCAGATATTATGTCCACAACACATCCTCATGCCTGAACGACTAAATTGGTTGATTGCATACAGACATATACATGTATGTGTATATATATATATATATATATATATATATGCAATCAACCAATTTAGTCGTTAGTTGTGTGTATATGTGTGTGTGTGTATGTGTGTATATATATATATATATATATATATATATATATATATATATATATATATATATAATGTTGTAGCATACCAGCAACATATATGCCAGAACATCAGAACATCAGCATACAACTGCAGATTGGTTAGGTTTGGGAGATTAAAACTAATTTTGCAAATAAGATAATTGTTTTTATGGTGGCCCTGAGGGTCAAAATACAACAACATTTCACAAAAAAACAACATTTAACAAGACACATTTCAGAAAATATAACAGCATTTCACAAAACACAACATTTCAGATTATGGGAAAGGTGTGAGAACACTTCTTGTTTGTGACTGGACAGAACCAATCCAAGTCCCTGGAAACGTGGGTACCATGGGACATTTTAAAGGGATAGTGTGGGTTTTTTCAAGTGGGGTTAATTGTGGTGCTATTCATAGTAAGGGTATTACAGATGGCGGTCGGCACGCGGTTTGGAAAAGCAGCAGGAGAACCAGTGTAGGAAGCTAAGCAATGTACTGCTGTGGATGGGGTCAGCTAAAAAAACAACAACAACACTTCTACCGATGTAAAAAAGTCACTACCAGTTTAGTACTCAACTCTGCAAACAATAAGTAATTGCATTCAAAGAGCAGGTCTAAGATTTTGACAGCAATCGTAAGCTATATTGTAACAATGTATACAGTAAGAGAAGGAATCTCATATCTCCAAGTGTAATTACGTTCCTTTTTAAGAATACAGTTAGTCTACACAATGGCAAGGGCATTTTTGCTGTTTTAAGCTTTGTGTTCCCTTTAAAACCACCACGATAAGGAGATTAGAGGAAACAGCTAATATATAAAAGGTGTGCAAGTGGGTTGCTCAGTAGCATTAGGTTAATGACATGACAAATTAAAATAGAAAAAAATACATGCACGCCAAGATACTACACATCAGCACTCGGGTCATAACCTCAGAGAGACTCAAACTACTACTTTATATGTCATTATTTTTAATTGCTTCCAAAAACATCATTAGGAGGACAACTTCTCAATGTAGAACATAAAGTTTAAAACAGAAGACATGGTGCCGTTACTGATGGATTTCATTACTCTTGATAAAATCAACACAAAAGCCCTACAGCCTCACGACTGTACAGTATAACTGAATCTCATCTGTCAAATGAGGGAGAACATTGGAGATGGTTTGGTGCTTTTTGTTGGATTGCTTCCATCCAGTGCATCTGATGTATGGCTGTAAATATTGCAAGTATCTAAACAACAGAAGGAGAGGGATGATGGGTATTGAATATGTAAATGGTTGTGTTGACTGAGAGCAACATTAATCAGCACAAAAGGATTTTTTTTTGTCCTTTCCGTCAATTCTTTTTGAAAAGTGTCACCGACAACTAAAAAGACAAGATGATTAGAAACAAAACAACCATAGTTTTCTGACAATCACTGTCCAGTTGCACTTCATATAGCGTGACATGTGCACACCACAAACAGCAGTGGGTTACATGATGGATTTTGAGTTTAATTATACATTGCAGGCTTTTGCCACCCAGGCATACATTTATCGGGGGTTTAGCAATTACATAATATTATTCAGCATTCTGATTGTGTTGGATGCTTTCGTTTTGAACTCAGCTAATTTATTTAATCCATAAATTATATGTTTGCTACCACATTAAATGGGTAAAATATGATCAAATATCTGTAACTTGGTGTCTGACTACTCTCTCTAGTTACACACACATATACACACAAACACATGCAAACTTAATTAATTCTTCAAAGAAGCTATCTTGAATACAAATCCAGTTAAAAACAGTTTCAGATCAACAATTTACAGCATGTTTTAGGAGTCTAATTTCAGCTAATGGTGTTAAAAAAAATTCATATATCATAAAATTTTATGGTGGAACTCCAGTCATTCTCTCTCATCTCATCTCTCTCTAATTAATCCATCTTTGGCTGCCATTTCTCATTTCCAAAGTGTCAAATATGGCAGCTTGGTCAGAGGCCGAATGCTTCAGGTACCCCTGGAGCGTCATTTCTGGAGGCGCCCCTCTAGGGTAGTAGTATAAAAAGCAAGAAAAGCCCACATCAGGAGCTAATTAGCCCATGGTTCAGCTAACCATGGAGCCAGTGCCCCTAGTATTTGCCTGGACTGGTACCTTTGATCACAGGGTGAGTCACTACGGCCATGGGGATCAGCTCAACTGGATATGGTAACCTGAGATTACAAGAACCTATGGAGGTCAGATTGAAGACAAGGACCAGGACAATGAGGGGACGACAAGACAGCAAGCAGGGAGAGGAGAGGCGTGAAGCAGGAAAGGGCGACAGAGAGTCGGATATCAGCAGCAGACTGTGATGGTTAGTTCAATTTAATTTATGTTGAGTTTGATGAAGTGCGTTTTAAGAAGAGTTTATGAGGCCATTAAACTTGTCTTAGTTCGGTAAAAGAGGGAAACTTGAATTCAGGAGGTGTACGGTTGTATTTTTCTGTTTAGTTAGAAAAATAGAAGTAAGATTTGTGTGTGTTATATTGTTAATTTATGACAGGTGGCACATAACTGCCTGCTGAAACTAAACGAGGGCCGGTTCAAAGTGGTATTGCAAGACAGGATGGGCTGGGGCTGGTCGGTTAGCATGCTAACTTCAGTAGGCATCTCTGCAACACAGAACTTAAACGTCTTTGACAAGGTCAGCACACTTTGTTTGTTCACACTCTGTCGATAATGTTCTTTTTCTTTTTTTAAGTTTAAAACTACAATTCTGGCATTATCTGACAAATTGCTCTAACCCACACTATGATATTGTCCTAAACCTGACCAAGTAAAGTCTAACTGGACGTGACACATGGAGCCCTGCAGGTGCAAAAGTGATGCTAGAGGGGCAACTACAGCTTAGGGCCATTGACTAAAACTACTGTATTTGACGCTGCATCATAAACATATATTCAGGTTTGAAATTTGCACCTGTGTTTGGTAGTTAAATCTTCATTTCTACATTTATTTCACATTCAATCCGTCTTGGTGCAACCTAGCCTTAAGCTTGCGTTTCATAGGCTATTTCAATTGCCAAAAACATTGAGGGACAGCAAAACTCTTTCCTTGTCAGCTGTGACTTTGGTAGGCTGATTGAATCAGATTCAAACAAATGGACTCAGCCGGATCTGTTTTGTTGTGATTTAAGTCCCGCGCCAGGTACACTCCCCGGCTCCTCCATGGTGCTAAGCTTTCACTTCTTGGAATGAGACTTGAGAGCATGAAGTGAGAAAACAAAGACACTGCAGAAACATTGTTTTGGCATGTTACACTGATCCCTTCAAGAGCTGACAGAGAAGAAGTGGGATGTGAAGTAGAACTACTGGGAAATATCTCTCGGATATCTGGCAGTAGGGAAATAAATGTAATCCCTCCTTGTTATTATCTTCGACTGGGCTCGTGCGCACTTGAGATAATGTCGGCCAGAAGGAGTGGAGTAAAGGCCTACTCTTTCCAAATAATGCATGCATCTGATTAGCCTTTGGCTGTTGTTGGTGGACAGAAGTGGCATTATCTCCAGCTTCTGTGCAAGATGGCAGAAACATGAAAGAACAAGGCAGAAGAGAGGAGAAGTGAAAAGGAAAGGATGCATCATTTTATGTTATTTTTTTGTACTCTCTTCTTCTTCATGCTGTTTTTAAAAGCATCTCCTACACATGCATGCCTTCAATAAGATGAAATCAATTCAGCTGTCTGGGGCATATTAGGGCGACGTCGTCCAAATCTATCAATTCAGCTGACAACCGCAGGGGCTTTTGATGTCGAGACGGGGTCAGGCCATATCCTGACTCAGCTTAGAGAATAGGGCCCCTCCATCTTAATGTGCATCCTGCAAGAACACAGAAATAAATTGCCTTCTACTTGGCAATCTTTCCCCTGCGCACCAGTGCCACATGTTTTAATGTATTTTTCAGAGTATTATCAACTATGAATCACAGGTTTAATAAATACAAAAAAGAATTGATGCATGTTTTATTGTGTGTTAGGAGCTGATGTTAACATGTTAAATGGAGCCAGCGCTGCCTCCTGCACACGCTAAGTATCCAACATGCAGCAGGGTGATTTTTGTCACTTCATTATTCCTTTTGGATTCCTTATCAAAGTGCATACTGCGGCTGTGATTCTCGTTTTCTGGTTCATCATACCAAACAGATCAGCCTGAGATTCATGCCTTATTCTATTAGTCATTCCAGCTCTCTAAGGGGGGAGAAGCATGATAAAAAAAAAAAGAGGGAAGAAATACTGGAATCGTTTTCCCTCCGTGGGTACTGGCACCAACTCTAAACTCCCCCGTCCCTGCTTTCCCTTTCCTCTTTGTCTCAGATGTTTTTTGTCTGTCTCTATCTTTCTCTCCCGTGCAGACAGAGACACACGACCCCCCCTCCTTAACATTGTTAAAGTAAGTGATGTAGTGATTCCGATGGGCCGACGTGTTCCCCCACTTCTCGAATTTGTTACTGCTGTTGTTGCTATAAGTCCGACGTCTTCCTCTGTCCCCTCTCTTTGGCATCTGCCGGCTGCCGCTGTGCCTGCAGGACACCAGAGGAGACGACTGGCATCCTCAATGAGGAGGGAAGCGGTGCTCGCCTTCACGCTCCAGCGCCTGCACGCCTGAAGAGATGACAGGGAGAAGGAGAAGGTGTAGGTTGACGGGCCAAAACTGCTTTTGCATTCATGCAAACACATGAACACATTTTCACAAATGCATATGCATGCACCGCATTTGGGCAAGCAAATAGGGGCTGGACATAATAACGACAACACCTGTAAACTATAATGCACTCTGAAACAATTTGTCCGGCTCTTATCAGAATCAGAATCAGAATCAGTATTGCTTTTATTGCCAAGTAAGATTACACATACAAGGAATTTGCTGTGGTCTGTAGGTGCAAAACAACAAACACTTAAAAGACATAATAAAAACTGTAAAAATATAAATAGAGTGTGAATATCAATATTAATAGAGTGGGACTGATTATAAATTGGGTGAAGACTGTCCAGATTTGTCCAGTAGTGCAAAAAGTTTGACCTAGATTGTACGAGGTCGCAGTAGATATACTGATATTGCAATGTGCAAAATAAGAGCGTCAGTGGCTAAAACTTACATTAATGTAATGTAAGTGAAGGGGGACGGAGGTTAACGGAGGTTTGGGGGTTCTCCCCTCGAAATTTTTAGAGTAGATGTTATTTCACGTATTCTGGTGCCTTTCAACAGGTGGTTTGATACTTTATCTGGCTATAGTAACATGAAAAAAATATTGCTAACCTACATTTTTCCATTAATGTAATGGAACCCAACCCCAACCCTGACCCTAACCCTAACCGTAACCCTAACCCTTCATCCATTTTTTTCACTTCACCTGTTACTTCTTTACCTCTTCATTTCAACCCCTTCTTCCTCTCTCTCTGTTTAAGTCATTCTTCCCTTCTTCCTGCCTAGTTTACTCTCTTTGTGGTGATAGTATCTGACCCACCTTAATTCAGCTGCCTGGCATTGGCACTTCAATGAGCAATTAACATTTGCGGCATTTGGGCATCCTCTCAATAATCAACCCAGAATGGCATTATTAGCTAATGTAACACAATGCTCTGAATAGACTGATAGACTGAGTGTGGGGGGGAGTATAATAGATATTGCTATACAGGATGCCTTTATTTGACATGTGAACAGTACTTAACATGTTCTAGGTCATTTCTTATGAAGAAAAAGCTTAACACCAGGGTGTTTTCAAACTTTTCTTCCAGCACACCCCCCTTTAGAAGTTGAAAAGGGTAACGCCCACAACCCCACTATTTCTATCAGCCTCTAATAAAAAAGGATCCAAGACAAATTTTGATGAAATAAAGGTCATCATGATAAAGCATCTCCTCCCACCCCTACAATTGCTCTATGCCCTCCCAGGGGTTTGAGAACCATGGTTTCACACGTTTTTGGTTTTTGGAAGATGAAAATGTCAGCGCTCCAGAGAGTTAACCGCTATATAACAGCTATGTTCACATAGTTCGACATTTTATGATTTGGTCCTGTCAAAAACATGCGTTGAGAGAGTTTTTTTTTTGTTTTAAATGTTGTCACTCCCGTTTTGTGATGTACGTGTTTAGTTTTCGATTACATTTACCAGCATGTTATGGAAGTGTTTACCTCCGGCCTTTCCTGAGACACCTGGAACTCACCGTAGCTGGTTGCTTATATGTTTTTTGAGTGGTGTCATGTAAACATGCATCAGCCCTTTCCACACTGTTATATACCAATTTTTCATCAATCTGAATCAAACGCATCTTGTAAATGAATATAAACGGAGCAGCAATCAGTGTATTAAAAATATGACATAAACCCAAACAAAAGAAAATGTCCTTTTTCAGGCAATCCCATCAGCCTAAATGCAGACAGGCTGTTTTTAGCCTTTGATTATTCATATTTTGGGGAATCTGCACCATGAAAAGTCAAGGATCATTAGCAGTTTGTGTTTGCTCTGTAACAACTGGTGTACAGCAGACTGTATAATCACCACGATTACCTCTGATACTGAAGGGAAAAAAAACAGTTGTTGATTATGAAACAGTATCTGAAGTGACAGCGATGTTTATCCTGAACACACTCCGAAGACACCGGGAACTTTCAGTTCCGAAGCCAGCAGCTTGTGTTTGATGTCTGAAACAGAATCCAGACAAACAAATATCTAAACATACATCATCATCTGCAACAATCACGACAAAGTTTAGTACGTTCCATTTGGTTTTGATGTCTAGACACAGAGTCGCTGAATGCAACGCTTTTCACCAGCTGTTGCTCTCTCAGAAAATGTACATCTAAAAGCAATTAATTAGCAGCAGCACATACATTTGAAAGAAA
This sequence comes from Pagrus pagrus, assembly GCF_965226575.1. Lineage (NCBI taxonomy): Eukaryota > Metazoa > Chordata > Actinopteri > Spariformes > Sparidae > Pagrus > Pagrus pagrus. The sequence goes on along the minus strand of NC_140203.1, from coordinate 19,525,781 downwards.
TTAAATGATCCCTGGATTTTATTATTGCATCAACACAATAAGGAAATATATTTACTGAACATATTTGCAAAGACACAAAATGTTACGATGGAATATTTTTTTAACTCCCTATATCTGCTTTTGCAATACACATCCTGTCTATTTATTGAATTTACTTCAAAATCACAGTCTCCTACCTTAACTAAGGTGCTTTTGTAGCCTAAATCTGAACACGTGAACAATTCACCACAACCACGCACCTCTTTGTATGCTTTCTATTTCCATGCAGTTATACGAACAAATGTTGAGGGACAAATGTGACAATGAGAGATACATAAATATAAATTGTAGAACTTGGGTTAACACCAGCTGACCCTGAAAGAGCAAATGCCAGATCATCCTTGACTGCAGAGCCGGGAAGTTACAAAACAGCCCCTGTCTGTGACTGATCTACGTTCCAAGCATTTATCTTTGACAAACAAAATGAAATAAAGCTGAACAAACTGTTCAGTGTGATGAATACTCATCTCAAGCAGGGTTCATGGCTCCATGAATTGATTTTTATATATAGTTAAATGAACAGACACTGATATCTTCCGGGAATGTAGGAATTAAAATTTTCAATGTGTATTTTCTGGAAAGGATTTATTGACCTAGGCAAAACCATCAGTGAATGATTTTTGTGTGTTCAAAAAAAAGAATTGCCTAAAACAGTGACTTTTAAGTATTTGAATTTATAAATGTTCCGTGTAATTCTAATTCATAAGACATATGTAAAGGATGTGTGATTTATTACAGGGGATAACCAATTTAAAATTCATAACTTTTATGTATAATACTTGAATAATAAACACTTGAAAAGCTCATTATGTGTATGTAAAGTGTTTAATGTTAAACGTTAAAGTTTTAATCCAATCAGCACAAAAGGTATATGTGTAAGTCAACATTGATTTAATTTGATTGTAAGTAACCTTGTAAGAAACAGCAGCACATGAAGATGCAGCAGCCGGCAGCTCCTCCAAATTATGCCACTTTTTTGTTTTTTCTAACAATCATTGTTTTTGGCTTAAGTGCTGAAACATGTACTGCCAATGGTAGACATACTGTTACACAAGAAAGTGGGTATTTTCAATTATGAGCAGCAGACTTTGAGACCATCACAGCCTGCGGTGTCTTTCGACCATCCTGACCAGCTGGAACGCCCGAGGGAGGAAGACAGTTGTAATAGAGCCATGCTAACCCAGCTTGGTTTGAGGCTGCTCCTGGCTTATGCCCAGTTGCAAGAAAAGGACATGGACAAATGGGACAACGTGAAATCAGAAACTGAAAACAAGACCACATTTTTGTCAGGGACCTGTCTTCACCACAACATCTCGGATCAAGCTTTTGCACTCGACGGGCCGACAGAGCGCAGGACTACAGCTGGACGAGGAGAGGTGGACTCCGTGTTTATAACATTAATGCTTTAACACCTGGTCAAAGTTGAAAGACAGTATTTCCCTGATGTCAAACTTTTGATGTGAAGATGCCAACCATATTATCATCACCATCTTGTTGCTGCTGTTTACATACACTCCGATGCAGATTCAAAAGATGCATTACGAGTTTATATACATTTCCTATATAAATAACTGTATATATGTGCTGTATTTTATGTAGCATGAAGGAGTTTATGAGCTTCCAATTCGTTATGCAACCCTGTGGTGTATGGTGATGAGTAAATTACCTTGTAGCTTATTTAATTAATTCAAATTGACACAACATGATAGATGAAAAGATAGATATTAAAATTAGATGAATATTTGCATGTAATTAAAATACTTAATGTCACTATTTTAGTTTGTTTATTTTCTTGAGTGTGGGTTGCCCCTCTTTATGTGATCCATGTTCCCATGATCTAATGCTCCCCAGCTAAATATTTTGTTAACATTTATTAAGGCCCGATCCCATTTCCAAATTGTTGGGACTGGGCAGAACTGTCCGATTGTGTGAGGGCCAAATAACCCTAACCCTAGAGTGGGGAAATATGGAAATAAACATAGAAACGACTCTGTGCTGTCTTGTATAGTCTTGTACTGACAATCAAACTCAGTCACAGGATTTTCTTTGGGGGATAATCTTTTCATTCAACTTGATTTAATCTGGTTGTGAAGATTTTTGAGTGCTTGCATCTGTTCTTCATTTGGATCAGCTGTTTTTCTTTTTTTTTTTTTTTAAATAAGATAAGATGATCATCACCAAAAAAAAAAAAAAATCTTTACTAAATTACAACCTACAGTGATTTTCAATCCTGTCATTTCATTTTGTAATAACCATTAACAAAATACAAGACTTCACAGATTTAATGTCAGAATGTCAGAGGTAAATTTGAATGCAAGGACAAGCATTCTGTCAGTGAATGAACAGATTGCTCATGCCTGATCCAGCATGTGCACCGCCTGGGCTGGTGGGTGAATTTGGCACAGCAATGTAGACATGATGACAAATTGTCCCAGCAAGAAGTTGTATGGTAAGTAAAACAAATGTAATTAGATGCAATTAAATAACCTTCTACCACCCACCTTCACCACACACAAATAAACACACATGTACACATCAAAGTACTTTTTAGTATCTTAAAATGAGTCATAAGCCAAATATGAAGGAATATAGCAGAAAGCACGGACTGACTTATTACAAGCCTCAGGTATTCTGCTTTGGTCAGTGTAATTACTGACTAACATACATACACTCTGAGGCACACAACAATTTCAACCCAAAGCAAAATGTAATTTAAATGTAGTGTGGCGTGACAGTTTTAATGAAATGCTCCTTGCTTTTAGCCAACAACACTTGAAAACAAGCTTCCAAAACAATCACAAATTACACAGTGAGCAATTGGTTCTCTTTGGCACACTTTATTGATGTCACTCTGTGTTTTTCTTCAGTTTTAAGTCACGCTAGGAGCATGGCACTAGGTATGGCAAGGAGGATAGTCCACCACTTTGGCCGAAACTTAAATATCACAACTGTTATTGGATGGATTGTGAGGAAATTAATTTTGGACAGTCATTTGTGGTGCTCAGAGGATTAAATTGATGGATACTGACTTAAAGTGTCAGTGTAGCATTATTTTTGTATGACAACGCTGTGCTTATTGTCCGATTAGGTTAAGGCACAAAAAATTATTTTTTGACTTACCTGATTCTAGTGCTTTCCTGATTACAAATATTAAAGCGAGGTCTCCAATCGGGATGTTGATATGATACATATGAAATGTGCAAATGTTAACATATCCATCATTGGCAGACATTTCATTCTGGCGACTGGGCTGTCAGAACAATCCTTCTGTTGGGTGATTGTTTGGGTAATGTTTTGAAGATGCAATATGTGGGAATTCTGCATTAAAATCTCTGAAAACGACAAGACCTTTCTCTATATATTTTGTTGAGCAATGAAGTGAAGTACATTCTCCCTCCAACTCTAGTCAGCAGTCAACATTACAGTACATAAACACCTGGCAATGGAAGTCACTTCTGCAGATCGCTGCTGCAGTCAGGAGTGAAGATAAATCTACTTTTTAACTCCAAAAGTAAAAAAGTAATCTCTTATTGGCCATAATGAAAACATCTGCTCTTAAATCTGACATGTCCAAATAAATTCTATTAAACTTTGCATGGATAAGCAAAGTGCATTATATTTTTTAGTGGCTTAGAGGGCTAGTGGAGGACAAGACAGATGTGTTGCTACAAAAATAAGACATAAAATAAGAATGACTCTAGTCCCCATGCTAACATTGACATGGGATACCACCAGAAGTTGTCTTCATGTTTTACCAGCAAGTACAGTAAGTAATATGGGATCCCTTTTGGTCAATAAGTGAATCATTATAGCCTCATCTCAGGATGCATTGACCCAGGCTGACTCTGAATGTTTTCTCATTAGTTCTTGACCTGCAAACATCACACATAATGTAAAGTACACTGTGAGTTAACACACGACTCAATGGTTATTTTACCTCTTCTTAGCGTAGAATCTGTCAGACCTGGCAGTATATGGCTCTTTTTTTGTAACAGCCATTAGTCCTCTCATACTACTGCTTGTATAATGTCTGCAGTTGAAACAGTACAATCATTGTATCAGCATCTAACTTCTTCACAGATAAGGTCACTAAAAAGGGGGGTTTAAAAATGATCAAAAAGTGGGAACAATGATATGACAAATTAGGAAGCGAGGGGGAACGTAGGGTGACATAGCGTCAGAATGTAACCTGAGGCAAGGCTGCCGTGGGCTATGATAGTGATGAGTGACATTTAGTAGCTAATCAATTAAGGATCATCAGGTAGCGAGTGCAGGGACACTAACATCAGTGGAATATAACCTTGTTTCTTAGCTTGCAGCCAAATTTTGAATGAGCTGTAAAAAGGATACTTTTTAGACACACATGAGCAGTGGGTTGCAGTAATCCCGTCTGGGTCCTGAAACGAAGGTGTGAAAAAAAAAGTTTCAAGGCTTTTTGGTAGAGAAGAACAGTCTGATCCTTGAAATGCTGCAGCAAAGATTGAACCATTGATTCAGTACTCATGCACTCGTGAGATCAACTATTGATGTTGGGTGATAAAGTCAGGCTCACAGTGAGGTTGAGGTCAGGGCTTTGTGCAAGTCATGTCAAGTTCTTCCACCAAACTGGGAAATCCATTTCTCGACAGATATGCTGAGGTAGGAGAGGGCCTTCTTCAAACATTTGCCACAAATGATTGTATGCTTAACATTAAGATATTCTTAAAGTTCCCATGTTGTAGAAAGTGAGATATCAATTACTTTTTTGGTTTAAAGCAGCTCTGTGAGCTATAGAAAAAAAAGTGAAACTATGAAAATGCAAGACCATTGGCAGAGCTCACAAGGAAACATTGTGGGTGGTGCCTGTTCAGGCCTGTGAGAGCTGACTCTCTTTCCTTGAAGAGACAGGAAATAAAACAGAGCGTTCAGATAGAGGATAATAATAGCATAATATGGGACCTTTAAACGTAACTTGACAAACCCAAAGAAACAGCCTTGTATAAAATGCAAAGAGAATTGTGTTTGAAACCTCGGACCTGTGACATTCAGACTGGGACCAACTGAAACCACCTGGAACTGGAGAGATCGAGGCTATGAATGTGTTGTTTCTTTCTTTGAGAGAAAGTGAAATATGCATGCTTCTAAAAGGTTTTCTCCCGGACACAAAGTTACTAATCTGACAACATCAATAGACTTACACGGAATATGGCACAGTGGCCCACCAGAGCAAAACAAATAGCTTCTACAAGCTCAATTCCCAAAGAATCTGGGACACTGTGTAACGCATTAATAAAACAAAATGTGATAATTTGCTCATCTTTTTGCGGTGTACACTCAACTGAATACAGGACAAAGACAATGAATTTCATGCCAGCTAAACGTTTCAAACAAGTTGGGACAGGAGCAACAAAAGACTTGGAAGGTAAACAGGTTCATTGTATGAAAGGGGCATCCTCGAAGGGTTAATTGTATGATGACATGGAAATGATTGCATTCTTTTTAATTACTTTATGTCTTTATTTTTTTTTTTAGCTGTGATCTAGTTACCTTGCTTCTATATTCGGTTTCAGTCATGTCTTGTTTTTCTCATTGAGTTAACAGAGAAGTGTGGTTGTACCTGGGTATGATGACAATAAAGATAAATCTAATCCATCTGATCTAATCTCATCCCAACTTTTTTCAGAATCAAGGATGCACATGCTGGTTTTATGATCATGCACACATTGAAATCAATACCAGCATGTAAAGCATGTCGCTATATGATATTTCCATGAAGTGTCAAGCGTTTTAAGATCTGAATAATTGTACGCCACATTAGTGCTCAAAGCGATGGGGTAAGAGGGTTTGTCTCTGTCAATGCCTATGAAAGTACGAAAAAGGATACAGTCCACCAGAGACAGACAGTGTAAAAGAAGATATCTGTGAGTGACAGGCAGTTAGTTGGGAAAGTGGGAAAAGGAGGATGACCTTTCTTAGACGAGAGGTGTCAGCTCCAGGAGGAGCAGGGAAGGGGACGGTGTCTCCTTCGCTTCAGTGACTTCCTCTCTCCTGTACAAGAAAGCTGTCGGCCATCTTCCAAGAGGACTCTCTTTCACTTTTTCACACAGTCTCCCTTTATCTCTCTGCCTATCTGCCACCTCTCCCCCTTCACTCTTTCCGAATGCAGCATCCCCCTCTCTCTTCTCTCTCTCTGTCAGCCACTGTTAAATCAGATAGATTGCAGGTGTGTTGCCTCTGTGAAGCAGGATTCACTGCTGCTGTATGCCTGCAACCTCTCAGCATGACGCAGCACCTCTCCCAATTTACTGTGCCGTAATTTATCCGCAGACCCTGGACATACTTAAACAGCATTTATACATGCAGGCCTTATGGTTATCCTATTTATCATAAACCCCTGCCTCTGCATTAATTCCGCGGTGTGATTAACTACAAATGCGGCCGTCGGTGAGCATATAAAGTCTGGCAATAAACTGCCCAACTTCATCCACTGCCCATAGAATGATGGAGATATTACTCAAGCGGCCAATCTGTGATTATTCTGCATTCATTTACCCCGGGCATTTTCAGCGTGAGACTAGATGTATCCACGCTGAATACGATTTTCTATCTCGCCTGCTGTGTTTTCAGGCATATTTTCCTCCCCGTATCCTCAAACTGGCAGCCGCTATCAGTAAATGGCACCAACCTTTCTCTGCAGGGTGAAAATGACTGCCTTGTAAGCTTAGCACCGGCCTCAGCCCTCTCCCAAGATGGTAGTTAAAAAAACGATGTTGACCTATGCGCGGCCTCAGGACTGTATATCTCAGCCAGAGCAGCACGAAAGGAAATAATCCCCACAGTTTTGAATTATTATGTGTCCCAAGGTCCCCGAATGGATTTTCTTAGGAGCAATGTGAGCCCGTAGAAGCAGGACATCAGACTATTTTGCTTTGTTGGTGTTTTTTCCCACTTTCATTGATTTTAATATTACCTACATTTCCATAATCCCACTTACACAATTAGATTTATCTTCAGTCTTCCAGTGGTGCAGAACAGCACTGATTAATTGAGTCTCTATTGACAGGTCTCAGTTAAACGCACGGAGCGCTGGATTTGAACTGTATAAAATTCATTAATAGCCTACTCTATATCAAGAATGTTACACTGATGGATAACTGGGGTCTGGCCTTTTAGGATTACAACAGTAAACCATCTGGTTGAGACTACCATGACATTTCCAAACCATGCCTTTTTCATTTTCAAAGTGTCTGTCTGCCGGTTCTATATAAAACGGTTCTGTCCTCACAAGCTCTCAAAGGTCAGCCTGGACAACACCAAGAGCTCTAATTATATTTTGCTGAAACAATTGTCTAGGGAGCACAGGTCTAGTAATATTATAGCCGCTGCACAATATAGGTGTTTGCCTGCATTAAGGTTAAGGTTCAACCTCAAATCGCTCCCGTTTCATTGGGATCACAGGGTTATGACCCTCCCAAGACAGGTGCTGCTTTAAAGTTGCTTATCACTCTCTGCTGTTTTTTTCCACGCTTGTGCCACTCTTACAAAATGGAAAGCGACAGCATATTCGCATTTCAAAAGCACCCCGCGCCCTCCATCCTTGATGTCTTTGCTTCCTTCATGTTATAAACTATTAAAGTGTATTTTCTTTTCCCTCGGGTGAATTTTGCAAAATCATGTGTAAAAATTGAAAAAAAAAAAAAAAAACAGGCAGAAAGAGGCAAAAGCAGAAAAAAAAAGAAATCAATGAAGAATGCTTCAAAGAGGGCAACTATGAGGAGAAAGGAGGAATAGTTCAAAACAAGTCAAAAAGTCAGAGTGTGATCTCCGATAAACCTTCTCCTCGCTACAGTTCTTGAAGACTGGGGAGCAGAAGTTTGGCAATTCAGTTCAAGGATGCGTCTGTACCTAAAACCAGTTTGATATAAAATAAACCTCAGGAGTTGCATTTTTTTCATTCTTTAACAGAGTGCAGGCTGCTTTGTCCATCAAATGTGAAATGATTAGTTAGAAACTGATAAAACAGCGCTGTGTTGAGGGACTCCCTAATTAATGTTGGTATAAAGGAACAGAACTTCAATGCAGTGGTGGGTTGAGTACTGAAAATCTATACTGAAAGCACAATTACTTCAAATAAAACTGACTCAAAGATAATTATTAGGACATCAAAGGTGAACCTAAAACATAAAAAATTAACAAAGCTAACATGAGCTAGCGGATTATACTGCACTTGACCTACAGCATTTGCAACCTACTTCAATATGCTTGCCGACATTTTCTCTCTCCTAAGTCGTCAAAATATGGTGGCTTGGTCGGTGGCCTTAAGGCCTTAAGAATCAAACACTGACGCTCCACCTGTCCCTCTAGCATCATTTTGCACATGTAGGGCTCCTCGGTAAAGTTAGCAATAATATGAAATATGCTTCACCTGATTACACTATCATAATAAAGCTTGCTGACACGTACGACTTCTAATGACTTTGAACTGTTATTATGTTGTCAGACGTTCAGGGTTTGGTTAGGTTTAGGCACCAAAACTACTTGATTAGGTCAAGGCTCCAAATCTACTTCTTTAGGTTTACGAAAACATATTTGGAGTCAAAATAACTATGTTCAGTTACAGTCAGTCAGTTCACTTACACAACAATAGTAACTCAGGTCACATAATGTGACGAAGTTATGTAAGTTACATAATTTATGTACATTACCTTACTTACGTTACATAGCTTGAACAAATCACTCTTGATTCTTGGTCACAAACAGGACACACACAATGGTCTTTGCGAGTCGAGTCCATTGCATGACACATCCAACCATGCCAGCCACCACCTGACTCGGACTTTACTTGCTGTATATACTTCTGCAATCGACGAACGCTTTAGGAAGTGACCCTGGAGGGGTACCTACAGCGTCATAACTTACTGTAGAAGCGTAGGGCCACTGACTGACGTGTGGCCAGAGATTGTTGCTGGAAGCGGTCTCTTGTGGTTTGGGTTTTTTGCACCGTCATCACAGTGTGGTTAAAAAACAGGTGGTGCTTGTTTTTCATCAAGGCAGTTGGCAACTTGGCATCTGCAGTAGAGGTGCTCCTTGTGCCCACTGCCCCGAACACTGAACAGCAGACTAATTGTAACAAAGGTTTAATGTAGATTCATGGCTCAAAAATGAACCAAAGTTTTAAAAAAATTAAAATGAAAGATGTTTATTTCTTTAAAAAATATATACATTTGTACTCATGTAAAAAATAAACCTGTAACTCATTCCTACCCACCCCCACTTCTACTGTGTGCTTGCCATACTGTAGCTGCAACAGCTTTCATAGCGCTCAGTAGCATTCTCAGCCTATAGCATAAAGGAGCTCCGTCCTCTTGGGAGAAACATTTTTTGGCAGCATTCGTTCCTTACAATGAGGTGGAGGCGAAGGTGACCCCTGCGGAGCAAGTATCTTGGGCTGAACCACTTTCCCTGTAGCTCTTTCTGCCACACGGGCCATCAGAAAGCCAGGCTCAATCCACTTTTCTAAATTGCTACCATTTAATGGAACACCTTGACCTGACTTCCCTCCCTGCCAAAAATAAATAAAGAAGTTGTTGGTAAAAATGGGGCCTACCAACTTAGGTGATGCCTGAGGAAAATTGAACGTATCAAACACCGCTTTTACTGAATTGCTTGACAGAGACTTTTTTCCAAGAGGTGTTCAGCAGAATAAACACAGCAGCTTTGTGGTCTGTTCCTGTAGAGACGCAGAATACTTAGAGTGATTTACTGTTTACAGTTATTTCTCCTGCTGAATACCTTCCTTAATGCATTTATTGTCTTTTTGCTGACAGGTGCTTTGAGATGGTCAGGCAGCTTGAACTAAAGGTGAACAGCAGCAACAAAACATGCCTGAATCCTCACTTTAGCTCAGTTCCAGGTGGGTGGAGAAGCAGCTTGTTGCGTGACCTACAGGTACAAGTGGAGGAGTTTGAAGTTCAAACAAGAGGGGAGGAGCATTTCTGCAAAGAAAGTAAAAAGAGGTTTCAGTTTTAAAATCCACTCCTGGTTTCCATAGCAATTATCAAGCTCATCTTTCGGCTGGTAATTCCTGCAAAATTCGAAGGCTGACTTTTATCTTTCCACATTGTCGAAAACCGCTCACAGACATACAGTAGCTCAGTATGACTGCTTTGAGAGAGATGAAAAAAGGAGCTTTTGTAACCGGGGCTCATTTTTATTCTCTTGATTGTCATCCTCCGAGTGTACAGTAATCCCCTCAGATCCAAGATCTTGCTAAATCAATCTGTAAAAGTACAAACCTCTTCAAACAGTAACAGTCTGAAATGTGCTTCACTCTTGGTTTAACACCTCAGAGGGCTCTGATGAGACTTTAAATGTAACTGGCCATAAAGCGTCCCACACATTAAATTAAGCCAGCAAGGAATCTAATTAGCAATGACTGCTGACTTGAGTGACAACTTGTTTACGCAATGCGTCAATAAGAGAGTGATGTTTGCCAAAAGCGAAGGGACGAAACAAAGTCCCTGTTCTTAGCAAGTGGCTTAGTGGTCAAAGCAAACTTGATTGCTTATGAAATTATCCAAATAAAGGAGTTGCCAGAGTACTTAATCAACATCGATTGGCATAATCAAAAACAAAATTTCCATTTAGTCTTAAAGGGAGACTAAAGGAACAAAATCCATAGGGAAAATGTGGAACCTTGAAGATTATCCAACCTAGTAAATTACTTTTTTTCCTCTAAATTTGCATGTATCTGCAAGACGGCCACAGCTATCACAAGATGCCCCGACTTCATCGACAAAATCCACTTTCCCCTCAAGTGTTGATGAGTTTCTGTGCCCTGGACTTTGCGGCAGAATTTGTGAAACCTTTCGCTAGTATCAGCTTCAAATGTTGCAATGGATGGAAAGTGAAAGAGGTGGGATTGCACTTCCATTGGCACCCCGGGTGGCCTTTTGATCTCAGCTGAAACCCTGCCTGCCTGCTGGGTGGACTTAGAAAGCGAGCTGAGTGTCCAGCACAAGCAGCACGGTGAACCTGGGCTGGATGCCAGCTGTGGTAGGTGGCTCTGCACAGAAAAACTTTGTCGCCCATTTGTGGTTGAAGACATCACCATCACAGATAGATGGTGGGAGTAGTAGGAATTTTGTGGAGCTCAATGTTTATTATATGAAGGTGGAGACTGCACTGAGTATCTTTAATTACACTGATGTGACAGCAGAGCAAATGATTTATTCCAAGATAGAGGAGCATAGAAAATGAAAATAAAAGGGGGAGACAGCAAATTCCCAGCATGAACTATTCAAAATGCGTTTTGTAAGGTTTTATTACTAAAACCAGGATTAATGTGTTTCAATGCGACTTTGCAAAAAGCGTCTAGTTTGCATGAAGACAAAATCACTGTTTAAGTATCCTTTTCACATATGGCTCGCTCCATATCTCGCCAAAATGTCATTTTGGAGCTATTTTTAGTCATATTTTAGTTTGTAACTTCCTGGAAAATCATTAAAATGTCGATGAGTCATCCTGCACTTGGGGGCATGTATAAATGTTTCATCCAATAAACGCCTTCTTTATTTTACAATGCTACTATGGATGTATAAAAAGAGGGAGCCAGGGCCAGAGGGGTGTGTTGGTCTGGACCACACCTCACGTATTACTTCACAAAAACATCTTTATAACTTTATTCAGTGATTCGGGTGAAACTGGGTCATGTTTTATGGAGAAAATATTCTCTGGTTTTCCCTCCGCTGCCCTCGGGCTGCCCCACCTGGAGCAGCTCTGGACAGTTGCTTTACTTGTTGCTAAAGTAACAAATGCACTGCAAACCAGCAGCTTTCATATGTGGTGACTTCTGTCATTTTAAACCTATTGTATGGAGTTTTGTATGATAGTTATTGCTTTAGTTTTGAATGAGCGATACTTAAGTGTGTTGGGTACCTTAAAGTGGTGCTCCGTGCCTGGTACTACTCGGCCAAATACTGATGGATAGATGAAAGAGCATCTGTCCAAACTGCTGCTACAGTAGCTGCTTTTCAAATTGAATACTTTTTCATTTTTACTTTCAGTAATAGTTTGCATACAATTAGGACGTGCTATTATGATGCACCCTTAACTCTGAAAATATCAATTAAAAAGAAAAAGTAAGCAGTTTAGAATGCAGCTTCACTGAGCTCGATTTTGACTTATCTTTTGCTGTGCAGAGGATTGTGGGTCAGAACAGCCAGAAAAGTATGCTGGCATGCGTACTGCAAAATGCAACTAAAAACAGTCAGACATTCTGGTATTTATGGCTCACTGCACCTGACATACTATGTATTGCAGCATACTAAACCTTTTTGTGGTGTGCTAGATAGTATAGTATTATGGGTATTGGAAAGCAGCCTATTTGAGCTCTGATAAAGACATTATACAGCTATGCATTAAGCTTAATGTATCAGTAAGAGTTAATACACTTCGTTCTGGGTAGCTCCTGCTTTTTATGGAATTTTTAATATTGCAGTAAGTATCTTCCCACAATCATTAAGTGCAAATCAAAGAAAGTGATGATTAGTTAAACCCATGTGTTGCTTTTAAAGAAAATATAAAGAAACATACCATGATGTACCACTAACAAGCCCTGAAGAAGCCCAATGACAAACACAGCCGGTCAGAAAGGAAGACAATCAATAGCAGGTCCCTTTCCTTTATTATTTTCCTCCCTGGTCTCATCCACCTATATCCTGATCCTGTTAGCACCATATAATCTGTCTCAGGATGGCACCTTTCCTAGAGCGAGCCTACCAGGCTTATAGATTACTGCCTTTTATTGGAGAGAACAACAGAACAAGCACAGGCTTTATTCGCTATTGGAAAACCATAAGGAGCATGCCTCGCTGCTATAGATGATACACTCAACAGGCTAAAGCATTTGCTGAGGATATGCTTCTCGTGGTAAGTATGCTAGTGCTTAGCAGCTGCTTGGAGGGTGCAGGAAGAGAGGGGTCAGCGGGTGCACGTGGGTGAGTTCAGCATGAAAAAAAAGCACACGTTATAATACTGTGGCCCTTGTGAGCAGTTACTAAGGAACAAGTGATGAAAGAAGGAGGAATGACCTGATTATTCGTGAATCGCTATATGATTACGTCCCGTCTGAGGACCATATATGAGATGATGTTGAGTTATAACTATATTCATGAATCACCGTGTAATTAGCTCACAGATATGATGTGAATAGACATACTGCGATGTATCATACTCTTTTGTTATGAATCTGTCTCTGCTTATGTCTGTTTTTGCATTGTTATTCTGCCACCTGCACGTCACGGCGGTGCTTGCTTGTGTTTGCTGGTTGTTGTGTTGTTTGTCCTTGCTTTCTTGCACTGTAATTTGCTCTGCTTTTGTTTTGCTGCCCATGTCTTTGTCCTGGTTTTGCTGTGACTGACCTGCCTTCCATCAAGATTGTTGTTTTAAATTTGTTTCTTGATTTTAGGCTGCCAATTTTACCTCTGGCCAGGGACAACATGTCAGAATGAAGACAGAGGCAGGCAGATTGAGCAACACAAAGAAAGCTTTTAAAAGGTGTTAATGATAACATTCAGCCATAAATGCATTCATGTCACAACACCGCTGTTGTTTGACTCATCTGCCCACTCAAGCGGTTGCCAGCTTGTGCATGAGCTAACTTTGCTAATGCTTGCTATTGTTGGCATCGTTAGCTAACATTTGCTTGCTAATATTGGTAACGTTGCTAATATTAGATAGCAAACGTTAGCTAACATTGTTAATACTAACTAACTAACATTAGGGCAGAAGAGTGTGCTGTACAAGAAAGAATATTTATGGGTTTTTTTCACAAACTGGCAACCACTAAGACCCTTGATTGCTGATAAAACACAGATACCACGTGATACTGAGGCCGTTATACTACTGACTCACAAATCTTGTCAGAAGCTGGAACCAACGGCTAAAGTTCTGACACAGAGATAAACAAAACAATCAGTTTGGACCCAACATACTCATAATAATGTTTTTAAGGAAAAGTGAAAAGTGATTTTTTTTTCAATGCCCCCCAATAAATATGACCTTTAATGATGAAGTCCAAAATGCAAACAAAAAAAGGAAGGCAAATCTAAAGAGAAATACAAAAAAAAGTGGGTACACAGAGGACACATGAGGACCGGGGAACCAGGAGATTCAGGAGACACAGACGAACCAGCCGAGGGTGAAAGAAAACACAGACTAAACTACACAGTGGCTAACAAACAAATAAGACACAGGTGTTCACAGAAAAAGGGCGGGAAAACAGACAAAAACAGGAAGCCGAAAGTGAAATATGACACATAAGGATAAACTTTCAACATAAAGCAGGAAAACAACTGAACTAAAACGTAGGACCATGACAGATGAAAACTAGCCTCTTGGCTCATTCTAGCATATTACTCAGTAATGTTTTGCACTGTCCCAAAGAAATAAAATGTAATAAAAAGTTACAGGTCACTGCCGCTCTCTTATGGCTTGCTGTCTGGGCTGCATTTTTAGGTCCAAACCCGACCGAGTCTGAGAGAGTAGTAACCGAGCCTGACCTGAACACGACAGGCAGTCTGTTTTTTATGCCCGAACGTGACTCTAACCCGACACAGTTAAAGCCCAAAGATCTGCAACACGACGAGTTGAAACTTGCAACTACTTGCAATGTGCCCGTCTGCGATGCTCTGAAAAAACCTGCCAGTTTTACACCAATGAGACTAAAGGAGATGGTGTATTATCTCACTAAATTACAACAAACATGTACAGTGTAGATTATGATGAGAAGGCATTGTTCTATGCACATAGATATAGAATTTAAAAAAAAACATATACATATATTTTATATCTGTCACGAGACCAAGCCCTACCCACACCTGTACATTATTTCTAGATTTTTGTCGGGGCGGGTCCCCACAGGCCAGGTATCCATGCTCTATTGCTATTGGACAGCTAACATGCCACTCAAAACCTCTCATACCAGTAACACATGTCCATTGTTAAATGTGAGCTGTCCTTTACTCTTGACGAGCAGAACTAGCTGCTCATTCCACCCTGGTCGTTAACTTCTCCCATCAGATGAGCACGTTAACTGAACGATAATTATGCACCAACATCTGGTGCCTGAAGTGTGGCCAAAATAAATAGTTAGTATTTCTGCTAACAGCAATCATGCTGACGCAAAGCATCCCAGATTTCTTCAAGAGCTTCTTATTAGTGATCCGACAACAATCAAGTTGATGCTGATTCATTCACAGCTGTGTGTGTAAAGTGCTGCGGCGATAGCTGCCTCTTAGACTTCTGCTGCCATTCCAGCACCACAAATTAGGTCTGTGGTGCTCAGATCATTGAAAAACTAAATTTGAGAAACTCGGCAGCAACTTGTCTCTCCTAAAGCAACGTTCTTGACAGCGTGGAGAACCCAGAGCTGTGAAGTTTCATTTAAATAGTTTTTTTTCAACCAGAAAAAAGCGTCTGACACAATGTTGAATTTTTGAATGATTTAAGCAGCAAAATAAAATTCAATTTGCCACTCTCGCATGGTACTTCAGACGACATAAGCTAAGCACATAAAAAAACTCAGCGTGCGCAGTTAGACAGCACTGTGGGTAGAAATACGTCTCTTTGTGATTTGATCATTTCTGACCCTTTCATCCTGTTGTAGGTAGGCAGGAGGACTGTTGAGTCAAATCTTTCTGATGCCTGTATGGATAGAAAATCTCAAGTACATTTTGACAAAGGACATCTGCATTGTTCCCTGTAGCGCTTCAAAAAATAATACCAACACATGAACAAGTTCACTAATGCTGCATATTGAGCACAGTTCCCTCTGAGGTGATCTCGAGCACCAAATGTTTTGAAGCGTATTTTGTAGAATGTGCTTGTTTCAGTAATTGATTTTCATTTTGTTAATTCATTTTTCAAGAGGGTCATTTTCTACTGCGGAGAAAATCGTTCTTTTTAGTCACTCTCACTGACTCATTCTTAGTAACAACAAAGTTTTAACTCCATCTGAAGTGTTTTTTCAGCCAAACTTTTACCAGCTGCTCCGAGTTGTAAATCACAAGCATTGTCCTGACTGGCTTGTTTTTTTCGAATCCTCTTTGAATGCTCGGTTTACTTCTTTTTAGCCTTGCATTTACCATTTCTTGGCATGTTTTTTGGGGGGAGAAAATTGATGAAGCGTGATTTGCTGGCGTGTCAGATGGATAGTGCTGGAAATGGATCACTTGCTTTGATTAAAGCACCCCGCTTGGCTGGCTTTGCACATCATAATCTAAGAATGGATTACACTGCAGTAATGTGGGTCACAATATTTAGCAACGGCGAAGGCGCCGCCGCTGCAGTGCATGGGAAACAACGCTCGTGGAGAAGATTACAATGAGATGTAGCCCTACGCTGTGCCATGGAATTGTGGAGTGTGTGCAGAAAGTTCGCCGTTGCACATTAAAAGGTGATTTTCCCACTCCGGCCATCCATATCACACCATCCTCCGAGTGTAAAGGTGAGGGCGGAGTGAATATGTGTGTGTGGACATGCCCGTGCATGTGATTGAGTGTGCTGAGTTATTGACCTCTAGCTGGGGAGGAGCATTAATGTCCAGTGTGCCGTGAAACCGGCCTACACCTCCGTGTCCAAGGTGACTGGCACTGCCCAGTCCCATGGCACACTTCTGCCTCTGATGGATTGACTGGGCCTTGGCGAAGGACCTCTTGTGTCTTTTCTCTGTGTGTGTGCATGTGAGTGTGTTGAATAAACAACTTTTAATTGTCCGAAGAACACAAGTTTTGTTTTTTCGGCTGTATCTTCCTCGATCACTTGTGAAGCCGTTGTTCTTACCTCTCACAGGAGCATTTATCAAGACCGGGACTCTCCCTCCATGCCTCATGCTAATGAATCCCTGCACACTTTCTTCTCTCTAATGATCCTCAGGAAATGCTCCCCCCTTGTCTCCCTCTTATCACCATCTCCCATGCTCCTTTCATTTATCTAATGCACACTTTGATTTAAGTAACTTATAAATGAAATGCGCCCGCAACATTTTCTTCCCATCATGTTCCCGTTCTTATCTCCTTTTTTTCTTTTCTTTTCTATCTGTGCACTTCCACTACTTGTGATTGAATGGATGAGCTGAACACCCGGAGGACGGTGCTAAACTCCTACACAGGACTGTATTGTACATGCCAGTTCCATTTATGGGATGAGTTATAGATTTCCCCTCACCACATGCGGAGGCAGGAATGTGAGAAAACTGCTAACAACATACCTAAGTTGGAGATTTGATTACAGGCTGCCACTTGCAGCTTGGCCAAGGAATATTTAATGAAAGCGTTGGTTGTCAGCTCTGTCACATTGGCAGCAGACGGATCCCACCACTGACTGACTGTGGAGAGAAGAGCGGGGGCGTGTGCGTTTGATGGTTAATAGCTGATATACCTTCGATTTTTACATGTTTTGTGCTCGTCATCGCTGCTGATGCAAACTAATCGAAGGGCAAAACAGCAATTTGTGATCATCTTTCTTCTTAATAGCTTTTTTGGACATTAAGCGAAGGTGAAAGTTATTTTACAAAATAAAAGATTAACATATACAAAAAACCACGAGTGCTTTTTCACCTTCCAAAATAAACTAGTATCCCCTTGGCAACAAGGCAATGAGGGTTACAATTTTTTTCATTATTTATTTACATAAAAGCATTACGTGAAATGTCCAGGGTTATTAAGGTTTTGTTAGTTGGTGTGGCCAATTCAAATGCAGCATAGTGGTCAAAGGACCATGTGTTTGCCCAAACTCAGTTTATTACAGTTTTATGCTGCCGTTCCTCACCAGAAAACAACATCACTGGTCAGCTGTTAAACGGAATTAAAAACAACTGATGTTTATGCTAGTAGCGACCTCTTTGGCTGTAGTATATCTGCAAGGAGCAAAGGAGGAAGTCAGGTGATGTAGTTTAAAGAGTGAGACACAAAAGGAGTAACTTAGGCTAACCCTGTAAGACCCAAATATAGAAAAAAATGAGCAAAAAATGTTTTGACCTCTCAGATCTTATGGAAAACACTGAACTTGTATCACATACAAACATCACATGTAGAGTATATATTTTAACCCACACCATTATATCTAAATCTAAATCCTGAATCCAACCAAAAAGTTTTGTTGCCTAAACCGAACCAAACTGTGACCATTCCACAATGTTATGTGCTTAACTTACGTCATGTACGTAGCGTTATGTTCAAAAAGTAGGCTAACTGGAAGTGAGCAGAAACATGAGGAATTACAAACACTGTGAAAAAATGACAACTAGTGAAGGAACACGCATGGACTAATGACACTCAGGTGAGCTGGGAAAAAGACAAAGACAGGAAGTGTAAATCAGAACAAGACACATGAGGAAAAAAAACTCAAAACCATGACAACATGTTGGTCTTATGGTCAGTCTATGTCACAGTGTTTGAGAACAACTAAGTACTTTTACTTTTTCTGTTAACAGGTAAAGTGTTAAGAAAATAGCATTTTACTTCAATATTGCAATGTTTTTTACTAATATGTAAGAAGAGAAACTCAACTACATTTAATCAAAGCAATAGTTTCTTAGCAGATTAAAAATTCACTTTCAACACATGTTTAAATAAAATATGATGCATTTTTATGGATTGCTACCAAATGGTATGTTAAGTTGTTCCAAAACAGTAAAACGCTGCTTGGCTGTTAATGCAACAATGATGATAATCAGTTATTAGCGGAATATAGCACTTTAAAACGGACCATTTGTCACAAGAACTACCTTTATTTTTCATGCTTATATAGATTAATTAATTTTTACTTATACTTATGGCCTACGTGCCCGCAGGGGTTTCCTCTGGGTACTCTTTCCCTCACAATCCAAAAACATGCAGATTGGCATCCAAATTGGTTAATCTAAAATGCCTGTAGGTGTGAATGTGAGTGTGAGTGGTTGTCTCTACGGTATATGTCAGCCCCTCAAGCCCCTCGACTTCTCCATCCATCCATCCATCCATCCATCCATCAATCCATCCATCCATTTTAAATTGTGGCATGTCTGCTTTTCTTCAAGTGAAAGGTGAAAGTACCTCCTTCACCCCGTACAGATCAATGCAGCTTTGATCAACTGCATTTATTTTGATGAGAGATACTTTCATCCTGGAACTTGTCAATCGAGCACGTGGCCATTTGTGTGTGTCACATGTTTATGAGTTTATGGAAACCTCCTCTTCATCTGTTCTTCACTTTATAGTTTCCCATAAGTGCTTACTGATAAGCTGCTTTGACCCTGTGTGTCTACATGTCCCTGCAGTCGATGGAGATGATGATCGATGTTTCAAGTGACATTTCTCAGCTAATAACCTCTTATCCTATTGATTCCCTGCCCAGATATCCTGCTCTGCTCTCTTTCCACAAATGGATTTTGTCCCCTGCTGTCCTTCTCCCCGCCCATCTTCTTTTCTCATGTTTCTGTATTTGATAGAATATCTAACATGGACTTTCAGGACCTCTTCTTTCCTTTTTATACTCCATATAGCTCATCCCTAAGGCTAAACTCCAACACAAATTAAAACCCAATATAACCATTTTTAGAGAGTGACCCACTTCAAAAGTCACCCTGTAGTTTGCCTACAGGAGCAACTGTCGCTGCAGTTATACTCTTCTACATCTGAAAGGGCAAAAATGGGGAGGAATTTGAAAAAGAGCTTTGCCAAAAACCAAGTCATCAGTAACCAGAGTCTTTGAGGAGCTTCTCAAAGGAAATGATGTTTCTGCACGCCCATATCACAAAGGCAATCACTGCACACTCACTCACATCTTAATTAAAAACTGTGGGCATACAGTGACTCTCGACTGTGCTGCCAACTTTCACATTCTTGCTGCAAAAAACACAGTTTCCTCATTGTGTGACTATTCATCTGAATACATTTTTTAAAAAATGTTTTGTATTCATATATTCATACAGAA
Source organism: Pagrus pagrus (assembly GCF_965226575.1). NCBI lineage: Eukaryota > Metazoa > Chordata > Actinopteri > Spariformes > Sparidae > Pagrus > Pagrus pagrus. The sequence continues at coordinate 19,505,789 of NC_140203.1, read as the reverse complement.
GTCAAAAGGATAAAGGTGAAAATGGTTCTGGGCTTGGTGGAGAGACAGTTGTTTGCGAATGAAAAAAACACTTAACAGTAACTGGGAGGAATTTATGAGCCAGATAATTAAATCATGTTGTAGTCACACTAACTTCATTAGTTGCATCTCAATGTGCTTTTATCCCCGAAGCAGATTCTACCCTTAAAAAAAACAAACAAAAAACCCAAAATGTTGTTACACGCATGCAACAAAAAACTGCTTTAAATATTACTGTTCATTTGGGCCTTTGTGAGTTTTATTTATATTAAAATTAGTGTTAGCCACTTTAATCACGCATCCATCCAGGTTGCAAATGACAATAAATTGAATAGAGAATGGTTTGATTTTCTGTCCACCTGTCTCCTTGCAAATGTTGATTACAGTCATCCAGACAAAAACAAGTCTGAGGCCTGGTGGACCATCATTTAGTCGTTCCATTTATTTCCGTGATTAATTACTCTGTGCTGAGTATTATGCTGAATAAGAATCTCTATAACCCACCAATCCAAATGGCCTCTGCAGACACTTGCATTTAACTTGACAGTCCATAAACGGCCATAAAGTATAAAAGTATTAAAACTCACCATGGACTTTGGACATTTACGTCCCTGCACCATTTTGCCAAAGGCGATGTAGTCGCTTATATCACTGCTAAATATAAAACTGGTGTATAGGCAGAAAATATACCAACATTGAGAAGCAGAAATGTAGTGTTGAAAAAAAAAAATCAATTTCAAAGGATTGTGCCTCATTTTATCTAAACGCATTGAGCTAACAGTAAAATAATAACTTAAAGCCTGCAGATTACCCCATATGGCTGAATGTGTATGCAAGGATTGTGTGTGCCTCGTAAACCCTGCACACACATCATGTCTGTCACGTAATCCCTATTTATATCCAACACTTTTTTTTTTTTTTCCACTCATGTCCCACAAGACAGAATGACACATTGAATTCTTCTCTCAATTAATTTTGAGAATTTACAGTGCTGGCTTTACCAGCTCACATCAAATTGGAGCAGCAAGCTGCTGAGTGTGTTAACACTACACTTACTTTAGATCACAAAGGCTGAAAAAAGAGAGATATCTCCTCGTATCGAATCATTTGCATACTGTAAGAAATAGGCCTTAAAAATAATATTGTAACGACTGCTGACAATACATAGCTGCCTTTCATCATTACAGGGATTTTTCTGACTTGAAATGGTCTGCTGAGTAAATCAGTAATTAAGCTGTAAAGGAGCAGCAGTTCACTAAGTTATATAAGAAAAAGGCCAGGAGCAAGAAGAAGTCTGTGACTACATATTTGCACCATATGTTATGCTATTATGTCTTTATATTCTACTAGATCTAACTAAAAACTTACAGAGTATGGATATTCAAGTGTTTCTTTCACAAACAATGTAACATACCACCAATATGAAAATGTAATGATGTGATCTCACAAACGTCTTTTGTCTCTAGTATGTCCTCCTCAGAAAAAACGACCATATAGGTCCAAAGATCAAACAGGTCATTACTGCCATTATTTATGTTTATTGTTAGTGGCTGTAATGGTTATTGCAGCTGTGAGGAAGTGAGGAGAAGTAGTATGAAGAATAAACAACTCTGTATAGTGAGGTGCTCAGGGATCGTGGATGGATTAAAGAAGCACAGGACGGTGAGTTCTTTAAACTTACATAACGTAACGTAAATCACATAGGTAACGTAGGTATGTTTGTAATGGAAGTTACTAAAGTAATGTTGTGATTCAAACACAAACCATGATGTTTTCAGGGCCTAAATCCAACCAAATATTTATCTTTCTTGCCCAAATCTAACCAGGTATTTTACTTGCAGAAACCTAGCTAAGAATTTATCTTTCCTAAACTTAACCAAGGCATTTTCTTGGCAAAACATAACCAGATTTTGACCATATGATAAAGGTCCGTTACTATTAATATTGCTTTGGGGATAATGATATATGTCATTTTGAAAGACGCTGACAAACGACCTATTCAGTCATTTAGGTTTGAGGATGTGTTGCTCATAAGTCTGTTTTAGCTGGGTTAGCTCAAACTCCCCAGTTTGCAAGATGCCATCCTGCTATTACCAAACCACTGTTCTGTGGATGGCATTTTCTGTTAAACTGATGAAAGCCAAATTGCCGTCAGCTGTGTAATTACGATGTTTTTAACCTTCAGTGTTGAAAATGGACAGCATTGATGTGATTTCTGATGAAAAAAAAGGAAATATAGACTCAGGAGCACTGCATTCACTTAAAAGTCATACGAGTTAAATCCTGTCAGATGACACAATTACCTCTCTTCATTGTCTATTCAATGTCATTGCACCATCAAGTAATAAATTGTTAAATTTAGGATTACACAAAATATTTTGGATCGCTTTCCAATCTTCCCACTTACCACGAATGATGTAAACGTGTCAAAAAAATAAAGAAGCCATAACATTGAACACAAGCAACAAACTTAAAAAAAAATGAAAAAAAAGAGAAGCTATCTTAAAAGGTATATTTGGAGAATAAACCAAATACATCTTACAAAATATTTATGAATTCTTTAAATCTTTAATTCTCTTTAATTCGGCATTCTGTCTGATCTTTATGTTATTTTTTTTTTTTTAAATGTGCAAACTAAATAAGCTAAACTAAACATCCATTCGCCCTTTTCCATGAATTCAAAGCTTTCTTTAATGGCTGCAAATCATCCTCTATATTCAAACAATTGCAAAGGGCATGGCTCGTTTGACTGTAGATAAAATATTCTGAGTCATCAAATATGAACTGTTATCGAGCTCAGATGGCAACACAGTTAAGAAACTGACTGATAGCTGTACCCTGAGCTGAACATCGACAAAAAACACTTCAGTGCTAAAGCGCAACAAACTGCTCCTTTGATGGCTTCTTGCAAGTGACGAAGAATGTGAGGGGTAGTCAGCGATAGTGCTGTGTGAGCTCTCTCTTTTTTTTTTTTACTGGGTGTTGTTGAGCTGTGAATCTTCATTTACTAAATTTCCCATGCCAGAAACCTGGCACAGCAATTCCATGGCACTGTCAATCACTGACACTGTGTACTGCTGCAGAATAATTTAGAAGAATGTGTGAATTTGGTCATTTAAAGGCAGACATTTGAAATGCCAGGATTTAGGGGTAACTTGAAAGAAGTCCGTCTGGACGGTACCTTACAATATGTGTCTAGACTGCAGACGTCACATCAGCGTAGCGCTAGCATGACAGCAGCGTTCACGGGACAATGAAGCATCTGTCTATACCAATTCCACCTTGTCCGAGAATTTCAAAGCCACAAGGAGCGGCCAAACTTCTTTGGTTTATTTCTTTGATATAGCTGTTCTGACTAATGGAAGAACAGGAGGATCCTGAATGCATTATCAGTCTATAGTTTTTTTTCTAAATGTAATGTTAGCAAATAATCTCATCAGGCAGAAATCCAGTTATAAAACAAATCATTTAGAAGGACTTCATCTATAGACACTTCAGACAGATTTACATTAGTCTGTCTAAAAAATGAGGTTTTGTTATGCTCTGTATTCCACCTGTTATTGTGACATTTAATGGAGCTTCCCACCCACACGCTTTGTGCTTTCATACATTAAATGATAACATTGAAACAGAGCTGGTGCTCACTTTCATTGTATGCACCTCTCATACTAGATTATGATTCAGCCAGCTGCAGATTCTTCTCAGCACATCAGAAACTTTTCTGTGTAGACTAAGAAGAAAGCTTAGGTTGGAGGGATATTTGATACTGTTTCAGAGACGAGGCTTCCATGGTGGCACGGGGGGGCACCCGCCCCCCCTGCAATCTGATTGGCCACCCCATGTGCCCCCCCAATGGTCACTGACTCGTGGTATGTCAATCATTGTGTAAAGCTCTTTACCGACGCTGCATGTTAAAACGGAAGCAAAGCAGAAACCTTGTGTGACTAGACTGTGTTAAGAACTCATGAAGGCTTTTATTTTGGAAAAAATACAAAGGAAGTGGCTCCGCAGCTCTGCTAACGAACTTTTTTTGCAACGTGAAGCTCCTAGGTGCAACGAGTTAAGGTTAGAACAGGACACTACAGGTTCTTTAAGATTGTCACAACAATGTTTTGCCAACTTCTGTTCCATTTGGGCCTAATTTGGTTCAATTTGCATGGAAAACTGTTCTTAAACAACACTGCAGTTGTGTTTTGCTTCAGTTAGCTCTCCATCTGGATAAACGTAAACATTTCTCCACTATTTGCGACATGAATTAACAGTCAACAACAGAGTAGCACATCATTGTTGCTACTGTGATGTTGGTACAGTGCAAATAACATGTTGCTTTGCATTGTGTTTGTGGACACGTTTTCAATGTAGACTACAGTATGAAACGGAGGCTGGATATCTCCAATTTCTTCACTAAGAAGAAAATTAGCAGGGAAAGTGCAGGTGACCAGCAGGAGTGTGAGAGTCAGAGTCACGCTGAATGCAGCCAGGCAGCTAACACAGACCAACATTTCCAGGGCCAGACCAGCACTCGTGGACCTCCAGGTGAAAATGCAGGTATTAGGGAAAAACTTTAAAATGTGTAATGTGGTGGCACAATTTTACAGTCATTCAGTGAGTAAAGGAATTTAAATACCTCCTTTTAAATATAGAATATGGTTAATGTTCTTATTTTTAGTGGTAGGTGGTACCTACTCTACTTAAAACTGATTACTGAAGTGAACTCGTGTACTGTACAAAGCTGAGCACTACTGATGTTAAGTATAAATATTGTTGTTAGTTTTCTAAATTTCATTTTGGTGATGGTGCTTAATCTTCATAAAACTGATAACCTCAGAACACTGAGCTTTCTGTCGCACAGACTCAGCATAACTACAGATCAACAGGATAGGATATTGTTGTTTCATTCAAATTTAAGTGGTGCTTACAACTGATTACTGCACACTGCACTGATATGTTTACTGTACAAAGTTGAGCGCTACTGATGTTAAGATATTGCTGTTACTGTTCAAAATTTCATTGTGATGATTGTGCTTAGTCTTATCAAAACTGATAACTACACAGAACACTGCTATGTTCACTGTACAGAGCTAGACGCACTAACTTCTGACTAACTCTGTACAGCAAACATCCTAGTGTTCTGTGTGTTACCACTTGGTAAGAGTACACCCAACAGATTTAATGTGGTCAAGAAAAGCAAGATGAAAACATAAACAGATCAGATTCTCTGTTGATACCCGTTCAACAAACAGAATGTTCTGGCAAGATGCCTCACAAGATCCAGTGAAGAGTGCATAAAATCCCAATTTTAATGTCTCTACACTGGTTGCTTGTACATTTCAGAGTAGGTTTTAAGATTTTATTGAACGCCTAAAGTAAGTCCTATATGTATGTGGCTCCTGAGGATATATCTCAGTAACCCCATACAAGCCTGAATGCAGAAAATTTCTCAAATTGTTTACCAGTATGTTGTGCCTGCATTTTTATGCTGTTGTGCTATTTTTTGATTGCTCCTCATTTTCATTTTAAAGGGGCAATATGTAAGAATTTGATTAAATGAGTGTGGTTAATTTAAGATATGTGTGTGTAGGTGTGATGCTGTGATCGATCAGACGGACAGACATGTCACCTAGTTCAGTATCATAACCTGCTGCTTTTTGGACTTGTTTGTAGATCTTTTGGCCCTACAGTAATTCCATGGTTCAAGTTACATGGGAGCCAATGGGAGCTGAGCTCCCAGAAGGTAGGGTATGAACTCCCATTAAAGCAGTGAAATCGCAGATCTGTGGGGGTCTCTAATACATTACCAACAACTGTTATTTTAATCCCAAAATCCCATGATTTTGTTTAATGTAATGGGTATTTTTTTACATTAATGATATAAATATGTTTTATAAACAATAACAAATATTAAAATCCCTTCATTAAAATAAAAAATGTTTTTCAGAGGAACTACACACCATATATTTTTTTGCTCCATTTTATTGTCGTGTAACAAACTCTCCCTTCATCTGTCAACTCTTTAGTAGCATTCATTTAATTCATAATTACGGACAACAGTTGACCTTGTTGCGCCGCTAAAAATGAAATAAAAAACTGTTTTAAAATGTAAACCACTGTGGAAAAATGAGACAGTTTACAAACTTAGAAGAAAAGAAGCCAAGTGCAGATGGAGGAAAAGTAAACTTCAGATTCACTCTAATATTCTATGCGACCACCTTTCAGAATACCTCCCTCTTTTTGGTAAGATTTGAAAAGCTGACAACAATATCTTTGAGACTTTTCAATTTGGCTTGAGAGCCCACCACAGCACAGAGACTGCATTGGTTAAAGTTGTGAATGATAGAAGAATGAATAGTGATTCAAATAAGCTTTCAGTCCTGGTTCTCCTAGATCTTAGTGCGGCCTCTGATACCAATGACCATGAATCCTACTGCAAAGACTTGAAAACTGTGTTGGTCTATCAGTAAAAGGATTTCTAAGATGGCTTAGATCATATCTGACTGGCTGGGAGTTATTTGTTTCCTGGGGTGACTTTTCCCCAGAGAAAACAGAAATAACCTGTGGGGTCCCACAAGGTTCTAATTTAGGTCCAATATTTTTTAGTCTCGACATGCTACCACTTGGTGATGTCATCAGAAATCATAACATTGAGTTTTCACTGGTATGTATGGTATAGCATTACATTTTTTGCCTATCCATTTTAGAATTGATTTTAACATCCTCTAGCTAATTTTTAAATCACTGAATGGCCTGGCACCAGCCCATCTCTCGGACATGCACAAGATGTGCCCAGCAGGTCCCTCAGATCCTCTGCAGCTGGTCTCCTAGTCATCTGCCTGAGGATCTCAGAGACTCCACCTCTGTGGACATTGTTAAAATAAACCTTAAGACATATCTTTTTAACCTGGCTTTTACTTAAAGGATAACTACCGTTTTTTACAACCTGGACCTTATTTCTAGCAAAATATATGATCATTTACTTACCCAGATAACTTTGGTGTCATTTGAAGTCGTTCGGACGAAATTAGATCCAGTGTAGCGCCGGTATATCCATATAATGCGAGTGACGGGGCACTGAAACACAGCCTCTATATAACGCATTATCTGCCACGAAACTAGTTCATTTCACTAATATTTTGTCATGATACGCTAGTGCTATTCCCCTCTGAGTCCGGGCTTGTCTGTTATCAACATCCGGGGTCAAACTAGCAGTAGCAGCTACAGGTAAACAAGCCGACTGTCGCGGGTGCACGCGCAGCTCAGAGACGACATCTTCCTGGTCAGAGGTAGTAGGTCAACCTACAGACCCCGGATGTTGACAACAGACGAGCCCGGACTCAGAGGGGTATAGCACTAGCGTATCATAACAAAATATTGGTGAAATTAACTAGTTTCGTGGCAGATAATGCTCATAGAGGCTGCGCTTCGGTGCCCCGTCACTCGCATTATATGGATATATCGGCGCTACACTGGATCTAATTTCGTCCGAACGACGCCAAATGACACCAATGTTATCTGGGTGAGTAAATGATCATATATTTAGCTAGAAATAAGGTCCAGGTTGTAAAAAACGGTAGTTATCCTTTAAGGTGCCTCATCGTTTGATGCTTTAGTTTTTAAGTCCTAATCATTGGTTTTTACAATATTTTTATCCCTTGTGTTTTATTTCTTTTATGGCTTTTATCTAATTTTGATTTTGAATGCTTGTGTTGCTTTATTGCTTTACTGTTGTTATTGTTTTTATTGCCTTTATTCCTTTATTGCTATAATTTTTACTTTAAACTTGCAAGTTTCAATTTACTGCTGTCTATACATGTCTTTACTTATTGTCTGTGTTTTTTTTTTGTCTTGCTCTGTGGAGCACTTTGGGCTGCATGTTTGTATGAAAGGTGCGATATAAATAGAGGGTTGATTTGATTTGATTTTGATTTGACTGACAGTGAAAATGACCGAGTAATGTAAGTCGCTCTCTCTGGGGTGTGCACTGTCATACCTTTTCATATTTGTTGTTGTGATCTACTTCACACAATTGTTGCAAGAAGTGGGCTGCAGTGTGTGTGTGAAAGTCATGGATATGGATCACACAATGAAGTGATGAATGTCACGGCAATATCCCAGGCTCCCTTACAAATCGAGTGGTTTTAAGAGTTCTTGCATCAGGAGGAGAAACTTAATCAATTTTGTGAAACTGCTAGAGACGAGTTGACAGAGGGATGACGGGACAGTCGAGTAGAGAGAGAGAAAAAGAGGGAGCGAGTGCATGCAAACAGTAACGTTTAACAGCTGTTATAACACCACCCCTCCCTGCAGATTTTGAGCGATCGTAGTGAATGCTCTGACTTTAAACATGTAAATAAATAATGCTCAGTTTGTTTCGTCAGTTTTAGTTTTGACTGCCAGCTCCCACTGTCCAATGTGCTCCAGGCAATGTAGATTTTTGATGTGTTCCCTCACTTTTTTACTCCTTATGACCTGCCTGAACAGCACCCTGTATGTGTTCGGGGACCTTTTTGATTTACAAATTAAGCACTATGTCTTTGTATTGTGTTGCAGAGGTAAAGTTAGCATGTAACCAGATAGCCCCAGGCCTGGCCTTAATTTTTCAGCCTGTATTGAACATCCAGTCATTAATGGGTTGTAACAATTATCACATTAAATCACTTTCTTCAGCTGTGACATTGTGATACCTTCCTATGAAATCTCTTCTGCTTTTTATTCAACCTCTTTTTACCATTACAAAGAATTCATGCTCCAATGAAGTTCTAAAAGGACTGAAAAGTTCGACTGCACTGCTGAAGGTGAAGGTTTCCATGTAGTGATTCAATAAATGCATTCAATGTTAGAGGCCAATACGACTTTCTCATTTCTTCGTAGAAAACTGATCAAAAGAAAAGTGTTGTTTGCATCCATGAAGATTTTGCAGTATCTGGCTTCTTTTAGGTTGTTTCATCTTTTATATTTTCCAGAAATCTGTCTGCAAATACATGAAGAGGAGGCCTTTGAGCCACCGGCTGCTGCGCTGTCATCCAAAGACCCACCGCCCTGCTGGGCTGCTACTTCCTCTGATGGCACATGTAGCTGCATGGGTTCAGAGTTTCCCCCGTTTTTGGATTTTTTTTGTCTCATAAATTTTCTATCATCAGTTTGTTTGAAGATGTACTTAACTGGGGTCTGTCCCCCTGGTCACTTAAACATGACATAATGGGACATTTAACCATCAGCTTTAACTTAAAGAGCACAGAAGGAGTGGAAGCTATTGTAGGTTTGGGACAAAGTGAAAGGAAGATAAATAGAGCAGAGGGATGGGGAGGAGGAGAGGTTGAGCTCTTTCTAACATTTAATGAGCTGCGATGTGGATACATTTGTCAGCAGTGGAAGTTTCAGGCTTCCGTGAGGGAAAGTTCTTGGTCCTGGCTGCGGGAGCTTTGTATTATTTGGGATTTAATTAGCAGCCGCTCACATAAAAAAATAAGGGATTAATTAACAGAAGTGCATTTCTGAAGGCTTTGATCAGGGAGTCAACTTTTTCAAGTGTTTCAAATCCCTAAATGAGGTATTTTGAAGGTAAGGTTGGAATGGAAAGCAGATGTATTGTGACTAAAACATGTTTTTCGAGGTTGTCCTGATATTTAATCAAACAAGGTGCACCATGTAGCTTTTGGGAGGAAATTTTAATCAGACGAGAAAGATCTTCACTGACTGATTATATTATTATTATATTATATATATATTAAACTCTCTTTGTTTTCATGACTGAATAAACTGAATAAACAAACTGACCTTTAAGGACAACACTTTTTAATGCTGTTTTACTTTGTTTATATGTGGCGGACCCTGCCACCTTTCTAGCCTCAAACAGTGTTCTAGGGACCTTATTTTCCTCTGAGAACGCTTGTTCATTCAGTTATGGAGTTTCTATTATTACCTCATTAATATTGTAGACATTAAAATTCTGAGTTTGAATTTCTTCTCCAAAACTACATCGTGCACCCTTAAGGTGTCATTTTCAATGTTTTTTTATTCCAGGTTCTAGAGGCATGGAGGCTTTTGCCTAGCTTCTTCTGCAGAGTTCCCCTCCTGCAAACTTTTAATAGCTAGATATGAGTTCATGTCATAGTACAACACTTTATCATCCAATAAATTATACAATGACCATGCAACGGGAAAGTGCTTTAGTTCTGTTAGGTGTTCTACAGTGTGGAAAATGGTACCATGGGGGATTAAAATTCATGTCGTGTTAGGTGTTGAATAGGAATAATTCAAATAATGAGGAAATAAACGGGGGAACACAAAGCCAGCGAGTTAACCGAGTGCAGACGGAAAAGAATCAAGCAAATGAAGCATGTTTAAAAATGTTTTAATGTCTTGTATGTTACACACTTGTGCTTAATTCATGATTAAGTGATTAATCTGCCGAGCGAGGCTGGGAAATTTGGATACTCCGGCTTTTCATTACGGAGCTGTGGAACATTGGGAACATGCTTTGTCAATTAGTGCAGCTAACTGGAACTGATTATGACATATTCATCAAAATGTGATTTGCTTAAATAACTGTCACCACCCCCACCATGAGCGCTCATACTGCAGCTGTACGAGTTCATACGCACAGAGCTACAAAAGTTTAGCTTCTTTCAAAAGTAGCTCTTGAATCATTCGAACATGTATTTTGTACAAAGAAAAAATGTCTATGTACAATCAAAAATTCATTGTTTACTTCGTTCCTGTGTTTTTCTGTCAGTGTGGGAAAGAAACAAGGGGAGAGACATAAAAAATGTAAATCCAGGAATTAAACAGGGGTAGACAAAAGACAAACAAAGAAAAGGGTCGTAGGAAGAGGAAGGCGGAGGAGATGACAGAGGAAAAAAGAGCTCGAACAAAGTGAAACCAAACATTATGTCTTCTGTTTCCTCAAGCGGTTCATGGCTCTGCTTCCATTAACCTCCACGATGACAAGAAGAAAACAAACGGATACTCCCCGCCTCTCTTTCCTGCACCCAGTAGCGCGTGTGCTGCCGAGGTGGGGAACGGATCACGGGCGACACAGATTAGGAGTCAACAGGGTTCCCTTCATCTGGCTGGATGCAGCTGGAGGGCCGATTAGACAACCCAAGCGTGGGTGAGGAAGGGGACGCCCGATGCTATCACAGCCTCTCAAACTCACTTCCTCGCTGGGAACTCTGCAGACTACCGTGAAATTGATCAAGCTCCCCGAAAAGATGTCGCAGTATGTGTGAGTGGCATGTCAAAGGAGCCAAATGAGGATAACTGCTATATGAAGACGCCTCCAGGTCTTTGTCTGTTGTGTCATTTAGCAGATTCTGCTAACAGTCTGTTAACTGGAGTCCATTTGGGTCAGTTTGGTTAATTTAGCTTGAAGTTTACACTTCTTCTATGCATACATGTCCGTTTTATTAAGCACCCATTACCCTACATACTAAGTGTGCTTTAATTCCACACAAACTCAGCTATTCATCTTTAGACATAATCACTCATAACATTCGCATAAGAGCAAGGTTGACATTTTCTGTCACTGTACACAAATGAGGCAGAACAATGTCACACACAAAATGAAAAAAAAAAAAAAAGTCAGCTCCAGTCCAAAAAAGTTGGGATGCTGTGTAAAAATGGAAAGCTGTCATTTGTTGTTGAACTTAGTTTTCCAGCAACAATTTTATTGAAGTGTTTCAGAGCCCATGCGGTGATATCCTCTAAACAACCACGTGTTGCACCATGTGGTGAACCTCGATCCATCCTTCCTTGTGAACGACTGAGCCTCTCGAGGATGGGGTGATAGTATCATCATACCTTCACCTGTTACCAATGTACCTGTGTAGCTGGAATGTTCCAAACAGGTGTTTTTGTAGCATTCTACAACTTTCCCAGTTTTTTGTTGACCCTGTCCCAACTTGTTGATGTTTCCAATCAAGTGTCTTTCAGAAAGGATTAGCTCATTATTGCATTTTTTTTTTTTTTTTTTTTTTTTTTGGAATCAGGGTTGTAATCTGTGTGGGGTGAGTACTTGTGAGTACTTGCAGTAATGGAATGTAACTGCAAGTGCATTTACTCATGTATTGTTGAGCTACTTTGAGCTAGTTTACTTGATTATTTCCATTTACAATCTTTTCTCCATTTTCATACTGGAGACAAATGTTGTACTCTCCACTACATTTATTTGATAACTTTAGTTACTAGTTACTTTGCAGATTGCATGCTGCATCAGAACCAAAGTAGTGCATTTTAAACTTGTTTATCTTATCAATATTGGTTTAAAAGAAAAAAAAACATGGATTCACAGCTGGTGCTGTGATTGTGTCTATGGCTAACCCAACTGTTATGGATACAGTGGTACGGCTGTTTTATGGACACATGGCTATGGCTATAGTTACCACTGTAGTAAACCACTGTAGTTGTTGCTACAGTTAACAGCACCTAAGATATTGACTTTTTCCAAAGAAACACTGACAATCACATCATAATTTGAAAACCTGTGCCACTGGTGATCACCCCTCCTGGTGCCCCCATGTTTGAAAAAAACACTGCAAAAGTGCCCTTTGGATGCCCCTATATGGTAGATAAGTGCATTTTGAGTGCCCTTCTGGTGCACCACCGCATTAGGCTGGTGCCCTTTCAGTCCACCACTGACTTGTGCTTATATGATAGATTTGTAACTGATACACCAATGAAATGTGGCAATAGCTCCACTTAGCCAACACAACCATCTTAATTCAAGTCCTCCAAACAAAACTATAAAAAAAAACTTGCATGTTCATGTTCATGCCCTCTTGAATGACAGATAAAAGAGTTTCCTGACTGAAGCCTCTGTCGGTATCATTTGTCTTCTTGCTCTATAATAATGTCACCTTACTTCCTCCTTTTGTCCTGTCATAATTCCTCTGGCTGCCGAGCGGCTGTGTCACTTCAACATAAACAAACATATGTCATTTTGAGGGCAGTTGCTGAAAATCTGTTGTTGCTCTTGGAAGGACAATCTCCTCGGTTCACTTCACAAACACACACACACACACACCACATGTTGTTTGCTGCTACATCCATTAGGAGCTCATGTGCTACAGCCTTGATAATCATTACAGGACCAGTTGTATGCATAACCATATAGCAGCAGCAGCAGCACTTAAAGCTAAAGCTTTGTTATTATCATATTCACTGTAACTGCCACAGTCACAGCTATGCAGATATGGCAGCTGCTCACTTCACAGTGTAGGGAATGACTTGTATCTGAGTTCGCCAACTGTGACCTGCCAGTGCCCACGAGCTGTGATACATATTCACAAAAAAAATATTGCAAAGTAAGATAAAATCATTGTGGAAGCAAAAGTAGCTGAGGAAAAGAATATTCACTTTGACCTTTAAGGCGCTCTGTACAATTGCTTCTGATCAGTTGACAAAATAAATAACCCCAGCCTGCAAAACAAAATCCACACTTTTGATTTTCTATTCGCTTCTGTGTCAAAACATTTCAAAATAATGTTTAATTTAAAAGATAACCCCAGATGAAACCCACTGGATGTACTACTGAGGGAGTGAAGACAATCGTGCATGAAAATTCCAGTCTTGACATCTGTGCTTCTGCATGATGAACACGCATTAAATGAGATACTGTGTGAAAAAGCTCAAAATCAGCGTTTGTTTCCATGTCGAAGTGAAAAAAAAGTTATGTTGCTATTATTCTGATTCTTTTCTCCGACTCACTTGGGGTCAAATTGACAGGAGACAGCATGAGACAAAATGCTGAAAGGAAAAACCAAACCACTGCTAATAGAAAATGGATATCCGGAGGGATGATTCCTTTTTTTTTTTCTCCATTTGAAGGTTTTTCTTTAAGTGATGTCGGCCCGACTGCAGATAGCATCTGTCTTAGGAGAAAGTTGAAATGATAGTGATCTTTCCCTCGGGTTGGTTTGAAACATTTGGGGGAAGGTATATCCTGCCACCATGTCAGAGCTGCTCTCAGCCTCCTCAAAGATATTCTCCTCCTAAATCGCTCAAATTGAAAGTAAAAGGTATTTACAGACAATCTGCCACCTCTATCTGTAAAGGAGTTAATCGGATTTGAGCCAGGCCCTGGGCTCGCTCCAGGATTGTTTGAATGCGGACACCAGGACTCCCTTCACGTCCTTGTCTCCCCCTCTATCTCTCTTCCACTCCGACACGTTCCCTTTTTCACTGACTGTGACCTGCTGCTTCTTCCATTCACTCATCCCGAGCGGGAACTGGGTCAGGTTGACCTTTTATCTGTCAGAACACATAACCAAAGCGACCTGACAGGACACAGTATACGTTCTGTGTCGACTGCCACTTCTCTTTTCCGAAACAGGCTAAATTTGTTTGCTCTGCATTTATCATTTTTCATCTGCAACAGTTAAAAGGAGTCAAACTAAAAGCCACTGTCACAGTAGATGTGAGCATCATCATCCTTTCATTTCAGGCCCGGCTTTGATGCTAGATCTGAAGCTTGCAAATAAAGAGACTCGAGGAGGTTGACTTCAACCTCGACAACAAAGACCACACTCTTCAATATATAATAGAGTAACAGGGTGACAGCTGATACTTCCCTTGTCTTGTTCCCGGACTGATCCTGCTGTAAAATGCTCAAAACATTAAACATATGCCTAATAAAAAAAAAGCAAAGCACTCTATTTTTCATTTAAATTGGTCATCCAGGTTTCTCTTCCACAAAGGCAGGGCTACAGAATGACCCTGTGCAGATGAAAAGAGAAACGTTAGATTGAAAGCACCATCCTGTGTTAGGAAACATTTGCATTTGAATGATTCTGGTTTGAGTCGGCGGAACAAATGGGCATGGAAATCCTCTGAGTTAACTGCACAACTACTCTCCTCAGCGTCATTTATGTAACCCAATAAAGGGATAATGAGCCATCACTGAACTGTCAATTACAGGTACAGTAATGTTCTCTGGGGCTTGTTTGTTTTGTCAGATGATGTGCCATCATCTGGCAATACTTTAGGTATTCAACGTCCTCTAGAGAATACTGCATGTATAGGAAGGCTGATAACAATAGGGATTATGTAAGTAATGACTGAACAGAGTGAATTATCCCGACTGCCTATACAGCTTTTCTCACTGGAGCAAAGAGAAATGCTTCCACATTACAAGTGTAGGGAGTGCCATGAAAAGTGGTACTTTATATTGTCATGGTGCTTAGTTTACAGAAAAACAGACACAAAGAAAACAAGGGTTTCGTGCTAGAGCTCCCACGCTGTTTTTTTTTATGTAATTTCCATCTAAAATGGAGTCCAAAAATTCATTTTTTTACAAAAAAGAAAAGACAGCCAGCATGAATGTATGGATCTGTTGATAAAACCACATCAATATGGCATAATCAACAAACAAAAAACAAGCTATCAAACTAGCATGTACACAGTTCTGCCAACTCACCAATAAAGTGTCTGGGTGTTTCAGTAGTGCAACAACCTTCCCTTATTCCCAAATGACCACTTTGAGTCCAAAACACAGTATCCCCTGATTAAATAATGACAAAATGGCAAAAAAAACTGCAATTATGGAATATCTTTCATGCTTGAGATGAGATGGCAGCCGTTTTATTGACAGCTCATTGGAGCAGATATGAGCTTCTATGCCTGCCCTAGAGCCTACAACAGCCAATGAGTGATTGTGTAGACCAGTGACCCACTGTCTCTTCTTTCTCCTCTCTCCTGAGCCACTTACACAGTAAACTCCGGATGACTGATGAATCTTGTAGCCAATGAGATTTCAAATGCAGCAATATATTGTTTATATCAGTTCTTAAAGCCCTAACCTTGGAAATTCTGCTATTTTATGTAGTTTTTATATTCTTTGAAAAGGCTATTTTTCAACCTAAGCATTTGTTTTTGACTATTTTATATGCTCAAAGTCAGTGTAAAAGAGGAAATACATAACTATAATGAGTTTTTGCCCCTAGTACTCTGAGGCAGGGGTGTTTTGAGGTCACAAAATTGCATTTGTTTGCCGGGGGCTGAATATTTCCTTAAAAAAACATGTGGTAAGTGTTCATTTCGAATTACATTGTTATTTCATTTTAGCTTGGACCATTTAAGACTATACAATGTGGACCCATTGTGTTTTCCAGCTAATAAGGGCAGTTACAGGTCCTCTGTAGGCTTATTTTGCATTATAAATAAATCAATAAATAAATAAGTCAGTGTGTTCATACTCCTATAGATAATGCCAGAAGCACTCACAGAGCTTCTGACTCAACAACAACTTTGAATTTATTTAGGGCTGGACTGGGATATGTGTTTTAGGATATTTTTACATAAATTCCCAAGATTAAGGTGAGAAGAAAGCTATGTCCGTATCTTGGACCAAGGAAGAATAAGTGGTGTAGCTACACTAAAATTCAGAACTCATGAAAATGACACATTTAATTTTGCTTAATTTCCCAAGATTCTCTTGTGTCAATAAAGATGTCATCATTTATCCGACTCAGAGCTAATATAACTACACACACACACACACACACACACACGCACACACACACACACACACACGTTTTACTTTTGTGACAGAACCAGTGAACAGCTGAGAACAGGAGAAATGAAATCATAAAGTCAGTGAAGTGGCTCAGCACTTACACAGCAATAAAGTTTGCTGACATTAGCCAACATCAGCTACCGGTCATACCAGGCCAAGTAAGGCCAGCTGGTCCTCATCAGGGAAACAACCATATAGGTCGACTTTGCAAGCAACTTATTACACCCATATTTGTGGTTAATGATGGTGACCCCTAGTGGCCATAATAATAATTACAGCAGCAAAGAAGTTGTATGAACAGCTGTAAAGTTAGCATAGGACAGAGTAAGGGTTGGATTAGTTAGATTGTAACATGCATAACATACATACGTAAGTGAGTTAAAAACAATACTTATTTAAACCCAAACCATGATATTTTTTCCTAAACCTGACCAAGTAGTTTCCTTACTAAAACCTAACCAAAAACATTTTATACCTAAACCTAACCAAATAGTTTTCATAACTAAACCTGAATGTGTTGAGTAAGGCTATAGAGGCAAAACTTCTACGTCCGTTCATTGAAAAAAGGTTTTATTGTTCATGAATGAAGGTTTCATTTTTAAGACGAAGGTTGTGTTATCCCTTCCTTCAAAAGTTGCACTGCTTCACTGATGTTACAGATAAAATCAGTACACAGATCAGTAATTCTCCATGGTCTATTCAGAATTCAGATTCTGAAAATATAAATCAGTGCCTCGAAAACAACTTAAACATTCTGTACATAGCAAATAAAAACACTGGTCCTAGGCTGCTCTCCGTAAGTGGACCCTGTCAAATGCCAGCAGTCCTGATGGGCAAGGTTCAGTAAGCCAGAAGACACTCATTAGCTTACCAAGCTCTAATTACTGTCCAACACAGTAAGCGAGTGCTATCAGACCGTCCATGAGCACTCACACTTTTTGAAGCTTCCATACCATTCTGCTCACTTTTCCGTGACCCCAAACTGCCCCTCGGAATGGAATGACAGCTCAAACCGCCCACACGTGTTTGAAGGGGGTGTATGAAAGCAAGCAGCATGGAGTGAGCATAAAAATGCATACTGTAGAGAGCTCTGTGTGGCACTGTCAGTTTCTATCATCAAATGCACGGGGCTGAGTGTTTGACTGTTGCATCTGTGCAGTTCAAAACATAAAGATTGAACCAGTGCACAATGTTTCCATCAGAAAGAGTGGGTGGTGGTTTTTTCATGTTCCCTCTCCACATGCTCTGTGGTCTGCTTTCACTAATAAAAAGGATTATTCAGTTGTAAAATCTTAATTTAGAATTATTCATCTTTTTTTCTTATCTAAGATGAATAATTTTGTAAAGCTTACAAAGCCCAAGACACAGTCACCACCCCCGTTGGTCTTGATTTTTCTAAGCAATGTAGATGTAACACATTTTTTTTATTTATTTCATTTTATTTTATTTTATGTCATAAAAATATATAGGTTTGGATTTATTCAAGAGTAGGACAAGGTTTATACTGGAAGATGTTCAGAATTATTTACTCAGTGACATGTTCTGCTTTAATTTGTTTTCTACAGCCAATTTTACTCCTCTTCCATATGTCTCTAAGTTTAGCTGCCAAACATTATTTTTGATCTGAGCTGCTTATGTGGCTGGATTACAAACATTTTTGAAAATGTTAAATGTGCATACAGCGGGAGGAGGTCCAGGTGAAAATAAAGTTAATTTGAAAGTCAGCTGAGGAAAGCTATTGAAAGAAATCAGCCAAATGGATCTGCTTGTTCCATTTGCATGAACTTTAGAGGCGGTCCCTAACCCCATGCTTCTCAGTCTCCCTCCACTGATTGTGGCAATGTGTGTATGAAGAAAGGGTGTCATCATTTTTGTAACTAGTGCATTTTTTTTTGCATGTTTTTAAGAGTAAATTAAGTCAATTTGTGTATAGTTAACTACTGAAACTTCAAATAATTGTGGGCAATAAAAGAAGAGGAATGATTTTCAATTTTTATTATATTTCTACTGTTATGCAAAGCTGACACTCCTTGCACTTACCATGGTTAGCTAGGTTTTTTATTAAAGTACCATTAATGTACCTATAGTTGAGTAGATGGGATCATGTTTACATAAGACTTTAGATTTGAATATGTAGATGTCAGGTTGTTCTGCTTGTAGACAAAAGTCATATTTGATCATAAATCATTCCTACAACAGTTTTATGTCAGGATGATGCACATGTTAAGTCTGATGGGGGACGAAAACCCATAGCCATCATGTGTTAAGAAGGGGAACAGGTCATGTATTATTCAAGGTTTTACTGCAACTCCTAAAAACATTTTAAAGATCAGTTATCTAGTTTTCAGCACCTTTTTTATGTTTTGGGATTAGCTTATTTTAACTTTACTAGTGTCTAAAGGTCTGATTAAGCTCCATTAAATCTTTGTCGACCTCACAGACATATTCTTTTGTTCGCTTCTTGTGAATATCTCCACATTAGTCAATATTTTTCTTTGTACAGGCGGATATTTTGCAGCAGCTACAGTGGCCAGTTATTCGGCAGGGGGCCAGCGGGAGCAGAGCTGCATGCTACAGCGTGTGTGTGGTGATTAATCACGCTGTGACTCTGCGTCTCTCGGGCCTGTCAACTACTCTGGCCGCATGAGGTCCGGGAACATCTGGGGATGTCTGGGGACGTCAGGGGGTGACCACAGCCCATTCGTCTCCCAGGGACAGGGACCAGACGTGCCGCCTCAATCTCACGTCACCCTACCCCTCCTCCTCCTTAGCTCCAGGGTCCCTGCAGACCCAGCTTGGACAAAAGGTGTACACTCTTATTACATGACACATAACACTCTGAGGAACTGTGAACAGAGGAAGGCAATGTCTTGGGGCTGCACATCAGTGACAATAACAACCGGGGCTGGTAATATGCCTGTTGGTGAGCTATCAAGAAGAACAACAACCTGCCGGGTGTGGGAATA
The DNA here is from genome assembly GCF_965226575.1 of Pagrus pagrus. NCBI lineage: Eukaryota > Metazoa > Chordata > Actinopteri > Spariformes > Sparidae > Pagrus > Pagrus pagrus. The sequence goes on along the minus strand of NC_140203.1, from coordinate 19,486,295 downwards.
AGCCCTGACACATCGCTTTAGCGGCTACAGCTTGAGACAGGGGATGCAGCTTAAAATACCACAGCAACGTGGCACAGGATCAGACTGATAATATAGATGAATCTGAAAGTTACGCTTAAAGCAGCACACTGGTGTGATGGCGCTGAAAATATGCAGCAGCTGAGGAGCAATAAAAGCTGACAAAAAAGAGAAAAATACAAAGAGGTGTCAACGGCGTATCTCTTCTCGCAGGGCGCACGGGCAGATCAGTCCTGCTGGAAATAACTACATGGCTTCTAACAATACAAACACTCCCTGTCCAAACTAAAACCGTCTTGGGCTGATGTCACAAACATGTCAAGCTCAGTCTTGGTGTGACATCCTGTTGCAACGAAAATGGTATTTGAAAGTTATTCTTTAGAAAAAGAATCAAACATCCTGCTCCTAACTAGAAATTTAAATGTAAAATACACACTCCCACGCAATTAACATAAGGGATTATGTGTATCTATATTGCTCTGTTTATTGTAACTGGTTGCCTAAAATCCACAAATGCTCTCGATGCAGGAGACCTAAATATCAGATAATGAAATATGCAAAGCAAGATCTGGTAAACAATTGCTTCCAGTGGGCAGGCTCTTCTTCGCCCATTAAAACAATCCACTGAATTACTCCTGCAATCCACCGACTGTTTCACTCCAGGCATTGTGTCCTGTAGCTTATTTTGTAAACATGAACCCGATTATATCGGTGGTGCAATCCTGGTGATTCACAGTAAATCAATTCAGTGCAGATAAGATAAAGCAGCAGCGATGAAGTTAATGCAGATGAGGTATTTTGGGCATAAAAGAACCGGCTGATTATGCAGTGGCCCCCTCGCCTCTTCCAAGAAGCCGCCGTACAGCAGAGATACATGAGCTGTGCTTCCCCCTCGCTCGGTGTGTGACGGCATGATGAATGATCGCCGAGGGGGGAGCAGAGGACATGCAGCCAGGGCAGGCCTGACATGAGCGAACCGTGGAATATACATGCACTGGCTTTGCGCACTGGTCTCTTTCCATTTTTGTCCCTCCGTCCCTGCGGCTTGGAGCTCAAACACGAGGTCTTTGGAAAAAGCGGCAGATTTGAGGGCCTCCCTCCAGTGTGACGTTTGACAGGTGGCGGCTCACAGCGCATTGTTTTTTCAGAGGCGAAGATTTGACGTTTTAAATCCTGCTTAAACCAGCGGTATTGGACTTTTCTAGACACATGCGCACACAAAGAGCCGTATAACACATGGCTCTCAGTGACTTAGCTGAGTGTGACGGGATTACCATCGACTCTGGTGAAACTTTAGCAGAAACCACATGGATAGAAACTCTAATCTCTCATGTGAAGGTCAGTATGTCTCACAAAATAATTTATTCCCAAACCGCACGCAGGAAAATCCAAATGCGCACGTGCTTATGTTCAAACACACACACACACACACACACACACTGAAGATGAGCACTTAGATGTGCACTTATGAACACACAGCTGTGTTACGCATACATAAATGGCAGAATAATAAAATGCAATTAGACCCCAGACTGGTGCAAAAAACATTGAGTCAAGTGGGTTTGGGCTGAGAAACAAATCTCAGCATAATGCTATTATGTTTTCTCAGTCACAATCTTCATTCAAGAGGCAGCCTCTGTTGCTGTTGCATGCTTTAAAAGTGGGGCCATCACGTCTCAATGCTGAAATGCCCAGGTGGGGATTTAAGTGGAACGCTCACTGGCTGTGCTCTGGTAAACAGAGCCTGATCGAGAACAAAACAACAGCTCATCTGGCTGATCGGGATTTGTACCAATGCTCTTAACGTTTGTCATTTGTTTCTTAAAACACTTAGGAGCATGTGCTTGCATTCAGCGAGGAGGAATGATTTAACTGTTTGCTAGCCATGTCATGCAAATACGAAGCACAAATGCAACTGATAGCAGGCATGGTACATGTGTAATAGTCATTCATGGTCAGAGATTCTGGCTCGCTGTATTTTATTGTTCATGTAATTGTGCTGATGTATGTTTACAGAAGTGACATTTATTGTAAGTGTTTTGGTATCTTACGTGCACCATCAACAATTCAGGTAGGTGATGTCATGGAAAAAACATTTAAAAAAAGAGAAAATATGAAACACAAAAAAAGGGTAAGTGGCATTTCAAAAGAAAATTATGATAGGAGCCAGAATACTTCAGTTCAAGATCAACCTAACAAAGAAGTAAGAATTGAGTTGAAATTGTTCAAGAATTACCTAAAATTATCAACAGGAAGTGAAGGAAAAACAGTTTTGACATTATGACGTCTGTGTATTGTGTTGCTGATATATCTACTGAAGTTAGCATGCTAACCAACTAGCCCTGGCACATCCAGGAGCAACACTTCCCCAGTTTTCCAAGCTCTGAGTCTTGACAGGTAGCTGCACAGTTAAGTAAGCTAACCAAGCTAGCTGGCTGACAGCAGGAATAGTAAGTAGCAGTTAGCAGTTACTCTGTTTTGAGCATAATTTGGGCAGGTGGACAACTCAGATGCCATTACCTTTATGTAAAGGTAATGGCATCCTTATATGATAAAGAGGAAGAACAGGAGGGGAAGAGAATGAAAACTGCCAGATGCAAATCAACCAGTGGGTGTACTGTACAACTCTGGCTGAGTAAGGATTGGTCTATGTTATGGTTTAAAATGAACTTAAATCATTGTTATGCATCAAACACCACATGGAATCAGTGGTCATCATCATTAAACAATAGAGTAAAAGTGGAAATTAGCAAAAAACAATAAACACTTCAATGATAAACGGTAAATTAATAGTTATGTTAATAGTTATTTCAATGTTAACAAACAATGAAATGCCATTTATCAAGCAATTGTAAAGATTTATAAACACCAGTTGCTACTTTATAATGGCCATCCAAATAATGTTTGTAGGTCAACTACACAGTACTTATTAACCATTTACAACATAACATCAGTTGCAACTTTGCAATAGACAATTGCTTAATAAATGGTTAATAAAGCATTTCATGTTTGTTTACAGTGAAATAACTATTAACTAACCTTTAATTAACTATAAATGTACAATGAATTAATGATGGTTATTATGAAGTGTAATAATAAAAATGAAACATGTAGCTCACCATGGCTTCCACTTGATTGACCTCTACAATTTTGATCATTTAAGGCAGAAAAAGCTTTGTTGAAGGGGCCTAGGATGGTGTCGATCAGAGGAGAGTTTTCTTTCGTTGGGAGCCAGCGTTGAGGTTTGTCATTTTCTTTGTGGTGCCTCACCTACTTCCTAACCAGCTGAGATATAAAGCTTTTCTGCACCAGCACTCACAGATACTGATCAATGGAGGACCATAATGTTCCCAAATACGACCCACACTTTCAACATTATTTTAATCTGTATTCTTATACTACATATTCTTAGCACATACTTGTTTCTAATTATATTTAATATAGCTGTTGACTGCATGATTTACACCATTTTTCATCAATGATATCATTAAATGTTTTTTTTTCCCATTGCTGCTCTATCGCTTAATCTCCCAGCAGGCACACATTTCTGCTGGAGTGAACTGAGCTTGAAGCGGTTGCTTGGTCAGCCATGTTTTCAGTTTGATGAAAGTCTTAGTGAAGAGAGACAAGGTCATGTGAAGGATGTTCTTGCCAACTGAATCAGCAGGGCAAACAAGAATGAGCTGCTGTTTGAATTAAACATCATTTGAAAAAATAATGGCAAAGTGCTCTGAATTCTGAGATGTCTGCAGATCCACAAAGGTAAAATTACCTCTTCATTCTGTGTATCTTTCTCCGTCTCTCTGCACTGAAGATCGTTTAATGGTTAAGCATGGAAATGTGGGATTTAATAAAAGTAAAATAAAAAAAGGACAACATGATTTAGTGAAATCGTGACTGAATAGTGACCTGAGGTGCACCCACACAATACAGAAAATCTGTAAAATGTGAACACCAAAGATGCTCAAAGCCCTCCAGACAGAATCCTCTGAATAAAGCAAACACATTTAAAACATATTGCACACAAACTTACTTGCTAACCTTTTGCGGTCAGTTTCACAACACAAAACAATCAACACTGCTAGTTAATAAAACTAATCTAATTTACTCTTTATATATTTACCTCTATTTTTTCAAGTGTTTCAGATAAACACAGCAGGGGAGTAACAGCATACATGTAATGGGATTACGTAATTAGGATACCAAAAAAAGGTAACTGTAAGTTACAGAGAGAAATGTGTAACACGAATATAGGAAGAAGGAATAACTAACAACGATATTGTAGTCTATAACCATGCACACACATGACAACACTTCACGAGTCTCACACAACTCTGGTCTCGAGTGATAATAAGGTGTACACTACAATACCCCTGAATACATAATAAAAGTATAGTTAATATGTTTTATAAGTACACTGAGTGTATCTTTTATACAAAGTGTGACATTTTCACTTACTACTATTAGTATTTTCTCTTTCTGTTGCATATGTAGTTTAAATCAAGCAGGGTTGGGGGGGTTACTTTACAATGGGGCGGCTGTAGCTCAGGAGGTAGAGCGGGTCGTCTAGTAATCGGAAGGTCACTGGTTCAAATTCCGGCTCCCCTCAGCTACATGTCGAAGTGTCCTTGAGCAAGATACTGAACCCCAAATTGCTCCTGATGAGCAGTTGGCGCCTTGCATGACAGCCTCCGGCATCAGTGTATGAATGTGTGTGTGAATGGGTGAATGTGGCAAGTATGGTAAAGCGCTTTGAGCTGTCAGTAGACTAGAAAAGCGCCATTTACCATTTACAATGTATTCCAATACACTTAGTAATTACCTCAACAAATGTAGTCAGTAACTTAATCTAAGTATCACAATATTAAAGTAATGTAACTTGATTATTTTCCGCTACTTTTGGATTACCACAGCACCGAACATTATGCAACTAAACTGTGTTCATTGTGTTTTCATGTGCAGGAGACTACTATATCATTCTTTATTTTAATCCTGCTAGCTATCCCCGTTTTAGTTGAATGTATCTGTAATCTAATTACATCTTTTTTTCTGTAACTGTAATGGAACAGTTACCTTTTTAAAAAAAATCCTAATCATGTAACCTGTTATATTGTATTCTGTTACTCCTCATGCCTAAAAAAATCGAGGATGTTATTCTGTTTAGGACCAACACATTCGTTCTGTGTGAGTTAAGTAATTATGCAGTGTTGTGATTTTCCTCATATTACATGAAGATATAAACAAATTAAAAATGATACAATCTCATTCCCTCAGTAAACAGCTTACATAGTTGTTGTTCTCCCATTAAATTATGTAATGTGCTGTATGAAAACGTCTGAGCTGTTAAGGCACCAGTTAATGACATACCCCCCTTAGACGTATATTATGCTCTACTAATAAAGCGTGTGTTTACATCTGTTCTCTGGAAACTATTTGTCGCAAAGTTCAACAAAGATTGAAAAACATAACAATAAAGCATGCACAATGTTAAAAACTCAATCTGTGATTTCACAACACATTTTGGTGTGGAGAGGATTGTGATATGAATACCATGGGGGAAAATAGTATCAAACAGCTTGGAGAGGCCTTAATTTAATTGTACTGTTCAGTCCTGACGTTGATCGCAATAGAGACTGAGGTGGAGGCTTTTCAGTGTGAGAGTGTCCTTGAGACACAACTGCAGTGATTCTCACAAATAGAGAATGTAAACATCAGACAAATGAGACATTATGCTGTACTCCTACCAAAATACACATCTGTATTGTATTAGAGGTATATTTGCATGTTATGCTAATACATAAATGTAGAGGTATGGATTGGTGTGACTTAACGCATCCAAGATTGGAGTGCTTGAAAGATCTAAACCAATTTTGGAAACACTAGTTGTTTCTGGCGTAACACTTAATCATTAATAAATGGTTAATCTATTGTTAATTAAACACAAGGTAATAGTTATTTCACAATAAACAATGACATGTTTCAAAACCATTTCTTAAGCAATTGTTTACTGTACTTATACTTTGTAAATGGATAATAAATACTCTGTAGTTCATCTATAATCATTTGGACAGCCATTATAAACTTCAAATGTTCATAAACATTTACAATTACTTAATTAATGGTTCATGAAGCATTTCATTGATTGTTAACAGTCAAGTAACTGTTAACTTAAAGCAACATTATGTGATGGACAGTGTGTCAGCCCCTCCGCCCCTCTATCACTTGTTTCTGCACTATGTAACTTCAGTGAGAGGGTAGGATCACAGCGTTACATTCATGTTTACTTCAACATACAAGCTTTCAACACATAACATTGTTATGAAGTAATGAGTTTTGTTTGTAGTTAGCACCTACACCTGCATCTGACAGATTGCTACACACCTGGGATTTGTATTTACGACAGTGGTGTTGCACTCAGAAACTGTGGGGGGTGCAGAATCACACAAAAAGCCAATTCCTACATAATGTTGCTTTAAGTTGGATTAACAATAAATTTACCATTTATTAATGGTGTTCATTTAAAAGTGTGAACATACATGGTATCAAAGTTTGTTTGTTATTTTCAGTTTTTCTACTTCGAAATCATGGAAGTCAATGTCTGACCTTTGAGGGCACGCCTCGCAAAAACACTGCTAGAAATATTTATCACACATATATACACACATTCCATCTACAGCATGTCTCAATGTCTAACTCTCTGTGTTTTTCTTTGTCTCTTTATTCTGTACCCGAGCAGAAAAACAGGCAGACGCAAACATGCACACACACACACACACACACACACACACACACACACACACACACACACACACACCCACACACACACACACACACGCACACACACACCCACACACACACACACACACACAGGTACAGGTGCAAACACTCACACACACATCACGCACACTCAGTATAGCTGTGCTTAGTTTGGCAGTGCCTCCGTCACTGTGAAAGACCTCTGTCTCTGGGCACCAGTGGAAATGACTGCCCTTTCATTAATCTCCCTGTCCACAGTGCAGACCCCCCCTAATTACAGCCATTGTTTACCTTTGTGCTGGCACGCCCACTGAATTATTGATGGCCACCCTGCCCCAGTCAGTTTAAAGGCCTCGCCAATGGGCACACAGCAGCCAGTGGACAAAGATCTGCCAACACATACCCCATGTCTCCTGTATGACAGTTCACTGAATTATTATGCTAATAGCGATTTGTTTTCCTGACAGTGTGCTGTAGTGCAGAGAAAGGCATGCCATCATTGGGCGCTTTGTTGTGTAGGTGTATGATGATATAATAAATGGTCGTTTTATCATATAAATAGATCATCAGGTGACTTTAAGCACTTTTCCAATGTTACATTTGATCACATTTCAGAAAATATTACTGCTAATATCTGCGATTCATCCTTTAATTTATGAAATAAACAAATGACCCATGGAATTATTCAAATCAAATCGCTACCACCGGCGATCATCCTCACTGTTTATAGCATGAATTTAAATGCTTCTGAAGCACAATACAAGTCACATCCAATTTGCGAAACCTGCCTTCAGTGGCCCATTATAACTCTCTAATGGCATGCATATATGAAATCCCTCTATCTCTACAGCAAATAAAAAAGCAACTGAGACCAAACCCAAATCCATGAATGATTACCCCCAACAATAAGTAAATCCGCAGAACTAAAATTCAATTTTCAGCAATCCCACAGTCCTACTGCTAGACGCCATTCAAAGCTCATGAGGATTTGGACTTAAGGCGACTTAGAGGTGATTTATGCAGTAACCCAAATGGCTGTGCGAGGAAGAGAAGAAAGGCCCGGGACTTCCGCGAGAAAACCTGTCTCTGTGTCATGACTCACTGTGGTTACGCTCCGCCTGACAAGGTAGGGTACTACCTTGTATCAGATTGCCTGGGATTGCACTCCGCTGGGTGTTTCCAGTGTGCACACCCCCTTTATGTCATCCAGTTAGAGACGACCCGCTCTCACTGTTGGCTCGAGAGGAAAAAAAGATCAATCTTTAATGTCAAAACCATTTGAGATATCTCCAACATGGCTGTTTAGAACGCATCCGCTTCAGCATACCAATCTATAAAAGGAATCAGAGCCTACAGTTTGTCTCAGTGGACACGTTTGCAATGTAAACATCATGTCTCAAAACAACAAGGCGGAAATGTAATTTTCATCCCCGTCATTTGAGTCAATACATATTTCTATGGGAAAAATTATGTCAGATAGATAGATAGGTAAACTTGATTAAGAATGGGGAAATTATGGTCATGGTTTTGGGTCCAATCCCAGTACACCCCTTGCCCCTACCACTCAACCCTACCCCTGTTTTTGCACGTTCATCCTTGGGCTATACAGATTCTTGTTAGGATACAGAGGTAAAGTGAAAGGTGAAAAGGTTTTTCAGGGGCACACTTCAAACCGGGTATAACGAGAACTCTGTCGTTTTTTACAGCAAACGTAAAACAATCGCCACTAGTTTGCTGATGTCTCTGTTGCTAACTAGCTACCTAGCTACCTACATTGTTATTCTTCATTTGATGACTTCAACTTGTGACAGAATTGCAATACCTTTCTACAGTGTCTCCATCAGATAAACGTAAATGTCATTGTGAAAATACTAGGATTACCACAGTAACACAAAAGAAAAGCTGAAGCTGCCATATATGAAATGTCCGGTGGCATCAGTTTACAAAAATATATATGGATTTTGTGTTTGGTTTAGATGTTTCCTGTTTTATTTAGTAGAATTAATCCTTGTGTCTTGTTGCGACTTTCCACTTCCTGTCTTTGTCTTTTTTTCCCGCCCTTTTTCCCTCCCCTCCTGTGTTTCATTTGTTCATTAGCCCTTATGTATTTAAATCTGTCGTTTTTCCTCTCTAGCAGGTCATCTGTTGTCCTGGTATTGGGCATCCTGTGTTTGCTCCCCATGTTCCAATTTTGTTCCCGGTTTTACAGTATATTCTTAATTATTTCTCGGATTCTCTTTTCTTTGCCTTTTTGTTGCCTGCTTTTTCATTGCTATATTAACTTTTTTGGGATTCCAGCTTTGGAAATAAAGTTTGCTTTCTGTTTATTTTTTGTCTACCATTATGTCTGCATTTGGGTCCTTCAGCCACTACCCATTGTAACTCTGTTCTGAGGGGTCCATTGGCACCTGAAAACCACAAATAGGGGTCAAAAATGGAAATGGGTTTGGTTGGTTTGATAGAGAAATGGTCAACAATAACTTAAAGCAGGTAAAACATGTTGACTTTATTAGTATTTAACTAAAACCACAATATTTCCCTCATCTTAACAAAAGTTCATTGTTGCCAGTTTGAGGATGTAAACCTCAGTCTCCATTGTCAGGTCCCACCATCAACCCTGACATGAAAACAATTGAAAAATAAATAAACATCATTTTCAGGGAAAAGTGTTCTAAAAAGCAACAACAGCACAACTTGTGACAGGAATACATTATCTGGGACAACTGCAAACAGAATCATCATAACCCATTGAAAGCAGCTTATTCAACAAAATGATGTAACTGACAATAAGAAAGGCCTTTATCAGATCTACAGAAAGAGGCATAATAGTGTTTTTTTTAAATATATATCCATCAAGCAAGTTAACAATGCCATGCACAACAGCAGCTACAACAGTAACTGTGCTATGACCAGGTTTGTTATGACTGAAGGACATTATATTCCTCCTGAAGGGCACAAACCTGTGAGCTGACATGTGCTTGTAGGATTTCAGACATGGCAGACAGAGAAACAGACAGACTGAAATTCAGTTTATTGAGTCGTTCTTCACAAGTATACATTTTTATAATGATTGTGCCCTTCCGTAGGTGATTATTTACAAACTGGTGTGTGTCTGTTTCCTGTCCAGCTCCACCACTGCCGTGCACATTACACAGTTAGGCTGCAGCTGTTTAAGGGAGCGTAAGGCTACATGTTTTGAGGGGAATCCAGCGAGCATGAAAAATTGTGGTGTTAAATTGACTCACTCGGAATTAGAGCTGAGGGGCTTCTGGTGTGGAAAAACGTATGCTTTATCAGCTGAGCTAAAACGATCCAGCATCACGGCTCATTTTTTGTATTTATATGTTTCCACAGGTCTCACCTGATATATATATGCATTTTCACTTTAGCCTAACTACTTCTGAGAAAGATGGGTTTCTCATAATCACGTCAAGAATACTGAGTGGGTGCAGAATATTCATTATTACCAGAGGATTCATTATGTCAATTATTATATCATTCAATATCCTACATAAAGTGAAGTATTTAAAGGTTACTATCTGTTATTTTTAAGCCTGTTGCTAATGACTTGCTGTAATGTAAAACCTTTGCTCAGAGAGAAAGGATTTTAGCATGAAATTAATATTTTGAAGTATCTGTTAAACAAAGGAGGCAGTGAGAATGTATAAACACAAAGAAATTAAAAGGAAATCTGGAGAGAGCAGCTCCCTGGTAAGTAGCTCCACACAAACTCAGTTTCAAGTAGACGGCTTGTTACATCGGACACAATCATTACAAAATTAAATCACCTCCTTCTTCCTCATTTCCTCAACAACACTGGAGCAAAAGGAGAACACAGTGCATTATTGCCATTTACCCTCTCTGTGATCACACTTTATTGCAGAAGACATAAGATCAGTGATGTCAAAGCATACTGATATATTAGGATTCTTATTATGAAACAAACCTGCTCAAAGGAGGACTATTTTTCCACATGTTCAACTTTTATCAACAGTTTCCATTGCTTCCATGGCAACAGCAGCATATTCATGCGCAGCGGCTGGTAGCTTCTTTATCTTGCTATATTTTTGTTTTTCAAAAAGGCATATTTTTTCAGTTTTATCGCTGGAAACATGACCGATTGCTGGTCGCATCAAGGTGAAGTGGATGAAATTGGAGTGAGGCCGGAATGAAGGATCAGAGGCTGTCGTGCCCGCACGTTCACAGAGACCTGGCTCGACCATGACATGCTGGATCAGGCTGTTGCACTTCATGGGCGGAACCGTTTTTCAAGCTGACGGAGTGCAGTGTGTCAAAGGGAGGCGGACACTGTGTTACATTGTTGACGCTTGTGGCTGAGGTGCAGTCAAGATGGATAGTGACACTGTAAAAAAAATTAGGTATATTATATGGAATTTTTCTGTTTATTTTACAGATTTCCCCTTTAATTTTGAAATACACAAAATATCATCACAGTGCTAGACTGTGAATTTATGTCCAATGTAAAATAACATGAAAAATCTATAACAGTGAACAACACACCATAACATAACATAAAAATACTTTTGCAAAGTTTTTTTTCAATGGAAAATATCAGAGCCAAGCCTATTGATGTATTATATATATTGTATATAAACTTTAAATAAATGTGTTTTGATCAACCTCATAGCAATGTATTTCACAAACTAGTTAACAACTTTTCCCATGATGCATTGTGCTGAGCAGTTTGTTAAGTTTGCTGTTTTATGTTCTGAAATAAATAATAAATGTTACTTTTTGTTAGTGACTGTTTAAGGTTCCTAGATACTTCTGTTTGTGTTTGTAATGTGTATGCTCAGAACATCTTTGCTCATATTGGTAAATCTCAATTTTGTGGTTGTAGTTTTTACCATCTGTAAAGTGGCCATCACACTCTTGATTATCATCACTATCTTATTAATGCTGTTTCCAGTCCCCTGAAGCAAAATTTAGAAAAATGCATCCAGAATTATTCTCTGGGTGTTTATCTGTTTGTGTGTATATATAACTGTATATACACCAATCAGCCACAACATTAAAACCACTGACAGGTGACGTGACTAACATTGATCATCTCATCTCATCTCTGTTGAAATAACATGCTTGCATAAATTATGTTTCCAAGATCCTTCACCCTCTTGGAATACCTCAATGTTATTATAAGACGTGGCTCCTTTCACAGCTCTGTGTTATTAGTCTGCACAGGTGCTTTGTAACACTGCAGGAACAGTAGACAAGCTCAGGCCTGCGATGATGGCCATTTCAGGCACAGGGTGAGACGGAGGGGTTGAATAATAACGAGACAGCAAATGGAAGGGCTTGTCAAGTGGCATTAAAGTGTCACTTTCAGACTGTGAATGGCCACATCACTGAGGGGGTCTTGATGGATGTGATGTCAGGAAAATAGGCTAACTGCATCTCTCGTGGGCTCAAGACTACAACAGCCAACAGGTTATTTTGTTCAAGTGAACCATCCTGTCCAACCAAAAGTGCTTCAAGGCACAAAAAAATTCAAATAAAACAAAAGATGCCCCTCTGATATAAAGGGAATAAGTTAAATTAACACCAACTGTGGCCTTGTTCAAGACCAACTTTCTATAACACACCCTGCTTAAACAAAACTGTTCAATTTCTTGTGCAAAGTAAACATGATGAGAGTTTTTTCAATTATCAGTCAGCAGCGACGTGGAAAGATCATAATGAGAGTGTCATACAATATGTTTCTCAAGTGTCACCTTCAGAATGCCAATCATCATCAAAGCACCGAGGGGCTTCAAGAGGCCACGTCAAGATGGTTACAGCCTGGACGGTTTAACACTACAGCTGCCACGATGAATAATGTTCATGACTGTCTGGTGTTATATGTACAGGATACAGTTAAACTCTTTCTAATGAACCCCACTCAATGACATCCTTCAATGATGATACTAAAGTTTCCACAAATAAAACAATTTTTTAAAATAGAATAAAATTGTTAAAGGAGCAGTATGTAAGAATTGGCTGGCTATCAAATTCATACTCAGAAACAAATAGGGGTCAGCATATCACCAGTGTCCGCTAACTGCTGTTAACTGTAGCTGCCTTTCGCTAGTTAGCTCAGTTAGACCAGGGGAGTGTCAGCATTTACTCGACTAGCGCAATAGCGTAGGACCGAGACAGGCCAGGTTGGCATGCTAACTTCGGGAAATGTCCCTGCAGCACAATACAATACATCACAATGTCAAAACTGACACAGTTTTCCACATTCTGTTGATCATTTTATTACATTTTCAAAGGTTTTTTTGAGGAATTCTACTGTATATAAAATGAACAGTAACAGAACATATTATGACTCAATTAATAATTTAAAGGGGCACTGTAAACTGAAATATGTATTTTTTGCATAACTGAATAAACAAACTGTTCTGAGAGGAAAATAAGGTCCCCAGAGAAAGGTGGCAGGGTCCACCAAATATAAACAGAGTAAAACCATATGCAATTGTGCTGTCCTTCAAGGTCAGTTTGTTTATTCAGTCAGGAAAGTGAACAGAGTTTGTTAATATAGTTTGATTAGATGTAAAATTGAGTCAATGAAAACAATTTCATCAGATTTAGTTCCAAGAGGAAATGTAATCAATTCAAATATGTTGTTCAGTGTCGATAAATAATGAAAACTATGAATTTTACAAAAACAACTTTGAGTATGATTACTAAGACATGTTTTTCTCTATGGTACCCAAATTCTGAAGATCTTGTTTACCAAATATCAAAAATGCAACAATCCAACATCAGCTTCAGCAAAGAGAAAAAAACTGCCAAACTCTGCCAGACTCTTGTAGTATGAATTATGACTCGAGAAAAAAGGCCATCTTTAAATCTAGGCTGAAATCCCTTCTCATTAACATCTTTGTAGCCTGGCAACAGCCGATCTGAACAAGCCAGGCTGTATTTAAAGATGGACGAAATCACTGCTCTCCAGTAGTGCAGCCAAAACGTACAGTCCCGCCAGTCTTTTTGCCTCGAGTGGTTTCATTTATTCCGCCCGCCTCACAGTGATTGTATTATTTAGCTTTTATTAGTCATCCGATGGCGCCGCAGAAGCAATAGGAGGCTGTCAAAAGTTGAAGGGGTATGTAGAGCACTCGGCTGCAACATCACATCACCTTGTCTCACCCTGTCTCAACTGCGCAGAATCTGCTTTTAAATTACATTAACAGAGCATATTGTCGGCTGCTGTGTTCTTTGTATTTTGGCCTCTAAAACAGGAAGAGATAGAGAGAGAGAGATGCCTGCCTCATCTTGTTTTTGTGTCTATAAAGTTTTGTTTTGCAATGAAATGGGTTTCATTATTAATCATAAAATTGTTATTGCTACTGTCATCACTGAAGGAGGGAAATACAGAGAAAAACCACATGAACTTATGATGGAAGGCACCATATTACTCTTCATGAAGCACTGATGCTTCCCATACTACATTGCAGCACCTAAGTTATTTGGTCTTAAATAGAATGATTTTGTGAGGGTGTTTTGACAAAGATATTTTAAAGAGCTCATGCTCACTTTCAGGTTCATACTTTTACTTCAAGTAATTACTAGAAAATGTTTTATTGCCTTAAAGTTAAAAAAAACTTTACTCATACTGCCCATCTCTATTAACCCTCTGTCTGAACGCTCTGTTTTAGTGCCTGTCTCCTGACAATCCTAGTCTGCTCTGATTGGTCAGCTCTCACAGGCCTGAGCAGGCACCGCCCACTGTGTTTCCGCATCAGCTCTGCTGGTGTTTTTGCCACCATGTGCGGGGCTGGGGGCATGGCTGAGGGCAGTGACTTTACAGTTGTGTGCCTTTCTCAGAGAAGTGAGTGTTTTCATACTTTCACAGTATTCATAGAGCACTCATAAGAAGAAAAAAAATGAATCTCACTTTCTAAACTATGGCACCTTTAAAAGGTTTTCAAAATTGAAGCAGCAGAGTTCCTTCCCTATAGGAAGCTCCAAAAACGCTGGCTCTCACATTTCTCATAAAGCAACCCAATAATACCTTACTTTAGATCCTCTATGCCTGGTAAATACCCATTTTTTTCAAACTTCATTGAAGTCTTCGAGCCCAGGCCAAGATAATTCTGATAAAAATTGTCAGGGGTTATTTTCTTTTGACAAAGCTCCTCCAGAACCACAGAAGACACTATGGCCCATTTCCAAACCAGCCCCTATACACCCCCCTACCCACTTTCTCTCAGTTTGCGCGTTCGTATAGTGGGACTGCCACACTGAGTGTCATTCCAAATCAATGCAGTCTGCATCGATGCAGGCTTATAAACCGCACTCGTCTCAGCTCAGGTGCAGCAGCGCTTTCTGGTCCACGATGGTTGAAACGCCACATACCGAGTTCCCTGCTGTTACATTAGGATAACTAATACATTGTCTTACTTCAAACATTTTCATACGCACATGATGGAAATAAAGTTACATTGTATGAATGTTAAAAAAAACATTACACGTGTTGATTCGATCTGATTGACTGTGTAATTTCAGAGACTGTGGAAAAAACCAAGGGCATAATCAGATTAAAAATGGAACAAAAAAATGTTTAATTAATAATTTTTTAGTTAGAATGAGAAATAGGCTACTTGATTGATCCAAGGAGAGAAATTGGGTCATGTTACAGTTGATCTTCAGATGTTTGATGATATTTTGAGAGAAAAGTTGATAGAAATGTGGCAGTAAATGTGCATTATGTCTAAGTTCCTGTTTCTGTTGGAGAAAGTGAGAGTGTCCTAAAGCCGTCAGTGTATTTATTTTCTCCCCCTTATTTAAGAGACCCTCCATAGATACTCTGAGGGACGTCCAAAGTGGGAGTGTGTAGGGATCGGTTTGGAATTGGGCCTATATCTGTTTTTGCGGGCTGAGTTTGACTACCCATGACTAGAAAACTCATCATTATGTGTTAAATTAGTGGAAATTGGTGGAGTTCCCCTTTAAAATCACACTGATAGCAGCTTAAAAAAAGACCCATCCATAAAAATGTGGGCGTACCTAGATGCAAAAAGTTAATTTGCAAACACAGATAAAAGCCATTCTTACAATAAATTACCAACTTGATTGACATTCACTTGAATATACAATGATTGAGGAAAATAATTTCAACTGAGATTTTCAAAGACTCGGGATCATTCTGGCAATAGGGGGACTCATTTGCATGTAACCCTCCTTGCTTCTTACCCAGAGTTTTCAGTCTATCTCTACTTTGAACTTTCAAATAAAAGCAAAATCCCACCTATAAAAGACCAAAACACAAAAAAGAAACCTTGTAAAATGACAAAAATGAAATCAAATGCTTGGTCTTGTTCTCTTCCTGCTGCATTCTACAAGACTTCTGATTGAGACAGAAACAGGAGTTGTAATCACCTGCGACAGAGAGGAAATCAAAGCCTCTGTGACCTTTGCTGGATTATTTTGGATGGGAAAATGGTCTCAGAATATTCCGCAGTTGAAAGAAACAGCATGGTACAGCCCAAAACACCAAAACATCAAAGCACCAATCACCGTCCAAAAATTACACCTACATTAATTGCTACTGGCTTAAGCTTTGGCAGACAGACATTTGTGCTGAATCAATTAAATGGAGCTGAGGTGCTTCAAAAAGAAACTATTTTTTGATTTGGACTCGTGTCGTCGCAGGAAACTCTGTGACATCCATTACTTTTTATCTGAAGTGCAGTTTCTCAGAGTCGTGAGCCGGCTGGAGCCTTGAGGTTTTATAGGCACACATAACCCTGTTGTCAGCATAATAATGAAAATTTATCGTAAGTTAGTGAAAGTCCAAGTGGAACCATGTACAATGAGAATAAGAATAAGAGACTGAACCTTTCAGGACCCATGATGTAGTGCAATGTCACATGGAATGACTGAACCAAGGCATTTTTTTGGGATATAAAACTGTGAAACCAGTGAACACCCAACTTTAAAATCTTCACTTTGTGCCGAGCAGTCAGTGCTTTGTAGCGCAACTGCAACAGAAAACAGCCTGGTGTGAAAACAATGGTAGACAAAGACCTGAGATTCATCAGAAAATGAGGTTTCGCTAATAGCACTTCTCCTTTGTAGACAAAAGATGACTTACCAAGTTAATAAAACAATGACCTGAAAAACTAACAATCACACCAACGTTGCATCAGGTTTTCTGTGTTTTATCTTTGTTTTCGCAATCCTTTGATGATGGGGTGTACAGGAACAGAACGGTGCGCGGCGTATTAATTACCACTTCCTCCAAGGTCTCCGTGTTTGCCACCATTTCTCTCAAAACAAACTTCGGTACACGTCTAACTGGCTCCGAGAAAGGTGAAGAAATCTTTCATCCAGAAATAGTTCATTTGATCTTTTTGTCAGTACAAATGAAAATCTGAAGGAGGGTGAGTGTGAACAATGTAATTGGGTTACTTCTTATTCAGAAGAGAGATACAAGATATAAGTAATACAGTTTGACCACCACCTCAGTGCTTACAATAAGTGTACAATAAAAAACACGGGGTGAGGAGCTGTGAGAATAATGTTGCTTCTTTTTAAGCCATTATTTAACGCCTCTGTAGAAAACATTCAACTTGTTTTTCACTTTTCAACTCAGCAGGTAGAGTTCCAAAGTTTCACTCCTTTAACTGAGAAGACTGATTGTCCAAATGAGGTTTTGCACATTGCAATGCCTTTACCATTTACTGAGGCCCGTGTGCTGACTCTCAATACTAGAGTGCTCGTGTCTTGCAACAAATTCATTAAGCGAGGAGGGAGCATGACCATGCAGGCATTTAAAAATAAGCCTTAGGTTGGAATAGCTTATGAGGCTGAACATGTTGCCTTTCTCAAAAATGTGACTGCGTTGCCACCTCATTGGGTTTTTGTTCATGATTTTTATTGCCTGGTTATACGGTGGTGTGCTGGGATTTATAGTTGATTGTGGGGCTTGAGTGATGCAGTATGATGGGTGTGAGATTTTTGTAGCATGGATGTAAAAAATGGATGTGCTAAATGGCAGATCCTTTCTCACGAGGCTGAAGCAGTTGAACTTTTTTGCAAAAATTATACATTTGTTTATCAAATCACAGACATGAGTCTGATAATTCCTAGTACCTGATGTTTTTAACCTCTCGGGGGTCTGAAAAGTGAAACCGATGTGGAAGTGCCATAAATTTGCATTCTTTCTGAAAGCCATATGCGGGTGACTCCATTGGTTTCAAAAAGAAGTCTGATTGTATGTAAGCTTATGAGAAAACGACCCTACTTCTCACTTGAATTGTTATCTCAGTTAACAGTTTCAGAATGGTACTCCACAAACGAAGGGGTGATATCACAGTTGGTTTGCACTTGTCCATAACATGAATGGTTCATTTTCTTGTCCTCTATATGTAGAAAAATAGACAAACATTTTTTGGAGGTGGCCATTGCAGTACAGAGTGTAAGGATTCAGTACAGCTCAGTCGCCAGGACATAATGTTAGCAATCCTGCAAACCACGGATACATCCAAGGTTGACATTTGCAGCAAACGGGGCATATCACGTTCACTTTAAATGCTTATTAGCTGACTGTCACATCAGGACATGGAGGTGGCGTTATTACAGCCAACAAGGCTGCCAAACAGCCGGCCACAGTTTCACAACACAGTCACAACACAGGAGACCATTTTCATTTGTTTTTGTCACCAGTATTTTTTGGTGGGATGTCAAACCATCTCCAACCCTAATCGTGACAACTAAAACAGGTATTTTAAGCAAAATTATGATGTTTTCCGAACACTAACCAAGTAGTTTGTGTGCCTAAACCTAATCAGAGCATAAGCACAGCACTGTGGCAAGAGATACATAGAAAATTCAACCTAAACAAACTTTCAGTTTTAACGTATCTGTGGTTTCGCAGACACGCACTGTGCTAACATTTATCCTGGTGATAGGGTCGTTTAGTAAACTGGTCAGCAGCCTTGCAGTATAAATCTGGCAGATACATAGTGATCCTATCATTGTCATGCATTTGGCAGCTAACCTCAGGGCATCTCTCAGGGAGGGCATTGATATTCATGCTTAATAGCAATGGAGCTAGAAGCGACCCCTGGGATATACCCATGCTATTGGCACAGAGAGTGGACCTTTCCCTATTGACTCTCACGTCGTACTCTTCCCCTGAGGTGTGAGTCAAACCATTGTGAGGCACGATAAGAAAACCGGAATTTTGCAAGTTTGGATATCAGCACATTTTTGTATCAAAAGCCTTTCTAAATCTGAGAAGACTGCTTCCACGGCGTGACCTTTATCCAAAAGACCTTTTATTTTTTCAATTAGATGCCAATGTGCTTGCTCAGTCGAATGTTTGGGCTTGAATCCAAATTAATGCAGTGACTGGGTGCTTTTATAATACGCCACCTGGAAGCGATTCTCTTCACTTTTTATCAGGTTTAGTTTATTGTGTACTTTTCAGGAGAGGACAGATTGATGCGCGCACCAAGAAAACTAGCCTCACCAGCAGCTTTGCTTTGTTGTTAACGAGCAGACTTTGACTGCATCGTCCCAGAGTGCGGAGAAAAGTTGCGCTGTCACACAGTCAATGCTGCCTGCATCACCAGGGCAGCCAATCTGACTCTCAGCATTTCAGACATGGAGATAAGTTTCACAAAAAAATATCTGAAGTGCCCCTTTAAGATGTTGAAGTGCAATGAGCACTTAAAAAAGAGAGAAAGACAGCAGGCGATGGTTGTTCAAAATAAGCCAGAGAAATAAGCCGCTCTCACATCCTTAATCTCTTTCTGACATTTCTGCAATAAGTAATTCATAATACTGGATGACACTTGGAGTTTATCAGCCTTGCATTTATGTGAAGCTTTTCAACATTCTCTCTTAACAGCCTGAGTGTTATTATCTGGCTATTGGAAGGCTACAGTTCCTGATTTATTATAATTGTTTTGACTCCAAAGCGGAGCATCAAAAACAATCGGCATTATATAAATAAGTAACTCCTTGGCACTAAGAGGAAGGAGTTGAGTAGATTAGGAAATTGTTGGACAACTTAAAAGAAGCAGCAGACAGAAAGATTGAAGGGGAGAGCCAAAGCAGACAATGCTTAGTCGTTTGTGAATATTGTACACTATAAATAATAATAAATAAAGAAGCTCAATAAGATTCGGAAATCAGCGGCACCACCATTAGACAGGCTGCAGGGATTGATGTTAAAAGTCCCCCACTATTAAAATATTATCAGATTTTGGCATAATCAAAGCCAGAAGTTCAGACAAATCATGAATGATTTCATGATGTATCAGTGGGGGTTTATCTACCAAGATACCCAGCAGATATATTTTCCCATTAATAAGGACACCCGGTGACTCAAATCAAGAGTACTTGTGAAAATATTTGGGGAAGCGTCTTAAATTAGTCTTACTGACGGCTGCTACTCCACTACCATAAAGTTGCAAAATGTGGTCGGTGCAAATGATTTTTAAAGAGATTTTAAAGTCGAGGATTTGAGCAAGTCTCTTAAAGGAAAATTATTTATAAAGTGATTATGTGTTCAAATCCAGCTCTATTTGTACTTTTATGATCACCAGAATACATTCTGGCAATGTTCTGCAGATATGCTGAAACTTTATGTTACTTTGTGTTGCATATTTTGTACTTTTTAAGGTTTTTTTTGGTAATTTTTTTCAGTTCTGCTCATGGTCTGGTTAGGTTTACAATAAGCACAAAAAAAACACTTAGTCAGGGTGAGAAAAAGATCTGCAATACGGCTAAGATTTTCCCAGGAACATCCAGTTTTAGTCTCAGCTTCCACACAAACTCACTGTCACGCTTACAAAATGTAAATGCTTTGGTCGCCAAAAATATCCAGTGTTATCATACTTCAAAAGTTGAAACTCAGACTCAGACTTCAGTCACTGGCTTGCCTGTCACAAATCATGCACATGTCTTAACTCTGAAGCTAACCATTTTGCAAATCACGCTGCAGACTTTTAAAGCTGTATACTTGCCTGCTGGTCCAGACGGCCACTATTTTCCAATTATTTATGTCCAGTGTTGTTTAAAAACTCTTTAACCACATTATTCTTCTGAGTGACGTCTTCCCTCATTAACCCTCCTGTGGTGTTCGGGTCAAATCTGACTGATTTACAACTTCATAATATCATAAAATTTTTATTTTTCCTTTGATTGCCTCAAGGCTTTATGATATCCTCCACACTAGGCATTTGAACATATAAAATTGTTGATAACCACTTTCATTGAATTTTGAGTGGTCTAATCAACTTTGTAACACCTGTGGTGTTCCCGGTCAAAAATGACCGGCACAGGAAATGAAAGGGTTAATAATAGTTATGTTCATCCAATAGATGGAAAACATCCCCATGCACACCCACACCCCCCCTACACACACACACAACATACACACTCTCTCACACACAGAGAGAGAGAGAGAGGGAGAGAGAGAGAGAGAGAGAGATGACTATTCATGTTGATTTGCTGATGTTCTGTGAATTTGGTCTCTGCTTTGATTCTTATTATACTTTTCAGTGTCTATTCTTTGGAGATTCACTGAAGTTATTCATGTTCACCACTAGTTGGATACATTATTTACAGCATTAAAAGGTGTTAAATACAATTTGGTGATAATTATGTTTGAATGATTTTTTTGTGTTAATGTAAGAGCAGTTAAACCAGACCGGTCAAATTTGACTGGGAACACCAAAGTAAGGGGGGAGAAACGAACATAATACAAGGGTTAAAATAAACATATAGCTTGTTTTATTTTCCATGAAGACAGACTTACTATTGTGCACCAAATGTGTATTAATCCGCTGTTGAACATAGTCCCCGACAAATTCCCTTTTCACTCCCCTTTCAGTACCATTTTGTCAAAAGCTTCTGTACCCATCTGTTGTAGGAAATTACTGGGCTTTTATCAAACATGAAACCATGTACAATGTCTGTGATGTGTGTATCTGCTGAGTGCTCCAGACTGGGTACAGGTATTGCAAAGTATTGGGAGGTGGAGGAGCAAATTGCTGGTTTCGGTCATCCAATGTGATGTCTTGACAGCAAGTATAGAAAAATCAATTTCGTAAAAATATTTCATCCAAAACTCAGTATTCCATGCATAAATGGCGACAAAATAGCGACAAACTGTAATCACAGTTGCTTTTACATGCTTTTAATTGTCAATTGTTAGTTGTTTCACTGCAAAATGCCATTGTTATCTGCTAATACTGGAGATTCTGAGATGACAACCTTTTGATTGACACCACATTTGGCCAGATGTAAGCTTATATGTCCGTCCTGGAGCCTACAACCGCTAACGAGTGACGCACTCTCTCTTCTTTTTCCTCTTTCCTGAGCCACTTACACACCAGCCACCGGATGATTGATGCATCATGTAGCAAATCTAATTTCAAATCCAGCAATATATATATATCTTTTATTGGTTTTCTCAGGCCTAAACTTTGAAATTATGCTTAAGTTTACATTGTTTTATGCATTTTGCTTTCTGTACAGGGTGTTTTCCGTCCAGCCTTAACATGTGTTAAGTGTTAATCTTTAGTGATATTGTTATCGAATTTGAACTTGGACCATGTAAGGCTATATGATGTGGACCCATTGTGTTTTCCAGCCAATAGGGGAAGTTACAGGTCATCTGCAGGCTTATTTTTTGTGTGTTCAAACTGCTGTAGATCAATTCCAGAAGCATTTATAGACTGAAACTTTTCAAAAGAGCCTCAAACCATGCCTGTAGTGGTTCAACAGCAGCTCTGAATGTACTTTGGACTGGACTGGGATAGGCGCTTTAGAATAATCCTACATGAATTTTCAGGAATGGCAAATGGTCAAGCAATGATGATTTAATCCTGTGATTTCATACCATATCCACCTTATTCCTAGCCCACTGTAGACCTACAGCGTATCATTCATTCACATTATCTAATGCTCATAAAGCCTTGAAAGTGCCGCCGGTGCATCAGTTATCATGATACTTTGTTTCCTAAGCTCATTCTAACGAGCACTGGAAGTATCGCCCAAGATCGTTTCACCAGTCACCTCCCCGGAAAGCGAACGTATAGCAATGAATGGAAACCAATGGCTGCCTTGGACAGTAAAACTGCCATGAAAACAGGTCACCAAAGTTTTCAATTTTGTAATTAATCGGCTAAAACTTGCTAATCACGCGAGGACTGTGCTGTGAAGGCTGACAGTGACGCTACTCATTGTGGCCAACATGGTTATTTGTGCAAATATTAAGTTTGTGATCATCTTGCTCACTCTCAGATCTGCAGAACACACAAACTCAATATATTCTCTCTCCTCTGTGATGTATTTGTTTTGGCACCGTGCCCATATCACATATCTGAAAATCAAAAGTCTCCAGGCTGTGGATACTGGTTCGAGCTGTGCACCTCTGCCTCCAGTCTATCCCTTGGCACAGGCACAAGCAAGTCTGTGGTAATTTAATGCTTGCCGCCCAGGCCCTATGATCCTGCGGGAGTGCCTGTGCCCCTGTAAGTGAGGCTGAACGCTTTATCCCGTGGCATTAGTCGTCCATGTTTGAGTTAATACCCTAGAGTAGAGCTTCTATCCAGAGGCATTAGTGTCTGACACTCTACAGCTCAGAATGGGGGAGGCTCTCACTTCCTCCACTTGCACCAACACTCCCCCCCAAAACTCTTCTGCGTCTCTTTCATCCTGGCACTTAGGATTTTGGCAAACACAGCTCATGCTATTTTTCCCACGGATGAAAGATGCGTGATGAAGTCGCATGAATCCAGATGTGTTGCCGTTTGCTTCTAAAATTGAGACGCACGTCAGAAATATTCAAAAATCCCATCTTTGTGTTCGTGTGTTGTCAGACTTTCTGCCAGAGATCTATGGAGCAGGAAGTTGCACATATGCATCATTTCGAAAACTTAGTTCAGTCGTCGGGAGTATTTCGAGCTTGTTAATTGCGTTTTTCCTTGTAACACCGAGTAATATTCTGCTGATGAGCTTAAGTTTTCTTTCCTTTTTTGTCAGAAAGATGTCCATTGAAACATCAGTCAGATTATGGAAAGAGATGCATGTTAACAGTATTTAACAACTCAGAACTAATGTTAGCGTGTGGATGATTCAAGATCCGAAGCCACGAGGATTTTTATAATCTCCAGCGTTTTCGTGTAAATACAGTGCACGGCTGTTTCACCACATATACTGATGCTGTTTGAACACCCACACCGCGCGCCACCAACGCACACACGCACTGCTGCAGTCCCACAGCACGCGAACGCACACTTTGAAGCCCCTGCCACACGGACAGAGATTTGAATGCTATGTTGAAAGATTAAAATTGTTTGTGTCATTATGGTAATGAAAGGCAAACAATGTCTCCTGTCATTTAAAGCAATTAGACTAGAAAATCCCTCTACTTTAATCAATGCATTTTCTATTTCTGCAGAGCGGTCCTGGACTAATTATTTTATCTTTAATTAATTTATTCTAACCCTCTAGATTATGAGCTGTTATTTCTATACATGATTGCAGTGATGGGAATTTTGTAGACGCACTGTGTAAACAAAAGAAATCACCACAATATTCAGAAGAGAAGAAATGTTTCTTTCTGTAAATCTGATCTGTAAAGGGATATTCCAAACAGTGTGAACTCTGTGGAGGATGTTTTCTTTTCCTCGCTGGCACCAATAAGGCCGACAGCGTTAACGTGTGCAGATAAACTGCCGGACCTGTCGCTTCATGTTATCACATTCATAGCCTGCGAACCGCTTTCACAACCTGTCTCCTTATTTTCATGATAACCTCAGGGCTGGCAAAGGCTATTACAGTGAGAGGGTGAGCCATCCAAAAAGTCATTCAAAAATGGTTTTCATGATTTCCAGCTGAGTGAGGTAATATCCAGGGAGCATCTCTGTCACACCAGGCGACCAAACCAAAAGTGCCCGTGCAAACACAGTAGTTTATTGGGAAAATAATTACCTCATAAATGGCTCGTAAAGCATTTCATTGTTTGATTGACTATAAATTGGCCCTTTATTAATATAAATGGTTGGTTGATAGAAAGTATATGTATTGTAAATGTTTGTTTTTTTTATAAATATAAAATTGCCAGGTAATTGCATAACATGAGAGCTTCATGTAGGAGGAAGAAGGGAGTTTGAGGTATCTGGGGGTTAGAATGTTGATCAAGTTCCTCAAAAGCCAAATAAAATGAATACACATCAAAATAAAAAGATAGTTTACTTGCAATTAAATTTATGTTCTTCGAAACACTGAAGAAAAGTTCAACTTCAGCAATGCAGATGCAGAATTTTGGTTCTCAAGTCTGTATTAATAAAATACTCACATTACTGTATATGCATTGAGAATGGTATTGGTTGCTGTAATCGGTCCTGCTCCCCATACTGGCTCTGAAGACATCAATTGGACTCCAAAGTCTACAAACATCATTTGCAATTTTGCAATAAACAAATACTGAATTCTTAAATGACCATAAACCAACCATAAACAACCCCAACAACAAAACAGAGGGCTGATGGGCAAAATTAACAAACAGGAGGTTAACCTTCAACGTAAGCGCACAAGTAAACATATTATTATTTTGACCTTATGAGTAGTATTCTAAATCAAACTCACACGGGCTTCAAGAAACAGAGAAATTTTACATTGTCTGGACAGGTTTCCACCAAAACCTCTCCTCTTTCTACATGCAGGCCTACACATAAACTGTACAGAGCTCCCCATCGAGAAGAAAACAAGTCAAACAAAAAAAACAAGCAATCAAACGGTCTTCCTTGTTGGCGCACTAAAACAAAACTTTATATGTTTTATTGGGGGAAACTGTCATCGTCACATTAATCCTGTCACAGCTTCTTTTAACTGTAGCTGTGGTTGCACGCTGGCAGCGCTTGATGAATTTGCGTCAAGTGTTTAATGATCACAATCTATCATCTAATGACAGGCAATTGCGATATAGAAGCCGTGTCTATGATATCCTTTAATCGTAAATCACCCACTTACAGAGTTAAATCAACAATATCGAGTTGAGTGAACTTCCTCTGACGGACCTGATGGTTTCACTCACATATTTATATTTACATGTTCAAACATTTGTGTGTGTTTGACGATTGTTTCGTGTGAGTGAGGCTTGTTGCTTCGGCCTCGTTTGGTGTTTGGTCTTGTATGCATGTCATTTCTTTTTAGGCTCTTCTTCTTCTTTTTCTTCTTCTTCTTCTTCTTCTTCTTCTTTGTCTTCTTCTGCAGCAAAAGAGATCTTTTTCTTGAGACCTCCTGCACAAGTAAAACTTACCAAACTTGACCAAAACTAGGGGCAACCAACAAGAGCATTGCAAACAGGTGCACCAGTTCTCTAACTCTCAGAGGGGAAATAAGCACACAAATGACTTGTGAAAAGTACATTTCGCTGAGCAGTTAGTTAAGAAAGAGTAAAATAAAAGATTTAACGACATTTCAAAACCGCCATAGCTTGAATTCAGGTCACCATTAGAAGTGGATAATTAGTATTGAAACTATAGAAGATCGTTGGAGCCAACAGAGTAAAACACTTAGCTACATCAAAATGTGGCTTTGTAGTCATTAAGATCCTAATCACACACTCAAAAGGGTAATGAATTGAATTACACTTATCAGAGCAGATACTAATTAGCACACAGCATACATTGTGGCGGCTATAGGGTGCGTGGAAGACACCAATGTCCACTTTTTTCTGTGTAAAGGCATCTGAATGTTTAAGCTCAAGGTTTTTATTGATGGTGGGAGGAATTCACACTGTGACAGCAAAACACGTTAAACATGAAACAACATTTTCTCCGTTTGCAAAGGCAACTGCTGGCTGCCAGGGTCAGGATTCAAGATATTCACGGGGGGATCAAAGAAAATGGGAGACAGACTACAACTTTCACAATCCAGACAAAGTCTGTTTCATCTTGTTCTGATTTCAATATAAAACAAAGCTTCTCATCCGAAGTCTTGCCCCCAGTTGTTTTCATATTTCACAATTATCTTTTATGTAGTGCCACTTTGAGGTCAATATTAAATTTGACATAAGCAGGGGCGACAGAGGTCCGTTCTCCGCTAAGTCCGTTACAGAATCTTTTGTCTTCCTCGTCATCTTACGATCGCGAGGGTGAGCGTCGGTCGACCCGCGTACTGCCAAGTGTCACTCATTATAGGCCAAATTTACAAGCAAAGAAAACACTTCTAATATCCGCTTCAAAGGGCTCTCGTAATCCCTCAGAGTCCTAAGTGCTCCAACCTGTTTTCACATTAGCATTAATATGCCACTTAACGGTTATCAAGATGACAATATGGAGCCTTTATCACACTGGCTCCTAATAAAAGACAACAGAAAACAAACTGTGAAACTTGTGCGGCAGAGATTTATAAGATCTCAAACAGTGTTCCAGGTTAAAATTTCTGCTGCTTTCTGCAACTTTTCTCCTTTTGTGTTTTGAGTATTTTCCCAGCTTTCAAAATGAACCTTTCACAACAGAGAGAATAGGCTGTGCGGGAGTTACACCATATTTTATCCCTGCTAAACTACAGCGGGCCACTGTGTATCAAGGAAAGCTATATTCAGAGTCTTAACCTGGTTAAAGTGTCTGGAGAGTCTATTTTGTTTTGGTTAGAATCAGCGTGGAGCTTCAATTTAAAAGCTTGAAATATTCACAACAATGTTGTGAAGCAAGTCAGCTCTTAATCTGACTCTTTTTTTTTGCACACCGGATTCCAAATTAATTTTCTGTCCTTGTCATAACAAAGACTGACTAAACTGAAAAGGATCCAGTCAAAGTTGCATCCTTTGTATTTGTAAGTAAGAGTTTTACAATTTAAGCCTCAGCTATTCTGCTTGATCAGAAGTGTGGCTTTGGTTAAGTCAGATTTGACTGATGGCAGCATAGGCGAACAACCCCTCAACTCCAAAACAGTTTGGTTTAAATGTTGCTAAAGTCTGATCGGTGCATTGGAGTTCATCGCATTACATTTCTTCCAAATAAGTCCGCCCTCAAAAGCAAGAAAGCAAGAACATTTTGTGTCCTTGCACGTAGAACGAAGATGATCTACAGCGAGAATACACTCCCAGTGTAACTCCAGCGGAAGGGATTGGGGACAAAATCCACATCATAAAGCTCACTCTTTGTGCTACTATCCTTTCACTACAGCCCCATGAGGTGACATGAAGAAGTCATTTCATGATCAGAAAAGCCCCGGGTTTGGGAAGATAACCACTTGATTTGTCTAACTCAGCCTGCTGTAGCCTCATGTGAGCTAGAGATGAACTTTTGGATGCATTTTTGCAGAGAAAAATATTGTTCCCCATCTCTTATATTTGAGTCATGATAGGAATTAATGTCTTCAGGGCCGGTATGGGGAGCAGGACCAATTACAGTAACCGATAACATTATCAATGCATACAAACAGTAGTGATGTGAGTATTGTATTTATACAGAACTGAAAAAACTCTATCCTGAAACCCCAAACTCCACATAATTACACACTCTTCAGTGTTTCTAAGAATATAAATTCAATTATTCCAATGGAGGAACTTAATCAACATTCTCCTAACTCCCCCGTACCTCAAACTCCCTTTGCCTAATGCCTGGGAAAAGTGAAAGTGAAAAAAATAAAAAACAGGAAGTACCATTGATTTCAAGATTTGTCTCACAAGAGAGACCTGCGTGAGGTAGCTGCCATACAAAATCACAGTGTAACATTTATAACAAACAAAAATCCACAATAAAACACAAGAACAACTGTTCAAACACAGTGGCCTCTCAAGCAAAACAACCACATGCCACAATCTGTCAAAACCCAGGGTAAATGTGGATGTAGCAATAAAATGGCTGAGTGAAAAGGCTTCCACGGGCTTCTGTTATCAAATTGAAACAACAGTGGCAGAAATGGCTGAAATCAAGCTTGGATTTGGTGGAGAATACTAAATGATACTCCACCTTCCCCATCTGAAGCTCTCATGTTATGCAATTACAAGACATAACAATTTTATTTTAAAAATACATTGGTTACACTTCATATCAGCCAATCGTTTATATTATTAAATGGTCAATTTATAGTCAATTAAACTCTATAAACATTTGGACGGCCATTACTGTATAAAGTTGCAGCTGATGTTTATAAACCTTTACAATTGCTTAATAAATTGTAAATATAAATTATGTTGAATTCATGCTCCAAACAAACAGGTGGCAGCATATTATTAGCATATTGCTAAGTGTGGCTGCCCTTAGCAAGTTAGCCCAGTTAGCCATGCAGCTAGCAGTCTGGACTGGGACTTTAGAGCACCGGGAGAGTGTCGCACTGGGCACCGGAACTGGAGCCAACTGAATGGACAATGAAATTGAGCCTCTATCACTTCTTGTGGTAAGTGGCTTTACGAGACAGGATGGGTCAGAGCTAGCTGGTTAGCATGCTAACTTCAGTAGCACCAACTTCATTTCTTCATATTCTGTTGAGGATTTTACTTACTTACTACTTACTTGTTTGAAAGTCTTAAACTACATTTCTTACACCTTTAACGAGTCTGAAACAAAGGCCAACTATTTTCTTGCACACTGAAGCTCTGATGAATGAAATGGTTTGGTTTGGGTCTCAAATGATTGACCCAGGATGGTAAAGCACAGGTACAAATCAAGTTCGCATTTGTCTCCATTCTTCAGAAGCCGAAAGACAAGCCACCGGACTAAAAATTCCAATAAGCTGTTGGAAAAGTTTTAAGCTAAAGCAGAGTTCAGATTGAAAAAGTGGCATCACTCACAGCTGGCCGGGGAGCAAATCCATACCAGGATGCTTTTCAGCAGAACTGACTCACTGCAAGTAATTTCAACCTGATGCTCAAAGTAGCAGGCAGGGCAGTTTCACCGGTGTCTGCGCTGAATGACTGCTGAATGATTTATCAAGTTGCAAGTGGCAGTTCAGTGGGGCATCGCACATGAGTGGAATGAGAAAGGGACTCGTCCGGGTTCATAGAAGAGTGCGGCTGCAGGCCATGTGGGATGTTCGGAGCGTCATCTGATGGTTTGGACCTGGGACAGTGATACGCAGCAGGTGAAAGCTATTTACAGCATGACAGATCAGGGCTACATGACAGGCAGATTTGGTATTTCTGCCATGGTCAATTTATTCTCTTTCTTTACAGTAAGGGAAAAAAATATCTCCAGATTTACAAAACATAACCTGCAGGCTATACTTTTTAAGTATTTTCAACATTAAGCATGCACTTTGAAGCAAAAGACTGTCTGGGAAAAAATGTGTATTCATTCATCAATCACTAATAACCTTACTTATCTTGCCCTTGCCCTATGAATCTGATCAGTAGCTAATGTTAGCCACCAGCTAAACCTCAACTGATAATAAATAAATACCATTCAAGTGAAAATTTAAATATTCCTGAGGTTGATGCTTCGCGCATGTAATGAGGCAACAAGTCTACCGCCATCAACAGTCTCAATGTCTGAGCTCACCATGGTGACGAGTTGTATGTTTAAAGCGTTTAATATATCCATTGCGAGCATTCACAGAGCAGCAAAACCCAGAGGGCTAATCGTGTGGCTCTCCTCATTAAAAGATACACTTCATCTTGCTTATGCAATATCCATTAGCATAGCAAAGCAACACGAAGCAACTACAACAACTCCCAGTCATCAGACAATTATCCACATTTTCATTCAGTAAAAAACGCATCTTGAAAGCGAAGTTGAAAAGCTATCATTTTCAAACACAGGACCAATTTAATGGCTCCACTCAGATGCTCTCTAAATGGATTTATTCAAAAGGGTGTAGAAAGGTGGTCTTGCTAGATAATTTGCATTCTGGTTTCGTTGGGTTCAGCAAATGAAACACCAGGGGGTGGGGAAAGCAGGAGACAAGGAAAGAGTCAGTAAGACATTGTTAACCATGTTGAGCTGCTGTGCATTAAAGGTTTACGCAAATTCAACAAGTGAAAGAGTTCATGAGCTCATGGAGGAACATGTCTTCATGTTGTGGAAGTTTTGCAGCAGATTAAAGTGTTCTGTTATATGTTTCGATCACAGAAGTTGCACTAAACGCGTGTTGTATTACGATGAACGGTGCATCATTAAAAAAATTAACTCAAATTATCAACAGAGTGTGAAGAAATAACAGTTTTGACATTAAGTCAAAGACATCTAGGGATGTGGCATGCTAACCAGCTAGCCCTGAGCCTCTTTGTAGGGCGATAAAAAGTAAAGTGTCCAGTTCTTGCATATTGCACTTTTAAATCATAGAAAAACGCTGAAGTGAAGCGATGATGATATGATGTGCACAGCATGTGTGTTGCTACATGTGTCTCCAGCTGCAATATTAAGAGCTAAGATGCAAACAGCGAAAGGAAGATACAGAATGAGAGAAAGAGGCAGGTTTTGATCATTTCAGCACCATGGACAGAGACAGAATGAGCTGCTGGGTCGACACAGCAGGACTGGGCTTAAATGTTTCAGCACCATGGAGAGAGGCATAAAGGGAGACCCATAATACACACTGATTCAAAGCCGGGTTTGAGGTTTAAAAAGCTCTTTATTTTTTACTGTGCTGTCGATGCACATTAAGTCAAATGAATTTGGCGAATCAGCTCGATGAAAACCTCAGTAAACCAATTTAAAAGCGGACAAAACATGTTGCTGTCTCCTTGATGTTTCATCGGCAGTGGCGCTATAAAGTTTCAATCAAACCAAGGCGCAATATTACGTTATTTCCTGATAGTTTAAGACAGTCACATATGTTCATTTCTTGTATATTAACAAGGAAAATAAACAGATTAGTGCTCGGTATAAACTCTACACAATTAGCGCGTAGCATTGAAATGGGACACAGCATTGGCTTGACTAATTTAGCACATTGGAGAGACATAGATAGACAGACTGTGTCTGAATGTTTCAAGACCGCAGAGAGACACTCTGTCCCAATTCAGTTGCCGGATTCTCGGAAGTCGGCTTTTCTAGACCAAATATGCGCTAAAAAGTCCAGTCCGTCCCATTTCAAAGGCTGCTTCAGACGCGTCTGGGAAATCCAGCCTTCTGTTGTTGGTGTTCTGTTGTTGGAGGATACCGCGGGTGTATTTTCTTCGCAGCCAACAATATACCATAATCTGTTAGATGCCAATCAGTTGTTTAATGAAAAACCATAAACAAACATCCATAAAAGTTATATGGATGTATGATATATGCAGCTTAACAATAAGTACATTTAATTAATTAAGCTAACCAGCTGAGTTAGGCAGCAGTTGTGACATTAACATTCTGAATTAGACACATCGTTTTTTTCAGAGCAGATGACGGAAATGAAAGGAGTGAGATATCTCACTTCTTTCTCACCTCTGTTGAGAGTTGCATGTGCACAGCACCAATCAGGCAGCTGACAATGTAACAGTGGTTACCTTTTTTTTTTTTTACTATCTTTTACTTTAGTCTCTCTTTTAAACTCAGCACTGACTGAACAATGTTTCGAGTGCTGCTTGATCAGATGGATGAAAAAGTATTAACAAGCAGGCGGCCTGAGCTTGTTAGTACAGCTAACACACGACATATCATGGTGTCTGAAAAGGGGCAAAAATGAGTGTGTTGTGTTTTCATTGTAGCCAGTCAGCGCTGACTGCAGAGTGTACCCATTCACATTAAAGATAAAAGCCAGATGTGATGGGGTGTTTGTGAGTTTTTGGTCCAGTGTGAAAGGGGCTTCAGAGAGGCAGGCGACGTGTGATTGGCTGAAAAGTAAAAGGGCAGTGACAACACTTCTGACATTATGAAATAAAATGTGTCATTATAAAAAGTGGCATTATAAATTAAACAATAAAACTCAGCATGAAATGTGTCATCGGGAGAAATACTGTGATAAAATAAAAACACTCATTTGAAAAGGGCATTTCAAAATAAAACTTCTCATCTTTTTATTGCCTCAATATGGAACATGTCGGGTTTCCGTGATTGCAGTTACAGTGACTGGCGGATGTCTCTTGTCATTCCAGACTAAAATCTATTTGAGGCCATTTGAGGTCATCAACTTGTAAATCTTTCATGAGTTGACACGCAGTGTCCTACAGCAACATTAGTTCAACCTCTCTGCGTCTGGGCTGGGAAGGAGGTGCAGAGTTTAGTTTGGCCTTCTTGTCCCTCGAGGCCCTGCGCAGGATCCAGCCGCTGAAGTGGGACTTTGTAACATTATTGCATTGACTCTGGTTTTGCCATTACACATTGTCCGTATTAAGCGTCGTTAAAAGAAAGTTAGAGGTTATATTTTATGTCATTTCACACCCACTCGCAAGTGTTCAAGCCCAGAACAGCTTTTGCCGGCTTCACTGTTACTTTGGATGGCCACAAAGTAACCACTTGAGTGCTCTGTGCTCATAACTCGCAGCTCCCAATCTCACAGCGGCAAGCGGCAGAGTTCATAAGTAATGCAATGCAAAAGAAACACAAGTTGAATCCCCCAGAAACACAAGACTCTGGGGAAGGCACTCCAAGGGCAGCCAGCTCCTGGCTGCTGTGCAAACACAGCCACTCCCTCCAGGGAGCTCCCAGCTCAAACAGAGAGTCTGAACATGCAAAGAAGACCAGCAGAGAGTGAAAGAGGAGAAAATGGCAAACACCAGAGAAAAAGTAGAGGGTACTGCACGGAGAGGCTCAGAAACACTGCATCTATACCACAACATAGTGGGAAGCATTGTTCAAAAATCCTCCACACTCTGCACAACAAAGGTGTTTAAACTCCAACAAGAAACACCCTTTTTATTGTTTGTTTATCCTTTTTTTATTTTATCTTATTTTATTTTTTTTGTGGTTGTTGTTTTATCTCTGTATTTGTTTTTTCTTCTCTTTTCTCGTTCCCAAAATTGTGTCTTGTTATTTCTTCAGAGTGGATGTACCAGGATGTACCCCTTTCACCTTATGTAATAATGATTAAAGAGCTTCAAATGAGTAATAAATAAATAAATAAATAAATAAAGCTTTAAAACCTTACCAGAATGAATGAAGGATTACTGCATTGAAAAGCCCAGAAACACTGCATCCATACCACAACTCAGAGTAATGCTTTGTCTGAAAATTGTTCTTTTTTTGTTTTTTTGTTTTGTCTCTGTATTTTTTTTCTCTTTTCTCTTGGATGAACCCCTTTGACCTTATGCAATTATCATTTTTTAAACAGGCGGAAAAAAAACATCACAAAAATAGTGAGTACAGCAGTGTAAAGCCCTTTTTAGCATGTTTGTTTATTTTATTTTTATGTTTTTGTGGTTGTTGTTTTGTCTCTTTGTATTTTTTTTTCTTCTCTTTTCTCTTTCCTAAATTGTTGTCTTGTATTGTCTTGTACTGTCTGTGGAGCATTGAAAAGGCCAGAAACATTGCACCCACACCACAGCGTAGAGTAATGCATTGTCTGAAAATCAATAAAGGTGTTGAAACTATAACAGGAAAGCCCTTTTCATTTTATATCTTTTATATGTTTTTGTGGTTTTTGTTGTTGTTGTTGTTTTGTTTTGTCGCCGTATTTTTCTTCTCTTTTCTCTTACATAAAATGTTGTTGTTGCATCGACCTTATGCAATAAAAAATGCTAAAAAAGAAATTAATAAAAAATCACCACAACAAATTAGGGAGCACAGCATCGTAAAGCCCAGAAACATTGCATCCATACCTCAACATAGTGTAAATCACTGGGCAATAAAGGTGTGTGGCATCTTTAATGACAAAAATAAACAATATAATCTATATGGAGAAATAAATAGATCCAATCGGAGCTCTCTCTGTTCATCTGAGGAAGGCGTATCTAACAATCGCTCAGCTTTTTTGCTCTCATAACTCTATATCTGGCTGTAAATGGTTAACTCCAGCAGCCGCTTGTTTACGGATGTTCTCTGCCATTTCATGCTGAGCAGGTAGTGCAGCAGGACACTCTGTGTCAGTTTGTCTGAACTTGAAAGTTTGAAAGAAACATCTGTTGAGAGTTTATATGAGGAGGTAGGCTGGAGCCTCTGGGAGGCAACCATACAGTAAACACAGACTGGTGAAGCAAAACAATGAGCTAAAAACAGCAAAGAGCTGCAGAGCTGGGTGTTGATTCTCAGTGGGTTCGCACTAGGGGTGACTTTTAATTTACACATTTATAAATATAAAAACGACGGAAAATGTTTCTTTATTTACAGAAAATGCTACAAATGATTTGCAAACCGTACTCAGGAAGGGTGCTAATGGCCTAACACTGACACCAACCCGCTGAAAGAGAACATTTCCAGTCACCAATCTGACCCAGTTTTCCTCACTACTTACCTTCCTGCCTGTCCTGCCACACTGGCACACGAGAGCTGCCTAAAGGAGATTTGCACCCACCCCTGGGCTTTACGAAAGGAGGTGGCCCTCTCCTCACAATAACAAGGATTGCCCTCATTCCAGTCTCCAGACTCAGGAGGCGAGAGGAAGAGGATATTGCCTGCTACAATCATCTGGTAATTGTGACGCTAATCGCGCCATGGTATTACAGTGAAGCCGACCAGTCACCTGCACACCTCCACGCTGTCGATGCACGGGGAGAGCCACGTGAGAGCAGAGAATAACTGCCCCGCTGCACACAAGGAAACAGACGGATGTAGAAATCCAACCACCAGATGAGCAATGTATGTTCCTGCAAAACCATGGATGTGTTGAAACTTTACATTTCTTCACATTGCAACTTTAAGTTAAGTTTAAGGTTGTGACATGTGCTTATGCCCTAGGTAGGTTTAGGCACAGAAAACATTTGGTTTGGGTTTGGAAAAGATTATGTTATTAGGGACACAAACATGGTGGGAAATCTCCCTACTTTTTTTTTTCTTGCCACAAGCACGGCTGGAAATCGTCCCGAGGTCTCCTTAAAAATATCCAGATCTTTCACACTTACAAATGTTTCGAATGCAGTCTTGAACTGTGGTCACTGGCAGCCTTCTCGCCTGTAACTCCACCTGTTATGCCTGTTTGTGAGAGAACAAAAACTGAGCTGTGATAAAAATAAAAGAAGCAAATGTCCAAAATACAAGCCACAAATAGGCTGACAACAAAACAGGAATAATCCAAGAGCAAAACACTCAACCGAGTACAAGCCAGAACACGACAGCAAAGGCAACAAATGCAGGTAAAACACGAGGAGACGACAGGACCAGGGAACCGATGAGCAACACTGGATAGCAAGAGACACAGAAAACACAGAGCTGATGTGGGGAAACAGACAAACTGAGTCAGACTAAGGGGAAAACACTTGCTTAAATATGCAGGGACTTACTAACAAATGAAACACAGGTGTACAGGAGAAAATAGTCCCTTCACCCTGCTCCCTGTGCAGCGAATGTTTGTCGAATCAACATCACCAGTTTAGGCCTCACTTCTTCTCTGAGTTACCTCAGTACTGTAAATACCTTGGACGCATGTTACTGCTTCTGTTAAATCTTTACACTACTGAAATAAAATATTGAATAAATAACAGAAACTAAAACCATAAAAAAAACGTTATACGCTGTTGAATTGTGTGTGACTTGTGAATACATGTGATTTGTTAAGATGTGGCTTAAAGAGATTAATATTATGCAGATTGTTTACGGATTATGCATCATGTATTCAAAAAGAAGATGTATATTTTGTAATAATAAGGCTATATTATATTGTCTTTGATAATCACAATCAGTATATTAATGCCAGGTGTCATGAACCCTGTTGTTGTCATTATTGTCAAATGTAAAGGTAGAGCGAGCGAGTACTGTACCTGAGAGGTAAACAATAGCTTTTACCCTAGAAACATCAGAGACATTAAAATAAATGTAAATAAATAACAATTAAATATTCATTTTATATGAGAATGTTGTTGTTTTTACCATTTCAGTATTCATGTCAGTAATAATAATGTCATTGTTTGAGCGCAATGACTGATGGGCAATCCTTCCAGTGAACTGATGAGCCCTTCTTCAGTTCTTCCCTACAAAGTTTGCAGTTCCCTTTAAACTGAGCACCATTCCTTACTGAACATGGCTGAACACCCTGTGCAGTCCGCTCTGCAGGAGCTACTTGGCGATCGGAACGCATCCAGGTGAAAGCCAAACATGACACATGAGGACAGAACTACAAAATAAACCACTGTTGATGTCATTATGTATTTTATTTAATTAATCATTTGGACAACACAATTTCATACAGTTTACTTTGTTTATTTGTGGTGGACTCTGCCACCTTTCTAGCTTCAAACAGTGTTCTGGTGACCTTATTTTTCTCTGAGAACAGTTATTCAGTTACAGGGAAAAACAGATATTTCTGGGTTTGTATTATTACCTCATTAATATTGAAAAAAAAATACATTTCTTCTCCAAAACTACACAGTGCCCCTTTAACAAATGACAAATGAGGAATAAAACAGGAAATAACAAAACCAAAAACCCAAAGCATGACGCCCCCATCATCCTGATATGAAAGTCAGGTCATGAACAAGTGAATGTGATTTGAAACGTATTGTAGAACATGATACACTTGTCATGTATGAATGTTAACATATTGGTGGTTTGCAGAAACATTAGCCGTCGTCATTTTATCCTGGTGACTGGACTGGATGTAGAGTAGACCTCTGATAATCATCATTATCTCTTACCACTGTAGATTCCATTCTCTATTTTATTCTGTTAACTAATGTTATCATAAACATTGTGTTATTAATTTCCTTCCTTAT
The DNA here is from genome assembly GCF_965226575.1 of Pagrus pagrus. Taxonomy (NCBI): domain Eukaryota; kingdom Metazoa; phylum Chordata; class Actinopteri; order Spariformes; family Sparidae; genus Pagrus; species Pagrus pagrus. Next base: position 19,448,821 of record NC_140203.1, on the reverse strand, counting down.
TTTTAACATAATCTAATAGCGCTTTGGCAGCACATATAAAACGTCATGCCAGTAAAGCCTATTGAATGCAATTGAACTGAATTCTACGGAGGCTCACAAACAGACCCCACGGGAACCCTAAACACCACTGCAAGCAAGCATCAATAATACCACATGTTGCATTTATGGACTGAGAAAAACAAGTATATGCAGTAAACAGAATAACAAATGCACTTGAGGCCTGCAGCGGATGCATTCAGAAACAGATCACAGGATAGCCTAAGCTCTCTGGGCGTACATACATACATGCATACGTACCTCTTATGTGGTTGGATTGCATGTTTTTCTGAAGATTATGGTTGTTACTGCGAAGCTTCGCAGGAATGCTAAACACAAGTCCTGCGTGGGTTTTCGGTGAGGTGCACCTCTGTGACATACGGGTGTATGTGTCCTTTGAGCACGGTGAGCGATGTCTTACCAGAATTAGATCTGACAGGGTTATTTCACTGGGGTTCTGTGGGTGGACCAATAAAGAGGGCGAGCGGGATGAAATTAATAGAGGAGATTCTCTCTCCAAGATACGTCTGAGAGAGTTTTCATTAGCAAAGGAGAGGGTGAGAAAAACTGTTTTTCACTGGAATAGGGAGTACAGTGTCGTTCTAGTTCACAATTTATCCCCTTTATCTGGATGTTCTTCTGAATATTGTAATTGTACCTGACTCTCACTGTTGACGCATGATTAGGTGACTGGTGGTGTCATAGTGAGCCATGTCAGCTAAGGTCCCAGTGTATTAGAGAATTAACTCTGAAGCACGATTGTCAGCCGAAAAGAGCACCACTAGCTTATATATCTGTCACATGGTGATTGTGGATTTGTGCCGTTCAATTTATTAAGTACCTGAGAGGAAGAGATTTCTCTATTTTATAACTAAGCGTTGAGACTGTCATCAGCAGAAAAATGAAAGAATCATGTCTAAACAGAAAAGGCTGAAGGATGGAAGGATGTCAAGGTCTAAGAACAAGTTACGGTAATATTTTTTCAGACTTCATGACCTCAATTTCCCCTCGTGGTTTTAATTTAATTTATTTTCCTACAACATCCATTCTTACAATACAATATCTTCTTATAGCAATTGTAGTATTATTGAACTTTCCTGCTCTGCACTCATGAAAGTTTTCAGTCAGGTTGATATGGTGGTACTTGCGGTTACCATGGTAACTGTATAAAACGACAGCAAACTCCTTAAGCAGCTACTTTGTCAGAAGTACAAAGAGGAGCAACAGGCCAAACTCTCGGCATTTTAATAACGAGGTCAGCCGATAATAATTGCAGCCAGCGATCTGTTTTCATGGTGCACACAACCCCAGCAGTGCTGGGCACGGGAAAGTTGGTTACCTTGATGAAGAATTGGAGGCGTGCAGCCCTCTGCATGCAGCTCTTCATCTAAAATCTCATTGTGGCCGCTCCTCATTGTTCCATTACTCCCTTTCAAAAAATGTAAAATAATCAGCGGATGAAAGAAATCTGAAAAAATGGCTGTTATCTTATTTTTAGCAGACACATTTTTGATGAGCAGCTGCTGTCAGGACTAACCTTTGTGATGAACAAAATGTGCTCCCAGTGACTGCTTCACATTAAGATATAACAGCACATTCAGTTTGCATTATTAGTGAATTAATAACACCTAACGGGTGCAGGTCATTGGTTCTCAGTGATTTGGGAACCAAGCGGGGGCACTCGAGTTAATTTCCACGGGTCGCCAGGTGGTTAATGATGATGTGAGTTTCCTGTTCGGGGGTGTTTTGAATCCAGCGCAGCAATGACAGACTCACTAAAAATAACAACTGATATATAGAAAAGTAATTACACTATTCGAAATGTCAAAATGGGGGTTGATTTTATGAAAATCTAAATGTAACTCTAAGGTTTGGCAAAGATCGTAGTCTTGGTTTTAATATAGAAAAAGTTAAAGGAGACCTGTGATGCTTTTCGTCTTTTTCCTTTCCCTCAGTGTTTTATAGAAGTTGTTGTCCATGTAAAAGTTCTTGAAAGTCAGAGGTCAAAGTCGGCACCAACGGAAGCTCCTCTATCCCACAGAAAACACTGCTGGCTCTGAAACGCCTCGTCAGTAGTCCCGCCTTTAATTCTGTGATTCCGTGACATCACACTGCGTCACAGAGTCACACATTTGCATAGTTTGTGCCTCGCAGCTAATTTGGCGTGTAAGAATAGATTTCACACAGCTGCTCTGTTGTTGTTGTCGTTAGCGGTGCTGAGTCAGGCGTGTGTGAGCTGACCAATCGGAGGAGACTGGGTATTCAGGAGGGGGGTCCTTAAAGAGACAGGAGCTAAAACAGAGCATTTCAGACCGGGGGGAATTTAAACCTATAGTAGAAGTGACCCAAAACAAAATTATGAAAATAAGCATAATGTCTCCTTTAAAGGTGACTTATATCACAGATCTCAATGTGAGGTAACGTAACCACACACAGGACTCAAAGTTGTGTGCATTGTACGCCCACCATCGATCCATCCATCCGAAATCTTGTATGTGGAACATAAATGTGGTGCCTCCTCGGCTAGAGAAAAGGTTGTCAGCGACCATTACCCTGGCAGCAATTATGTTTACCAATAAACTTAATTGGCAAACACATTAGTGGTATTTAAACATAATCTCTAGTAAACATGGTTGAGGAATGAAGCTCAAAAGTACTGTGCAGTAATTATCGTGACCTTTAGCCAGTGTTAGTTTTTTCTTCACTCTCTTCAATTTGACCAAGTGCATTGACATTTCATACGGCGTGCGTTTCCGTGTCACACTGCGGAGAGGGCTCATAACTTGCTGTGTGAACGAGTGGGCGCCAGATATTTGATACTGTCAGCGTGAGCAAAAATATCATTCGAGTGGCATTAGTGTAGGATTGTAAAAGGACGAAGAAGCCTGACGTTGACAGGAGGTTGACATTTGGCGGCCGTTTCGTCTTTGTCACTGTTGTTAAATAACACAAGCAACTCAATCACTTCAAGCTAAAAAATGTATGTTGATCTTTGCAGATTTTCAGAGAATGCTGAAGACAGTAATGCGATCATAAAAAGAAACACCTGGAATTAAGATAATTTGTTGACCAACGAGTCACAGACAGCATGCACACTGTGTGCAGACGCTAACCAGCGGAGAGCATTTGGCTGTAGATGAAAAGGGACGTTATTGACCGGGACATTGTTTTTGTACACTGTGTGTAGTCTGGAGTCTGCTGCTGCCGCTGTACACATTTTCCATTTCATCTCTTCTCCGAGAGCAGACCATTTCATCACTTATTTAGCTGGTTTCTAGTTCAGCATCTGCCCGTCTCCCTCTGTCTTCTCCATCCCTCTCCTCGGGTGTGCCTGCAACTTTGAGCGTGTGCATCGGAGCGGCTTTTATTCACTCTTTCATTTAGTGTCCTCTTTTTATTTTTTTTATTTTATGGCTGTCTTGTTCTGGAAATTTATTGTTGCTCACATGCTCGACTCTCCCCGGTGAGACATTCCTGCCTGACTCCAAAGTTAAGACGAGGACTTCACAACCTAACTCGCAAAGAGGATTGAACTTGAGTCGAAATATATTTTAACCTACACCCTGATCAGCAACGGAAAACGCTGGCAGCAAGGTCCCTTTTAACAGAGCCGGAAAATGTCAGACTACTTAGTCAACACAGAGATTGATGTGACCGTATCAGATCATTCATCAGCCGCAGCAAAATGGTCAGTACCTGCAACAGCAGAAAGATGAGAATCTAGGTCAGTAACTGGGTCTCGTGAACTACAAAAGAAGCAGCGTGGTCACGTGTTTTGGAGGCTGTTATTGGAGAGGGTGTCGGCTTACTCACTGTCAGTGAACGGGACCGAGAGGTGCTGTCCGAGGACATCGCTGATGTCAGACTAAGTTTATTTACATTAAGTGAAATTCAGTATAATTTAGTCAAATCTTTAATTGTACCATACGTCATGACCATTGGAAGTCTGTTGTTGTGTCTGAGCTGAGCTGCTACAAACAGACTTTAAACACGTATTCATGATTCGAACTGTTCTTTCTGACTGTGGAAAGTGGACGTAAGAGCAATAAAAGCATTTGTACCGATAACTGATTTGCCTCCTAATTCTGTATATATAGATTTGTCCTTGTGTCCGTTGTGTAAGGGCTTAAAATCCTCCTTTGACCTGTGTTCCCTGTTTCCACTATCTTACCATGTGAGAGCTATAACCACAATTGTTGTCTATTAGATTTGTGTAATTATTTTAAAGTGATTACCCCCGTTAAATTAATTTTCTGCACTCTGCTATTCGTGTGTTACACAAACAATGAAACACACACACACACACAGTGATATACACAGAGAGAGGCAGACAGACTGAGACACAGAGGAATATAAGCCTTGGGACAGTGCTGCAGGAGGAATTCCAAGGTGTTTCTCTCCTATAATCGGGCTCCAGCGTCTCTCCAACCTGTCTCCTGTCACAACACTTACTTACCAGGGGAGAAATTGCACCTGAAAGATATCTCAAAACGAAACCACGAAAGAGCTCATGGGTGGCCAGGGACAATAAAAGGAGGAGGAAAAAATGAAATAAATACAGAGAGAAGGGGCAGGAGGGGGGTGGGGAGGAGGAGGCAGGAGCAGAAATGGCACAGTGAGACACAAAAACAGCTTGGGAGGCAGTGCAGCGGAGATGCTCCAGGACCCCTGGGGATGGGCAAACTCAGCACCATCCTAATTTTCATTTCTCGGTGTGCAACCCCAGATGATTAGGGCGTAATGATGGTTATACTAATTGGCCCTTTGCTTCTCCTGTTCGCATGATCACATGAGCGGCTACGAACGTTAACATACACACTTAAAAGGACACTTTGCTCAGAATAATCCTCGGGCAAACACACACAACCTTTAGGTCAAGATGTCATGTATTGTGCGTCGGTAGAAAAATGTTCCTCTCCGGAAACTACATGGCAATCTGTGATTTTCTTTCTCGGAAATAGTAAAAAAAATTCAACCGCAGTCTCAGAGTTCCTCTGTGAAAACCACTCAGAGGAAGTAAGGGTCATGAAACACTTTAAGAAAACTTTTTAATAAGCAACAAATGGCTCGGAGTCCCAGTAATTGCAAGTATTATAGTTATTTTCTGTCCTACAAAAACTTCTAGCAGGTCAGAGCAATCATGTTGGTGATTTTTTTCCTCCTTCTAGCTAGGCAAAATATCCCAAATCACTACCTGACTGTGAAAATGTGTCTGAAGCGTTTCAGACCAAAAGCATTTTCAACCCATTCGCCAGAATAAATGTTGGCAAAGTGTATTTCTGCAAACCAAGGATATGTTGAAACTTTGCATGTATTTTATGGTGCAACTTTACGTTTCTTTGAGTTCAGTTTTTCAGTTTTATTTCGTGGCAGCGCTGTGCTTGTGATCTGGTTAGGTTTAGCCACAAAAACACTTTGTGGTCAGGGTTAGGAAAAGATCAGTTTTTGGCCTCCCTGGTTTTCTCACCATGAACATCTGATGACATGTCGATTGTTTTTGTCATGAGCTTTTGCATCATGAATGAAGGCATTAATTTATCATGTTTTGTGTGAACTGGACATCACACCACAACTCGATCGATTGATGGTGGACCTGTTGATTGTTTCATCACCCTGTATTATATGACAAAGGACACAAAATTATAAAGAAGATGTGACAGGGGTAATTTGGGATGAGTAACCTTGCTTGTTTTCTGCACAGACTGCTATACAATTTATGTGGCACTTACCAGGAATTAAAGTGGTTAGATCCAGCTGTGCGCTCTTGAAATCCACTAGACTACTTCGATTAAAGAAGACCTATGATGCTTTTTCACTGTTTTCCTTTCCTGAAGTATTTCATAGTTGTTCTTGTACATGTAAAAGATCTTGAAAGTTAAAAAGGCCAACGTCACCACCAACAGAAGCTCCTCTCTCCCACAGAAAACACTGCTCCTAAAATGCCTCGTCCGTAGTCCCGCCTTTAATTCTGTGACTTTGTGACATCACACTACATCACAGAGTCACACATTTGCATATTTATGGATAGCAGCTACTTTGCACGTAAGAATTGATTTAGCACAGCTGCTCTGTTGTTTTTAGCGGTGCTTGCTCAGGCCTGTGTGAGCTGACCAATCAGAGGATACTGGGTATGCGCGAAGGGGTCCTTAAAGAGACAGGAGCTTAAACAGAACCAGAAAACTGATGAATAGTAACTAATAGTAACCCAAAATAAAACGATGAACCTGAAAATGAGCGTGTCTCCTTTAAAACATTAATTTTACCGATCAGTTAGCTTCTTAACAGATTGATCCAGACAGGCAGCTGGGATGAACCCGGTGAACGCGACCTCTCTCTTCATGTCAGCGAGTTTCAGTGATGCAGTCCGACCCCAGAGACCCCCGGGGCCCTCTCAGAGCTCTGCAAGCTGGCGCCATTTTTCTGCCAGTCCCTGTCCTGCCTGGTCTGTGGTAAGTATCATTTGAATGTGATCATTTACTTTGTTTGATTGATTAAGTTTTAACAATTGCAAATTTGTTTTATGGCCTTTATGTTGGTGATTACTGGAAGCTTAACGTTTGACAGGTTTTTTCCAGCTGTTTAAACACATTTCCTGAAAGTGAAGCTTTCTCAGTCTCTCACAACTTTTAAACAACAAAACTGAAAACAGTTAACGTCGTCCCGTAGACTTACTAAACTGTAGTGATTCATTCAAAGAACATCAGATTTGCCGAATTTGTGCCATAAACAGACATTTCCAGCCAATTAAAATAATGTTTGATTTGTCAGCCCTGATTATGACTCAGAGTGTCAGGATGCTGTATCTGTAATCTCCTGCTCAATTTGTGGTGCTGTGTGCCTTGCATTCACTCCACTGTGCCCACTGGTCCACCTATCAAATATAGCCTGATGACACACTTGCAGGCAAGCCTGAATGCACCCTATTGTCTATTGATTTTGTCTCTGGTAATGGCCTTCCGCGAGTCATCTATTTTGAAATCTGAGAGGAGGTGGATGACTGCTGTTATCAAACCGAAGAAAAGGAAAAAACAGAGATACTGCGGATCAATTCAGACGGATCCATACTGCTCCTCTGGGCCTTCTCTCGGTGCTGTCGTGGCATGAGTCTGATATATTAATTAAATATGCTCCAGAACTGACATTGTGATCAACCGGTGCCGTCGGGATTGTTTTGCACAGTCGGGGTCCTCTCAGCCGAGCCCATGTGCAGCTGTGAGCGAGCAGGCGGACTGGTTGTTGAAGAGCTGAGCGGAGTTAATCCCACACCTACAATCAAAAGGGCACCGTGTCACATGAAAATATGCACTAAACTTAATGGATACTAGTTTTACCATGTGCACTCATGCGGTTGATGTGCCGTCTCTCGGGAGCTTGTTATATCAAACGCCGTGTGGAGAGCCGGGCACATATGCAGGGACTGGCTCTGCAAGATATGAGCATGATTTTGTATGCACGCTTCAGTTTCACTGCATTTTTTTTTCTCCCCGGAAGAGGATACTGCATCGTTTTCAGGAGCAGCTGCTTTCTCTGGGTTCACTGCTTTCCAATGATGTAGCCCGAAACACATCACCCATGAAAGTGGGAGCTGGAGTTGGCATCGCTAAAGGGTGCTGTGTAGGCGCTGGGCTCTGGCGCCGACAGTCATCTCTGTGATGTTTTGGAGGCCTCCCAGTCCTTTATCATGCACAAGGGACTGATGGGAAAAGGAAGGCTATCATCAGAGGATGCATTTAATTTCCATAAAGATGACTTTGTTTCCTAATTAATCTCCTGGCTCCGTCTCCCCGCTTTGCTCCTGTCACTTCCTCAGAATGAAACATGGCCGGCAATTTGTTAAATCAATTATTCCGGGGGAAGAAGCAGGGCTTTCGGCGAGCCCGTCCGCACTAACACGCGCGCACGCAGACGTGTGCACACAGATGAGGCGATCGCAGAGACGCAGCCTGGCCTTCAAGTAAAGAGGTGCACGGCGATGTTGGAATTTGGTATGAGCGAGGTAAGAGAGAGGAGCAGTTTGTCCTTGTTGACATGGCAGAAAGCTTTATAAACACTTGGCTGACGAGGACTCTCCTTGGCCTTGCGCCCTGAACTCCTGCAGAAAAACAGGACTACTCAGCCCCGAGGGACAAGATACACTGAGAGAAAGAGAGGCAGGAGGAGTGAGGGCGAAGTGACAAAAAGGGACATGAGCAGGGAGGGAGAGGAGGCAATAGGGAAAAGATGGATGCCACGGGGGAGAAGAAATGAGAGCCAAAGATAAATGTAGAAGAAAATCCTCTCTGCTTTCTTTCTCTGTACAACTCCATTTCACAAAATAAATCCCACACGAGTCTAGTATTCTATTTCATACTGGGTTTTTTTTTTCACATTTATGTTAAATGTTGATTTAGAATAACACATGCTGAGGGTGCACCGGAGCAGAAGATGAGCCTCGGCCTTTAAACAAAAACAACAAAGCACATTTTAGATCAAGTTTGACTTGCCAATGATCTACAGGTGCACAGAATAGAAGCATGATTCATTTCGGGGCCTAGACGAGAGACAGCGGATTGGCTCCAAATGAAAAAGCTGACTTTCAAATAGGAAGACAAACAGAGCGCGGGGCCTGATGGTGGCGTGGGCTCTTTCTGGCTGTATTAGGGAGAAGAGGAATAGCGTGGCAGGATGTGTTTAAATCAGGGCGCTCTATCTTGTAGTGGGACACATTTCATTAAGCCCAGCAGCTGGGGCCGTGGCTCCATGCGTCCACACATCTATCATACAAATCCATCAGGCCTGTCTGCTCGCCGCACTGACAGCATGTGTGTGATAGGAGCCCGTCCTGCTGATCAGACGACTCACTGACTGCCCGCACTTATTCATTTCCACTTCCATCTTCCCCTTTCTGTGTTAAGATTTCTTATTTGCGCTCCCCCTCCCTCCCCCTCCCTCCCTCTCTCTCTGTTTCCCTCCCGACCACCTTTGTCCTTCATTTCTCTCTTAGCCCAATTTTTTTTTAGGGGGGACAGATGTTGCCCAGCTCTGAATGGTTTTTTGGACCCCGCTGGTTCTTCTCTGTTTCATTTCATTCCCTCATGCGTCGCCTATCTCACTCTCCCAGCGGTGTGAGGGGTACCAGGTATTTTGCCGCAGCAAAAACAGAAATATGGACGGCAATACAAATAAAAGTCCTGCTTTAAAAGAAAGAGGAATAAAGTATATCGGTAAGATGTACTAACAAAAGTAAAACTCATACATATTTAGCCACTTCCTGTATGGCAGATTAGATCAGATGTAGAGAAGAAAGATTATGGCTAAATGTTTAAAAAGGTGTAAATATGTGTGTCCTCAAGCAGTGGCGCTCCCAATGGGGGACCAGGGCGTCCATGGCCCTCCTAACAAAATTGTCGCATAATGTGCTTGTATCTGACATTTTTAAGATAAGATAAATCTAAAATGAAAATAAGAAAAGCCACTAGCTTTGCTGTAGGTTGGACAATGTCGGGACGCTGTGTCAAACAAGCATTAAACAGAATGTGAAACGTGCTTGAAACCAGTTGGGACAGGGGCAACAAAAGACTGGAAAAGTTGTGGTGTATTAAAAAGACACCTGTTTGGAACATTCTACAGGTGAACAGGTTCATTAACAGGTGTTGGTATCATGATCAGGTATGAAAGGGGCATCCTCGAAAGGCTCAGTTGTTCATCATGAATATTCACGAGGATATTTTGTTGGAAGGATGTATAATCCTTGTTGTGTCCCTTTTACACTAGACAAAAACCCACTGAGCCCAATGCGAATAGGTACAATCTCACTCTTGCATCAAATGACTCTGCAGTAGTCTCAGATGTATAGCAGCTCCAGCTGTGACCAGCTGTGATGGAAACAACACCTGGTTGTCATGTGCGATGCAGTTACGTACGTTGAAGCTAAGGACACTGGGCTGTTCATACTTTCCATCGATCTCTGTTCAAGAAGCACTTAAAACATCTTTTAGTCTGCAGTTTGAAAGATTTATGAAAAATTCCTTGTTTTCCTTTTGTGTAATTATTATGTGTGTTTTTTTCTCTCTTTTATCTTCCCTGTCTCAGGTAATCTTTAAATCATATCACATGAGAGTATGTTCTTAGACTGTTAACCACAGTGTTTGTGCGTACTCAATTAACAAATCAATGTGTGTGAGTGTGACCTTGTCAGATTCATTATACTTGCGGGAGTGACAGGTGCTTATGGGAAGAATTGCTGTCAAGTCTTTGTCTTTTACCATGCTCTAAATTTAATTGATACATATTACTGTTCTCATGTTTCTTGTAATTGCTGCCTGGAGAACGCCACTTTTCAAACCCCTGGAGAGATTTTAGCCAATTCTCCTTCACATTCTTTCTTGTATATTTTAAATTATTGTGTATGTTGAAATAAAGAAACAAACAAAGAGAGACTAAAGAAAAAGCTTTTAAAAAATAACCACAGTTTGTGGTTTCCACGTCACTGAGTCTCGTCGGCTGCCTGATCGCTGCTGCGTATGTGCAACTCCCAACAGAGATGGGGAAGAAGCGAGATGTCTCACTCCTTAGCTACTTTTGTTCATTTTGGTGTAAGAGTGGTATCAGTGTCTGGCAGAATCGTTTTACTTTCAAACCATGTTTGCATACACATCACAGATCAAAACAACATACAGTAGGTACTTTCAGTTGTTGTTGATGCTAACAGCCCCTTTTGACAAAAACAGTATGATATATATATATGTGATATATGTGATCGGACCCCAGCACAGGCATTAATAGTAACTATATTAGAATAGCAGTATTTTCGATGGTGGTCTCGTTTGCTGTTACAGGTCATTTATAACCATCAGAGGAATCATAAGACTGGTTCATAAACACTTAAAAGTTCCTCATAGTCACTTTGAAAGAAAATAGCAAGAGTATGTTAATTAACAAGCCTCACCTTGATTTAATAGCTATAATTTTTTTCAGGGACAGTTGTGTTATGTGCTTCTTCACCCACTAACTTCTTACAGTATGTACAGTAAGTAGACAAGCTATCAAGGCTAACCGAAAGTAGTCTGCTGACATGGTCTGTTTGTGTTCATGGATAGTCATTATGTAGATACAGTAGCTGTTATTGAACTTAATTGCTGTCGCTCAAGTGCAATTGTTTTCACAGGTAGCAGACACTAAAACAGTGCATGCACAGTGCACACTGCAATGACACAAGCATGTATTTTTCTGCCTCAGCCTAACCACACAGTTCATTTAGCCTAACCTTAACCTAGCAGTGTTTTTGCCTAACCAAACCAAACCGCAACAGTTTGCAACGTTGATAACAGCCCTAAAGTCATAATACATCATACTATCTGATCTGTTATTTTGAAAGTCTAACCAGATGTTGCATGTTACATATCGTCGCTAACTGGACCACCGAGCCTTTCTTTTGAAAGCTCAACCAGACGTTGCATGTAACATTTTCGTGTTAATTTGACCGCGGAGTCCTTCTTGCGCAACACTGACTCCAGAGGGCATCATAGTCTGAAGCTTAAGCTGACGAAACTGACAAGTTTGAAGTGAGAACACGTTGGCAAGCAAGGGTTAACACTCGATGCTGTGGGAGTTTGAAGCAGCATTAAAAAAGTATGATAGTTAAGTAGACCTCTTGAGTAAATTCACTCTGCACTCATGTCTTTGCTCCAGTGTCTGATCCCCCCCCCCCCCCCCACATTTCTGCCTGATCTGTCTGCAGCTCTCCACTGTGCTCAGCAGCATGCAAACACTGGGCCGTAATTGGAATGGGTAACACAGTCTGAGGAGGGGGGGAAGCAGCCAATTAGAGAGCTCTGGTCTGAGAGCTCGGGGGTGAGGGGTCACAGTGTAGCTCGTTGTCCCGAGCTTGCTCTTCTGGCAGCGAACCAATCCACATGAGCCGCACCGAGCGCAAAAGCCTGGGCGTGACGCGGCAAATCAAAGGTTCGTTCTAAGAGGATGAAGTGCATCAAACGCTTGACCTACAGACTACTTATTAATGCTGTTGTTAATGAACCATCAGGATCTTTCAAATCCGGTAATGAGGGTGTTTGTCCAGGGGTTAAGATATATGGATAGGGAGCCCGGACGTGTTCGCGGCTGGCTGCACTGGCTGCTAATTCTGCTTATTTCTGCCACTGGTGGGATATTCAGAGGTGACCTTCACTCTGCTCGCCATGTATTAAACTCCCTTCAGACTAAGATCTGTTTAAAAGCTTAATGGAGTTCAGTCTTCTCAAGAGATACACAGTCTGAATTACCTTTTTTTTTTTGTTAAACTGCATGCAGCCTGAAAAAAATACCAAGAAAATGTTTAGCTCCTCAAAATGTGAAACCTGAGGGAGGCTGGAACAAATGTAATGCCTTTGAATTCGTTTGAATGTGCTCAGGAAGAAAAATATATACAAATGAAATAAATAATGAATGAAGATCATTTCTTTATCAGGTCCTTTTGAAATGAATGTGGTAGTGTTGGTGAAGGTTCTGAGTCATCCAGGTCATGGTGACTCTAAGTGCTGTATTGCTGTAGGCAACTGGACTTGTTTCAGCAGTCAACCACTGCAAACCTAAAAACTCTGTAGTGGAGGAAGGTTTTTTCAGTATATGTAAGTCTCAAGAGGCATAAAGAAATCTGTTATTCCATTTTCTAAGTTTTATCTAAATTGTTTTCTTCTTTGTGTTCATGACTGAAGAGCAAGTGAAAGAAATCAGACTTTTTGATGGATGAAAAATCCTGACAAAGAAAAACACTTCATCTGCCCAATATTTTTACTTTTTTAAGAGTGACAAACAAGTTACTTGATCCAATTATTATTATTCCTACTATTTTTTCAGCTGCTTTTGAGTCATTAACACATAAAAGAAAAGGATTCAAACACTTTTTTTTTCATATGTGGCTCTCGGGGCTTCCGTTCATATGATATTAAAGAGAAATTTGATTCATGTTCAAAAGGTGAGGAGCATGTCTCAGTGCATAATAGTCATTAAATTAAAAAGAAAAAAAAAACTTTTCAAGTATTCAAACCTGAAACCACATTTTCATTGCTAAAAATGAACTTGGAAAATGATCCCATTAGTTTTTCCTGCTATTATTTCACACAGGAGGGAAAACAATTCAAATCAGACTCTTCATCAGCTTTTTTTCATATTTGCCTTTCAGGGCTTCCTTACATATAATATTACAAGGAAATTGATTCGTGTTCCAAAGGTTTCAGCATTAAAAGTTAAAAAAGAGGTCAAAATATATTTCTAATTATTCAAACCTACAGTAAAACCACAGTGAGTGGGCGGACAGCATGAGTGATAAATAAAAAAAAATACAGGCTGCATTTTAGCCTCATGCTGTACAGTCGACTGCGGAGCAGAGTGTCATTTTGATTTGACTTGTGAGATCTGATCATACAATCCTGATGTCAGGAGCCCTCTTCTTTGGGCGCCCACACTTGACCTGAAACTGCTCCGTCTTGTCTCCTCCATCTGTGTTTCTGTGTCACCATCGCTTTTCTCCTGCTATGCAACCCTGTCACCATCTATCACTTAAATGCACAGTGGGAGCACCTCACGCTACTGCACAAGCCTGACCACTAGCTCATCAGATTAGAGCAATAGATCGAACTGCTGCGTGTTGTGAAGCAACACAAATTTACCTTCCGAGGTTGGATGTGCCTGAACACTTTTTTTTCTTCGCCTACATTCAGCAGCGATTGACCAGGTGTGTGTTTTTAGGTGTGAAAGTCTGCGTTGTGTTCATCCTTCAAACAACTACTTTTGCCGCCCTGCTTCAGTTGTTTACCATAAATAGCTTTGAGGAAAAAGCGCTGCATGTGGGGCAATTTCAAATTCAAAGTGAAATGAGTCGCATTCCGCTGAACGCCAGGAGAGCGGCGATTTTCACAAATGCAGAGGAAAAGGATTCATTCTCTTTCATTTTTGATCACAGGTGCCTCAAATATAACTCCATAACTCAGCTTTACATTCATGTGCCAACAGTTCTACGTCGCACAGTGAATCATATGCACCCTTTGTCATGTTTCTATTGTTTTCTTTTTCACTTCTGTTATTTTAAAGTGAATATAAATACACATCTTTTACTATATACTTTCCATCTGTCTTTGTCTGTTTTATATCTGAAGCCCTATTACCTGAGGACCTCTGGTAATTTGTAATAATTGCTGAGGACATCTGTAATCTTAATCCCATGTGAATCTGCCATGTCCGTTATTTGGTAAGTAAAAACTCCATTGCGTGTTATCATATTTAACCAAAAGACAATGGTCCTGTGGTAACATTTGTGTGATTCATGTTTTCTTTTAACATCTGTTTTCTGTTGTCTGACATCTAAACGAGTATGCAATACGATCGTTGCTCACAATTTGTTGAACAGCAGTCAACAGATGTGCTGTGAGATCTAGTAAATAGACCAGAGCAGCCTAAAGTGGGGCCCGTGGATCAAATTTTGCCCGCTGTAATTTAGATTAAGATTTAGAAAGTGGAACACCAGAAACTTTTTTTTTTCTTACTTGCATCTTATTGCACCATTTTGCTTCTTAACACAATACATGTCAGGGTTTGGGTTTCTGGTTTAGTTTCCTGTCTTATTTTTTTTAACATACCCTCCTCATGTGTCATGTTTTGCTTAACACTTCCTGTCTGTGTCCCTTCCCTGTCTTTTTTCTTGTTCACCTGTGTTTCATTTGTTAATCAGCCCCTCTTTATTCAAGCCTGCGTTTTTCTTTTTACTCCTTGTCAGTTAGTCTGTTTTCTTCCTGGTGTTGTTTGTCTGCGTTTGCGCCTTGTGTGTCCTCAGTGCTCCACGTTTTTTTTGTTCGCATCATTTTCTGCTATGTTCTTAGTTTTTGCATTCTTAGCTTTTTTTCTTGGCTTCTCTTTTGTTGCCTTGTTGCCTTTATTTACTGTATTTTTTGTAAAGAAAGCTCCCTTTTTGTTCTTAACCCTGCATGCCTCACTGTGTCTGCATTTGTGTCCTCACGTCTTACAAAATATAACAATAGTTGTTTGCTTTTTGCCTGTGGTCCACCGTTAAGTGTCAGCTTTGGCCGTGAAGGTAAGCAGTTTGGGCACCCCCGATAGAGACAAAGTTAGGAGAAACAAAAGGTGCAGCCACAGAGCATATTTTACTTGCTCTACATAAGCTGCAAATGTATAATTATTCTTCTAGCAACTGCAAAAAGTAGGTAAACAAAGATAACAACTGTTTTAGTTATGTGGCTGCTGAAGAGTAGATGCTCCACTTATGAAACGGTGACGTTACACTGAGCCTCGGCATCATATCCAGGGACAAGATTTAAATTCAAGTAAAAAAAGTTTTTCATATAAAAAAATCATGAAATGCGCCACATAACATACAGATGTGGGGAGTCATTTCTAAATCACATGAGATCCACTGATAGTACTGCTGTGTGAATTGCCCTTGAAGCACTTTGCCCTTTTATAACCTTCTATATAAAGAGAATAAAATGTTTTCATACTGATTGTTTTGACCGACAAAGACAAGAAAAGAAAGAAAAATGCTGTATTTTTCCTAAACTCAGTCGTAGAAGTCATTGTGTACCATATTGTAAACAAGAAGCAACATTCAGAAAGTGAGTAGTTGTTACTTTAGCTGGGAAAAAAGCAAAGCTGCAGTGATCATAACAATATCACCTAAAGGATATCTGACACTTTTTGTCTCTGCTCTATTGAAGACACTTCAACAGCCATCACACTTCTCCCCTGGGCTCCCACATTCAAGAGGCAAGTGCTCCCGTTTGCTGCTTAAACACACTTTAGTCTCTAAAAAACCTCCAGAATCACATCAATGAATATGAATATTCACGCTCTTATTATGTAGGTGCTCTGTCTATGGTGATGTCTGACTTGAAGTGACAGCTTATCAGCTGTATTATTTACCACGCCATCGATATGAGTGATAAAAATAGCTGCTGCTCGCTGAACTCGTCCCACGTGTCACGGCCGTGTGTGGGTGACACATTTATGCTGCATCAAAGTCGAAGATATTGAAAAAGTGTGTTGTTATGCCGATGAACACTGAGCGTGCTTTACAAAAAACCCACACTCTCCAGTTAATCGAGTGAAGTGCGTTCATTAAATGTAATTATGGTAGATGTGTTTGTGTCATTTACAGCGGTCTTTATGTAGGTCGGACCGCACAAACTCCATCTCAACCCTCTTGCATGGGTACGTTCATTCCCTTCAAACCCTGACCTGTCTCTCTGGCTTTTCTGGCCTGCCGCTCGCCTCTCTTTTTACCTCGGGGTCGGCAGGGTGAAAGTTGAACTCAGATTCTTACTGACTCCCTCTTTTCCACCGTGTAATCCCCCGACCGTCTGTGGCCCGATTCCTTGTGAGCGGCAGATGTGAAGCTCATCTCAGGCAGCCCCGACACGCTCTCTGACTCCATCTGTCTCCAAACATGTCTGCTTGGTGAGCCGCTGTATCGCTGTAGTGCAGCGAGCGGGAGCGAGTGGTTTTAGTGAGCTTGAGCCAATCAGAGGATAAAACACAGCAGCATCGGCACCTCCAGGGGCGAGGGGGTGGGAGGGTGCCCCCTGCTGAGGAAACTAAAGTGATCACTGTTGTAAGAGTTGGGCTGAACAAGGGGTGGAGGAAGTACTCAGGGGTCTTAAGTAAAAGTAAACAATGTGGAGGGGTTTGCACTTCACTCCAGGCTTATATAGAAGTGGAGTGGATGTGTGGAGCTAAGCTGAAAATACAAGAAGATGTGAACTCAGTTTATATCGTGTACAAACGGTCACACAGTGGGAAAAATATGATGTTGAGGTAAACATTCTGTGAGTAAGACCATGTAACTGTCTAATGTTAGTTTGTAAAATGTAAATAGACCAATCAAACAAAAAGAAAAAAGTCAAACCACTGGGTTAGGGTTAGGAAAAGATCTTGTTTTGGCTGAAAATAACTGTGTCGTGTGAACGCTCTGAGTGATAAAATTGCATAACATCCATGTTGCTCCCACATTCTGAACACACCTCAGTTGGAAGAATGACTTCAGAACTCGGGTGGTACCATCGGATGAGCATATGAATACAGCATTAGACTACAGGCTAAGTTGTGGAGTCTGAAGAAAGTTGGCATTTAGGAGGCATCATGGGAAATGTAGGATCCAGCATTTTTTAAGCTTGACCCATGTAAGAAACTAACAGTCAAGACATCTTGGCCTCTGCTGAGGCTTTCAGGTTTTTGGAAGTGTCATATTAAATACATGAAAAACAAAAAACATGCACAGTACTTCCCTCTGCCCCCTGAATTGTAATGGAGTACAAGTATAAAGTAGAATAACATTAGCAACTACCTTAAACATTAGTAACTGTAGTTGAGACGCACTTTACAACACATAAATGTCCTTATGTTACGTAGCGTAGTAGTTGTGGGTCAGAATAGAGCCAGCTATAGCGGCCAGACCAACGTTGTTATGTGGGAAGGGTATGTTTATGAATATAAAGATAATATATTGCACACCCACATCTATGCATTCCCATAACCTATAACTGCATGAAAGAATACTGGTAAAATAACAAAATACCAAGAAATAGCAGTCAGAAGTGTTGTTGTCGCTCATAGTGGGAAATATCAAGGAGCATCTGAAGTCATAACCCCAATGTAAAAAAATACTGTGTTACAAGTAAAAATCCTGCATTCAAAACTTTTAGT